>NC_138080.1:86935878-87557469 GCF_964212035.1 Myotis nattereri
ACATGTGCTCTTGATACTCTACCACAGTGGTTCTCAACCTTCCTAATGCCGAGACCCTTTAATACAGTTTCTCATGTTGTGGTGACCCCCAATTTCATTGTTACAAATTGAACACAATTATAGCATCGTGATTAATCACAAAAACAACATGTAATTATATATGTGTTTTCCGATGGTCTTAGGCGACCCGTGTGAAAGGGTCGTTCGACCCCCAAAGAGGTCGCGACCCACAGGTTGAGAACTGCTGCTCTACCATATAGCTTTCCTGGATAAATGCAGATGAGCTAATAGGGATGTTCCTAAAAGTGCTGTTATAAATCTTGAAAACTTGGATAAAGAAATTAGGATACCTACTGTTCATAATATGAAAAGTGATCACTATATACTGTTAAGTGAAAACATCTATTTACAAAAGAGTATTTCCAGGATGACTTGCCTTTGGTGGAAAAAAAAATCATATTGACTTTATTCATTATAAACTAACCACTCCCTTTCACAGTATCAGGTACATAGTACTTATTTGTTGACTGAATTAATTGATGAAATACACATAGTCAAGAAGTTAGAAAAACGTATCAAAAACTTTTACCACTGTTGATTGGTTGTGGAATTATAATTACAATTGATTTTCTGATTTTTTTAAAGTTATATTTGAAACTTTCTACACTGAGGACATGTTGTTTTAGTAGTCAGAAAAGGGAAAGAATAAATATTATTTTTAAAAATCATTTAAGTTCTATCTTACCTGCCTTCTTCCCATTAAGTCCATCTTTGTCCCCCCCCCCCAAATATATGAAATTTCTACCTCTTTTGTATTCATGGAACTATAGTCTCTTGTCAAGTACTTTCTCTTTAGCTCACCTTGCTTTGTATTATATTTATTGATGTAATGCCTTATTTTTATTATGACCCATTCCTGTTACCCTTAAATGGTGCAATCCTTGAACGCTTAAACTATGTTTTATTTATCTTTATAACTCACTTTCTGGCAAAGTGCTTTGGATGTAATAAGCCCTCACTAAATGTTTATTGCTGAACTCATAGTGTAATTCATCTAATGTCCTATTGAATAATTTGGGATGTGAAAAATTCTAGCCTACTAATTGATACCCAAGACATGCATTGAAGTAAATTAGCATTAACAGTGCCACACTAAGCCATACTGGAACCTGCAGCAAAAGGAAAAATAAATCAGTAATCCTGGTCTTGTCTCTATTTAACATTTCAATATTTTGTTTATCATGGATTCATTGCATACATTTTGATTTTTTTAAAAATATTGCTTTAAAATATTTACCTTTTTGTCATGTCACCTATCTCATCCCTGCCTTTATAATACAGTAAATACTATTTGAGCATCTTATAACAACCTAGAGATTGTTTAGTGTGTGTGTGTGTGTGTGTGTGTGTGTGTGTGTGTGTGGTTTTAAAATTTCGCCTAGCCCTTACAGCCGCACTAACGGACACCTGTATGACTATGTCCATCTTGTAGACGGAAAGGAAACTTAAGCACACAGACAGTAAGTGACTTGGCCAAGGTCACTGCCTGGAAAGTGGTAAAAATGGAATGAAAAAGTCATTAATGAAAATAAGTCAAGTGGAAGGCAAAAGTGAATAATATTTATTGACTTTGATCAGTACAGAAAACCAGCTTGGTTAAAGCAGGCCAACTTAAAAAAGAACCTGATTTTTTAAGAACCTTGATTTTTACCAAGTGAAAGTCTTTCATTCATTCACTCAACAAATACTCAACTGCCACTGGGACAGTATGAGTGCAGGTTCAATAATGTCAGGAATCTAGACGCCAGGGGAAATGTGTTAGTTTCCAACCTGATTTACCCCTTAAGCAAATCCTCCCTTTATTCACCCACTTTGAACTGGTTTTTCCAAATTCAGGCTTGATTGTCATTGTGACTCTGTGACTCAATTCACAATTAGTTCAAACAGGCTACTTATTAATCATGTGCAGTAAACATTTAAACCCATCTTCAGTGCATCCATGAGGATCATTTGAGAGCATGTATAAAAATTCAGGTTCTTGGGCCCCATTTCAAACTACTAACCGAGAACTCTGTCTTCAAAACAATACATAAAGGGCTGGGGCTTTGAATCCTATAGACTGGGGTTGGAACTTAGCTCACCCATTTATTAGCTACAGACCCTTTGGCAAAGAACTTAGCCTTCTGTTTGCTTACTTATTTGTTTAGCTTCAATATCCTCATAGGTAAAGTGGGAATAAATAGACCTCTCATAAAGCCTTTTGAGAGGATTAAATTAGAGTGAAGATTTAATTATAGTGATATTTATAGTAGCTTACACATACTGAGTACTTACCAAGTGTCAAGCACTGCGGTAAATGCTCTACCTACATTGCCTTAACTTGTCTTAAGCACTCAGTAAGGTACTCACCATGTGGTAAGTCCTCAATTGCTAAGAGCTATAGCTGGAGTAGACCTTCAGAATCCTATTCCCACAGTTGGTGGGGAGCCAGTCACAAAGGCAAGATTTAAGTCCAGAGTCTGAGAGTAACTTATACCCTGGAACAAGTCATCTAACCTGGTGGTCCCCAAAGCCAGTCCATAGCATCAGAATTGTCTGGGTAGCTCATTAAAACACACTGTGTCACCCAGGTTCTCAAACCTCTAACTCAGTAGTTCTTGAGGGATCTGAAAGTCTCTATTGTTCAAAAAGTGCAAGTGATTTTTGAATTGTGCCCAAGATTTAAAACATGATTGACTTGAGCTTCAGTTTTCTTAAGATTCATGAGGTTAGGGAGTAAGTCATTCCCCCCCCCCCCCCCCATTCCCATCTTGAATGCCCAGGACAGTACTACCATATAGAAGTCACTAAAAAGTATTTTTGGTTAGATGAGCATAAAATGGGCCCAATAAAGCCTGCTCTGTCTACTTTGTAGGGGCTTTCTGAGCACCATTCATTTATAAAGCTCCACTGATAGAGCATCTGAAAAATAGTGTCATACAAAAGGATAATTTTATAGATAGACCTAGTCATTAATTCATTTTAGTGGGCTTTCTCCCACTCTTTACATATAAATCATTTGGTTTTGGGGTATCCCTTATTATTTTGAACATCTAAAAATGAATTCTAAGAATGCATATAAAACACCTCTTTCGAATTACTCAAAAGAGTTTTTGCTCAAAATATGTTGTACTCACAATTGCAATGCTATAGAACGACCCCCAAGTCTACATGCATTTATGCATGTTAGTTTCCATATTAAAGTCCAACTCTGTCAACTGTTCACCTCCTCACTCATTAAAATAAGTTTTAGACCCACGCTATCCCACATCTGGTATCTACACCGACCACCAATGTGGAGAAATATGTTTCAGACAACCTGTACCATGTTCCACTAGAACAGCTAAACCTTGATTTAAAACACCCAGAAGTGCTCTTCTAGTTCCTCCCAACTGCCTATCATTCAGCTCTTTTGAAATGCAGACATCCATTGAGGGAGTCATGGAGGTCTCCGAGCTCAGACTTACAAAGGAAGAAAATGAAGAGAATTAAAAGCAAGTTTTTCAGGAGGAGGAAGAGGAATGCATTATCCCAGGTAAAGCGTCCTGGTACAGGAATATATCTCCTGAGAGTCAGAAAGGCAATTATATGCTGACTTGGGGACGACCCAAAGTACCCATAAGTCATACAACTAGACTCAATTCTTCATTCTCCCTGTGTGCTTCATGTGTAGTAGGAAGTGATCTTCAACAGAGAACAGAGGGAGAGCTTAACATCTCTCTGACTATCTTGAAATGTTTGGACTCAGAGACCATTCTAAACGAGACTTGCCTAGTTTTTGGTCTCTCTCTCTCTCTCTGCAAACCTAGTCCACAGGAAGTTCATTTCAGTGTGAATACAATAAACTTCAACAGGAAAAAAAGGGCAGAAAGAACTCCGAATGTTACTCTGGAATGTGTTGCGATTTACGTTTATGGACACAAGGATGAAACTTTTAAAATCTGGACCCAGCACAAACCCCAAGGAGGCAAGGAGAAGAGGGAGGGGGGCTGTCGCCTACCTTCTGTGGCTCCAATCTCGATAGTGCCTTTCACTTGGCTGAAGCACCATAGTGTGTCCTGGGTGAGCGTCTCAATTCCTGAAAGTGACACAAGGAGACACCTCAGGTTAGGTAAGAGTTCCCCGTGGTTCTTAAAAGGCCAAGAAGAAAAGAAATACATAGCGTGATGCATGCATTTCTAATAGGAGACTTGCACACCAGGGATCATCTTGCACAGAGGAGACTCTAGTGAGGCCTGGGAGAATGGTCGGTCTGCAAGTACCACGTCCTGCCTGTCCCCTCACGGCTCTGTCTCCTTCCTCTGACCATGCCAGGCCTAATGTGAGCTGGAGCAATTGGAGTGCGTCCCTTCTCAGTCCCTGGCAGCATCCTAGAGCAGTTCCAGTGGGCCTGCAGTCACAGCCCGTGTGACTGCCCTTTTCATGGGAATAGTAATGCTTGCGATTGTTTTCCTTCTGTGGTGATGGGGAGGAGAAAGAGGCAGTTCCTTAGAGGGGTGAAAGGAAAAGAAAGGCAACATTTAAAAAACAACAACTAGTTTCCCAGCTTGCATGGCTGAATGGCCAGCAAGGGGTCAGATACTCAGAGAGCTTCCATCTCTCTTGTTCACTTCTTGACTGCTTGCCAAAGGCAGCGCTGACTGGAGGGTAGAGGAAAGCAAAACGAGGTTGGAGATGGGGGCGGGGTGGCTAACACAGGGTTGGGGGGTCAATTGCTGACAAATGGGGTCTATTTCATTCCATGGGGATTTCTGTTTCAAATTTGAATTAGACCTCGGCAGGTTTAAATTTTTTGGCTTATTATGACTTCTGGCTTCTACAAATATATGCATCCAATACTAGTACATATACTAATATATATACTAGTATATTTACTAATACATGTGTTCAAGTTCAAAAGGTCCTTTTCAGAACACTTCTGGGTGGTACTGGTGCCAGTTTGCCCCTTTTAAAAAAAAATATGTTTTATTTATTTTTTACAGAGTGGAAGGGAGAGGAATAGAGAGTTAGAAACATTGATGAGAGAGAAACATCGATCAGCTGCCTCCTGCACACCTCCTACTGGGGATGTGCCCGCAACCAAGGTACATTTCCTGACCGGAATCAAACTTGGGACCTTTCAGTCCGCAGGCCGACGCTCTATCCACTGAGCCAAACCAGTTAGGGCACCAGTTTGCTTCTTAACAGCATGGTGGTTCTCTTTAATTCTCCTAGGTTTTATAGGTAAGGGGAATATTACATAGTCAAATGTTGGGAGAAGGTACAAATTTAAGGATGATTACATTAGTAGAAAAATCAAATATCAAAACCAAATTGACCCTTTAAAAACATACACAGATCTGAGTAGCCATTGTCACTGGCAGCACAGACTTCTGTGGAATTCCTGTGCGGAAACCTTCATTCATTCAACCACTTAGAGTAGAGCTGCTGCCCATATGCCTTCTCGCTGGTGTTGACAGCACATTGAGTGAAAGTAGCACAGAGTCATCTTCAAGAGCAGACACTTTGCAGTTAGAGCTTATAGTTTGGCTCTGACCTGAGACAAGTTCTGAAACATGATGAAATTGTGTCTTTCCATTTAAAAGTGGTAATCATAATACCCATCTGTATTATTTTGTGGATATTGAATGTGCTTAGAATAGTAAGGCAACAAAGAATATATTATTATTATTGGCAAAGATTCTAAAATGTTCAATAGTAATAAAGAAGAAGGACATTATCTGAGAAATTTTCAGTTATTTGCTATGAGGCAGGCATTGTGTGAACCATTCTATGTGGATTATCCCTTTCTCACACCACTCTATGAGGAGGGCACTATTACAACCCCATTTTACAGGTGAAGAAACTGAGACTCAGAAAGTCTTGGTAACTCATGGAAGTTATACTTAGGATGTGGCAGAGCTGGGATACCCACACAGGCTGTCTGAATTCCCAGTGTGCTGAGGTCAGCCTGCCCATGAAATCCCAGTATTCCCAGTGTGCCCAGGTCAGCCTGCCCATGAAATCCCAGTATTCCCAGGGTACCCAAGTCAGCCTGCCCATTTTAACAGTGAGGGCCCTTAGGCCCAGAGGGGCTACACAGCTTGAACTGGAATCTCATTGGGAAGGCTGAGCTGGAACACAGTTTCAGATGTCAATTATTAAAGTACCTATGTCTCCTCTTAGACTACCCAAGGCTAACATTTCCCAATAAAGTCAGCACCTAGAGGGAAGACGAAGGCATTTGGCAGCATTTATTAGTGCAGAGAAAGACCACAGCTACAATCCTATTGCTGATCCTTTCTCATACTTGTTGCTTTGGCCTTGGGTTTCAACATCAGACTTTTTTTTTTTTAAACTAGATCTCACTTTTTCCTGTGAGTTATCACTGGCCCTCTTTAAACTGCCAATTCTGCCATTGATCCAGAACTGCATCTGTCTCTTAGGGACCATTGGCTACAGATGAGGTCCTCTCTGGTTTTTGTCCTGGCCCAGTTCCTACCACTAGTTATGACTCTGGGTATAGACTTTGTACTTACTCTCTCAAAACAGTACTGTAAAGTAAGCAGACATACAGAACTCTGAAACACACACACACACACACACACACACACACACCTAGCAGCTTTAAATATGAGCCTTTGCAGAATTCTTCATATTGCTTCAGGGACTTCAGAAGGAACCCTGTGTGAAATCAACCCATTTCATATTTGAGAAACTAAGTCATATAAAATTACCGACTTGCTGTGAGTCACGGAGCAAGAGATCACGTGACCAATGTACTGTCAGTGAGAGTTCCAACTCCTAGATATGGTTGCCTGGGCCTGATTGATTATGAGTGTGAGAGACTAAAGCAGCCAAAGTTTTGTCAGTTTCTTGTCCAGGGAAGTATTTGATTGGACCCAGTTTCTGACTTCTACCACCATCATTGCCAAATGACTACATTCATGATGTAAAGAGAGTTAGGGCCATCCCATCTCTATCCTGCAAGTGCTAAGCATTTGCTCAAAACACAGAAATGCCTAGATGGGTCAGGATGTAAATGAGCAAAGCTGGCGGGGCGGAAGGTGCTCAGTGGAGTTGACACTTGCCCTGAGCTGGTGATCGGCTCTAGAATAGAGATGACGAGCCCTGGAAAACCCAGACCCAGCTGAGGCTTGCTACGGGGGATTTCAGCTCAGCGTCATCAGACTGACAAAACAAGCTAGAAATCTGGATTAGTAGGTGAAAACTCCAAATTTTTAAAACTTGTCCATCAATTAGAATTAGAATGTTCTCTGGCTCACACAGACAGGGCAAACATACCACATCTGCGGGCTGAATGTGGTCTTGGTGCCAACAATTTGCAAACCTCTGGCTGGAATATTGGAGCTGAAGGCCACTTTAGAGGCCGCCTTGTCCATCTTTACCATTGGGCAGGTCAGGAAGCAAGGCCCCAGAGGGGAAAGAACTCACTACAGGGTAGAGTTACTTTACTTTAGACTCCAAGGTGACAATAGCATATTCTCTCTGACCATCAGGCTGCCTCTCACGGTGCTGGATTGGTGAGCTATCTGTCTAGATTTAATGAATGCCCTTTAGGGACGTGTATGTGATTGCTAAAATGGATAACTGGGAGAATTAGCTGACATCGTGGAGGAATGAAAATCTGTTTCTCTTAAATTATAGACCTTGACAGCTTCCCTAAACCCCAGTGCCAAATGACACTCCGGTTGCTATGGTAACGATGTCAATAAGGAACAGTGTCTACTAGGAGGCCAGTGCAGATCCAGTGGCTAAATATCGCAGAAGCTGCTCATTCCTCTCTCCCCCCAACGATGGCTCAGGCAGGTCCTGAGTCGCACTACTGAAAGGCTGCAGCCAGCTCACTGATGACACTTGCCTAGTATCATGTAAGAGCCGATTTCGGAATCTGGTTGGCCCTTGGAGATCATTTGGTCCAATCGCCTCATTTAAAAGCAGAAGACGCTGAGGCCAAGTAGTGACTTAACAGCAGAGTTGGAGCCAGGCCCCTGAGCTCCTAGGCCCAGCGCAGGCTCTCCCTGCAGGGCCCGGTGGCGTTGAGGCTGGTCTTTGTGCTGCCTTTTCTGAGCCAACTGGGCTGTGTGGACACAATGAATAGAGGGTGTGACACACAGCAAATAAAGCTCCTTATTGATTGGGAGGCCACTATAAAGAGTGATTTTCATGGACTTGGCATCAGCAATGTGCTTCTCTCTGGAGAGAGAGAGAGAGAGAGAGAGAGAGAGAGAGAGAGAGAGAAGGGAGAGAAAGAGGGAAAGAGAGAGAGAGAGGGAGAGAGAGAGAGAATGAGAATCCTTGCCCAGAGAAATTTTCTCTGAGAAGAATCTCTTTTGCAATCGGCTGTGAGACAGGCTGTAGATGTGTATTCAACTACATAGAAAGGGCCTACAGCGGCGCGATCCTCTCTGAGTGTGCTGTGAGGATACTAGGATCACTTAAGGCAGGCACTCAGTGTGAATGGCTATCGTGTTAAAGCACATGCACCACTGGGTGTAAAAGCCCTCCTGTCTAGGATGCCAGATCTCAAAGAGGAGAGACACAGCTGCTCCAGAGACAGCTACAAATAAGGGGACTCCAGACTTAATAAAGGAGAGCACTTTATTTTTTAGTCCCTACCTCAGCACCTTGTGTATCACCTGGTTATACAGCAATTGCCACTGTGTTTAATAAAGACAGGTCACTTATACGTCCCAAACTTGCCAGTGAGCTTGTGAAGAACAGGGACAAGCAGGGAATATAGGTATGTCAGTTTTTTAAATCAAACTTTTCCTTTGCACTGGATTAACCCTTAGAGATATTATAGTGAAATCATCATTGGATTGATTTTGCTGCATTTCATTCACTGAATCATTTCCATTGGCAATTAAGAAATTTGTTAATTGGCTGGACTGGCTGTCACAACAGTTCCACTAATCAACTTGAGTCTTTTTTAATTTCTTCTATGTCTCAACTTAATTTTTGAATGCATGTAATAGAGTTATAATGACAGTTTTTTTCCTTTCATGTCCTTGTCTGCTAATTCTAACATCTGTCTCAGTTCTAGGTTAGTTTCAATTGATTAATTTTTCTCCTCATTATGGGTTATATTCTATTTCTCCTTTGCATGGCTGGTCATTTTTTATTGGATGATAGACACTGTGAATCTTACCTTGTTGACTGCTGCATATATTTGTTTTCCTATTAATATTTTTAAATCATTCTTCAGGGAGGCAATTACATTACTTGGAAATGGTGTGATCTCTTCAGGACTTTCTTTAAAGCTTCATTGAGTGGGACCAAACTCAGTTTAGTGGAGGGCTAATTATTCTTACTCTTGAGGCCACACCCAGCTGTGTACTATACAGGATGTTCCATGAATGATGAGACTGGTGGGTGAGAACAGGCACTCCTCCTGGCCCCATATGAGCACTGGGTACTGTTCTTCTGCTCTTTGGTGGTTGCTATAATTCCCCACATGTATCACCAATCAGTATTATGCTGCATACTCTCTGTGGAGCCCTTCAGCATCTCTGGAGTTCTCTTTCTGTGCTGATCTCTTATCTCCAGCTCCTGATCCTACAAACTCTAGCTTCCTTGGACTCTCTGTCTCTCAACTCCATCTCCTCAACCCACGGAATCTTCTGGGATCTTCCTGCATGCCCCTTCTTTCTGCCATGGCCTAGAAACTCCCAAAGCAGTAAGATAGAGGCCGTTATGGCAATGACATCATTTCCCCATTTCTCAGAGATCCTTGTCCTTCATTGTCTGCTACCCAATGTCTTGAAATCCATTGCTTCATATGTCTTATCCTTTGGGTTTTTATTTGTTACAGGAATAGGGTAAATCCAGTCCCTGTTTTTCCATCTTAGTCACAGACCCAAGCATCTCACTTCAGTAGATCTGCAGTGAGCATTGATCTGATATCTGGACTGGGTTTACCTGTTCCCTCCACTCTTCTTTAACCATTAGGTATTTTCTTGTACAGAACTAGTCCTTAGTGAAAGAAACAGCAGCAACACCCTAGGCTTTGTTTACATCCCACACTACTTTGCCATTTTATCAGGTGCTTCCAGAATTATTTTTCTTGCTTTTGTTTCCAACCTATTAAAACACTTATGGGACTTAAGACATTCTTGGTTTCCTAATGTGACATCCTCACTACTGTGGCCTCAAATGTGTCTTTCTTGAGTTCCACTCCCTCAGACAATGTTCTCTGCAAAAGGCACAATTAACCTGTGAAACCAATTGCCCTAAGCCACAAGTTACTATTGTATTACTTCTTTTTTTAATATATTTTATTGATTTTACAGAGAGGAAAGGAGAGGGACAGAGAGTTAGAAACATGGATGAGAGAGAAACATTGATCAGCTGCCTCCTGCATGCTCCCTACTGGGGGTCGAGCTCGCAACCAAATTATATGCCTTTGGCCAGAATTGAACCTGGGACCCTTCAGTCCACAGGCCGTCACTCTAGCCACTGAGCCAAACCACTTAGGGCCTATTTATTACTTTTAATAGTTGTGTAAGAGATTCTTTAAAAAGT
This sequence comes from Myotis nattereri, assembly GCF_964212035.1. Taxonomy (NCBI): domain Eukaryota; kingdom Metazoa; phylum Chordata; class Mammalia; order Chiroptera; family Vespertilionidae; genus Myotis; species Myotis nattereri. The sequence continues at coordinate 86,946,442 of NC_138080.1, forward strand.
TCTTTTTTAAGTAGAAATTTAAGTCACTTTACAAGACTATTTCTGGAGACAATAAATACTGTGTTTCTCATCATATCATACCTGTCAGTTGACTAGAATATTTATTCCTATAGAACTAACTTTGAAATTACATGCACATTCAAAACCATTTATAATTAAATTCTGGCTTCTAATGAGACTGTTATTTATACATCAAAACCCAGTTCTGGTAGCAGACTGTCTCCTCAGATAGTTAATCATACTCCTTTCTATTCCTTTCTATTTCTTTCCCTCTCTCTCTCTCTCTCTCTCTCTCTCTCTCTCTCTCTCTCTCTCTTTTTAACCTATGATAAATGGTGTGTGTCAGGCACTCCTGATTGACTATGCAATATCTATGCTTTCCTTTTACCTTACCAAGAGATTCCTGATTTTGTTCATTGCTACACACTGCACTGTTGTTAAAAAAACAAACAAACTACCCTTGTAATCCCAGACTCCCTTGCAGCTAGGGCTGGCCATGTGACCCCTGCTTCTGCTAGGAATGTCTGGAAACATTTTTGGTCTCATGTTACAGATGCTACTTTTTTCCTATTTACCATTACTTCTCTTTTTTCTAAAATAGTATGTGATGACAGGAGCTAATGCAGTATTCTGGCCTTCAAAAGAGAAAGGAAGACACTAAAACAACACAGAAACTGCCTGCCTCTGGCTTTTCATGGTAGAAAAAAACCCAACTTAATTTGTCAAAGTCATTGTATATTCAAAGCCCTCATACGTTGAATCAAATCCCTCATACACCAATGGAGAAAGCAAAGTTATCTTTGCATAATTACACAACCATTTTTATTTCTTCAGCAATAAAAACAAATAGCCATTTTTAGATTTTAAAAGGTAAGTCAGGTCAAAACAATCCATTTTACTCATCTTCTGGCTCACTACTTTCAACCTTTTGCCAAAATGTCAAGTATCAAAGCACAAATAGCACTGTGTTATAATTCTTTTTTAAAATTGGATTTATTGGGGTGACATTGGTTAATAAAATTATATAGGTTTCAGGTGTACAATTCTATAATTCCTTATTTACATATCTGTTTATAGACTCTGAATTCTTGGAATCCAGGACTTGTGTCTTATACATCCTTTCCCCTTTAGAGTTTAAATACTTCACTTAATTAAATTAAAATAAAAGAAGAAGACCTTTAATCCCATGGTGGAAGCTGTTTCCACAGGGAAAAAATCAGTGCTCAGGTACATGATATGGTAAGCAAGTAGGCACGAGTCAGAACATAGGGCCAGCATTTTGTCACTGTACCACTGTCTAATTCCCTACAATACCGAGAACACCATGTGGCCCTACAAGGAACAAAGTGTCTTCTGGTGTCCTGAAGAAAAACATCTTGAAAGAAAAAAGAAAAAGAAGCCTTGATAGATGCTTTAGTAAATACTCCTCCATTTTCAGCATATAATTACATTTCACCAAAGAGGGCAATCATATTTAAAAATATTATGCCAAGTGAAATAAGCCAGTCAGAGAAAGACAAATACCATATGATTTCACTTACATGTGGAATCTAATGAACAAAACAAACTAACAAAAAAAATAGAAACAGAATCATAGATATAGAGAACAGACTGAAAGCTGTCAGAGAGGAGGGGTGGGAGGCTGGGTAAAAAAAACACCCCAAAAAACGGTGAACTGATTAAGCCAAAACAAAACAAGACAAAACAAAAGCCTCAGAGACAGACAATAGTCTAGTGATTACCAGAGGGAAAGGGGGTGGGGAAGCAGAAGAGGGTAAAGGAGGGATAAATGATGATGAAAGGAGACTTGATTTGGGTGATGAACACACAATACAACATACAGATGATGTATTATAGAACTGTACCCCTGAAGCCTATATAGTTTTATCAACCAATGTCACCCCAATAAATTCAATGAATGAAATGTAAAAAAATTAAAAGTAGCTAACATACTTACTACATTGCTTCACTTAAAATGTGTGCTGAATTATAAAGTAGAATGGCTACCCTCTGGTTCCCTTTCCCATGGGATCTGAACACCGATCTTGGTGGTCGTAAAGGAGGAAAAGTAATACTGAAGCTGGCCTCACAGTGCTTGTAGTCTGTGGGCTAGCTTCAAACAAGGTTGAAATCGCTTTGAGCTTGTTTCGTCCTCTCTTGTAAAATGAGACAAAGGGAGGAAGGATGTATGTGAATCTGGGCAGTTGATGTAAAGATTGTTGACTAATATTTCTGCCTTTGGAAGGGCTCTTAAAAGTGTCATCCTTTTTTTTTTTTTTTTTTAGATCTCTTACCAGTAAACTATGTTCATTTGTAATTAAGGATCTACAAGATCTACAGCATTGGGAGAGCTCTACATAAGAGGCGAGATAAAAGATAAGTTTGTGAAGGAGACTGACTGTTCTTTGAGCTAGATCCAGGCCAGAACAGAAACTTCAGAAACAAAAATCCCCTCAGCTCCTCCTCCATGCTCCAAGGCCTGCTGGTTCTTGAAATAGGCCTTTGCCCATCCCTTATTGTGGAGCTGGTTCCTTATCCATCCTGCCCTGCAGCATGGATTGTCTTGTGTGCTACATTCCCTTAAATTCTTGATGTAAAAAATAGATAAATAAAGCAGAGTGGATAAAAGCCAAACAAGGGCCTGCTCATTTAATTTTGTTTTCTGCTGTGCCAATTATCTACTCATCATTTGCCTGGGATCTGGGAGGCATGGTTTCCTCTGGCCCATGGGATCTGAGACCAACAGGAACCCGCAGCAGGTCAAATTGGATTTCTTCTCAGGCCTGCACGGAAAGGTCAGACAAGTTGTCAAGGCATGAAACTCTCAAGTCTGAGTTACTGATGACGGAAATTGATGAAGTTTGAGATCTTATTTCCTCCTGAAGACTTTGCAAGACCATCTTTGGAGTGGGTATAGGCTGTGATGGGAAGGACAGATAAGATTCAGCCCAATGGGAGTGACAATTTTGATATTGTAAGTTATTTTGTAATTTTATGTATTGGAAGTCATTCTATGCAAATCCACAGGCTTGTAATCCCAAGAAAGGTCACTCCTGGTGTGGAGCCTGGAGTCTGTTGAATAGATCAGGAAAGTCAGGATTGAAAAGCCCACCTTTCCTGCAAACTGGGGGATGGATGTCCACTGAGGATTTTTACATGAAGGTTGAATTTGCAACCCTTCATTTGAACAGGCATGCCTAGACCACCTGATAAATAATACATTTCTATTATGCTTATGAAATATGGAGATGGAGTCCACTTTGCAAATAAATGCCTTGAAGAATTTTTTAAAACTTCAGAAGTAACCTAATCCTAGGATTGGCTGTATTCATGTCTGTGAGGTTTTTATTTTATTTGGTGACAGCTACCATAAATTCAATTAAATTATATGGCCAATGGGGTTTGGGTGGTTGTTTTTTTTCTTCTTGGTGAAGGAAGAAAATAATCAAAAAGTTGGCAAGATGGAAAGCAAAGAGCACATTTGCACACAGGGTAATCAAACAGCGCCACATCAAAACATCAAGGAAGGAAATCCAGCCAAGCAGGTACAACCTTATTTATCCTTGTCCTCCACTCCCTTCCTGGACATTCTTTCCTTGCTCTGGAAAAAGGTAGATGAAGCAAGAACCTGCAAAGTTAGAAGCTAAAATAATGCTCTGACAGGAAACAGAAAGCGAAAACTTAGAATCCGCAGGCATGAAAATACTGCCAGGGACGGTCATTTAAAATGAGTTCCAGGATCCTCCAGCAGCCCCTGGCAGCAGCCCAGAGCTCAGCAAGCTCGCCCAATGCTGGCTTCTTGTACACTGAAATCACAAATCGCCCCCAGGAGAACCATGCATACAATCATGCATGAACATGACCACTGGTTTCTCTTTACACATTAGACATTGTTTTTCTATCCTTAGAGCTTCTGATTATCTTTTGAGGTTCTGCTTTATGCTGGGCTCCAAGAGAAGCAAAACTCATAGAGCAGCTGAAACCGGTTTGGCTCGGTGGATAGAGCGTCGGCCTGCGATCCGAAAGGTCCCGGGTTCAATTCCGGTGAAGGGCATGTGCCTGGGTTGCAGGCACATCCCCAGTGGGAGATGTGCAGGAGGCAGCTGATCGATGTTTCTCTCTCATCGATGTTTCTGACTATCTATCTCTCTCCCTTCCTCTCTGTAAAAAAAAAAAACACAAAAAACCAAAAAAAACAAAACTCATAGAGTCCTCACAACCCATTAGATTAATTGGTTCTAAGCAAAGAAATGAAAGCACAGAGAGTTTAAGGTCACGTGGCTAAGGGTAGCAAAGCTGGATTCAGAATTCAGGCCTCCCTCCTCGTGACATATCTCATAGGTGCCTCTGTTGTAAAAGGCAGATGGAATTTCTGCAACCCAAATTCTATCCTGTATGTACGAGGGAAGCTCTCTGGTTAAGAGGAAGCATCTGTTAGTAATGGTAGATTAGTAAATTAAGATTTTTCTTAAAACTCTCCATACATGCCAAGGACAAAAGGTGGCAGGAGAAGGCACATTGAAGAGGTAATGCTGTGGGTTCCCTTTTTGATGATCTGACTTTCCCCCTGTGCTGCTTCCTCTTTGAGATCACACAGTTCGCACACATAGGATGACATCTTCTCTGGCTGGAGCCGAGGCCACTAGAATGTCTCCTGAAACAACCAGGTGTGGGGAGAGCCCCAAAATGACTAGACACAAGTGGCTCACCTGTTGAACTAACCCCATTGAACTAGATTCAGGAGCTTCGTCAGGAGAGGAGCTGCCTAGGAAAATGCCACTCTACAGGGCATAAGCTACTTTCTGCCTCCTAATATTCTATGCAAAAGAAGATGCATGAATAAGAAGTAGGGAGGACAATTACATTGGCAGGAGGGACAAAGGAGCTGAATGTCATTGGGATTAGGCCATTTCTCCCTCCTTTAAAGCTGGGGTGATGCTATTGCTTATTGCATCATTCAAGTCTGGAATCTGGGCACAAAAACCCAGTTGCTGGCTCCTGTCAACCCAGGTGCTTCACAAAAGGGAGCCCCCGGATGGACTCATTAGAGTAGGGGAAAGGCCTAGGAGGTAAGGGCGGGGCTTTGGAGTAACCTGCATCTGCACTTCCCACCAAGCAGCCTGCCCTGGTGTGCCCACTGAACTCTCACTGCTGAGGAACCCCAGGGGTAGGGGGGTCGGGAGACAGGACCGAGGCACAGACACAGGAATGAATCGCCCTGTTGGCCCCTGCTGTCCCCAGAACCCAGTCAAAGCCCATAAGCAGGGGCAAGGAGGTGTAAATTTCCTGAGGCTGCTGCTCCGATGAATACAGACCTGCCTAAACAAACAGGAACACAGGCTCTCCCCAATCAGGGGCCAGAATCTGAAATCAGGGTGTCTGGGGCTGTGCTCCCTCTAAGGGCTTCAGGGCAGGTCCTTCCTGCCTCTTCAGCTTCTGGGGGCTCCTGGCGACATCCCTTCAATCTTCATGTGGGCCCTCCTCCATTCTCGAGGAACTTCTCTTGAATAATCACATGACCCTGCCCTCCTGCTCACCTGCCCACCTGCCCACCTCTTCCTGATCAGGAGCCCCTGTCCCTCTGTTCAGGTGCCCACTCCTGGCTGGTCACATACCCCTGCCCCTCTGTTCAGGTGCTCACTCCTGGCTGGTCACATACCCCTGCCTCTCTGTTCAGGTGCTCACTCCTGGCTGGTCACATACCCCTGCCCCTCTGTTCAGGTGCCCACTCCTGGCTGGTCACATACCCCTGCCCCTCTGTTCAGGTGCTCACTCCTGGCTGGTCACATACCCCTGCCTCTCTGTTCAGGTGCCCACTCCTGGCTGGTCACATACCCCTGCCCCTCTGTTCAGGTGCTCACTCCTGGCTGGTCACATACCCCTGTCTCCCTGTTCAGGTGCCCACGTCCGTCTGTAACCATTTCTTCAAGTGTTCAACATGTATTTATTGAGGTCTGACTCTGTCCCAGTCTGTGGAAATATGGAAAGCAAGGTTGCTTTTCTCATCAACTTGCATTCTAGGAGATGGGAAAATAGATAATAATGAAATAACTAAACACATGATGTGTTAAGTGTTGATAAGTTCTATGAAGTAAAAAGAAGCTGATTGTAGGGAATGAAAAGCTATAGGGGACACTAGTTTATATAAGAAGCTCAGATATGTCTCCTCTAGCAAAGTGGCATGTGAGTGAAAACCTAAAATAAGTGAGTGAGTAGGCCAGATAGCTAGGAGGGATTGTTCTAGGGAGAGGGCACAGCCTTTGCAAAATCCTTAAAGCTGGTAAGTGCTTGGCGTGTTGGTGGGAAGTGGGGCCCTAAGGAAACCAGTGTGGTTACAGAGGGGAGTAGTAGGTAACAAGGACAGAGTGGCTGATCATACATAGGCCTTAAACACCTAGGACATTGCCAGGACTCCTACCTTATACTTTGAATGAGATCAGAAGCCACTGGAGAGTTTTAAGCACAGAAGTCACAGCAGCTGCTCTATAGAAAAGAAAACAGGAAAGCAGCCATTTAGGAGGCTAGTGCACTACCATAATCTAAGGCAGAAATAGGCCAGAATGCAGGTAGTTAAAAGTGTTGAATGTTGGGTATGCAAGAAAGCTCATCATAAAGGACAATGTCAAGATGCTTTTGGCCTCAATGACTGGAAACATGGAGTTTTCATTAACTGAGATGGGAAGGAACAGATTGGGAAGTGTTTTGAATGTTATGCTTAGATGCCCTTAGATATTAAATGGGCATTATATACCATCATCTTTCTTTGCTATGACGCTGTTACTCTACAACTATATTATTTAACTAGAGGCCTGGTGCACAAAATACGTGTGCTGGCCGGGAGCAGCCAGCCCTACCCCCCATCGCCCTGCCGCCACCCGTGGCCTCCCTCTTTGGGAGGTGACCCACGGGGCCATCGGGGGACAGTGCCAGCTGGTGAGCGGCTGGCCCCGCCCCCTGAGCATCACTCCACCACCACAGGCCACCGCCACCCCCTCTATCCCACCCTCGATCGTTGTCCCCTCCCTCTACCCACTGGCACCTGCCTTGGCTGGCCTGGCACCACCCACTTGCCAGCCCTGTCCCCTGCCAACCAGTCGTTCCACCGTCCGGTCAATTTGCATATTAGGCTTTTATTATGTAGGATAGGATGGTAGCAGAGCCTGTATTTATCTTAATCCAAATCCCTTGCTCTCAGGCACTGTTCCTGGCTACTCTAAACAGGGGGTGCTGACCAATGGTGGAATAGAATCCTGGAGAAGACAATGAAAGTAGAGCTATTGTTTATTCCATAGCAAGATATTTTACACACAATAGAAGCAAAAGCAAGTTAGATCTTTAATTTACAGAGGCACAGAGAGGTTAAGTAACTTATTGACATCTGCCTTCTCCACTGGAGTGAAGTCCCTTGAGAGCAGTGGCTATGTCTATCTCTCTCCATCATATTCCTAGAACTGAGCACAGTGCCAGACTTGCAGTTGGCATCTTGTAACTAGCAAATGGGTGGATGAATCAAAGTATGAAGGAGTCCTCCCAACACCTCCATGTGGTAGGGACTGGGCCAATGAAAACTCTGCTTCCATAGGCCATCTGGACCAGGTCGAAGAGCCAAAGAATTGCACCACTGGAAGGACCCATGCAGATACCACCAGAGTCAATGCCTTCTCTTTCCCTTTGGCTCATGTCATATGCCTATCTCAATTCAAGCTTATCAAGGTAGCTGATGCTCTTTTACTATACAATTTAGGAGAATACAAAGAAAATATATTTCCAAAATAAAACATTGTAGATATTTCCTTGATTTTAAATGGCACTATGGCTATCTATTCTTAAGTTTTTCATACATATTAACTTGAAACTTACCTAGCCATCCAATTTGCACCCTTGATATCACCCCTCGAACATCCTAGCCATCCAATTTGCACCTATGACATCACTCCTTAAACTCCCATCCTCGTGCTAGCTTCATCTTCAGTCACAGAAGGTCGTAGCCTACACCTGAGCACCAGGAAGACCCATTCCCCCAACACACAGGCTGATTTTTGTTCATAAAATTCCACCATTAAGAGGCATTTCTCTGCATTTCCTTTCCCCCCATAAACCCTTCAATAAGCTGGGTTAATGAAGGAAGCCATTATTTTCTATTAATATTTTATCAGGATAGAATGGTCTCTATGTGACTCACTGCACCTGGAAGAGGATGGATCACATAAGATAGAAGTTTGGAGTGGGATTCTGAAAAGGTAGTGAGAGAGCAACAAAGAGAGACTTCACGCCTTCCCCAGTTGGCAGCTCAGCAGACATCAGGTCCAGGTGTTAGGCAGCCAGTGCAAAAGCATAGGAGGAAAGCCAAATCTATGGTAGATACATTGGCCATCCTTTATCTGAGAAAAAAAATGGTTCCATAGTCAAATAAGTTAGGGACATTCTGCATATCATGGCCCTTTCTTAAATATTTACAATGGGGATTAACAGGACAGGTGCTAGGAGAAGTCTTAGATTCTAGAAATCTGCTTAACCTTGTATAATATAGCATTTGACAAATCTGTTTTTATTTATTGCTAAATATCTTCAGAAAGATTGTATTCTGTGGAACATAACTTGTAAGACACAGAGCTAAATTGATTTTCCTGTGAGTTAATAGTATGGAAAAAAGGAGGCTATTTAACATACTGAAGAATAAAGTATTTGACCAGGTTCAGAGACCCAGGTTCAAATCCTTCACTAACCTACTTACCAGCTTTGTGGACTCAGTGAGTTACATAACCTCTCTGTGCTTCTGTAAATTAAAGACCTAATTTGCTTTTGCTTCTAATGCATGTAAAATATCTTGCTATGGAATAAACAATAGCCCTGCTTTCATTGTCTTCTCCAGGATTCTATTCCACCATTGGTCAGCACCCCCTGTTTAGAGTAGCCAGGAACAATGCCTGAGAGCAAGGGATTTGGATTAAGATAAACTTAGTTCAAATACAGGCTCTGCTACCGGTATTTACAAGCTGTGTGATCTTGGGCAAGTTAATTGACTTCTCTTCGTTTCTTTATCTGTGAAACAGAGCTGTTGGGAGGATCAAAATAATAAAGTACATACTATGTCCAGCCAAGGGCCTACCTAGTACAGAGTAAATGGCACAATCAAAAGCTGTTACAAATGTTCTAATTTTTATTTCCTGTCTCCACACTTTTTACCTCTGTCTCAGCTATGGTCTCTCCCCTTAATCTCAATGCTAAATGCTTTTGATCCTGCTAGCCAACAGTCTTGACAATGAGGTCTCCCAAATGGCTCCACCACGCCCTTTCCCCAACTGTGTCTTCCTACCTGGGGCAACTGGTGCTTATAAGCAACTTACTTCCAGATCCCTGGCCCAGCTGCAGGGAAGGAGAACAGACAACAACGTCTCTTCCCAAACATAGGTCTCCCTGCACGTCTGGCATTTGACTTCTAACTCCCCTTGGGCTGTGATTACTCAGGCAAAGTGAAGTGGACAGATGGAACAATTATTTGGAAAGCTCAGCCAATGGAAAACAAAACAGCAAGACAGAAAAAGAAAACCATACACTGAACCCTGCAGTCGCGGGGAGAGAGTTCATTGGTTTAAATTATTCTTATTGCCTGCTGGCATTGACTGCATTTTCCAGGTAATTGCTCAGCACTCCCATTAGTTTTCCCAAGTAGAGAAGTGATATATCTTCTAAGATACGTGCTCTACAGATAGCCCTCTCTGGAAGGAACAGATGCATTTGGGCCAGGCTTGTTTCCATGGCAAGTTTTTGTTAAGTGACTCCTATCAATTCATTGGATTTCATGATAAACACAAGAGGTGCTGCAAAGGTAGGAAGAAAAGGTGTCTGTATGTGATAATAAATATCACTTTAGCCTAAAGCATACTTGTAAAATCATTAATTTGAAAACTTTCTGAGAAAACTGTAGTTAATGTTTCAGAGGTATGGAGCCAAATAGTCTGTGTTCAATTCCTGGCTCTGTCATACTTTTGGGGTACAACCTAGTGTAAATTACTTAGTCTCAAACCTCAGTCTCCTGGTTTCCCCAATGGAGATAATAACATTTACTCAGAGAGTGACGATTAGATGAAATCGTGACATACTTGATATATATATATATATATATATATATATATATATATATATATATATGACTTTAGCATGGTGTCTGCCACATGGTAAATTGTCAATGAGCAGTGGCTGTTATTAATGAATTATGAACAAATAGACTTATGTTTCAAGCTATAAAAGCTAATTCTGGAGAGCCTAGCCGTCCAGATGATGGCAGCTCAGGGCTCCACATCTATGAGTTTTGAGCTCTTACTTGTCCAGTTTAATTCATAGACTTTCCCAGTTTCTGGTGCACATTTCTGTTCATTGAGAGGTACCTGTATACCTGTATATGCCTATGTACAAGTAACTAGCACACAGTGTTTGTAGTCCATTATTCACAAATATAGTGAGAATCTGGTTCAATTTCAGCCCAACAGAAAGTGTAGATTGGCTGGGGAGGCTGCAGGCCCTCATCAGCCCTCTGGAGAGGAGAGCAGGGTGCCTGCTTTGGTCTTTCCTGGACACCATCCTGCCTAAGGTCAGGGAGATGTGCCACAACCTGTGGTCATGCAAACTGTGTTTCAGATTTTCTGCTAACCTGGGACAGAAATCAAAGGCACACTTGGATGCCTCTAAGCGTACATATTTTTCATCCTATAACAGGGTCAGCCAAAGATGTCAAAGACCTTTGCTGAAAGATAAAAAACAACCACGACCACATTAATAATAACTAGCACATATTAGTATTCAATATGTCAGGCACCACTGTGGTATATTGAGTACTATAATAACAGGAGACAGAGGAATTTGCTCACATGGTTAGGAAGGTGGAGAAGTTCCATGACCTGCCACTTGCCATCTGCAGACTAATTCAGTCCAAAGGCCTGAGAACTGGGGGGCGGACGTTAGCTTCAATCTGAGGGCAGAAGATGGATGCCTCAGCTCAAGCAGACAGAGTGAATTAGCCCTTCCTCCAACTTCTCACTCTATTCTACCATCAACAGACCGGATGGCGCCCACTTGCCTTGGGGAAGCTGAACCTCCTTACCTGGTCTGCTGATTCAAACCGCGATCTCTTCCAGAGACACCGTCACAGACTCACCCAGAAATCCTGTCTTACCAGTGATCCAGACAATCCCTTAGCCCAGTCAAGTTGACACATCACATTAACCATCACATAAGCCCACGTGGCAGGTGTGGAAACAGAGGTTATCTGACTTGACCAGACCACACAACTAGTAGCTGGTAATCTTCTGATTCCCAAACCAGAATTGACTGTTCTATTGCCTTTTGTGAAAGTTAGTTTCTATTCTGGGAAAAGTCAGATTCGCCTGTTTCCCTGGAAAACACTTTGGTCTAAATTAGAGCCACACACCAATCCATGACAGCCTGTAATAGGTCTGTCCTAAACAATAACAAAGACAATTGATACTGATTTATCAGATAATAATAGCCAATACAATTTAGTGAACAATACTGTGCCCGCCACCAATCTCAGCACTTTAAAATTAACATAAACCCTCACAGAAACTGCAGCCCTGGTGTCTGATTAGCCTGCCTTAGCCTCTAAGTCTGTGTTTAACCAGCTGTGGGATTTTCAACAAGGCATTTAGTCTCTCTTTGTCCGTCTCCCTCTAAATTGCCTTACTCTAAAAATAAAATTTGCTGTGAGAATTAAATGAGATAATGCGTGATAAACACTTACACCATACCTAGAAGGGAGCAGGCCCCAGTAAATGTTAGCATTACTATATCCCTTTTCTTCAAGATGAAGAAACTCAGCCCCTCAGAGAAGTGGATAAATTGCCAGAGGCCACAGACTAGCAGAGTCTGAGCTCTGGATCAGTTGCATCCTAAAGTCAGATGGCTCTTTCCACCTGTCCAGTGACGCTCATACCTGGCCGCATGTAAGGAGCAACTGGGCAACTTGTTTAAAATACAGGGTTTTTGCCTGCATACTAGGACCGGGCTGTTGCAAGGCCAGGTTGCGATCCACTGCTCTAGCGCGTGCCACCACCTCATTCTCCAGGTGCCTTCTCCCCCAACCACGTGAGAGAGTATGCCTGTCTAAATAACTGCACAGAAACTCCTATCTTACAGCTTGTGTTGCCATTACAAAATACCATAAACTGAGTAACTTAAGCAAGAGACATTGATTTTTTTATGATTCTGAATGGTGGAAGTGCAAGATCAAGGTGCTAGCATGGTTGAATCCTTGTGAGAACCATTTTCCTAGCTTTTAGATGTCTGTCTTTTTGCCGTGGCCTCACAGGAGAGAGGGAGGGAGGGAGAGAGGGTAGGAGGGAGGGAGGGAGGGAGGGAGGGAGGGAGGGAGGGAGGGAGGGAGGGAGAATGGCCTGGAATTTCTTCTTATTAGGGCACTAATCTCATCATGAGGGCCTCATCCTCCTGAACTTATCTAAAGTTAATTACCTGCCAAAGGCCACATTTGGGTCTGGTGCTTGCCAAAAGCTCCCTTTGGATATGCCACTTGTGAAGCTAATTGGATCCTCCTCTGATGTTGTCTGAAACTGGTCACTGGATATGTTGGTTCTGGGGCTTCTTGGGAGGGACTCTGGTGCAGGCCAATGTCAGACGCTGCCTATGGCTGGCCCTGGGCAACCTGTTTGGCACTACAAAGTGAACCACAGTTTGTGGATGCTTCTGCTGTGCCTGGGTGTGTGCAGGAAGGACCAAGCTGTATACCAATGCTGGCTTTTACTAGCCGCAGGCCTGGGGGCAGGCCAGCAGAAGTCCCACAGCACCCCAAGATCTGCCCCTGCCTGCTTCCAGCTGCTGGCTGCCTGGTAGGCTCAGTCACTGAAAGAGTCTCAGGCCTGGCCAGTGTAGCTCAGTAGTTTAACATTGACCCATGAACCAAGAGGTCACAGTTTGATACCCGGTCAGGGCATATGCTCAGGTTGCGGGCTCCATCCTCAGGAGTGGGCATGCAGGAGGCAACCAATCAATGACTCTCTCTCTTTCTCATCACTGATGTTTCTCTCTCTCTCTCTCTCTCTGAAATAAAAAAAAACACATTTTTTAAAAGAGTCTCAAGTAGTACTCAAGTTGCATGAGGTGGGTTCTCAGTGAGTCACCAAGTAGGGACAAGAGGTGTTCACCAGACGGATCAGCTTCAAACTTGGTGCCAGTGCTGGGTCTGAGGTCACGCAGCAAATGACCTGGGGTACAGCAAGTCTAGCTGCCACCCACCAGGTGCCCATAGTCCCCAAAGGCCACATTTCTAATTACACCACTCCGGGGATTAGGGCATCAGAAATGAATTTTGCGTGGTGGCGGGGGGGGGCGGGGGTGGATATAAGTCTATAGCACCTTCCTAATTAGGTTGAGATGTTCTCCTTTTTTATTCCATTTCATTGGCAAAAATCTTTAAAAAATTTAGAAGATACTGGCTGAGTGTTTGTTTGCTGGGCACTGTACCCAAAGTACTATTCATTTATTCACTATTTATACTTGGTCTGCTTTCAAAAGGAAAGAAAGGCAATCATGCCTTCTGGAAGTTTTAAACCATCACAGGAAACACTGACAAGGACACACAAGTTCCCAGGCTACAGAAAATGGTAATTTTCTTGGTTGTTGTTTTCACTGCCCCAGTTGCTATCATTACTCACACAAATGTGGGCATCTGCTCCTGCGGTCCTATCTTTCACATCCTCAGTCACCCTCCCTTCTCTGCCTTCCCGCATTTCCATGCTGGGTACAGTGAGTAAGTCATCAGTTGGCTCTGGCCTTCAGGTGCCTCAGCAGAAGCAAAGGCAACATTATTGTATTAAGTGACAAACTGAAAAATTCTCATCCCCATGTTCCTGAAATAGAAATAATGATAATAGCAATTAATTTTCACTAATGACTGTGTGGTAGGCATGATTTCATTTCATCTTCACAGTAACCCTGAAGGATGGGTACTATGATTCCCCCATCCTGCAGAAGTAGAAACTGAGGCTGAGAGAGGCTAGGTGTCTTGCTCAAGGTCATACAAAGCTAATAAACTGGGGAGTCATAGGGCCATGAACATTCTACCTTGACCTCTGCCCAGATCATTTTCATCTCCTGAAATAGGCGGCCTCGCTGGCCAAGTTTTGCACATCATGGAGATGGGGTTACCACATGTCGGATAGGGAGCATGAAAACCCTCACAGTCAGCAGAAGAGTGAAACAGGTTCCCAGGCCCAAGTCTCATTACTGACACCTAGAACACAAACTGATTTTAAGAGACAACCACTGAGGTAGCTGGGCAACTGCAAATCCAATTTAATAACCTCTCTCTGATTTTACTCGTCAAACACTAGACCTGGATTTAAGACAAAATCACCATGAAACTGGAAAAGCTGAATAAGCAGGAGACCTAAAGTAAAACCCAAAGGTGCAATTCCATGACAATTTAAAAACATGGTTTGGTTAGAGGTGTTTTGAAAACCCCATTTCCCTCTTCAATGTGCAGATACCTAGTAAAACACATAAAATGCACGCTAGAAAGCATTCAGATTTAAAAAAGAAATAAGTGGTGAGCCATTTGTCTATACTTGTACCCAAACTTATTTTACATGGACGCTTCTCATAGAGTATTCAATGCACATATTAAGAGGAAGAAATCAAGATTGAAAACCCATTCTCCAAAGGAGACTGACTTGCTTGTCACTAGCAGGTTCCCCTTCCCGGGACCCCCTTCCCGGTCCCCAGGACCCTGGCTGGTGGCTGGTTCCGTAGCTGCCCCAGATGTAGCCTATAGAAGCCATCTCAGGTGGTTTCCAGCTGAGGTCCACGATATTCTATGCACCTTTACAGGTGTGTATACACGCACAGGATATTCATTTTTTAGAATCAGAAATAGGACAAAATGTGTCATGGTGAAACTCACAAGCTCTGAGATTAGATGTGTATGGATTTCAATCAGGGCTCTGCGACCTTGACCCCAACATTGCATCTCTCTGAGTTCTGGGCCTCACATACAAAACGAAGAAAATGATGGTACCCGCGTCCCAGGGCTGTCATAAGGGAATGCATATCCATCATTAGCAAAGCCACCAGATAGCTAGTGTGAATCCAATAAATAAGAACTAACACTGTCATCACTACCACCACCACCGCCGCCATATTACTATGGTCATCACTGGTACTGTTACTACTATTACCTCCAACTGCTACTGGTACCAAGACTGCTATCCCCACTATACTATTACCACAACTATTGTATCCAGATAAATGAAAACACTGTCTTTTCTATCCTCCCTTTCTCTTGTGTTCTTTCACTCCTATTTATTAAGGGGAAGGAACTTGTTTTTCCTGCCCAATGAGTCCCTTGAGAATTGGGATTAATTGATTTGAACAGATGTGTGTCAGTGCTGCTCTGAATGAAAGGGCCCGTGTGCTCTGCTGATGTATTTCGTGAAAAAGTGAAGTCTGGGTAATACATACATTCATATTGCATCTCAAGCCCCACCTTCTTTCAAAAGTCTTTGGCTCGAATTGATGTCTCCCTTCTCTGAAAGAATCATCATGCTCTCTAATTCTTTCACGCTTGTGAGACTCATTTCCCCAATTAATAAACTACCAAAAACGTAGTAGGCATTAAAAAAAATGACTGATACAGGAAGACGGTACTGAATGAACCAAGCTTCTGAACCCAAGAGAGATATTTAATTGCTCATGTAACACAGAATCCAGGGTGAGGTTAGGGACAGAGGGATCCAGGGCCTCAGAAGATTCTATGAGGGTCCAGTCTCTCTCTATTTCTCAGTTCTGCTTTGCTCTGTCCCTTGTGTTGGGAGCTCCATGTTCACATCCTTGTAGCAACAAGTCCAGAGAAATACACTGCCTTTCCCAGCCACTCCTACATATGTCCCAGGGTAGATGGCTTTGCATTGAACAGGCTTCAGTCATGTGCCTACCCTGACACTGCAGCCCCATCCAACCACCTGAGCCAAGTGAGGGGGAGAGAAGGTTTTCTGGAAGGAATGTTAGCATAAGGGAAATGGGCTTTAGATAGAAAAAACCTTTATCAATAGCTCACTTTAGCTCTAACCAGGGTAGGTACTCAAGGTAAATTTTGAGATTGATAGATTTTTATGCATCAGGCCTCCAACCAAAATGCTCATCTGTTTTTCCTCCTGCCTGATGACACTTCGTGGCCAGATGCTAAACATATGGAAATAGTTCACTCAAAGTCAATGCCATTACAAAGGTGAGATCAGTTCATGGGTGGCAGGTTCACAAAGGGCTGGTGTCATCCTCTATCCTTAGTACACTGCCTTTTTTTCTCCTTGCCTTGGGCAGAACAATCCCTCTATTCCATGAGCTTCTGCTTTATTTAACCCATATATCTGTTATGGCACTTGCCACCTGGTCTCTTTGTTCTTATGTATACTAGTCAAGACTCTTTAAATAATAGAAATCCTAACTCAACAAGGGTTAATAATAATAAAAAAAAGGATTACCAGCTCAAAAACCAGAACAGTTTAAGAATAATTTTTCAAAAATGGTTTGATCCAAGGTTCATATGTTAGCAGGATGGGGTTTTGCTGTTGTTTGACCTCATCCTTAATATTTACTCCATTCTCAGTCCCACTGCTCACAGAACAGCTGCCGCAGCACCAGCCCTCTTCTCTTGTTTACTTCTAGTGAAAAGAGATAGAAGCTCTTTCTCAAGATTCTCATGGCAATCTCATTGCTTCTTGTGGGCATTAATTGGGGCTGACGCTTATTACTGAACCAACCACCGCATACAGAATGGGCTACACTGATTGCTTGAGGCCTAGGTCTTATGCTCCATCCCAGGACTAGCTGTGGAGTAAAAACCAATTCTAAAAATGGGCAAGGGGTCATTCCCAGGAATCTTCAATCTGAGAACAGGAAGGGAATTGCATACAGGCGCCACAGAAACAACAAATGTGAAGCCTGGTGCTCCTTTTAGGTAATGTGTTTATTCACACTCTGAGTCACAATGTGTGGTATAGCGAAGGACACGTGTTAATAGGGGGCTTAATAAATGTTACTGGAAGAAAAGGCTGGATGAACCACTGATTAGACATTTTCCTAACATTTTCACAGTGCTGCAGTTAATACCACCTTCCTTGGGAAAACATATCTGAAATGGGATTCAGAATTTTGGAATATAATACAGTTACTCATCAGTTTAATTAGCTCTAGCCTGTGCCAACTAAAAGTTTTCCATAAGCATTAGCTGTTTGCTCCCTTACTTAAAATGTTTCTTGGTAAAAGTACCAGGGGGGGAAATAATTCATGACTTAATGAGGCCAAATTCTTACTTGTTGGCCCCTGGAATTACCAATTGGACCCTGGAGCCATATGATGAAAGAACTACTGCCCATTTTGGACAGAATTTTGAATTGCCACTTACGGGACCAGTAAACTGATTTAGCAGTCTGCCTTATGAGGTCATTTACCTTACTTTCTGAGCTTCACAAGGAGGGTTCATGGCAATAATGGTATCTATGCACAGGGGTTAATTACATGATGAAAATAGAAACTAAATCAGCATCAGTGTTGCTTCTTCTAAGCCAGGGGTTCTCAACCTGTGGGTCGCGACCCCTTTGGGGGTCTAACGACCCTTTCACAGGGGTCACCTAAGACCACTGGAAAACACATATATAATTACATATTGTTTTTGTGATTAATCACTATGCTTTAATTATGTTCAATCTGTCACAATGAAAATACATCCTGCATATCAGATATTTACATTACGATTCATAACAGTAGCAACATTACAGTTATAAAGTAGCAACGAAAATAATTTTATAGTTGGGGGTCACCACAACATGAGGAACTGTATGAAAGGGTCGCGGCATTAGGAAGGTTGAGAACCACTGCTCTAAGCAGATGTCATTGATACAATATGGGAGGGGGGTCCTTCTTTTCTCACTTTCCCTCAGAGACCAGGTTATCTGAGCATGGACATGGGAACTGAAAATTACAAATTCAGAACCATTGATTTCTCTTATATCCCTGTCAAAGCCACTCAACTCTTCTTGGCTCCTAACCACACTGCTCATTTCTTTCATTAGCTAAAAAGGAGAGATGGGCTTAGGGTCCTCTGATGAGAATGAATAAATCAATACCTATAAATTCCTTCAAAGTCTGAATTCTCATGAGCTCAACATTTTGTTTTTCTTTTTTGTTTTAAAATAATTTTTTTTTTAAAAAAAATATATTTTATTGATTTTTTACAGAGAGGAAGGGAGAGAAATAGAGAGTTAGAAACATCGATGAGAGAGAAACATCAATCAGCCGCCTCCTGCACATCTCCCACTGGGGATGTGCCCGCAACCCAGGAACATGCCCTTGACCGGAATCGAACCCGGGACCCTTCAGTCCGCAGGCCGATGCTCTATCCACTGAGCCAAACCGGTTTCAGCTAAAATAATTTTTTAAAATATATATATTTTTTTATTGATTTCAGAGAGGAATGGAGAGAAATAGAAACCTCAATGATGAGAGAGAATCATTGATTGGCTGCCTCCTGCACGTCCCCTTGGGGAGAGTCAAGCCTGCAACCTGGGCATGTGCCCTTGGCCGGAATCACACCTGGGACCTTTTAGTTCGCAGGCCGACACTCTGTCCACTGAGCCAAACTGGCTAGGCTGTTTTTCTTTTTTTAAAATATATTTTTATTGATTTCAGAGAGGAAGGGAGAGAGAGATAGAAACATTAATGATGAGAGAGAAGCACCAACCAGCTGTTTCCTGCACACCCCCCACTGAGGATGGAGCCCACAACCAGCATGTACCCTTGACTGAAATCGAACCTGGGGCCCTTCAGTCCACAGGCCGAAGCTCTATCCACTGAACCAAATAGGTAAGGCAACATTTTTGTTTTTCTAAAGGGAACCTGACCCATCTTCAGTATACTTTTTATTTAAACTATCTTGAATGAAATCTATTTCATGAAGTTGGAAGCTAGGAGAAGGTGCATAAAGATTCAACAAAGGGATGTTTCAGAATTTTCTGTTACTGGTAGGTAAAATATTCTACTTGTTTGATTAAAAACTCAACTATGGAGTCTCAGTATGGGTACCACCAAATTTCTATGAATTTTTATTTTAGGCTCCCTATCAAATTATTATTAGTCACTAAATGGTCTGGTGACAGGGTCTTAAGTAAAGAGGCTGGCCTGTTTATGTGGTACCAAAGAGAAACAGATGGGAAGTGGGGAGAGGGAAATGACAGAAAAAGACCCAAAAGGAAGTTATTGGCTGTTAATTTATTCTTTGGCTGATGTAACTTCATTAGACACGGGACATCTCTCTGCTAAAATATTGTCTGCCACTATCAGTTTTGGGGAAATTCAAATTTCCTAATCAATATTAAGGGGCAGAAGCTTGAACCAAACCACTATAATTAATTTTCAATATATTTAAAGTTTATTCAACCAAACCACTATAATTAATTTTCAATATATTTGAAGTTTATTTCTGGCTTGATGTGGAGAATTTAGAAGAGTAATGGGTACCATGAGATGTCCACTGAAACAGAAGAAATACAAACAAATTTTATATAAAAATCAGTTTCAAGATACAGTAGGAAATAATATAAGCATATTTCAAAGTATCAGATTCTGAAAATTGCTATAAGCACATATGGGTCTGTAGAAAAGCAGAGACTAAAATCTGAACAGAGTATACAAAAACAATTTCAACATTTAAAACAGATAACATTTTCCTAATTTAAGGGTAGTAAATGCTCATTAAACAAATTTTGGAAAATTCTTAACATTTTAAATAAGATTAAAATGATCTAGTTTCATTCAGAAATAGTTACTTGAAGTATTTCATTATTTTTTTCCTCTTGTCTTACCTTCATTTCTTTCTTGCTTTTTAAAAATCCTTTTTTCTAAATCTAAAAATATTTTATAGTTGTTAGGAAAAATTTGGAAAAAGGTTTTAAAATTATTTGTAAATCTTTCAGCAAGCAGGAACCACTATTAATATTTTGGATATATTTGTTTCTAGTATCTTACTGCAGATTTTTCATAGTTTGCACATACGACACTGTAGCTCCATTTTTGAGCACTTATTGTAGAGAAATGAAAACTTATCTTCATCTAAAAATCTATACATGAATATTCATAGCAGCTTTATTTGTAATAGCCAAAAGCTGGAAACAACCCAAATGTTATTCAATGACTGAATGGTTAATGAAATTGTGGTACATCCATGTCACAGAATACTACTCAGCAATATAAAGGAAGAACTATTTTTATATGCAAAACCTTGAATGAATCTCAAGAGAATTATGCTGAGTGAAAAAAGCCAATCTTAAAATATTATATATATTTATAAAAATTCTTGAAATGATAATATATTTATAAAAAATTCTTGAAATGACAGAGATGGAGAACATGTCAGTGGTTGCCAGGAGAGATGGTATAAAGAGGGGCCTCTCCCTACAGCCCAGCCGGCATGACTCAGTGGTTGAGCATCAACCTGTGAACCAGGAGGTCATGGTTTGAATCCTGGTCAGGGTGTATGCCCTGATTGCAGGCTTGCTCCCCAGTGTGGGGTATGCAGGACTAGCTGATCAATGATTCTCTGACATCATTGATGTTTCTCTCTCTCCCTCTCCCTTCCTCTCTGATATCAATAACACAAATATATATTTTAAAAAGGGTAGCATGAAGGACCTTTGTGATGGAACTGTCCTAAACCTTCACTGTGGTGATGGCTATGTGAATATAAACATGTTAGAAAATTACATAGAATTAAACATGTGTGTGTGCATGTAAAACTAGTGAAATCAGAATAAGGCCAGTGGGTTGTGTTAATATCGCAACTTCTTGGTTGTGATACTGTACGCTCTTGTGCAGGAAAATGCCAGTGGGGGAACTGGGTGAAGGGTACAGGCTCTTTCAGTATCATTTTTTTACAACTGCATGTGAACCTACAATTAACTTAAAGAGTTAAGACAAAACTAAAGAAAACAAAATATAGCCTAAGCATTTTATTATGTAAATATAATTTTAGATAGGGAAATTCTCTGTAAACATAATTTTAATGCCCAAATATTATCCTATTATAGAAGCACCATTTATCTAACCATTTCTCTAGTATTGAATATTTAACCTAGAGCTGTGTGCAATGTTTACCTGTTACAAATAATAGTGCAAGGACGTTTTTGTGCATGGAAGTGTTCTATTTCAGAGTATGTCCTTAGAAAAATATTGCATAAAGTGAGTGCTATAGGGTATTAATAGTTGTAACATAAAAACAAGAGTCTATGGCTAAATATCTCTGGCCAGTCTTTGTTCATTCTGGGAATCCTTGCAGTATACTTTGTGAATCACCCAGAGGTGAGGATATAATCAATGTTTCCAAAATGTATTTTCTCTGGAAAACCCCATGATGGATTAGAGATGATTGCCAATTCTTTCGCTCTACTCCCTAAATCTGGCGCGGGTGGGGGGGGGGGGGGGCTGTATGACTGCTTTGCTCAGTAGAATACAGTGGAAATGATGTTGGACCAGTTTCTTGCACAAACTTTAAGAAACTGTCCAGTTCCACTTCCTATCTCCTGAAACACTCCCTTTGGGGGGAACCCATCAACCTTGTAAGAAGTCTGAATACCTTGCAACTGCCCTGTTAGCCCACGTTAGCCATGTGGTCAGGCTGTATAAAAAGAGGGAGATAGTTGGAAGAGCCCCAGCTATTCCAACAATCCCAGCTCAGGTGTCAGACTTGTGAACACCACCATCTTGGAAATTGGAGCCCCAACAGAAGCAAGTGGAATAAAACCAAGGAAGAAGGAAGACACTCCCCCCCCCCCCCGACACACACACACACACACATACACATACACACAAATATATGGTAATAAGAAAGCCTTCTCAGACATCTCCAGCCATCTGAGAAAACTAGCTGATGCCACTATGGAGCAGAGATGAGCCATCCCCACTGTACTCTGCCCTAGTTCCCAAACCATAAAACCATGAGCACACTGCAGTGGTTGGTTGTGGGGAGCCAGTATAGGGTTAAGCCTTGGACTGACCTGTTAGCAAAATCACAAACAGGTCTTCCGAGTCTTAAACAACGTAATCCAAGAGGTGGCCGCTGATTTACATGCGCTGTCATTTAAAAAATAAAAATGGGGGAATTTGCCAGAAGCCAGTCCACCCTTGCTGCTTGACGCAGTCGCTGCAGGGAAGAAACATCTGCACAGCTTATGTTTCAAGGGACCTGGCGCATATGGCATATGTTTGCTCCCCCTCTTAGCGCTATGTGTTTTAACCAGGACCACCTCCCAGAGAAAGGTTGTTTCCCCAGGTTAGGGGTTAACAGGACTAAGGAAGAGAATAAATCAGTAAATCCCCCTAATGTTACAGAAATACCATGTACTACTTACGAAGAACTTGGACTAAGACTGTTGGCAATAAATTTGGGACTTGTTGGGCCCACATCCTCAGGGATCTGCCCATCAGGGAAAGCACCAAAGCCTATAGCCCTGAAGACCCACTGCCACAGGGCAGTCCCAGGGAAGACAAGCAGCGAGGCTGGGAGGACATAACCTTTACTGGGTAGGATAATTTCCTTCAGTCACTTCCTGTAGCCTATCAGTAGAGCAGCGACCTTGGAATAGCCCTTGTAATGGAACACAGAGATTAACCTAGACAAGATTAACATCAACAGAACTAGATAGAGACAGGATTTTTGGCTAAGGTCAAATAAGAAACAAGGAATTGTAGAACGTGACCCAAAACATACCATGATGTAATTATAGAGGCATGCTTATGGGATCAAATAGTATACATATAGATGTAATAGGACAATAAAGAGAGAACCTGGCTATGATGATCAACTGAACGCTGTCTCCATGCCATTCCTTCTTTGCTGACTCCGTCCACACCTTTGGGAACCCCTGGACCTGCCGGAGCTGGCCCCCAACAGTTGGTTATACCACTAAGTGCAGGTTTGTGTGTTACGCAGCAATAAATAACCATTACATCTCTCTTTTATTGCCCTTAGATGGTGACACATGATGCTTAAGGTCATTTGGCTTTAGAATTAGGATAACAAAATAATCTGTAATTTACAAAGGATGTGACCTTGGGAAATTAAACTCTGCAAAACTGTCTTCTTATTGGTATATATACCTTAATAAAAATGACCGAATGGCTTTCCAGAAAGCATACACCAGTTTACACTCACTTGTATAGTGTGGAAGCTGAGCAAACTTTTTATTCTAGAGCAGAGCTTGACAATCTTAGTCTGGATGAGGCCAGACAGTAAACATTTCAGGTTTTGTGCGTCATGTGATTTCTGTCACAGCTACTCAGCTCTGCTGTGGAGGTGTGAAAGCAGCCACAGACAATCTGTAAACCAATGGACATGGCTATTTGCAATAAAACTTTCTTTAAAAAAATTGAGGTGGGCTGCATTTGGTTTGCAGAGCTTAGCTCGTCAACCTCTGTTCTAGACACTGCACTCAGAGTGTTTGCACCCCAGGGATGTCTTCATGAGTGCTGAGAAAATGAGAAACCAGTAAATCCTGGACTCCAGATGCCCTTGTGGGCTTTTCTTATTCAAGACAAATCGGCTACTTTACTTGGCACAAATATATGAGTAGCCAAAGCAGGGTAGCTTCAAGTTGCCATATTATTTCCTGTGAGATTAGCTACATCAGCTGCTTCTAGAAACTTTAATTGGTACTGATCTATATACAGGCATATATACTCTAGTACTTGGTTAAACTTGCAATTAGGAAAGTCAGCTGTTTTCTTGAAGCAAAAGTGATTTGGATTCTTTTTTAAGCACAAAGTAGATATTCACAGTTAACTAAGGCAGTAAGCATAATCACTAAATATAGACAGTGGGCTTTGACAGAAAAAGGCCTTGGTTAGCAAAGAAAAGGCCCAAGTTCTGCTTCCAGTTTTAGCTAACTAGCTGTGTGACTTTGGGGAAGTCATACCCCTGGGCTTCAGTGTGTTATAAACTTATAAAAGTTGGGCTAAAAATTGCTTCCTTGGCTGCCTTCAAACATTTAGAAAAGTTTAAAATGCCACATAAGATATACAAATCTCATATTTTATTATAGATAACTGTTTATGTGTCATCTCCCAAATTAGAATCTGAGCTCCTTGGAGACAGGGGCGATATTTGATGCATTTTGAAATCTCCATTTTTTTGGCCCAGAGCTTAGCATACTGAGCAATCAATAAATGCTTGCAAAATGAATAACTAAATAGATAGATGAATACAAGACTTGCCAACACCACAATGATTAAGAGCAGAAATTAAAATAAGCTTTATTATCATGAAGCAAATAAATACATTTTGAAAACATATTTGAAAGAGAGTGGGGTAGTATTTACACCAGGAGTTGCATTGGGCCATCTCCACTGAATCCCTGAGATACGAAAAGACTTTGTGTCTTAGGTGACTCACTCTGTATCTAGCTGTCAGTCAACTTTTGTTCCAAGAGTACATAGGTGTAGATGTTAGTTCTAATTTTTTATTTTTTTAAATATATTTTTATTGATTTCAGAGAGAGGAAGGGAGAGGGAGAGAGGGAAAGAATCAACGATGAGAGAGAATCATTGACCAGCTGCCTCCTGCCCTACTAAGGGTCCAGCCCGGAACCCAGGCATGTGCCCTAACCGGAAATGGAACCCTGACCTCCTGGTTTGTGGCTCAACACTCAATGCTCAACCACTGAGCCACACCTGCCAGGCATTAATTCTATTTTTAAATGAAAAATGACTGCTTTGTCCAAAAACTATATACATATCTTTAATTTGCAGCCTTTGAAATGGGAATAAGAGAAAAAAATCAGTTTTTTTAAATTGTTATGATTAAAAGTAATAATGTTGCTTTAAGAAACCCAAAGTGAAATTAAAACGGATGTATTAGATAAGAACCTATAAAGGTAACTCAGTACAATTGATTCTTTAAGACAGTATCACTTAGAGCAGTGATTTTCAACCGTTTTCATCTCATGGCACACAAACTAATTACTAACAATCTGCGGCCCACCAAAATATATTTTTTGCTGATCTGACAAAAAATAGGTATAATTTTGATTCATTCACATCGGACAGCTATTGTTGTGTTGCTGTTGTCATTTTTTTTTTTTTAATTTGATCATCTAAAGCAGTGGTTCTCAACCTTCTGGCCCTTTAAATACAGTTCCTCATGTTGTGACCCAACCATAAAATTATTTTCATTGCTACTTCATAACTGTAATGTTGCTACTGTTATGAATCGTAATGTAAATATCTGATATGCAGGATGGTCTTAGGCGACCCCTGTGAAAGGGTCGTTCGACCGCCAAAGGGGTCGCGACCCACAGGTTGAGAACCGCTGGAAAGGAAGAGAGGTCAGTGCCCCTGACTAAAAATTCAGGAATTGCATTGCATGTTTTAAAAAGTCGTGCATCATACCAGTTGAAAATCACTGACTTAGAGGAGCAGAATTGTTTATCTTTTTGCACATGTGATGCTTTTCTTCTCCTTCACTTGTCAAATTGGCCACCCTTGAAGGAAACTCTTTGAGCCTTAGAAAACGTTGGAATTCTCCACTTGGCAAACCCTGGGACTGGAGTACCTGATGCCATGATATCTTATACCCAGTCTGATGAACTGACCAACAGCTTGCAAGTAAGTGTGCCTCCCAAAAGATCTTTTATAAAGAAAAATCTCCCTGGATGTGACTGCTGAATAATGGATATACTTAAAGGACTGGACCCTAATCTGCATTAAGCAAATGCTTTCCTTGGCGATACTGTGGATTTTAGTGTCACCAAGAGAGAAGGAGATTGCATTAGCCCTCCTTATCAGGGCCACACCGACCTTCCTGCGGAGGAACAGATAGCCGGGATCTTAAATTAAGGATTGTTAGAGATCCCTATCGATCAGCATGTTTGTTTTCCATCTGAAAATGCAGGAAAGGGACCTTATTCCTTTCTCAACAACTCCTTGTTACGACACAAGCTACCTTAGGAAAGAGGATTTATGTAGAATCTTGCTTTCCTGATTAGCATACTTTTGCATAATTCTGACTCTAGGTATCCCAACTCTTTTCCTCCTTCGAAAGAGACTAACCATCAGATAGACTTGGTGGTGCCCTTTGGTGTGTATATATACATCAATGTCTCCAGGAGAGACTTAAGGAAACTGGTCTCTCCCATCTCTCCTTTATCTGAATTCACATAATTCTGATAATAGGAGGCATTTTACTTTTTTATTTTCTTTCTTCTTCTTCTTCTTCTTTTTTTTTTTTTTTTTACCCTGGAACAGTTGACTTTTATGAAATCTAAAATGTAGATAGTGTATATGACATCAGCCCTACTGGCAGAAGTGCAAACGAAGAAGGTGAAGTGACTAGAAGAATCTATAACTATTTTACCACAACCTATAATTCTCTGATTTTAAGTAAAAACTTACTGACTGGCTTTAAGTAATCAAAATTTATTATGAGTTTACAGCAGGTCGTTGAGTATCACATATAGTCGCTTCTTTATATTCCTTGCTCAACTACAAGTCAATATTCTCCAGTCATATGCTGTGACAGCTGCAGCACAGAACAGCAAGTCAATACAATGGTGACAGAATCAGGTAACACTGCCCCTGCATTTAAATCTACTAATAGAAATCACAGGCTTTGTTTCCTGGTATTGTAACAATTTTCAAATACACAGAAAAGTTTAAAGGATTTTACAGTTAACACCCATGTGACCACTGATAGACCATCAACATTAAATGCTATATTTGCTTTAACTTATCCATCCCTCTATCCAGACATCAAACCATTCCATTCTTGCTGGGAGCCGGTCCATCCTTGCTGTTTCAAGGGACCTGGCATATATGGCATACTGTTCTTAATATGTTTGCTCACCTTCTTGGCACTATGTGTTTTAACCAAGGTCTCCTCTCTGAGAAAGGTTGTTTCCCCAGGTAGGGATTTTCCCCTGAAGTTAGGGAGGGAATAAAACCCCCTCAACTAAGTGCCAGGTGGGTAATTAATCACTTTAACTATGAACAATCATGCTTAGGCTACATAATCTTTACTCCCTGGAATGGAGATAAGAAACGCCCTAACCTTTGGAATAGAGATTGATAGGATTGGAATCAACTGGTATAAATACAGATGTAACAAGACAGCAAGACACAGAACTTAGAAGACAGAACTTAGAAGACAGAACCTACACACAGAACCTACAGACAGAAGAACTTCGCTGGAGAGAACATGGCAAAAGATCCTGGACAGAAGCTGGCCACAGAACCTAGAGACAGAACCTAGCGAGAGAACCTGGCTGAAGAACCTAGAGACAGAACCTGGCTACAGAACCTGGATAGATCATGGCAAGAGAACCTGACTAGAACCTGGTGACTGACCCTGGCTGGAGAACCTGGACAGAACCTGGCTGGAAAACCTAGCGAGGGAACATGGCTACAGAACCTGGCTGGAGAACCTGGAGAACCTGGCTGGAGAACCTAGCAAGACAACTGGACACAGAACCTGGCTGGAGATCCTGAACCAGAACTTCGCTGGAGATCCTGATCAGAACTTGTCTAGAGATCCTGGCTAGGCTACTGATCAACTGAACGCTGTCTCCGTGTCATTCCTTCTTCGCCGACTCCGTCCACACCTTTGGGGACCCCTGGACCTGCTGGGGTTGGACCCCAGCACATTCTGACACATTTTAAAGTACATTGCAAACATTAGAACCTTCCTCCCTAAATATTTCAGTATGCACATCATTAACTACATTTTAGTATTCAGTTTTTTCTCTTGATGTAAAACGTACATAGCAAAAAGTACAAAAATCTTTACTTTCCACTTACTGAGTTTTGACAAAATCATACACCTGCATAACCCCAAACCCTATCAACATGCAACACATAACCCTCACCCGGAATATTTCTTATCACATAGAGAACTGTGAGTAAGCCTTTGCAAATAATTAAATGATTTGCAGGTGGACCACAGAAGCATATTTCTTGGTTTGCTCTCTTTGGTTTTTTTTGCATTAATTTTGGGTAGTTTCTCATGCAGAAGCGGGAGATGACCTGGTTTGGGTTTCTGTGTGCGTTTGTGCTGTAGTCTGGGATACCAGTGGATAGCTGATTGGGTCAATGGACAGATGTCTTACTAGCTGTGTTGCCAGGGGAAAGGTACCAACCTCTGTGCCTTGTTTGTTCAAGTATGCAATGAGAATGATAATAAAATCTACCGCAGAGGAGGGTTGAGAGGATGCCGTGAGTTAATTTCATGAGTCATTTCACAGACCAAATACTGCCTGGCATGGAAGAAATGCTCAGCACATGTTGGCTTTATTACATGCCAGGCTGGTGTGGCTCCTGGTGGCACAGTGTAGAGCGAACACCTCATTCAAAGCTCTGCCATGCTCTAAGGGAGGCCAGAGTACAGAATTCCTGCCTCTGTGTCTGGGCAGTTAGAGGCCCCTCAGTGGCAAGTTGTGGGGACAGCGGTGAGGTCTTAGGAGGCCAGGCCATCCTGCCGCTGAAAAACAAGCTGGCCACTCTTCCTGTCAGCTCCGGGGCCTTCCCACACAGACAGCTGCCCTTCCTCGGGGCACTGCACCCGGAGCTGAGCATCTGGAGAGCAGAAAACCTAATTAACTTTAAGCAAGGGGAGTACAGAGGAAGAAATAATGGTCAGAAGTGCCAAACTTCCTAATTAAAATGCAGAAGGCACCGTGGGTCACACATACAGCTCAGCAGCCTCATGCATGGACCATGCCTTCCATTGGAGTTTCCACAGTGTGTCTATGCAAAACTGATCCTTGACCCAAAAAGCAAGACAAAGGGAAGGGGGAGCAAGGCTTGGCGCTGCGTGCATTCAATGCATCTTCAAACCCACCAGGGAACTCTCTCTTTCTTTGATCTCATGAAGCTTGGCCTGGGCTTGCAAATTAAATGCCTTTCCATTCAGGCCTATAAGAAGCTTTTTCCAAAGATCAAATATGTCTGCAGACTTGATTGTTCCAGGGGACCAATGGGATTTTAATGATATTTTCTGGCACATATTGTGAGCTGAGACTCCTGAAGCCAGTCCCCAGGCAGGTCAAAGAGTAGAATAGTTGGATATTTTTAGCCTGTCTGCATTCCAAGAGATCTTTCAGATCTGAAACGTGGTGCAGAAAAGGTCCGGCTGACACAGGCAGACGGGCTGTGATATTCCTGCAAAGAACTTGGGTTTCAAAGTCAGGCAGGTCTGGTTTAGAATGCCAGCCTGAGCACCTACCAGCTATGTGACCATAGTGGTCACTTCTGTCTGAGCCTTCGTTTTCTCACCGGTATAATGGATACAACAACAACAACCTCGGAGAGTCCCATCGAAGATTAACTGAAATAATGCATAGAACACTCCTAGCACATGCCTGGCTGGCAGTAACAACAATAACAATAGTAAACCAACATGGTCCAAGCATGTCAAACTCATAGCCGGTGGGCCATGTGGCCCTCCAGCCACAAGTTTGACATGCTTTACTGTCCAGCCCTACAAAGAATCACAGTAAGTCTGGAATTTTGTTTAGATCTAACTAGGTGTTAAGGTGCCCATTATTAAGTATTAAAATAAGCTATTTATTCAGTTATTTGCCAGCAAAATCTGCATGTAAAAGTTTGTCAAGCCTCTTTTGAATGCAGGAAATTGCATCAGCCTCTAGACAAAGGGAAGACAGACATTTCCAGGCCTTTCCTTGTGGAACTTAAAATCCTGTTGCTGAGTAAATGACATGCTCCCAATGTTTCTTACATAGTCTGAGCCATTAGAGCTTTTAGAGTTGAGGCATAAATTCTCATGCTGTTTGTGTAATTTTGAAATGCACAAAATGAAATGTAAAAAAAAAAAAAAAAAAAAAAGAACAGCCCTCACTCTTTAAAAATGTCACGTTATATAACTAATAAGAAAACTAGAGATGAGAGAATTTTCACATGTCATTTAATTCTATTCACAGTGGAAACAAATTTAGTCTGAGTGAGCCGAAACATGAATATAAAAGTGCCTCAGCCAAGAAGGATTTAACAGCTGAAAGGGGGGGAAATCACACGATGGGTTTAGAGAACTTTAAAGCTACCCAAACAATGACATTTGCCTCGTTTGAATGGTTTTCATTTTCCTTATTCTCTTAGGTTGCATCTATATAGACAAAGAGGGAGGGAGGACATGTATCATGCAATAATTTGATCTGCTTCAGATAAATTTTTCCGTAATTATAATAATGATGATGATGATGATAGCAGTTAAAACGTAAGTATTTCTGTGATCTAAGTACTTTCTGAACATTTTCTTTCTGAATCCTCACAACAACCTTGATGGCTAAATACCTGTCAAAGCCAAATGATTAGGAAGAGATGAGGTAGGATACAGGAGGATTATATCCTGTTGCAGAGAATGCATGTGTTTTGTTTCTTGAAAATACAAGAGAGACAAAGAGTCAAAAACTAGAACAATTTTTTCAGATTCCTAAATATGTAGATTTATGTGTCAATGTTTGGAGCCTTTTTTAATAAGAAAAGTGGCTCTGAGTGAAGAACTAGTGCTATTTCTCAGCCTCTTTGTGCTTCAGGGTTGGGCCATGCACTCCTAATACGAGTTCCTGGATTCTTCTCCTCCTCTTTGTAATTCCTGTCCCTGGTCCTATGAAGAAACAAGCCTGGCACCCACTCACTGAAAAGCAGGCCTGGGTTGAACTCTCAAATACCATCTCCAGCAGCCTGTCTTTCTCCTTGGAGAAGATGGAGATAAGAAGGCATAATGGGCACACTTGTCAACGTTCCAGATGATTGAAGGCAAGCAAAAATGTTTTTGATGCGGTGGAGATGGGACTAATATTCCATCATTGAGAGCTAATTGAAAAATAAATCAGAGCAAAGCGTTGGAAATGCCTTTGTCTGCTACACAAGAGGGATTAATTGGAATGAGGCTAAATGAAAAGGGAATTGTGTGTAGAGCGGTTCTCAACCTGTGGGTCGCGACCCCTTTGGCGGTCAAACAGTCCTTTCACAGGGGTCGCCTAAGACCATCCTGCATATCAGATGTTTACATTACGATTCATAACAGTAGCAACATTACAGTTATGAAGTAGCAACGAAAATAATTTTATGGTTGGGTCACAACATGAGGAACTGTATTTAAAGGGCCAGAAGGTTGAGAACCACTGGTAGAGGAACAGACAGAAGAGATTTTTAAAAATAAGGAGGGAAGACAGTGATCAACAACTGTCTTTTCTTTTGGAGTTTACTTCACAACCTATTGTAACTAGTGACTTTGGTGACTAAGCATTACCCACCCCTGCGTTAGCTTACTATTTCAAGCTACCTCCCATTGATAAAAAAAAGAAGTGATCTCTATTCTAAGAGATCACAAGAGCTACATTAGGGCAATCAGCAGTATAGTAGCTTTGACATCTGACATGTTTGGCTTGGCTACATTTTGGCTCTGTGAGTCAAGCAAGTTACGTAACCTTGATGAGCTTCAGTTTTCCCATCAGTAGGAAAATAGTGACTAGCTAGTAAGTTTATTATGAGTATTGATGATCTACTATATTTAAACTCATAATAAAATGCCTTCCACAGAACAGAAGCTTAGTAAATGATAGTTATTATGGTGATTATCTTGTACTTTGGAGTTAGCAATTTGTCTCCTAGAATGATATATTTAGTTCAGAGATTAGATTTTAGCAAATACTAAAATAATGTTATCTTTTATTGTTGTTGTTATTCAAGTCATAGAACTAGTGATTTTATGTTATTATTATTGTTATTATCATTATGATATAGGGTTATACCAACCATTGGGGATGACAGAGGATACATAGAATTCAATGGTTGGTATTAATTCAATATAAAAATGTGCACGAGATATGGATGGTTAAAAGGTGAATGATTGCCAAGGTTTATTGTGTGCCTACTCTCTACAAGCATAATACTAAAATGTCTTTACATTATCTCATTAATCCCTAAATAACCTCCCAAAAGAGTATTATGTCCATTTTATAGACAAAGAAGCTGAAGCTCTGAGAAGTTAAGTAACTGCTCAAGGTCCACACCAGTTTGTGGGGAAGTTGTGATTTGAATTCACTCCAACTTGCCTGAAAAGTACAGGCCCTTAGCCTCTAAGCTACTGACTCAAAGTAAAGCCACTTTGACTTTCCCCCTGTCAACCTCTGTGGGTTCTTAGGAAGATATAGGAAGATTACATACGTATATGCAGCGATCCTCCAGAAATTGGAAGGAATGCTGAACACTGAGATATTATCATTATTCCTTTTATAATAGACTCAGATTTAGACTGCAGTTTGCTAAGACAGCCTATACTTCCCATGAAATAAGAATCAAGTTTGATTACAGTAGACATTCATTCATATTAGAAAAACAAATCCAGAAACAACAGAATAGGAACTCAGTAAAAATGTTGACTTGTAATGCACACACAGCATGAAGGGGCCTGCCTTCTTTCATTGTCACACTGCTTCCTTTGGTTGAGTTCCTCCAACGGAAATCTGTGTAGTGGCAGCCCACTTAGTGATCAGGAACACAGGCTCCGGAGATGGGCAGATCTGAGTTCCAGCCCCAGGCTTGACACTGAGCATATAATCTTGAACCTCTCGGGGCCTCTATTTTCTTATCTGTAAAATGGGGCTAATAATCTAATGCAGGTAAACCACTGGGCACCATGCCTGGACCATAGAAAGCATTCCATGTGGTAGCCGTTATCAAGAGAAATGTCTTTCACAGAAGAATGGTTTCAACTGAGAACAAACAAATACCTAGTTAAAAAAGGCACACTTGAAAGTTAAGTATTAAAACTGAAAAAGTAAAATGTCCAATGTGAGTTTCTTTTCTGTATATTCTGTGCTTTGCAGAAGGCCTCTGAAGATTCCTAATTAGGGACAATAGGGGGAGTTGGTATCTGTATTGGGGAATCTCATCTCCAGTAGTGGTGGGAGCATGTCCACGCCCAGGACCACCCCTTGGAGACCAGCACAGGGTGGCTCACAAAGCCCCTGAATGCTTAGCAATTTTCCAAAGCCTGACAACAAACCAGAAAAAGAGATACAACTGGATCTGGCAAAGCAGGGACCCATGGGGCTGTGGTGTCCAACCTAATACTGAGCAAGTCTTCAGTAATTTTATCTGCTGGGCCCCAGCATCACTTCTCTTGTTAATAAGCTGTCTGGCAAAAATAATGCTGTCAGCACATGTGGAGGGAAGCAAACCCGATGCAAAATAATGATTCTGTTCTCCTAAAGGCGCGTGATCCTTTGCAGTCATTGTATACCACCTTCTTTTGAGGGCGGGAGTTGACAGGTAACTTCAGAGGGAGGACAAGAAAATAATTTGCTCAGCCTGTGAGGCTGTACATAGGGAAATAAGCCTGGACCCCATGTGAGAAGCTGGGCTGTGGAGCCAGCTCAGCTGCAAAATGAAAATGTCATGTGTACAAGTTTCATCACCGCTGAACCCCCGGCCGCATTTTCTTCACCTTTTAAAAAAATATTTTTTTTTATTGATTTCAGGGAGGAAGGGCGACAGAGAGAAAAACATCAATGATGAAAGAGAATCATTGATTGGCTGCTTCCTGCATGCCCCCTACTGGGGATCGAGCCTGAAACCCAGCATGTGCCCTGACTGGGAATCCAACTGTGACCTCCAGGTCATAGGTTGACGCTCAACCATTGAGGCACACTGGGCGGGCAATTTCTTCACCTTTGAAAGGAAGGAGTTCTAAAGGGAAGCAGAGCCCCCTGAAGTCAAAAACTGCTAAATCCTTAGTACCCAGAGCAGTGCCTGACACACACATACTCTTGCTGTTGAATTAGGAGAGTTAATCAGCTCTTTTACTTTATGAAAGGGACTCCATCCTAAGAGCCTGTACAAGGAGCTCTGATTCTAAGACCAGACAGTGACTCTCTTCAAAGGAAATAAGGCTCTCTCTCCAAAGCCAGGCTCATAGTGCATGCTGACTTCACCCGGGGAACGACGCCCAGCCCAGAGCTCGAGGGAATCCTTCTCAGAATCACAGGGCTCTGAGGGATAATTGAGGGCTTCCTTCTCTGAATCACATCACAGCATCTCCCCTGAATGACAAAGCAGGGATGTTTGGAGGAAGGCGACTATCTGGGAAACAGCAATACCATAGCCAGCCCTCCGCCGTTTAGAAAGCACCTGTTACCCGCTGTCTTATTTGGAACTCACAGCAGCCCTGTGGGGAGGGCAGGGTCTGGCTTTGCCAATGTAGGATGGTGAGACTGGAACTCAGACAAGGCATCCACTTGATCAAAGTTCATTCATTGTTGAGTGGAACATATGTTTTCTTCTATGTGACTGACTGTTTGGGATCTTATATTTAGGTCTTGGACCTTGGTCATAGAGAACATTTTATGAAGTTGACCCCAAAGGCAAGGGAAGTAAAGGCCAAAATAAATGAATGGGACTATATCAAACTAAAAAGCTGCACACTGACCACAAAACAAAGAGGCCGCCCACCAGATGGGAGATGATATTTACAAACTGTAGCTCCGGCAAAGGTTTAATTTCCAAAATATATAGAGATCTCATAAAAATCAACACGAAACAAACTACCCAATCAAAAAGTGGGTAGAGGACCTGAAAATGCACCTCTATTTCACTGCCGCATTTTTTACGGTGGCCAAGGCAAGGAAACAACCAAAATGTCCCACTATAGAGAACTTGCTAAAGAAAATGTGATATATATACATAATGGAATACTACTCAGACATAAGAAAGGATGAAATAATGTAATTTGCAATAACATGGATGGGCCTTGAGAAGAACATTATGCTAAACGAAATAAATCAGTCAGGAAAAGCTAAGAACTGTATTATTTCACTCATAGGTGGGATACAAAACTGAAACTTGTGAACACAAAGAGCAGTGTGGTGATTGCCAGAGAAGAGGGGAGAAGGGGGTTCTAACGTGAAGTGACAGGAGAAGATCTGACTTCGGGTGGTGGGCACAAGGTGCAATATACAAATCTTGTAACATAGAAAGCCACACCTGAAACCTATATGTTCATGCTGATCAATGTCATCCCAGTCAATTCAATAAATAAATATTATAAAAAAGAAAAAGTGGAACAGCCAGGAACTGAACTTGGGTCTTTTAACTCTAAATTCCAAGCGATTAAAACCATTCTGTAGTAAAAGATTGTACAATCCCCATCTGTTCCCAAACAATGCCCAAAGGTCCTTTGTCCTAAGCAGAGTATCTATACAGATAAAGAGGTAATGTGCAAATTAGGCTGGGATGCCGTAACAGGTCACGACCAGACAGGAGGAGGTTGCGTGTGCAGGTGAGGCCTGGAGCGGAGATGGAGACAGACACAGGGGGGCCTTCCCGAACCAGCGCCATGGCTCCGGCGGCCCAGAGCAGACATAGGCAGGGGGCCCGGGGGAGGCGGGGGCAGAAGTGAGGCACAGGTCCTGGCTGCCCAAGGTGCCAGTCAGGCCTGACTCCCGCAGCGGTCCGCAGGGAGCTTCCTCACGCAATTTCAATCACACGCTGGGCCTCAAGTTAGTAATAACCAGTATTTATTGGGACTGGTTTATATGTGTTGACACATTCAATTGTCACAACAATGCTTGGGAGGCAAGTACTAGTTTTACTCCCACTTTAGAGGTGAGTGAGGCACGCAGATTGGAAAGTAACTTCCCCAAGTTTACACAGCTACTGAGGGAACCTGTAGATGGATGGCAGGTTAAGTCCTCCCCTTCCCCCAGGTTGAGAACTGGGGGGAGACTGTGGTTGAGAAAGAGCTCCTCTGCCTTGAATGAGCCTGCAGAGCCCCGAGATGGCTGCCTGTGGCTGGGGATGGAAATCTGCCAGCACCTGTCATCCCGGGTTTGTGGCTGTCCCCACCAAAGGGATCTTTTCCCTTTCCCTTTTGGGACCAGGGATCGGGTTCCTCTTCTCTATTTCCAGCAGCTGGGCCCTTTCGTTTTGCCAAAAGGTTTCTCGATGACGAAGGCAGGGCTGAGAGCAGAGTTGCCCTGGTAGTTTTCAGGAGTCCCCTCTGTCACGGGTTTCTCTGAGGGAGGATTAGACAGCGGAGGTTGGGCAAGGAGGGAGGCAGGGCCCTCAGAACCTCAGCCAGATTCAGACCCACCTAAAGTTTTCAAGTGCCCACCATGTGCCAAACCCTGCATCAGCTCACTCACTCAATCCAGATGCACTTATTGAGTTTTTTAATATTAATTCATTTTTAAAGCACCATTGATCATCTATAAATATCAGGGTCTATGATAGGCATTATGAGCATGAATCACAATGGTCGTGATAAAATGAATATTTATTGAGAACTCACCACTAATATAAGCACATTACATTTAGTAACTCTTAATCCCCACAGCTCTACAAGACTGGTACTATTACTATTCCTACTTTATAGGTCATGAAAGTGATGCCATAGAGCTTTAATGAATCAGGCCAAATCACCCACATGGTAACTGGGAATGCCTAGCTATGAAGATACCTCAAGCTCAGCCCCAACATTAGGGAAGGCTCGGTTATTGTACCTTGTTCACCCCTTGCAATCATCCTTTGGGAGGTAAGTAGTATTACTCTATAGTGGATCATACAGGTTTAGTTTCTACAATTTCAACTCTCAGAACTGAGTGGGCAAACCACATGTGAAACACACATTTTTTCACAGATCATGACCTCTAGTGGCAAAGTGATTTTCATCACATATTCAATGAAACGGGCCTTTCCCAATGCCTAGGCTTTCATAAAACCTTCCCCAGTCCACTTTAGAGGTGATTGCATTTTACTGTGCAAATGACAAAGAGCTTATGTGACCTGCCTAGGTCCCATTGCTAGCACGTGGTGAGGACTGAGCTCTTTCTAATAAACCACACTTTTTGCAAATAGGCCTGTGGGAAAGCTGCTTGTCTTCTGAGGGATCTACACTGCTAATAGCAAACCTACCAGTTATGACTCTCTGGTTTCTCAACAGTTTCAATATGTGTTTCACTGTTGTCTGACCAACTCTGAAAAACTGCCAGAGCCAAACCCTTTTTTTGGTTCCTGTGTAAACATGGACAAAAGAAGTGTGCTTGGTGTGTTTGCTAGAGGCTGGGGGTTTAGGGTGTGTCTGGGGTTCAGTTTTGGGTACCTGAAGTAGAAAAATCCAAGTACAATGGAGAAAACTATTATCGGTACCGTAATGTCCTTGCAAAGAAGAAAATCAAGATGCTCTATATGAGTAGGTTTCAGAATGACAAATTATGAAGGGAACTTGCAAAACTTCAGAGATGTTCTCAACTGTCAAGAGATATATCATTATTGGAAAATACTCATAACACATTTTTTGGATGGAATTTTTGAATGGATAAACTCGTCCCCTGGGATATGGCTGGCACTCAGAACGCAGACATGTATCTGAAGTTGTAACTTTGTTTCCCCATTTTAAAAAAAGAGAAATATGTAGAAAGAAATCTTTTTATAACTGTTTTGGGTTCACAAGCCCTTCAGAAAAATCTAATGATATTTCTGGTATCCCTCCCCAATAATATGCAAATTTTATGGTACATAAATTTACATATACAGTAATGGGTCATCCATTT
Organism: Myotis nattereri; assembly: GCF_964212035.1. NCBI lineage: Eukaryota > Metazoa > Chordata > Mammalia > Chiroptera > Vespertilionidae > Myotis > Myotis nattereri. The sequence goes on from NC_138080.1 coordinate 86,984,076, forward strand.
CAGGGAAACGCAGTAATGGGTCCCCATATAATTATGGATCCCACGTTCAAAGACTTTAGTCTAATTTATCTCTAAATTCAATTTCTTATATGCCTAGGCAGCCATCTATTCGTGCTATTCAATTGCCATATGATTTAGCAGCTTATGCCAAAGTTCCAGAAGAAGTCTTTAGGATTAATAGATGTGCACCCAAGACCAACAAAGAGCCTATATCCTTCAGAACTTCCCTTAATTATTTAACTCTGTGAAGGGATAACCCTTTCAGTGAGAAGAGCTACTCTAGCAGTCCCAGACAGAGTATAGGATTACTAACCTAGTAACTTCTAGGGGTAAGGTACTCCTTGATACCAACTGATTGTTGCTGGGAGAATGTAATTGACCACAGTCTTCTAACATTCCTTACACCTTTAATTTTGTTGATCTCTATTAGAGAAGCTATCTGGTTTTTTTTTTTCATTCAATCAACTAATATTGCTTGTGTAATTACTATATAAAAGTACTTGGAAAATTTTAAAAAATGATTTACGCAACCACTTTAAACATACTAGAAAGAGTTCTTGTTTTACTTGCCAAATTAAAAATTCCAAAATCATCCAAGACTTTACAAGTATTATTTTGTTGCCTGCTATTTCTTCTAGTTCTTTTTCATGTTGCTCTATTTCTTGTGTATTTCATATGTATACATGTGTGCATGTGTGTGTGTGTTTGACTGTGAATTCCTGTTCCTTGGAAATTCATCTAAAGGGACTGGGGGAGGGATTAACTTGAGGTTGCATTCCTTCAGAAATAAACTGTATTTCTTCTTGTGATCACCTGGGGACACTAACAATCTGAGACTTCTTTAATCAAAGTCTCCAAAAATTTTGAGGTATTTTGTAGCCTACAGGTAATGCGAAGCTGTCTGCAAACCCACCTAAGGACCAACTTGGCGTTATGAAACCTCAGGTAATGTTTGCGTATTCTGTTTTCCCGCTTCATTTAGTGCTGTTCCATCCTGAGAAGTTGATTTATTTCTCTTAGTTTGAAGCTATAGGCTTTTGGGGATCCCAGGAGTGGAGATCTCATATTAAATTCCCAACGTTGGGAGGGTTGTAGGTCTCCTCCTGTCCCTTGTGTAACCTTCAAAATGGAAGTTCCCTCCTGGGGTTGTTCTTGCTTGCCTTCATTTCTCCTGGCTGCAGTTTCCTCCTGTCCCGTTGTCTGTAGTTCACTTGCAGTTACTCCAGCAAAAGAAGGGACGTAGGGCATATTTGCATGTGCATCCGTTTTTATTCACACCTCCAGAATGGTTAGATGGCATTTAAAGACTCCTCATCTTAAAAGTACAATCCAGAATTGACTTCCACGAGCACCTTAATTATTCTTAACATAATGTCTGCAAGGGCAAGGCCACTCAAATTTAGCATCTGGGGCCAGGAGCATCAGCACCCCCTAACAGCTTGTTCGCAATGCAGATTCTTGAGCCCCATCCCAGAACTGCTGTATCAGACAGAATGTCTCAGGCGGGGACCCAGGAATCTGTGTTTTAACAAGCTCTCTCCTGAAAACAGAGAGTCATGAAAGGCAGAGAAAGGGCTGAGCAAACACCAAGGCTGAAGGAGGCAATTAAGCCATTCAGTTTGGTAGGAGTTTCCCTTTGGGTGGGCCAGACAATTGAGCCAAGTTCATTGACGAGGTTAAAATTCCATAACATTCTTTTTTAGTCCCTCCATATTCTATAGGAAAGTAGAAAGTCATATAACAGGACAGCCTTGGGATAAAGCAATGAGTTTTTTTTCTTAAGACCCGTGGAAACAACATAGAGCAATACCTTTGTGATGAGCCCGAGAGGTAAGTAGCATCCAGAGAGGCTGATGCTAATATTAGCCCAAGGCTTAAAATTCTACTGATGCGTTTTACAGCCCTGTGTTGGCAAGGAGCTGCAGGGAACGCATTTTCACAATTCATATCAGAAGGCGGTGGGAGAGGATTGCCAAGTGCACAGATGCAGAGGATGTTAATTACTCTCGTGGACAAAGCACCTGAGAACTTGGTGTGAATTATTAAAATGCTGTGTTAAGTTATTGCATTTGAATGTCATTTTAGTGTTAATAGATCTTTACTCCAGGACTAAATAATAAAATTTCTACTTATCCCCTGCCTCACAGAGCTGCTATTATTGTTGGCTTTTATTGAATTACATGGTGTGGAAATTGGAATGGTAATATGTCTGTGCAAGTACAGACACTGCAGGTTTTAAGAGATAGATGGAGGAACAAAGAGGCATTAGAGTTTGTGTCAATGACTTTACTCCTTGAGGAAATAATGTCATAAATTTTCCCAAGAAATGCTACCCTGATGGTCTAATTGCACAACACCAACAAAGAGAAGCACATAAACAGTTAAGAGAGGGCTTTCCAGGAGGAGGGATGGGAGCATGGGAACAGAGGCGTGTTCAGAGCTGCCAAGAAATGACTTGCTGATGAATTCCTCATAGGCTTCTCACGTAAATTAACCTCTTTGGCTCCTCTGGAAAATGTGGACAGTGAACATCTCATTTGTGAAGATTACAGGCAAATGGGCTTAGTGTATCCCAGAAAATTTCTGCCACATAGTAGGTGCTCAATAAATAGAAGTTTTTGTTCTTATTGAGGAACCAAAATGGACCAATCAGGAGCCAGATTCAGACCATGTGACCAATCGGCCCAGTGGCTAGCCCTCCTTCTGCTAATTACTTATCAAGTCTATTTTGGAGATAGCTGTAATGCTTTCCAAATTATACAATTTTGGAGGATGTCAGGTCCTTGTCCTGTCCAGGCTAAGCCAATCCGATGCTTACTTGCCTGATGTTACACAAAGAATTGAACACAGGCCTATGGCTCAAAGGAACATTAGACACTGCTCCCAGATCCCAATTATATAACTGGGAAGAAGTTATCTCTAAAATAGACTTGATAATTTTGCAAATTATTCTGGATCAATACAGGTTTTCATTCAGTTAGTAACTGCTTTTAAGTCTGGCTGCCTCTTTTCCCTCTTTCCTCTTCTTCCCTTTCTTCTCCCCTGTGTAACCACACAGAAGCTTCATTTCTTTAATACAGCGGTTCTCAACCTGTGGGTCGAGACCCCTTTGGGAGTCCAATGACCCTTTCACAGGGGTCGCCTAAGACCATCGGAAAACACATATATAATTACATATTGTTTACAGTAGCAAAATTACAGTTATGAAGTATCAATGAAAATAATTTTATGGTTGGGGTCACCACAACATAAGGAACTGTATTAAAGGGTGGCAGCATTAGGAAGGTTGAGAACCACTGCTTTAATATGACCTCTTCTCCTTTCTTTCCTTTTGATTCACACTGGCCATCCAACACACTGAGTCACCTGCCTCCACTCCCTTAATCATTAAGCCCTGAGGACAATGAAGTTCTGATCTGTATCAAATAATCTTAGGAACAAAGTCTCAGGTCTGTGGACCCCAGGGACAGAGTTCCCGTCAAACCAGAGATGACACCTAGGCCTCATCTGTGTTTCAGCTCCAAGCCCAGAAAAGTGGCAAAAACAGGTGAAGCAAAAGTGGCAAAAACAGATGAAGCAACACCATAGCTGGCATCAGGACCAGATGCAATGACCAATGACCCCCTGCTCTAGCGCTGACCAATCAATAGAGACCATGACCCTGATAAGACCCCAACTCCCTTAGTCAGCATGATTAATGACTTTTCCCTATATAACCCTCCCCTGGAATCGATTGGGGAGCCAGGCCTTTAGCATTAGCTCACCTGTCTCCCGGGGTGGGCCCTTACTTTCTTTGCTGCAAGCTCCTGTTCCTGTCTTACTGGGCTCTGCTGTGGGCAGGCAGACGGACCCTTTAGTCAGGCAACAATTCCCTCCCTATCTTTGATTATGATTTGGTTTCTCTCACCATCTACACACCTCTGAATATTTCCCTACTTTTAAGCTCCATTAGGAAAGGATGGGCAGGCGAGGGAAACTTGCTCAGCAAATCAATGTCATTTTTTTTCTTGAGGGGCTACCTTTAAGATGGAAATGACTACACAATACGCTGCTATTAAGGTTTTATGACTTTAAAAACTTGAGTAAATGGTAATTGTTGGTGAAATTATATAGTGCCCTGCAGCAATGAACAGGCCAGGCTCGAGAGGCAGAACACACCAGCTAACACCAGTCCTTCCATCACCGTGTATGTGACTGCACACAAATGGCACTTCCGTTCTAAGGCCTCCATTTCTTCATCTCCAAAGGGGATTATAAAAAGGGTATTTACCATGATAAAAAGGTTGGCTGTCTAATAAAACTTTTTATCTCAAACTTTTTGTTCCTTGCTCATATCTATTTGAGGCAGAAAAGTGAATTAGTCTTCCAGTTTCTTTTGCAGCTAGGGTTGGCTAGCCATGGGAGATGAAGTTAGATTTCTGTCCTGTGAGATAAAAGTAGAAATCTTCTGTGGAATTCCAAGTAAACCCCCCACTCAAAACAATGATGACTGCCCTCTTCCCTTCGTTCTTCTTGCTTTAAATGAGGATGTAATGGCAGGAGCTGAAGCTGCCATCTTGTGCCCATTAGGAAATTAACATGAGAGTCAGAACAAGATAATCACTGAGATGCTTGCCTTGATAGTGAGCTTTTGACCCAAAAGTAGTAGCTACTAATCTCTTATTTTCTAGTTATCTAAGAAAAATAGAATATATTTAAGATACTGAGGCCAAGTGTTTTGTTAATATGTGCAACCATATGAAATTGTCAATAGTCAAGCATGTTTAAGTTATCAAATGAGCAATTTTATGTGGTTCAGCCTACTATTTGCAGCCAAAACATTTCTAATCAATTATTTGTCCCACAGTATTATAGAAAGATTAAGCTATATAAAGCTCTTCGCACACTGCCTGGCATGTGCTCAATAAATGTTAGTCACCACATTTCCTCTATACGATGATATACTTTTTTCACATTTTAAATGTCTCTGAATTTAGAATAAAAGGTTTGCAATCTATGTAGCCAATTAATGTGATAGTGTTTCCTTTTTTTCTCAGAGGACGTTATTAAATAGTTGTCCTTATTTATAGTAAAGAGTATTTAAAAATTTATTTAATATTAAGCTATGGAATTATTAAGCTATGGAATTAACAAGCACTCCATATTAATTAGTCAATTTACTAATTTAAGCTTATAATAGGTACCTTCTTTTAGAAGGAGTTTTCTTGGTTTGTTTGTGCTTTTGTTTTCTAGCAACTGGAACAAAAATAGCTTTCTTCTAATAAAAGACTGTTTTATGCAGCTGACTTCCTACCATTATTTTGGATCTGCTGATAAAGAGAAAATAAGAAATTAACTCTGTCAACCCTTCCAATATCTGTGAATTTAAGCCTTTATGCAGAAACCCGCTGTTACTAATGTGGGAGTTGATAAAAGAGCTCTTTTTATCTGTCTGATATTAGCCAAGGGGGGGGGTTCAAGTCATGTTTCCAATATATCTGGGGTTTCCCCTAAAAGATTGCTTTGTGCCAACCAGACTTGGGGTAACTATTATCCCCAAACCTGGCCAAACACAGCCATCTCCTTCCTCTTCTCATTGAAGAATGGCCTCACTACTGGGAACTAGTAGTGTATAATCATTTTTACAAAACTTCAGCCTCCAGCTTGAGTGCCTAATATATTCCAGGAATTGTCTTAGGTCTGTGGTTTGTAACCCATAAGTGGGTCATGGCCAACACTTTAAAAAGAAGAAACGGAATTAAATAGAATAGAAAATGCCACAGTGCACCGCAGGTAGTAAGAGTATTGTTTCATGAAACCTTTCGCAGTTTTATATAAGCCTTTGATTGCAGGTTCAGGGTGTTGCTGCGGAATGTGGTCAAACATTTAAGTGGCATTGTTCTGGAAGCTAGTAATTCAGCAGTAAAAGGAACACTTTCTGTTCACACAGGGCTTTCATTCTGGTGAGGAGGGCAGACAGAAAACACAAGCAAGCAAATAACATACGGGGAAGGGATACACATTGTGAAGAAGATTTGCAGGTTAAGGTGTAGAGCGATAAGGCTCGGGGTTGCTGTTTTAGATAGTAGTCAAGAAAGGGCTCTCTGATAAGATGACATTTGAGCAGATTCCGGAGGCATTGAGAGAGCGAGTTGATCAGATATGGAGGGAAAGGTGTCCCATGCACTGGGCAGCAAGTGCAAAGGTCCTGGGGCAAAGGTAATATGGGTTTACTCTGTTTTTACCCTGAAAACAGAACAGTGGAACATGGGTAGGAGATGAAGTCTTAAAGGCCCGGCCAGCCTTAGCCGGTTTGGTTCAGTGGATAGAGCGTTGGCCTGCAGATTGAAGGGTCCCAGGTTCGATTCTGGCCAAGGGCACATGCCTGGGTTGCGGGCTCGATCCCCAGTAGGGGGCGTGCAGGAGGCAGCCGATCAATGATTCTCTCATCATTGATGTTTCTATCTCTCTACCCCTCTTCCTTCCTCTCTAAAATCAATAAGAATATATATATATATATATATATATATATATATATATATATATTTTTTTTTTTTTTAAAAAGGGGCCAGGCCATATAGAGCTGTGTTGAATGGAAAGGACTTTGTCTTTACCAGGTGAGATGCGGAGCCTTGAGAAGCTGCCCAACGTGACTGAGAATAATAGCCACTACGGAGTCCTCTCTGTCTGAGACACGATAGCTATTAACACCCCTCACTGGGTTCCCATTGCCTCCCTTTGCTGCATAAGTCTCTCCATACCCAGGCTGTCAATGTAGGCTTGTGTATAAGAGTTTGACCATGGAGATAGACAGATGTTAAAGCACATGTGACTTTGTCTCCACTATTGTGCATAACACAGTACCAGGCACATGGTAAACTTGCTACATATAGTCCAGATTTATTAAAAAGATGGCCATAGAATTTCTGCAGTCACTGAACAGTTCTCGATTCAGGCCCATACATTGAATAGGATAGAAATATTGGCTACTATTTCCTGTGCACCTGCTCTGTGTCAGAGCCATCACACATATTATACACACTGTGGACAGGCTTCCCTTGTCCTGACTCCTCTCTCCTCGTGCCTGCCTGGAGTCCTGTTCTGCCTCAGAACATCTTTGTGCCTCCCGTACTATTACACACACACACACACACACACACACACACACACACACACACAAATTGCAAATGCATTGGTAAATAATGGGGGTTTTATAAAGGTTTTATATAGAACAGATATGAGTGTTACTCCCTATTACATACAGCAAAATATAAATTAAGTCCACTATCAAACATTTCAGTCTTCTCGTCCAATTTTCTCTACTTGCCTGCCTTATTGCTGGTCTCTCCTCTTATGTTCTCCCTATAGCTCAAGCATGTCAAACTCAAAGGCTAACACGAGCCAAATAAACAGGGCATGGAGCCCGCAGGCCGCGAGTTTGACATGCTTGCTAGCCTCTAAAATGTCCATTAAAATGTGCAGTAACCCAAGTCTGCCCCTTAGATTTCATACTGCATCAACCAATGAAAACCCAAGAGAGAATCTATGTATGATTTTCCTTGCAAGTTACCATTGATTGTAACCCCTTCCAGTGTCCCTGCAAGGTTGGACTTATTATCCATCAGAAGTTCAGAGAACTCTGGCAACCTATCAGGGCTGTTGCTAGGAAGTGGCAAAGCCAGGGTCCAAATGCACATTCTTCTCACTGTAAAAGCCCATGCTCCGTGCACTGGGCATGCCCAGTAGATGGCATCCTTGTCCCAGGGCGAGCTCCTTGCCTGAGGTTGCACTGCTGCTTCAAGAGCCGCCTCACTCAGCGCTACTCACCCTGAAAACCATGATCTGCCCTGAGATCCGATGACTCGTTAGACCTTGTGCTAGTCATTTTTCCGCTGAGTTTCCCATCTATGACAAGTGGGCTTTGCATGGGCACTTGAGATGCGCTATTCAATGGCTAAAGAGTAGGCTGTGCAGAACAACACAATCAAAGTATGTGTTCAAAAACCCTCAGGGGGTTATGATTCAAAACCTGATCCCTGTGTTACAAAGCAGTGTTTCCTGTCTTTCCCTTTCTCTCCTCACTTCCCCAACTCTGCTCCCTTACTCTGTGCATCTTCTCTCGAGGCTTTGGGATGCTCACACAATAACAATGTAGTCATGGGTAGCAAGTGAGCTGTCCCAGTGTGACGTCATCAGTGCATTACCTAGGATTAGTATACATGAGTAGCCTGTAGGCGCGTATTCACACACCCGGGATACATGAGCTGGCCAAAACTGAAACCACAGAATAGCCAACAGAGGGACTCAGAGACTGGATCTTCCTTTCAATCAATGATTGCAAAATTTGGAAATGAAAGAGGCCTTGGGAGATGGGAGGACAGTTCATCAGGCCTCGATGGCTCTCTCTGAAACAAAAGGAAAAAACGAGCCTCCGTGAAGTATTGCGTGCATCCTGAGTTAGTCTTCCAAGTACTTTGCTTATCATTAAACATTAACTTCCCCTAGAAACTGGAGCTTGGACTTCTGGTCGCTGCAGCAATTAAGGGCAGTTTGGGCTGGGCAGCGCTGACTTCCCAGCATGGCTGTGAGCTCCCACTGTGGCCTCTCCTCATCGCAGAGCTTCCTCGCTCATTTACAAGCCTTGTTATTTTTTTCTGAGAAACACAAGACGAACCCTTCCCCAATGCCGTAACCCAGGTCAGACCTGTAAACAAAATTCTAGTAAATAAATGAGCTGTGATTGTCAAGAGGAAGCTCCAGCTATTGATGAAGCTCCCCCTTTTTGTTCCCAGGGAGGGCATCTCGTTATCTCCCCAAGTGTTGTTTTTGCTTTTTAAGCATCTGCACGGTAACTGAAAGTGGGGAACACAGCAGCAAGCGATGCTCCCATTTCTGTGGCGCTGATACTCCAAAGGGCCAGGGGTGCCTGAGGCGCGTGGTTCCATTCCTACTGGCACGACTCTCCCAGGAAGGGGGCAGGAGTCACTCCTCAGGGGCCCAGAAACCGCAGTGGCTTCACTGCAGTCCCAGAGTGAGCCAGGGGCTGCGTCAAGAAAATACTAGTAGCTGTCTAGTCCCAGAGTCCAAGCTATTTTTTTTTAAAAAATATATTTTATTGATTTTTTTACAGAGAGGAAGGGAGAGAGATAGAGAGTTAGAAACATCGATGAGAGAGAAACATCGATCAGCTGCCTCCTGCACATCTCCCACTGGGGATGTGCCCGCAACCCAGGTACATGCCCTTGACCGGAATCGAACCTGGGACCTTTCAGTCCACAGGCCGACGCTCTATCCACTGAGCCAAACCGGTTTCGGCCCAAGCTATTTTTTTATTCGCTGTTTGCCTGGCCGTCTCCACAATCATCACCCATTTAGGTTTTATAACGAAAACACACTGAGGGCGCTTCAGCCCCTGTGTCATTTGAGGCACCGAGAGATGATGAACCCGCCGTAGGCGGCCTGGGACAGGCAGGATCATTGTTCTCCAGTGAGGGCCGCTGTAGCTTCTCAGTTACCCATGCAAATTAGGGGGACAGAAAATTAAAACGCAAGGTAATCAGGGTCATTAATAGTGCCCAAAGATTTGTCTCCAAGGAAGTCACTGAAGCGTTTTCACAGGGAAAAAACTGATTTCTTTTCCCTCAAGGGATTCCAGAACTAAATAGAATAGACATTCTTGATGAAAGGCAGCTAGTTGGGTTTTGTTTGTTTGTTTATTTTATTTTTTTAAGGAGAGCTGCCAAATATTCTTTTCTGCAAAAGGACACCAAAGATAAAGCCTGGAGACAAAGGACCCTGCACACGCTCTCCCTCTGAGGAGCAGCCCCTGCCATCTGTTCCCCTCTTCTCCCGCTTTTCCCCCACAGGCGTGCATCTCCTAAACGCTAACGGACCCCATGAGACTTGCAAACTGGGGTGCAATGGACAGTGGCAGCTCATCCAAGGTTAGCCCTCTGAACCTGTTCCCAAGGCCCCCCCTTCCTCTGACTCCCCAGAGAGCTCAGCCTAGGCTCGCCTATTACTTCTTCTATCCTAAGCCCTTTCTTGTTTTACTCTCTCCAGCTTTAGTAGACGTTCCCTCATAGTCAAAACAAAACAACAAAAAAGGACACCAGAGATATCAGGAAGATAAAAGCTGACAAAGGACAGTGCTACAAATTGTATGCTGATGGAAGGGTGGGATGGGCCTTTGTAAACAGCCTGACTGAAAGACAAGGTCAAGGTCATTCCAAGTTATGTTGAAGGGCCCCTGGAGCAGGGAGGAGGGAAGGAGCAAGGCTCCCCCTTTCATATCTGAGAGGCCTCATCATGAACACCCTAGGCCTGGAGAGTAGACAGGGACACACACCAAACTAGTAAGAATAAGACCTAGTTACTGACACTGTATTAGACCCTGATTCATCAGGTAAAAAAAAACACCAGACTGTATGGATCAAAGTAACCCAACTAGAAATCTTACTGATGCGCAGCAGGGAGCCAGTCAAGGAAACCCGCATTTTAGAATAAGCTCTTGCAATAACGAGCTGGGTGACACTGGGAGACATGGGCCAGGTCACTTCTCTGAGCCTTGGCTTCTCCTCACGCCTGTTGTAAGGATGAAATGAGTTAATATGTAAGAAGGGTTTAACATAACCATTAGCATATAATGCGCCCCGAATTCATGTTTACAAATATTACTATTACAGTAGGTCCTCGGGTTACGTCTGTGATCCATTCCCACGGCGCAACGTAATGCGATTTTCTGATTTTCCCATTTTCCCCGCAAGTCGGAACCCACCTACGTCACTCACAGGGAGCACATACACAGCAGTAGTGAAGTGAAACAGAAAAAAAAATTTAAAGGAAAGATAACAATTCCTGACCTTTACTTGTGGTAATTATAGTAAATAATAAAAAACATAAAGCACATATGTACAGATGTCGAAATGACGGAAGTTTTTTGTTTTTTGTTTGTTTTTTTTTTATAAATAAACGGGAGATGGCGACGTAACCACGAAACGACATACGTTGAGTCCGACATAACCCGGGGATTGTCTGTATTGTTATTGTTGATATTATTGCTGTCTTATTTCAAAAGCTGTTTCCCCCCCTTCTTATGTGTAGGCTACACTCAGTGACTCCCTTGCAAAGACTGTATGCAGGGGGGTGGGGGAAAGAGCAACCTTACAATGAGAACTTGACACTGTCTCAGCCGGGTGATCAAGGTCGACATCAACAGTGGTAAGTGATGTTGATAGCATGTACCTTCGAGATGAGGTGATGAAAATGGCTCTTTCCTCTGTGGCATTCCTCCCCAAACCCCTCCAGTCTAACCAGGAGTGAATAATCAGACTAATTTCAATAAGAGGGACATTGCACAAAATACCAAACTAATATTCCCCCAAACTGTCAAGTCATCACAAACAAGGACAGTCTGAGAAACAGTCACAGACCAGAGGAACCTACAGAGACAGGTCAACTAAGTGTAACGTTGTGTCATGAATGGGATCCTGGTGCAAAGATGATCATTAGAGAGAAACTAATGAAACCCAAATAAAGTGTGACATTAAATTAGTAATAATAACATATCAATATTGGTGCATTAGCTGTGACCAAGGGGCCGTGCTAAAGGAAAATGTTAGCACAGGGGAAGCCGAGGGCAAGGTGAACAGAAAGTCTCTACTATCTTGGCAACATTTCTGTAAAACACTTCCTCTACAACAAAGTTGATTTTTTTTTTTTTAAGATTTCTAAATTGATTTTTAGAGAGAGAAGAAGGAAGGGAGAGAGAAAAAAAAAATATCGATGTGAGAGTGAAACATCAATCAGCTGCCTCCTGCATGTCCCCTAACGGGGATCGAGCCCACAATCTGGGCATGTGCCCTGACAGGGAATTGAAGCAGCAACCTTTTTGGTCACAGGATGACGGCCAACCCACTGAGCCACACAGGCCAGGGAAACAAAGTTTATTTAAAGAAATTAACAAAAGAGGCTGAAATGCCACTAGTTCAAGAAATATTGCAAGTGGCTCTCTACAAATCAGAAGTGAAAGGGGCAGAGAGGAGACTACTGCCTCTGAGACTGACATTTAACTCGCCTGGGGTCACTTTTCCACTGGAAAAGGCCCACCTCTATGACCCACCTCTATGACCCACCTCTATGTTCTCAATGGTTGCCATCCTACCCCCTCTGCTGTGGGGTCTCACCCCCTAAAGGTCGCCCTCTGATGTCAGCTTTGCCCTCTTTGCTGCTTTGAAGACAAGAGCCCTCCATAACTCACATCTTTTCATTTCAAATGTTCGGCAGGGAAGCAGAAAGCAGGTAATCAATGCAATCAGCAGGGGATTTCACACAGGCTTATGATCAAGCTCAATTCTCTTTCTGAGACAGTAATTCTAAGGTGACCTAATACTTACTGAGCACATAGGTATCAACTCCAAACACTAGTCTCAGCGTGTCACAAAACGACTGCACTGAATTCTCACACACAGACTACAAACAAGTTACTATCAGTATCCCCATTTTACAGGTGAGAAAATTGAGGCACAGATTATTTATGTGATTTTTGCAAGGTCACACACTAATTGTGGCAAACTTGTACCTGAGCTGTTCTATGCCCAGAACCCAGTAAGAATGGAATTCTGGAAATGTCCTCTCCATCCTGCACATCCAAGAGCTAGACATAAAATTCAGTGAGGTTAGAATGATGGGTGTCCAGTTTTCCCCTTACTGCCAATGCATGTTTCTTAATTTAGAGCCTTCCAGACAATTCAGGATGTAGCTGCTTCAACTGTAAAAACACATCTTTACTAATAGATCATTTTGTAAATCAACTTACAACCTCAAGTTCATAAATTCCTCCAAAAAGTTAAGACTCAAACGTTACACTAGACATATACATAAAAGTGGCGTGTTATTTTTCTGGGTTAGATCCAAATGTGAATTAATGTCAAGTTCAAGTCTAGAGTCTGATCTCTAACCTCCATACATCCAGCTTCCCACTCAGGTGTGAAGCCAGCGCCTGGCAGGTGGGCCTGAGCTCCGCCCCCAGTAGCAGAGAAGAAAAGTGTTAGAACCAGCTTGCTTCCTCTCTTTCTCTGATGCCCTCTTCATAAAGTTCAAAACCTTCTCTTCATACCTGTCTTTAAACCAAATCTTTTTCTAATCTTCTCTTCTTCACGAGCCCTTTACTCTCACTCAAACTCCCCCTTACTACTTGCCTTGCTCCTCCGACACTGGGCCTATTGGGAAGTCACACTCTTTTGGTCTTTGGTACAAATCAATAGTCCATCTTGGGGAATGATTTTCTCTCCCTTCACGCTTCTGTGTCTGTAATGAGCTTCACACTTTGGAATGCAGAAAGGCTGGAACCAGGATTGTCTGTACCTTTCACAAACAGAAAAGTCAGCCACGGCAGCCTGCGTGCTAGGAGGGCCCTGGTGCAGAAGTTTTGTTTCATAGCAGCACAGACCCTGCAAGGGGCGCAGAATAAATCATTAAAACCAGCAGCCGCGGGTGCTTCGTTTATTTCCTAGGAATGCAATGGCCATGGCACCTGAACAAAGGAAGTGTCTTGGTCCAACAGACACAGCAGCAACCTTGAAGCCTGAAGGCCTGGTTGGCTCTGTCTCTTGCCAGGTACACAACCTCAGGCAGGTCATTTCACTTCTCAGAGCCTTAGTGTCCTCAGACATAAAATGGAGCTAATAGCCCTGGCCCATGTGGCTCAGCTGGTTGGAGCTTCATCCCACGCACTGAAAGGTTGCTGGTTCGATTCCCAGTCAGGGCACATGCCTGGGTAGCAGGCTTGATCCCAGGTAGGGGGTGAGCAGGAGGCAGCCGGTCGATGTTCCACTCTTACATTGATGTTTCTCCCTCTCTCCACCTCTCCTTTCCTCTCTCTCTAAAAATCAATAAAAACATCTTTAAAAATATATTGTTGTAAGTATTACATATGTCTCCTTCTCCCCCCCCCCCACCCCTTGACCTTTATAGCTCACCTCCACCTCTCACCCCAGGCCTCCACCACTCTATTGTCTATGTCCATGGGTTAAAATCTTTTAAAAAATTGAGATAATATTCGTTCCTTAATGGTACACCATCCAGACTGTATATCAGCCAGAAATCTAAACGCCATCCTTGGTTTTTCTCTTTTCTTTATCCCCAACAGTCAATCTGTCTCTGAATTCTGTCTCTCCAACCTCCTTGTCTCCACTCCCGCCAACTGTGTTAATTCAGGCATCAATCTTCTCCCTATGCTAATGCTAAGTCCCTAAGCCATGTCCCTTCCTAGTCTAGCACCATTGTCAATCCTTTCTTCTCATGGCAGCTGGTTGTCTTTTTTAAAAAATATATTTTTTTATTTATTTCAGAGAGGAAGGGAGAGTGACAGAGGGATAGAAAATCAATAATGAGAGAGAATCATCGACTGGCTGCCTCCTGCACGTCCCCCACTGGGGATCGAGTTCGCAACCCGGGCATGTGCCCTGACTGGGAATCGAACTGTGACCTTCTGGTTTATAGGTCAATGCTCAAATACCGAGCCACGCAAACCAGGCATGGTTATCTTACTAAAGTGTACTGCTCATCATCTTGATCCTGATTAAAAGTATTATATGGGTACATATTTGCCAGTCTAGGGTCCTAAGTTCTCCAAGACTTTGATCTAATCTGCCTACAATAGTTAGAAATCTTTCCAATGCAATCGACAGAAGCACCTTTCCTAGAAGCTTAATTGAAAAGGAGAATGTACGGCTTGTGAAACTAAAAAAGCCTCAGCAGACCAAGAACACAGGAGTCCAAAGGCTCCAACAGGTTCAGTAGGAAGCTCTCTCTCCATCCTCGCTTTGCTTTCCTCTCTAGTGCCTTTATTCTGGATAAGGCTCTCCCCCCTCAATAACAAATTTGTTTCAGGGTTACCTAGTGCTCATTAACAACTCCCTAAGAGAGTATCTTTTTCTCACTAATTTCAACAAGTCACAAGGCAAAACCACAATGGTCAGCTTTGGGTCCTCTGCCCCACCCTTTACTAAACACTGTAGCTAGAAGGAATACCGTGAGGAGGAGTATCAAATTTATAGCTGCAATCATTTCCTATTTTCCAGGGGTTGGGGGGTAGGACGGACGCCACCTGAACTACACGACTTAAGAATAGTGTTACCAACACAAAATCAGACTGTTAGCATCAAAATAAGAGGAAAGAAATGCCAGGCTGTTATGAATGACAACCATTTTATAACCCCTACCCTCCAGAACATCTCTCCTACTCCAGGCTCAAAATTTTAATGACGTAAAACTGCCATCATATTTTGGTTGTGACCTAGTGGAGGTCAGGAATCCAGGGGAGCTCAGCTGGGCGGCTCTTGCTTGGGGGTCCCTCATGTGGTTGCAGTGAGATGTCTGCTGGGGCTGTAGACATCTACAGGCTCCACTGGGCTGCGTATCCCAGAAGGCTCCCTGACGAGATGGATGTCTGGAGAAGGCTCAGCATGGCTGTCAACTAAAGGCCTATACATGGCTTCCTTGGCATGAGAATATCCAAGGAGACTGATTCTTTAGAGCTCAGGGCTCCATGCAGCAAAGAGGGAGAAGCCTCATTCACATTCCTGACCTAGCCTCAGAAGTCGCACAGTGTCACATTTCTGCATTCAATTGATTAGAAGGCTTCCAGGATCAAGAGGAGAGGACAACACCCAGCCAGTGTGGCTCAGTAGTTGAGCTTCAACCTATGAACCAGGAGGTCACTGTTCAATTCCTGGTCAAGGACATACCCAGGTTGCAGGCTCGATCCCCACTGTGGGGTGTGCAGGAGGCAGCCAATTAATGATTCGCTCTCATCATTGATGTTCCTCTCTTTCTCTCTCTGTGAAATCAATAAAAATATATTTTTTTAAAAGAGGAGAGGACAAGACAGCACCTCTGGAGAAGGGGAGTATTAAATTTATAGCCACAATTGTTTCCTATTGTTCTGTGAACACATTCCCATCATTTCAACAATTTTTGCCCTTATGGATGCATTTCTTTGTCTAGAGTATACTTTTTTCTCTTCTTTATCTACCAAGCTCTGCAATCCCTACAACATCCCCATGCCCGCCAACCCCCACTGCAAAGCTTCTGCTCTCCTCTGCAAATTGTGTTGGTCACTTCCTTTTTCCTGATGTTACACGTTACCTCTGTCTGTATTACTAGGCCATGAGCTTTCTGAAGGCAGGGACAGTCTTATTTGCCTCTATACTTCATATATTGTCTCTCATAGGCCCTCAGCATATGTTTGCCAAATGACAGAATTAGACTATATAGCCAAAGAGCTTTTCAAATGTTAGAGTGCTATTGAAACAGAGGCTGTCATTATTTGCAAGATAAGTGAGCCTTTTACTGAGGAAAATGTAAAAGCTTCGGATGATAGCTTTTTGCCTGACAAATTCTAAATGGGTAACCCATTTGATTGTTAAAAAATTCAAAACATTATATGAGTATTTCTTCTCTTTTCTTTTCTTTCTCTTTCTTTTTCTTTCTCTAGCTAGTGACAACTACCCGTTTGTCCTTTACACTTTTTCTGGTATTTAGATCACTGTTCCCCAGATTTTATCAGTGAGCCACCTTTTCATGAACCTGTTTTATCAGGCCAATCCTTCTCTACCTCCTTTAAAGTTTTTCTTTTCCTAATTTATTGGTCATCTCATTTTTCTGGCACGCTACTTATTATCTTTAGTCTTTTATTTACTCAATAAATATTTTCTGAGGATCTGAGGACCCTCTATGGGCCAGGCATTGCATGGACCCCGGAGATCCAGTGAAAAGCAAGTGACAGTCCCTTGTTATTAACAAGAAACTCAATGACTGCTGGAGAACGAAAATGTCAACAGAATGTGATAAATGCTAAGACAGAGGCCTGCAGAGAGGAGGACGGGGTGGGTACCTAATCCTGTCCGGGGCGGATAAGAAAGTGTGCAAGAGGGAATAGCAACCCACCTACAAAAATGAATAGTAACTCGACAAATAAGCAGGCAGCATCCTAATGAGAGAGAATATCCTGGGCTAAGGTTGGAGATAGGAAAGAGCAAATGTGTGGGAGATCAACAAACAGTTTCATGAGAGAGAAAATGGTAAGTTTCTGGAGCTTCTCGCTGACAAAGTTGTGGAAACTGCTTTGGTTAGAGTCATCAGAGTCTCTGGAAATCTCTGACTAACTGGAAAGCTAGTTACCAAAAGAGGTCAGGAAACAATTGTGGAAAAATTGAGAAATGTAAAAAAGAAAAAAATAATAATGCAGCCATTTATCTCAGCCAAGTGGAATTAGCTGCTTAGAATATAAAATCTAGTCCAAGCTCTGCCTTTTACCACCTGGGATTTGGGGAACGATTTATTCACAGATCTTTATCTGTTAAGCAAGAATACATGATATTTCTGCCTATTATAGAAAGTTGCTGGGAAGATCAGCAATGATGGCATATGCAGAAGTTCCTTTTGTGGACAGTGGTTACTTTTGCCTACCCAGGTACTTTGCCATTTTTACTGGTAAGAGACCCCTTCTCTTTCCTTCTTTCTTGGGGACCACACCTCCCCTGCTTCACTCCATTTGTGAGCATGTGACTTTGGTCTGACTAGTTAGAACCCATTAGCCCTGTCCATATTCAACAGTGCAGGACTAGGCACATGTCCCTGTTTGCTTTATGGATGACCAAGTAGTTCCACCTGGTTCAATCAGATTAATAATCCTATGATCCGCAGAAAATTTGAAAAAAAGAAACTCTTTTCAATGCAGATGCTAAGTCAGTCTAGTTCAAACCAAAAACCACTGAAAGGCCATAAGAAGTAAAGAAATGAAAATAATAAATCCCAAAATTAAATTTCTAGTTATTTTGCAGGTAGTAGAGGACATTCAACCAGTTTGGTTATGACATTTTTAAAAAATATGTCTTTATTGATTTCAGGTAGGCAGGGAGAAAGAGAGAGAGACAGACAGAAACATCAATAATGAGAGAAAACCATTGATCGGCTGCCTCCTGTACTGCCCACACTGGGGATCGAGCCCTCAATCGGGGCATGTACCCTGCCTGAGAATCGAACTGTGACCTCCTGATTCATAGGTCATACTCAACCACTGAGCTGTGTAGTTACGACATTCTTTTAAGTGGTAGTAGATACTCAGTGTTATTACACTATTCCTTATGCTTTTTTTTGTATATACAAAACAGATTATAATTATAATTTTTAAGGGGAAAAAATCTCACATAATCATGGAAAGATATTTAGAATATTTCATAAGTAGACAGCAAATATACGTAAACATCTACATATATCCACAATCTATTTAAAAAAAACAATGCTCATGAAAACATATATAGAAAGTAGGAGTGGAAAGATCTACACTATAATGTTAACAGTAGTTAGCAGTTGGTGTTGGAATTATGATTGTTTTTAGTTTGTGTTTTCTGCTTGCTTGTTTCTAGTAAACATAACTAGCGCTTAACCCATCTGTTGAATTAATAAACAGTTTTTAATGTCACAGTTGGAATAAATAGTGACAATCAGCACACTGATATGTCAGATATATCTTTAAGAAGCAAAGTAATCAGAAAAATATTTCAGAGCTGCACTTACACATATAGTATTTTATTTTAACTAGTTGAGAAAAGAACTTTAAAACAGGACAATACTTCAGTTCTTTGTGAGTTTATCAATTAAAACCAGATGACAAAAATGTGAAACAGGCCTACAAGTTGAGCATAAAAATACTGCATTTGACTTTCAGTGCCCTTTGACCTTTCAGACATATGGATGGTCTCCACTCTGCAATTTGGTTCTGGAGAAGAGCTAATGCCTTTGACAGAGTGGGAAATAGCTGTCAAACATGTCTTTTTCACCATTGCCTTTGTCACACCAAATGTTCTACGTTCTTTCTCAGACAAGGAAAGACTACCACCACAACCTTCTCCCGGCTATGGGAATTGGATATAATTGAAGCATGATTTGTGTGGGGGTTTTGTTTTTAACTCACCTCCTTGGGGAAGCTGCCTGCTCTCCTCAGAGCAGCTGGCTCCGTGTGGGTGTGCAGAGCTTCCGTAAATTGCCATCCTGCCCAGCCTGTGATAAAACAGAAATAAAGAATATGTTGCACGTTTTCCTGCAGGATTTAACTCCTAACAAAAAAAAAATATATTTTAAGGGCATTTCACCATATGTAAAGGCAAAGGTTCTAGAAATATGGGAACAGTGTTGGTCTGGTTGCTCATTTTACAAATATTAGGAAGCATTGACCATCACACAATCTACGCCACCAATACTGAGGGACCTTGTTAACACACGATCAAAATCCAACACTTAAATCTTATTTGGTGTTCACCTGGACAACTCTATCAGGTTGATTCTATCTTATAAGCCCCATGTTACAGATGAGAAACCAAAACTCAGAAAGGAGTTAATGGCTTGCCAAGGCCATGAATCCAGTAGATGATGGAGCTGGGATTTGAACCCAGGTAGCCTGTCAGGTGCCCCAACTCTTAACCTCTATACATCTGTCTTCTGAATCATTCAATGAGTCGGTGTCCATTTTAGTTCTTCTCCAACAGCCATTAGTGGTGGATATTTTAATCCCACTCACTGATGATGTAATTGAGAGATCAAATAACTTGCCCAAACAACCAGAGCTATCTAACTTCAACATCTAGGCATTGAACACTAGGCCATGTTCTCTTTCATAGATCCACAACCAAGACACAGTTCCTTGACCAAGTCCCTCTAACTGCATCTATTTCTCTATCTGCAAAAAAAAAAGAGAAAAAGGTGGGGGAGTCATATTACTGTCCTTGAAAATATCAAAGGTTTTATGGCATCAAATGAGATTCATTGTAAAAGAACTTTGAAAAGTATAGACATGAAGAATTCAAATCTGCACCTCTATTTCAGCTAACTTTCCTTATCAGGTACCAACTATTAGAAAAGGCCAACTCTCTCCCATTTGTGTTTATAATGCTATGAGAAATAACACATCCCCCAGGTGGAAGAGTAGGTAAATATTGTTCTTGCCTCCTACGATGACCACATCAAAATTATAACCACCATCATTCAGAACCACCTGAAATCGCTGACCAGAAGTCCTACAACTAAGGATATAAAGAAGACACATTGAGATTCATAGGAAGTGTGGAGACATGGAACGGGTGTGTATATACTATGGATATTAGTCAGCAATAAAAAATAATGAAGTCTTGCCACTTGGAACAACATGGATGGACCTAGAGAGTATTATGCTAAGTGAAATAAGTCAGACAGAGAAAGACAAATACCTTATGATTTCACTTATATGTGGAATCTACTGGTAAAAAACAAAATAGACAAACAAAACAGAAATAAACTCATAGATACAGAGAAGATTTTGATGGCTTCCAGATAGGAGGGAAGTTGGGGGGGGGGGGATGAGTGAAAAAGGGGAAGAGATTAACATGTGCAAATTGTCAGTTATAAAAATAGTCACAGGGATGTGAAGTGTGGCATAGGGAATGTAGTCAATAATACTGTAATAATTCTGTATGGTTCAGATGGGTACTAGACTTATTGGGGTTATCACTTCATAAGTTATATAAATGTCTAATCATATGTTGTACCTATAAAACTAATAGAATATTGAATGTGAACTGTAATTGATAAATAATAAATTATTTTTAAAAAATCACATTCTAGTACCAGCCAGTTTTTCTCAGTGGTTAGAGTGCCGGCCCTCAAACCGAAGGGTCTCAGGTTCAATTCTGGTCAAGGGCACTTACCTCAGTTGCAGGCTTGATCCCTCGCCCTGGTTGGGGCACGTGTGGGAAGCAACCAAATGGTGTGTCTCTCTCACATTGATGTTTCTCTCTCTCTGTCTCTCCCCCTCCCTTTCACTCTCTCTAAAAATCAATGGAAAAAATACCCTTGGGTTAGGATTAACAAAATAAAAACAAATCATATTCCCTATTTTATAGTCATAGATCGTTACAACCTTTTTCCAGGGAGACCTGTATTTTGAAGCTAAGCTGACTTCATCTCCAGGTCAAAGGTAGGCTCTGTTAGGCCTAAACCAAAATAATCTCAGTCCCCTGAACATCTCGATTCCTTCAGGTAACTTTGACTTCAGACAAGCGGCACATGCATTCCCCTGACTATGAGGTTTGACTAAGTTTGGGTCGGTGAGGTGTGTACTGATGATACAGTACAGATGTGAAGCTGAAAGCCATGGCAGCCAATGCCCACCATAAAGGAGGCTGGTCATTGGACATTACTGACACCAATAAAAGTGGCAAGAATTTCATAAATGCTACTTCTGTTATTATCCTAAGATTCTTGACAGTTTCTTTCAAAAGTCTGATGGGTCTATACCCTTCTCATAGGTAATTATTTTTAGGAGATCTTTATTTAAATTTGCATACTCAATCTCCAAATTCATCCCTGCCATAGAAGTCACCAATATTTCTTCATCCAACTCATTTGTATGATAGGCAATCTCCTCTTTACTTTCTTGACCCTATTATGGTTTCATTTTCTAAGGCACTAACCCTTTATGTCTATTACAGGCAGTGGGGGGTGAGGGTGATTTCCTGGCACAGGTAATGAGCACCTAGTTCTTTTTTCTCTTGGAAAAGTCACTCCAACTGCAGGTGAACTAAGGTTCATTTCACCAGCTACCATCTGCTAAGCATCCTTCCCTGAAACTGGCTTCTTCTAAGTTTCATCTGACTTTGTAAATCCCAAGTATCTTTTCCTTCATTGGGAGTGCCACTGACTTTTTAAGCCTCTATTTTTCCATGTAAAATAAGAAATGTTGTCAAAATCAAACAACTTGCTTTTTTGTATTACAATGCTGTTGTCAAAGAATTGTGCGCCGACACCCACAAAAGAAAAGCCTTTCTTCACTCTTCTTAAAGAGGAGTTATGAGATGGAGAATGGATAACTGAGAATGGTTTATTCCATCTCTCACAGGAACATTGGGTTTCTCCATGTGCGCTCCCCCCCCCCAACCCCCCACTCAATTTTGTATTTCCAGGTGGCCAATTTTTTGTAACCAGGAAAAAACTAATTTGCATAACTAGCTCCCAGCAAATGTGTGTCCTTAAATGCTCTCAAATCCACTCCTGAAAAAGGGGAAGGGATTAACATGTGCAAATTGTCAGTTATGAAAACAGTCGCAGGGATGTAAAATATGGCACAGGGCCTAGGGAATGTAATCTTTACTCATCACAGCAGCTCCAGGTCCAGTTCAAGGCCCCACCCCTCTCACCTAGATTACTTCAACAGCCTTCTCACCATTTCCCCCCTCTGCCCTATTTCTCCTTCTGCCAGTTTCTAGTCTTGTTTGCTGCCAGGGCTCTCCTTCTAAAAAGCAACGCTGATAATCACATCACTCTCCTATGTAAAGTCTCTCAAAGGCAGTCCATTTATCCTCATGATAAAATTTCAACTTCACTACCTAGTGTTTAAGACCCATTATGATCTGGCCCTGACCCAGGACAGCCATATCTGGCCACTCCTGTCACATATCTCTGCTTTACTATACTCATTCATTGTAGTCATAATATTGCAGCTCTGACAAACTAGAGTGGGACCAAATTTTAAACGAAAAACTTTTCCATAAAATAAGTGATTTTTCCTATATAATTTTCAAGCAGTTTTTCTTTTCACATGGTCTTTTTAAAAATCCCTAGCATTGATCTTTGACTTTATTGTTGTTCATATGAGAAACTAGTTGTCCCGATGGCATATAAACCAATCAACACATTGCAGACCAGTAGTTTTATTGCTAGCTTTACCCAGTGGCCAGATAAGTTTCTATTGAATGAGTACAAAAAAATGTTTTCCATAAATGTTAAAGGCACGCTTTAAAATTAAATACCCATTGCATTTTGAAGTAATTTATTACATGTTCTTACAAGCTCATATCTTTTTAAAGTATGATACTTTGTAAAACACTGCATAATACGAAGCAAGGATTCTCCTGATCTGTCCGCAATGTGTTAATAGCCTTAAGGTGGGTGTTGCCAATTTTTGGAATTTTATAACTAAGAGATCTTAGAAACTTTTTTTTGTGGGGAGACATGCAAAATCTCTTTAAAATTTGACTCCACCCATTTTTCAGTGTAGAAAAACATTCTTAAACAAGATACAAAGAGCACATTTTAAAAAATTATAGATTTACACATTAAACTTCATTAATTGGTCCCATAAAAAAAATGAAAAGATCAGCCATAGACTGGAAGTATACATTTGCACACATATAATATCTAGGACATATAAAGAGCTCATAAATCAATAAAAAGAAAGAACAAAAACAGAAATGTGGCTAAAAGTTTTTAAATAGGCCACCCACAGAAGAGGAAACTTAATAAACCTGTTTAAAAATGCTAAATTTTCTTAGGAATCAGAATATCCATGATAAAAACACAATAAAATTTACTGTACATTTAAAAAATGTTAAGAGGGTAGATTTCATCTTATGTGTTTTGTTTTGATACCAAAATTAACAACAACAAAATGAAAAGCAGCATCACACCCACCACAATGACAAATAAGATAAGTCTGTGGATACCAACTGAAACATTGGTAAGGGCAGGGCAATGGTAACCCTTATGTCCTGCTGCTAGGAATGTGGTACAGAATACCTCCATTGTATGAATGGATCATTTCTGGGGCTGCGAACCTGGTTTGGGGTTTTTGCTTCCGTAGCAAGATCCCAGTTTACAAAGTGAGCAACATGTGAGATGGAAACGGCTGTATCCAGAGGAGGCCCTAGAGAAAGAGTGTTGAGAAGGTCATCAATCCACAGGGCTCCACAGAGGGCTGCGGACCAGGAATAGGCCAAGAGAGGTCTGGACAGGTGATCAGAGGGACAGAGCCTAAGGTTCCCAAAGGAGGAGGGAATTCCCAAGGCTCTCTCCAGCATGGCTATAGGACTTCATAGAAGTGTCTGCAGCCTCTCCCCAGGGCGGGGGACAGTAAGCCAATTTCAAGGAACCAGAGAATTCCTTTATACTGGATCCAGAATTTATACCCCTTCATGTGGGAGAAGGAAAGTCAATGTTCCCCAAGGTCCCACAGCCAGGTGGTGGTGGGGCCAGGATTCGCAGCCATGCCTCGCTCGTGGCTTAAATATTCATTGTTTTGTTTCAAAAACGAATCTTGCCCATTTTTCCTTTCCTCTTTCAGACTGAAGAAGAAAACTGACCACGCAGTATTGATTGAGCTACTTCTCAGTTCTGACACCATGGAGAATACAATCTAGCTCAAGGCACTGTCCCTCCTACCCTCAAGGCTGGCAGGACACTATTGAAACATTAACATGTGAGGTCCTGCCCCCGTTCCTTGGAGACAGCCAGGACCTTTGTATTTCCTCTTCCTAGGACTTGTTGCAGGGGTAAAGTAGAGGTCAATGGTAGGCAGCTGTCCTCTTCCCCATCCCTTCTCACTCTCCTTTTCTCTTCTCTCCCGTGAGTGAAAATGTGAGCTCATGAAAGCCATCATGATAGGGAGAGAGGAGCAAGGAGAATACCTTGTGGCAGCCAGAGAAAGGCTTCACTCTCTAACCAGCTCTTCTGTCTTTGGTCAAAGCCTTTCTTGAGACCAGCCAGAGGAGTGGTGTGCCTGGTTCCCTAGTGTCCTCCAAGCAAGAAACACGGCAGTATTTGCCAGAACTCCCAAGAGCTGGCACCCCCTTGACCCTTGGGCACTCTGTAAGATGCCTGGGACTGTTAGGCAGTTGAGGGTGAGGACATTGGTGGGAGGAATCCCAATAATGACAGAGAACATTTCTCATTTGTCGGGCAGGGCGGAGACTCAATCATATTTAATTCTATTTATTAATAACAGTAACAAAAACAAATGTGATATTTCTTACATATCCTTGTTCGTACAGTGTTGAGACTCGTATCACTTTCTACATTAGAAATAGTAGAATGTGGGGTTAGAGTCATCTCTAAAACTGGTCCACCCTCATCATCCCGTTATGTAAATGAGTCTGATCTAGTGGACCCACGTGATTTCCAAAGATCATTGAGTCACAAATACAGGACCGCAGGTAAACAAGAACCCTGGCATTTAATCCACAGCATTTACCCTGCTTAGTTGGAAAAGAATAATCCTCTGAAAATCTGGGACATCTTGAAGCATTTTAAAATTAGACACGAAGGTGGAGACCCGGCAAAGTTGACTTCAGAAACAAACTCTGCCTCACACTGCCCTCTAGTGGTTTGAAATAAAAAAAAGTCTCTGTTCAGTTTAAAGTGAACATGAAACTGACTTTTAAAAATGAGGGGAAAAAGCCTCCTGTTCAAAATCGGGTCATATCAGGGCAGCTCTATAGTTATAAATCCTTTGATTACTATGGCTATTGCCTGAGAAAAAAATAGTAAAGTGTAGACATGAAACGTGCATAAAGCAAAACTGAAGGTTAAGTACCAGCTCTGGAACTCAGGAGGAACTGCTCAGTCTCTCTGTGACTCATTTTGCTTACCTATAAAGTAGATATAGTAGTAAGTCCCCTATAAAGTGTTGTGAATATTAAAGAAGAAAATCTACATAGCAATCTGTAGACTAGTGATGAATGTGTAAGAGCTCAATACAGGATGGGGCAAAAGTAGATTACAGTTGTTTGTGTGGAAAATAATAGAATAATCCTATATAATAAAAGCCTAATATGCAAATCAACTGAACGGCGGAACGACCGGTCACTATGACCTGCACTGACCACCAGGGTGGGTGCCAGCAGGGGCCCCCATATCGCCCCGCCAGTCACCCTGCAGGGGGAGGCAACAAGTGGTGGCGGGGGGCAGGGTCGGTGAGCAAGTGGCACCAGGCCAGCAAAGGCAGCGGGGCCCTCCCTGCCCCAATCACCCTGCCAGTCACCCCACAGATTGGCCCTGGTTTCTGGTCAGCCCTAGGGACCCTACCTGTGCACAAATTTCATGCACTGTGCTTCTAGTTAATAAATAATAATACAGAATAAACTGATTCATGCACTCGCAACTGTAAACCTACTTTTGCCCCATCCTGTTTAGAAGCTATTCATATTTTTCTTCTTGTTACTTTTATTATTACCACCTTGATAACTCTGAAAAAATAAACTCATAAGCACATCAATAAAATCTTGACAATTAGGAAAAATGCACACAAAGTGTGTTTTTAAATATGCTCTGTGACTTCTGTAAGCTGGTTAAATGGCCTTTACCTTGGCTTCTGCCTATTTCCCTTAATGTCTATCCCACACTTTAACAAAACACCCATAATGTGCTCTCACTATTGCTTTTCAGTTCTGTCCATTTTGATTCAGTGACAGTTGAATAAAAACTAAAGCAGAAGAGTCACTTGCTTCAGTTCTTATTTGTGGAGAGAGAATGCCTAGTTGAAACACCCTCCCTCCTCCCCAGGAGAATCACTGCAGGATCTGTTGTGTGGGGGGCATTCTAAGCCTTTGCCTCCCTCTTAGTTCGCTATTGTGTCTAAAAGCCAGACTATACTTTAGTGGCTTAAATAATAACTTACTTCTGATTTGGAGGTCATGGGAGCAAGCTGTTCATCTGATCCACCATCTGTGCTCCCATGTCTGGGCATCCCCCTCCACAAGGTCACGCATCCTCCAATGGGCTACAGTTACATGGTGGCTGAGGGTTTCCAGCAGCAAGAGGGGAGGGACCCCAATGCACAAGCACTTTCCAAGCCTCTGGTTTGGACACATTCTCCCCAAGGCCCATTAGCCAAAGCAAGCCCCATGGCCACACCCAGCTAACAGAGCTCCTGGTCCTGTTCAGAGGAATGGCAAATTCATACCACAAAGGGATGTGCACACTAGCATGCAGGAAGTTAGTGGCTATTTTTTACTTATTTTTTTTTGCCATCTATACTACCTCCTGAGTCTCCAAAAAGTGCTGGAGAAGCTAAGCCAGTCAACAACAACTGGATAGCCTTAATGACAGTAGCTGACATATATTGGGTGCTTTCTATGTCACCCTTCAAAGCCCTGTGGGAACCAGACTACCACTGAGGGCAAGAGATAATTTGAGAGGGGACTGTGGGAAAATGTAGCTCACACGCCCATTTCGCTGCTAGGCTCCACTCAGTTGCCATCACCGGGAATACAGACTCAAATGATTCTAGATATTCTGATTTTCTGATGACAGAACACTGGATTGTTATATAAACTCTCCTGGCAGTTTAGTGCTGACAACTAATTTAATTACTTAAACTGTGCAGGAGCAAGCAGACCCTTCTTGGGGACAGTGGAGGAGTCTGAGTCCTCGAGCTCACTGGGGCTGGAACTCATGGTGCACGGCAGCATGGACTTGGGAGCACTGTCTTCCTTTTTAAATGTCTGATGCACAAAGTGGGAGGAACCCCAGAGCAACAGCCGCATTTGCTGTGAAGAGGAGGAAAGTGTCCCAAGTGTGAATGGGGCTCATGTGTGGGTTTCAGGGTCAGATGGACCAGCTCTGCTGATTACCAACTTTGCTCTCTCGTTTACCTGTCAGCATTAATTCTCTTTCAAGAACTCAAAAGCACATACTGCCCAGGTTAGGATTTCACCTTTGCCCTTTGTCAGCCTTGTGAACTTGCCATTGTCACTGCCTCCTCCAAGCACTTTGTGTATCAAGATGCAAGGCCATTCTCTCTGGGTTATATTAATTGTATGCATATCTGCTTTCCTCAACACACCAGATCACCTAATAATATTGCCAATACTAGAAAATATTTGCAGAGATTTTATCTTATCCTTTTTCTATGAGGTTAGCCATTTAAAGGCCTTGTAATCACTTAACACTATAGCAACTCTAGGTGAACAGCATTCTTTTTATTCCTGTTATACAGATGAGAAACAGAGAACAGTTAATTAATTGGTAAGTGTCATCATTTGACCTCAAATAGATTGATCTGTAGATAAGGTTACTCAACTGAGATCTGCAGATCCTTGGGGTGTCCAGAGACATACTTTTGAGGTCTGAGTTCTCTAATTTTTTTAAATTTTGCATTTATTTTGATACCCTAAACACTATCAGCATTTTAAAAAAATCTGGATGACCCCTGTAAACAATCATATAAACAGAGTCATTTTAAATGGAGCTGGAGCTGCCTTGTCAGAAGAGCTGCCTTGCATGTCTTATTTCTCAATCCTCAGGATGTTAAAAACAGGGCAAACTAACCTTTAGACTGGCCCTAAGCAACCCTGTTTCCCAAAAAAATAACAAGAAAGCAGTTATTGTGACTATTGGACTGAAGAGTGAAAACATTATTTAGAGTGAACATTACTATGCTATTATCTACACCGATAGAAATTCATTCCTTCTACGGATGCCATTGTCCCCCTTCCCTTTCACACAAGTACCCATTGCCCTTGTCACTTTATCGGAAGATTCCCTGGGCTTCTGCCTGAATTCGTGATGCCCGAATAGTTGTTATTTAACATCAAATAAATGCTGGTTGCCTCTCACTTTGAAAGGCCTTTTTCTTTTTAGGTTAGCAAGTACTGCTGCGTGATTTCAGCACCTGTATTCACATCTGTACTTATGCTCACATTGGCACTTGGTGGCATTGTTTTAATTGTCATAGGCTAATGAGAAAAGAACAGAGGAATAGCCAATAGGCCAATGTCATGCACAAGCCATGTAAAGGCCAAATGATCCTCACAAACAATGGTGTCGTGGTGTTTTTAATGGAGAAAGGGGTGGTAGAATTGAGTTATCGTGGCCTGCAGTACTAGAGGCATGAGGAATCAAAAAGAATTGCTACCAGAGTCACTACTATGTCCCTGTTGGGAGTGGCAGTTTAGTTTCAGTAAAGCAAGATTCATTTCCCTCATTAAATTGTGTTAATTTGAATTTGGTTGGTTTGTTCTTTGCTTATGTTTAATTTAGAAATATATTTTGGTTTTATAGTTTTATATGAACTGTAAGCAAAAGAAATATATACCTAGATTTATGTCCTTACTTATACTAAGCCACATTATAATAAAAAATACATTAAGTAAACTAGATGACTGTAAGATTTTTTTTTTCATTTGAAAAGAGTCAGCACATTTCTCAACTGTGAGAACACAGCATTATTCTACAGCGCTCCTTAAGAGTAGGGAATGGAATGCAATGGTTTAGTTTGGTTTCTAAAGTTCCACCATATGGGACTGAATCTCAGCTCTAACACCTATTAGCTGTATGACCTGGGCAAGTCACTTCTTCTAAGATTCACTTTCAGAATTAATTAAACAGGAGTAGTATGGTTGTTGTGAGAACAAAAGTAGATAATATAAGCAGTAATTGTATCTGACACAACTCAACTGACTAGACTGGATAATATGAACAATAGGATATATGCAGACAACTCCTGCCCAGTGAATAAATGGATCCATTTGTGGACTTTGATACATGGCTTGCCTGCTACGATTCTGAACTAAGAATTTAGTAGATGGAGGGAGGGAATTTACCTCTTATACAACGGAGCCTGTCATTCTTGAGATGAGAGGTGAAACGGCTGTGGTTTCTTTGCAGCCATTTAATTTCTTAGAGCATCTTCCTTTATTTTAAAGAGTAACTTTCAAAACTCTGGGATCACTTCCAATGAAGCAATTAGATTGGTTTCCCAGAATTAGTTTCTTATTTCCAACCATATGCATTTTTTTATTCTCCTTGCATGTCTTTGTGGTCTGGAGTGTAGGAAATTTACTGCAGACATTGCTTTATTTCATTAGGGAGTAAGCATCCTGCTGACCCATGTTGTAGCAAGTCACTTGGAATAATTTCAGAGGAAGAAAGGTAATATTTATGAGAAATAATGTGGTTTTCAAACACCATGAATATTCAATTGAAGCGTGATGACACTTTAAGTAATTATGTGATAATGTTAACCACTGTGCCTTAGACAATGTCTTAAGTGAAAGAAACCTGGCCACTTTATGGCCAGTGCTGTACAGTAAAAGGACCATGCATTTTAGAATCAGCCAGTTTACATTTGAATTCTAGCTTAACCTTCTTCACTCTTGATAGTCTCTTCTTCCAATTGACAAAGAGTTATCATTTTGAATGCATGAATTTCAGAAGTTTGACTCCTTTTCTTTCTACTTTTCCAGAAGGATCATCTGACCCAATAACTTGTCATAACTATTTCAGAGTTTGGTATGGCACAGTTAATTCATTTGTTTATTCCTTCATTCAGCAAATAATTATTGAGGGACTACTATTTGCCATGTACCCTAATAGCTACTGGTGACTCAGTGGTAAAGAAAAAAAAAAAAGCAGACAAGTTGCCTGCTCTCAGGGAGTTTATCTTTCATTGAAAAGGTTTGGAAATGAATACGGAAACAAATAATTTAGCAGGACAGTTTCACATTTAAATGAGTGCTAATCATGGTGCTATGATGGAATAAAGCAAGTTCGTGGATAGGAATGTGGCCTGTGCTGGACAGACACTATATTCAGGATGCCCATGGAAGTCCCTTTGAATCAGAGGAATCAAGAGCTGAAGAATGAGAAGCAGGTCACTGTGTGAAACCTGAGCAGAGAGGTCCTCGGCAGAGAGGACTGCAAATATGAAAGCTGTGAGGGATAAAGGAGCTTGGACTCAAGAATCAAGTACAGAATAGTCACGGGGATGTAAAGTACAGCACAGGGAATATTGTCAATAACACTGTAATAAGTATATATGGTGCCAGGTGGGTACTGGATATATCAGGGGGAACACTTTATAAAGTATGTGATTGTCTAACCACTAGGCTGTATACCTGAAACTAATACAAAATAATATTGAATGTAAACTGTAATTGAAAAAAATGTAGACACAGACTTCAAAAATTTGAAGATGGCAGCATAGTTAAACACCTGTACTCTCTGCCTCCCACAACCACATCAAAATTACAACTAAAATACGTAACAACCATCATCCAGAATTGCCAGGAATCTGGCTGAATGGAAGTCCTACAACTAGAGGAGTAAAGAAGAAAGCACACTGAGGCTGGTAGGAGGTGCAGAGGCGTAGAACAGGCTGGTCTGGCACCCACGTGGGCCACTTTTTTAATCTGGAGGGAGATCGTTGCTGGGAGGCCTCCCAGAGGAGCAAGGGGTCCCAGTTCCTCACCAGACCCCAGCCCAGGGTCCCAGAGCTTGGAAAAGAAGTCCCTATGGGCAGTGACAACTACAGGCTGTAAAAACCAGTGCAGATTGGGGCTCAGTAACACAGAGGCTGCTGGAGACCCAGTGCTTCCTCTTAAAAGGCCAGCACCAAGAACTGAACTTACAAGGTCCTGCTTCCTCTGAACTCCAGCTCCAGAGTGAGGCTCTGGGGAACACAGACATACAAGGAGGAACTGGATTGTCTGGCATCGGGGCAGGAACTTGGGGATGCCTTTCTCCCAGATGGAAGTGCTTGCAGGGATCATTGTTCCTATGCTGGGACCCCCCTGGTTGCAGGGCTGACTGGCAGCCATTTCTGTTTGCTCCATCCTGGTGATTCCCTAAGACCCTGCCTCATCCGATTTACAGCCCCTCCCAAGCTGCATGCAGTGACTTTTGCATATGAATGGCCAGTCCTTGTTCAGGCTAAAATCTCTCAAACAAGCTGCAGTTGGATCAGGGACTCCCAAACCTATCAATAAAGGGCCAAAGACCAAGACCCAGCACCACCAGCAGCCTGATTTGCTTCACAGCTGGGCCTCATATGGGCACTTTCAAACCCCAAACAAAGAGGAGGAATCTGCATATCTCTCTGTAACTTCTGCTGTGTGGCCCCAGGCAGTGGCTGACTTTGCATCTCCATGGAGACCCAAGAGGCAGTGTACCAGTGGTCAATGTCAGACCATACCAGATTACAACTCTACACATCCATAAGTGACACACTTAAGGGACAGACACAGTGAGCACCAAAGTCACACTAAAGGAAGTCATGCTCCATAGGTGTTTCCTGCACAGCAGCTCTCCAACTGTAGTCACAGCTGTTCTTCACAGCCAATTGGCCTGGAGGTCAATTCCTCCCAGTGACTCCAATAGCATTCAAGTCTCAACTACAACAAGGCTGTGCTCACAGCCCACAAAGGGGTGCACCTAGAGTTCCAAGCTCAGGTGAGTGGGGAGGCCGAACCACTGGGTGCTATAGGACACCTACTACACAAGGCCACTCTAACCAACTCCAGGAGACATAGCAACTCTACCCAATACACAGAAACAAACACAGGGAAACAGCATAAATGCAGAGACAAAAAACATGTCACAAATGAAAGAAATGGAAGAAAGCAAACTACTGGATATAGAGTTCAAAACTATGGTTATAAGGTTACTCAAGAATCTTCTAGAAAACTCCAAAAAAGAAAAAATGGAAAAGGACTAGTCATAAATTAAGCATATACTGACTGAAATAAAGAATAATATACAGGGATTCAACCGTAGAATGAAGGATTCTGAGAATCAAATCAATGATTTGAAATATGAGGAAGCAAAAAACTCCCAACCAGAAGAGCAAAAAAGAAAAAAGAATCCAAAAATATGAAGACAGTATAAGGAGCCTCTGGGACAACTTCAAACATACCAACATTTGCATTATGGGGGTGCCAGAAGAAGAGAGAGAGCAAGATATTTGAAGAAATAATGACAAAAAAACTTCCCCTACCTGGTGAAAGAAATACACTTACAAGTCTAGGAAGTACAGAGAGTCCCAAACAAGGGGAACCCAAAGGGGACCACATCAAGACATATCACCATTAAAATGCCAAGGAATAAAGACAAATAAAGAATCTTAAAAGCAGCAAGAGAAAAGCAGTTAGTTACCTACAGGAAATGCCCATATGACTGTCAGCTGATTTCTCAACAGAAACTATGCAGGCCAGAAGGGAGTGGCAAGAAATATTTAAAGTGATGAATAGCAAGGACCTACAACCGAGATTACTCTACCCAGCAAAGCTATCATTTAGAATTAAAGGTCAGATAAAGAGCTTCACAGACAAGAAAAAACTAAAGGAGTTCATCACCACCAAACCAGTATTATATGAAATGTGGAAGGGTATTCTTTAAAAAAAAAGAAGGAGCCGAAACCGGTTTTGCTCAGTGGATAGAGCGTCGGCCTGCAGACTGAAAGGTCCCAGGTTCGATTCCGGTCAAGGGCATGTACCTTGGTTGTGGGCACATCCCCAGTAGGAGATGTGCAGGAGGCAACTGATCGATGTTTCTCTCTCATTGATGTTTCTAACTCTCTATCTCTCTCCCTTCCTCTCTGTAAAAAATCAATAAAATATATTAAAAAAAAAAGAAGGAAAAGAAAAAGGTAAAAAAATATGAACAACAAAATGGCAACAAATACACACCTATCAACAATTGAATCTAAAAATAAAAATAAATAAGAAATCTAATGAACAGAATAAACTGAATAAAATAGAATCAGAGCGATGGAAATGAAACAGACTGATGATTCTCAGATGGAAGGGGGAGTGGGAAGAGATTATACAAAGATCTTATATGCATATGTGCAGTACCTATGTACACAGACAATAGTGCCTACTACAACACTTTGAACATAAAAGGTACTTAATAACAATTACGTATTGAGTGAATGAATGAATGAATCTATGTGCACATAGCTAATATCATATTCAATAATGAAAAATGAAAAGCTTTTCCTTTAAGACCTGGAATAACACAAGAATTCCCATATTTACCACTTCTATTCAGTGTAGTACTAACAGTACTAATTAGAGCAATTAGGCAAGAAAAAGAGGAAATGAAGACATCCAAACTAGAAAGAAAGAAGTAAAATTATTTCTGCTCACAGAAGACATGATCTTATAAATTTAAAAAAACTAAAGTTTACACACAAAACAATCTGTTAAAACTGATAAAATGAATGCAGTAGAGTTGTAAAACATAAAATCAATATACAAAAATCAGTTGCATTCCTAAACACAGCAAACAATTTGAAAAAGGAAATTAAGGAAAATGATCCCATTTATAGTAGCATCAGAAAGAATAAAATAGGAATAAACTTAACCAACATGGCAAAAGATTTATATACTGAAAACTATAAAATAATGCTAAAAGAAATTAAAAAGACACAAATGGAAATATATCTCATGTTTAGCTATTGGAAAGCTTAATATTGTTAAAGCAGCCACACTACCCAAAGTGACCTATAGATTCAATATAATCCCTATCAAAATCTCAATGCTGTTTTTTACAGAAATAGAAAAAACAATCCTGAAAGTCATATTAAACCCCAAAGTACCCTGAATAGCCAAAACATCTTCTGTAAGAGCAGAGCTGTAGGCTTTACACTTACTGGTTCAAAACATATTACAAAGCTACACTAATCTAAACCATATGGTACTGGCATAAAGACAGACACATAGCTTACTGGGGAAAAATAACCCAGAAATAAACTCTTGCAAATGATCTTCAACAATGGTACCAAGACTACATAATGGGGGAAAGAAGTCTCTTCAAAAATTGGTGCGGGGGAAAGTGTATATGAAACTGGATCACTATCTTACATCATAAACAAA
Organism: Myotis nattereri; assembly: GCF_964212035.1. Taxonomy (NCBI): domain Eukaryota; kingdom Metazoa; phylum Chordata; class Mammalia; order Chiroptera; family Vespertilionidae; genus Myotis; species Myotis nattereri. Next base: position 87,018,518 of record NC_138080.1, read on the forward strand.
AATCAAAGCAAAATAGATTAAAATCTTCAATGTGAGACTTAAAACTATAAAACCCCTAGAAGTAAATCAGGGGAAATCTTCATAACATTGGTCTTGGCAATGATTTCTTATTTAATGACACCAAAGAACAGGCCATAAAAGCAAAAATAGACTTAAATTAGGGACTGCATCAAATTTCAAGGCTTCTACACAGCAACGGAAACAGTGAAAATTCCACCCATAAAATGGGAGCAAACATTTACAAACTAGTTCCCTGGTGCACGGATTCATGCACATTGAAAGGAAATTAATTAGAAGGTGGCTGGCGGGGCGGGGCAGGACTGGGCCAGACAGGCCGGACATGCCTTGGAGCCAACCTCCTGTAGTCCCTCCCCAGCCTGCCACACCTGGGGCAGTGCTGAGGCTCGAAGGGCATCTGTGAAGTGAGTGGGGTCCCTCCAGCAGGTGGGGTCTTTTGGCCTGACCTGAAGGGATCGAGCCGAAACCGGCTCTCCAACATCCCTCGAAATGTCCGGGATTGTGAGCGGGAGGTTCTCGGGTGACACACCCCAGAGTCGGGCTCCCTCCTCTCTGGTTCTGGGGTGCATCACCAGAGAACTGCTGCTGCCAAGTCACCACAGCTTGGCAGCTTCTGTGTTGAACGTCTGCCCCCTGGTAGTCATTGCATGTCATAGCTACCAGTCAGACGGTTGCTTAGCCTTTTATATATATAGATCATTTACCTGATAAAGGATTCGTATGTAAAATATATAAGAAGTTTCTACAACTTAATAGTGGGAAAAAAAATAACCTGATTCTTAAAAATGGTAAAGGACTTGAGTAGACATTTCTCCAAAGACATACAAATGGCCAACAGGTATAGCAAAATATTCTCTACATCACTAATTATCAGGAAAATGAAAATTGAAACCACAATGAAATATTACCTCACACTTGCTAGAATGGCCATTATCAAAACAACAAACAACTACCCCAGAACATAACAAGTATTGGTGAGGATATGAAAAAATTGAAATTATTGTACACTGTTGGTGGGAATGTAAAATAGGCTGCCACTATAGAAAACAGTATGGCTTTTCTCAAAAAAAATTAAATATAGAACCACCATATGACTCAACAATTCCAATTCTGAGTATTTATCCAAAATAATTGAAATCAAGATCTTAAAGAGATATGCACTGTGTTCACTGCAGCATTATTCACAATAGGCAAGACATGAATACAATCTAAATGTCCATCAACAGATGTATGAATGAAGAAATTGTGGTCTAAACATACAGTCAAATACTATGCAGCCATAACAAGGAAATCCTATCATATGCTACATCATGGGTGAACTTTGAGGACATTATGCTAAGTGAAATAAGGGCATAGAAGAACAAATTTTGCATGATTTTACTTATATAAGGTATCTAAGCTAGTTAAACTCCTAGAAGCAGGAAGTAAAATGATGTGTTGAGAGAGGAAAAAATGGGGAGTTACTTTTCAATGCTTCAGTCATGCAAGATGAAAAAGTACTAGAGTTCTGATGTACAACATTGTGTGCGCAGCCATCAATGCTATACTGCACATTTTAAAGTCTGTTGAGGATGGAGCTCGTGTTCCTTTTTTTTAAAAAAAAAAAAAAAAAAAAAAAAAAAACAAGCACAAAAAAACCCAAAACAAACAAACAAAATAAACTTAAAACTAAGATTTCAAAAAGACATTTACCCTGGTGTACAGTATTAACTTTCTAAAAAGAAAAATCAGGAGGTATTGAATTTTTAGGTTTATAAAGAGAGCTGTTATGTCTCTTTAGCACCAGAAAAATAAAACCCATCACGTGTCCCCAAGCCTCTGTGGAAAATGATCAGCCCTGTACAATTCGGCAGTGTCAGTGGGAGTCTTGGAAGGGAAAAAAGAAGTGCACACTGGCAGTACTGTATTCACTCCAGCAAATGGAATGCCTCTCTTCGTTTATAACATCATTTTCTTTGACTTTCTGGTTGCATCTGGGATGAAAGGGAACTATTTATAACACAAAGGTTATTTGTGCCATCGTATTAAGTTAATACAGAGAAAGGGCAAAGGATATTTTGTTCTTACCCAACCAATAATTTGGAAGAATGTAATTAGCAGATAATTATGGGCTGTAGGAAGAAAAGTGTGTCTGTTGTAAATTAGAAGTAACAGGGGGAAATAAGCCTCTTTGCCATAAACCGCAAGTAAGAATCATGATGGACCAATGTTTATTATCATAATTTTATATACTATTGCTATTAACTGAGAAATTACAGTGAAGCACACAGTATGTTTCTTCTTGAAGCCCTCTGGTGCCCAAAGAGATAGATATACTTTATGCCACAGATAAGAAAAGGTGTTGACTATAACAGCACACAAGGCAGAGCCTGAATAAAAACAAAGTATCTTTGTTTTCAATTATTTATTGTTTAAAGTATTACATAAGACTCCCTTTCCCCCCATTGACCTCTCCCCAGCTGCCCCCACCCCCAGCACATGCCCTCACCCCCTTACTGTCTGTGTCCATTGGTTATACTCGTATGCATGCATACAAGTCCTTTGGTTGATCTCTTACCTCCTAACCCCCCATCTTCCCTCATAGGTTGGACAGTCTGTTTGATGCTTCTATGACCTAAAACCAGGTATCTCGAACCTCTGATTAAAACTTCAGTTTTCACTTGGATATGCCACTTCTGTACTTTTCAAAGGCTTTACAGAAATATCTAAAATTGGGAACAAAGAGAAGGGGTGCTCTTTAGAATTCTTAATCTGCCTTTGTATATGTTCAGTCTCTGCTGGTAACCAACTTCATTAGGACAGAAGCAGTGCTGAACATAGAAACGTGGCAGGTGTAATTCATGATCACATAAATTGCGATCACTATGCTCATGGGCTGATCACCAGACACAGGCTGAGGTTGATCCCTGAAAGTCCCTCACGCAGGCAAACGGAGATGGTTGGTCACCTTAAGCTTAGGGCATAGGGTATGTCCACCGTCATAGAGCAGCAGCACTAGAAGGGACCACAGAAACCACCCAGTCCAACCTCTTTGTTTAACAGATGGAAAGTCATATCACAGGTATGGCTAATGAAATCTCCACAGGGCCACAGCTAACCCCAAGGAGTGTTTAAATGACAAGTGAACTCCACTATTCTAATTCCAGATTTGTGAATGTCATTACAGGAGAAAAAATTCTGCTGTGGTGAAGGGCTAGACTTTGATCCCAGATTTCTTGGGCTTCTATCCTGCATCTGACCTCTTTAAGCCCCAGTACTCTTGACTGAAAATTGATATTTTTAGCATTGAACCAGACAGTGCCAATAAAGTATTGGGCTGAGTGCCTGGCATATAAAAAACACTAAATGGCTTTTATTATTTTGGGGAGTTTTCATCAATTTCTCTTCTTTATATTATTACTAGAGGCCTGGGTGCACAAAAATTTGTGCACTTGGGGCGGGGGTGTCCCTCAGCCCGGCCTGTGCCCTCTCGCAGTCTGGGACCCCTTGGGGGATGTACACCTGCTGGCTTAGGCCTGCTCTCCGGGGGCCTAAGATGGCAATCAGACATCCCTCTGGCAGCCCGGTAGCTCTCGGGGGATGTCCACTTGCCAGCGGGGAGCAGACCTAAGCTGCAGTCAGACATCCTTAGCGCTGCTGAGGAGGCAGGAGAGGCTCCCATCACCACCGCTGTACTGACAGCCATCAGCCTGGCTTGTGGCTGAGCAGAGCTCCCCCTGTGGGAGCGCACTGACCACCTGGGGGCAGCTGCTGCATTGAGCATCTGCCCCCTGGTGGTCAGTGTGTGTCATAGTGACCAGTCATTCCCAGTCGTTCTGCTGTTAGAGTCAGTTTGCATATTACCCTTTTATTATATAGGATAGAGGCCTGGTGCATGGGTGGGGGCCAGCTGGTTTGCCCTGAAGGGTGTCCCGGATCAGGGTGGGGGTCCGGCTGGGGTACCTGGCCAGCCTGGGTGAGGCGCTAATGGGTGTTTGCAGGCTGGTCACACCCCCTTCGGTGTGGGGGTCCCTACTGGGGTGCCTGGCCAGCCTGGGTGAGGGGCTGATGGCTGTTTGCAGTCTGGTCAAGCCCCCCCCCGAGTGGGGACCCTCACCCCATGGAGGTTTGGCCAGCCTGGGTGAGGGGCTGATGGCTGTTTTCAGGCTGGCCACACCCCCTTTAGGTTGGAGGGTCCCCACTGGGGTGCCTGGCAGGCTGTCCAAGCCCCCCGGCAACAGAAGCTCCCAGCCTCTCCTTTTTTTTTCTTTTTCTTTTTATTCTGGGATTTATTTACCTTCTATAATTGAAACTTTGTAGCCTTGAGAGGAGCTCAGAGCCAGCCAGGGCAGGTGGGCGGGAAGCCTCCTGCTCAATCTAGCTCCGTGGCCACAGCCGGCTGAAAGCAGGTATCTGGGGTTTATTTACCTTTTATAATTGAAACTTTGTTGCTTTGAGTGGAGCTCAGAGCTGGCCGGCAGGCAGGAAGCTTGGCTTCCTCCATTATTGGGGTAACCAAGCCTCCTGCTTGCTCCAGCTCCATGGCTACCGGCCGCAATCTTGGTTGGGTTAATTTGCATATAGTCGCTCTGATTGGCTGGTGGGCGTGGCTTAAGGTGTAGTGAAGGTATGGTCAATTTGCATGTTTGTCTTTTATTAATGTAGATGATGATGATGATGATGATGATGATGATGATTGCTACTTAGAGCAAGACAGACACCACCAAGGATAATAAGACCCTTTCTTGGGTTGTCACTAAAATCATGTGGACTTTAAGTACACCAAAGGACAGTGTTTCACATTTGGAAATTTCTTCAAATAAGTTATTGTGAACAGTGTCATGCTGATCTGAACAATTTACAGACACTTTTTGAAAACACACTTCTTTGACTACGACAGGTACACTCAAATTGCTTTAGTGATTCACTTCAAGTTATTCCATCTGGTTCTTCTAAAAGGCTCCTTTCAAAGTGCTGGATCTTCATCACCATTCTGTAAGTCCCGAGCCATTTTCTATAGAAGCCAATTTATTAACAATTTCTATAGAAGTACTCACCAAAAGATGGGCATTCTAAAATGAATATATTTTAAATGACTTCAAACCCAAAAATACAACAACAGGGTTTACACAACAGAATTTTGATTCAGAAGTTAGCTTCATGCATTTAGCATTCAGCAGGTTTGGCCTACTTTGGGATATAAGAACACGAAATGCACATTTTCTATTTCTTTGATTCGTTTTTCATTGTTCAGTATTGTAATCTGTTAAAACGCCAGCCCATACCCAGGAATGTAGAAAATGATAGATTTGATAGAATTGAGAAAACCAGGACAGGTGTTTCTGAGGACCGCCAGTATCCTTTCTTGCATGAGCATTAGATGGGGTGTGCTTTGAGAGGAGCAAAGAGAAAACTAATGACCAGAATAAACTGGTGAATAAAATAGAATCAGAGACATGGAAATGGAACAAACTGACAATTGTCAGAGGGAAGAAGGGTAGGGGGGCAGTAAGAGATTAAACAAAGATCTTATATACATATACTAGTACCTATGGACACAGACAATAGCGTGGCGAAGGTCTGGGGTGGGGTGGGAACTGGGTGGAGGTAGGTAATGGGGATAAAAAAGAGGGGCATCTTTAATAATCTCAACAATAAAGATTGAAAAAAAAAGAAATGAGAAGAATGATAGAAGTAGCAAATATTTAGTTATCTAATTAAGTATTGTCTATGTTCCAAACACTGGTTAAGCACTGGATATATAGGGGTGTCATTCCTGCCCTCATGAGATCTGCATTCAATGGTAGGAAACAGTAAAGAAGTGACATAAGCCAATTAATGACAGTTTATGATGAGTGGAAGATGGGAGATGAGAGTGTGTAACTGAGAATGGAGGAAGTGTTGGGGAAGTAACTTCAGATAAGGAGTTGAGGGAAGGTCTCTTAGAGCTGGAGAACTGTGAGCTGACAGCTGAGTGATGAAGACTCCAGAACTGTGTCCATCCATAAAGAAGAGACATTCAAATGTCCTGGGGTGGGGACAAGGCCAGCATGATCTGCAAAGAGCAGAGAGCCGTGTGGCTAGAGGGGAGTGAGCCCAGGAACACTGACTGTAGATCGAGTTGGACACACTGGCTGGGGATAGACGAAGAAGGCGTTGTCTGCTGGAGTGGGGAGTCACTTAGTTCTAAACCCATTGGAACCAGTGGACATCTTCAAGCCACGAGTGGGCATGGTTGGATTGGTGTGGCATTAATGTTTATGTTATAAGACATGATTCTTTTCTAGTTAAGCTTTTTTTATGTTGCACTGGAAATGATGTTTCCTGGAAAATATTCCTTCCCATATTAATTACTCCTGAACTTAACATAGAACTATTTATTCTTTGCATAACAATTTACTTTTCATAATATTTCTTTTCTTAATTGAATTTATTGTGGTGGACATTGGTTAATAAAATTACATAGGTTTAAGTATATAATTCTACAATACGTCATCTGTATACTGTCCTGTGTGTTCACCACCCCAAGTCAAGTCTCCTTTCATCACCATTTATCCGTCTTTACCCTCTTCTACCTCCCCCATACCTCCTTCCTCTGGCAATCACCATATAAACAAAGTGGAGACAGACTCACGGATACAGAGAACAGACTGACAGCTGTCAGAGGGTTGGGGGCTGGGTGAGAAGGGTGAAAGGATTAAGAAAAAAAAGTCATAGAAACAGGCAACAATATGAACTTTTTTTAAAAAAAAATTCTGGCTATCTATCTATCGGCAAGACTTTCTCCCTGCTTTACTTTTCACTTCCCTCTCCTCTCCACTGGGGGGCTCCAGAGTTTGTCATAAGTATCTAGCCTGGTTAGTCTCCGAGCAATTTCTCTGGGATGGTCTCCTCAGAGTCCCTCCAAAAGCTATGTTTAAGATAGGCAATACTGACAAGAGAGTATGAGCAACCGAAGAGATAAAAGATTAAAACACAATTAGCTCTTTGAAACAGGTCTGCCTTTGATGGACTGCATAAGATACAGTAATAAGAATCACTATTTCTCCATAAAACCTATGGGATGCCAAGCCTTTACATGGCTAAATTCACTAGGACCGATGAATAGTTTTTATTTTAAGTGAAAATGATTGTACAAACAGCAGAAAGATTTATAGAACAAATCTGAAAATTACTAGGGCAGACCCTGGAAACCTGCCAATTAGTGACAACCTTACCTGTTGACAGTTTCTGAGTGTTTACTCTGGGCTAACGCCATGCTAAGTGCATTATTATTTACATCATCTCATTCCGTCCTCCATCACTCACAGCTGGTAGGAATGACCATGATCCCCTCTACCGAAGTTGGAAAACTGAGCCTCAAAGTGACTTGGCCAAACATCTCAGATGTATTCAGTGGTGGAGCTGGCATTTGCACAAAAGACTTCTGACTCCAAAGCCCTTCGTGCTAACCAGGACACTAAAAGAAAGAGAATTCCAGAGACTTCCATTCTAGTCTCAGCACACTTTCTTGCCATTTCAGTTTCCTCAGTGATAAAAGCATATCATTGTTGCCTGAGGGGAGGTGGGAGACAACACAGGTACAACACATTTGCAGAGCACAGCATCCCTAGTGCCAGAAAGGTAATTAAAATGTGTTGTAAGCTACCAGAGGTCACACAAAAACAAAGTATTTTCAGCTAGGTGACTGATGTTTGCTTTCAAAAGAACACCCTGTCCCCCAAATGAATTCCTTAAAAATTCTTTTCTGTTTTCTGAACTTGGTTGCCCTCTCTTGCAACTTGACCCAAATTCCACATGAAATGTTCATTTCTATCATCTGATCCTCTCTCAGACAGGAGTTGGCAACATAGGTAAATTTCTACTGAGCTCTGCCACTAACTCACCCTGTGGCTTTGGGCAAATCCCTCTCTCAGAACCCCAAATGCAAAATGAGAGAGTGGGTTCATTGAAGTTCAAGGTTATTCCTATTGTAAAGTACTAGGGTGGAATGCTGCCCATGGCTGAGGAAAAGGGCTCGGTCATAACATAACAAGGGAATGACTCCGCAATATTTAATGAGTGAATTACGGGGCTCTTGACCCTCCGGTGGTCACTGGTATTTGGGGTGCAGCAGACACCATTCTAGGAACTGGTCCTGAAAACATGAACAAAGCCCGTCTGGCTCCTGCCCCCTGTGGAACTTCTACATCAACAGATCAAAACGTTGGAGCCTGAAAAAGACTTCCAACCACAGACGCATCTCGTCCGACACGCACACAGTTTCTAACGTTTGTGAAACTTGCCAGTGTTTAAATATAATGGGAGATTTCGCACAGACCGTCTCGTTTCCAGCTACTCTTTTAAAACAGGAATAGTTGGCAACGCTGAGCTGGCATTTGCACATGGCAGGGAAATGCTGGAGCCGAACAGAAGCCGGGACCACCCCACCCTCACCACTGCCCACCCCACACTTCAGCCGTCTCAGTGAGCCCCCCAGGGCTCGTTCTCCGGTGGCTACGCTGTGTGATAGAGGGAAAACTGAAAGAAGCTACTTCAATCGTGTTGGTTTGTACAAAGGGGAGGCACAAGGTGCTCATGGGGCAGAACGTATACACTTCCAGGGAGCTGCCTTCACCTCTGAGCCTCTGACCCTGCCCTCCCCTCCACCCACCGAGGAGGAGCCAGGAGACCTGGGTCCACAAAAGATCCTCTCCACGAATTGTTACGCCACACGGGGCAAGTAGTTTCCTCCTCTGTGCCTCCGTTTCCCCAGCAGTAGCCCCAGGAAGTCTGCTAGGTCCTAACTGTTAAGAGATCCTTCTTGCCGGGACCTACACAATTCTCAGTCCTGTCTCGGATCCCCCCTCCTACCCTGAGGACGGACGTCTAAAAGGGAAGCTTGCCTTTCTTCACCTGGATCTGCAGGCTCATACCCGCCACCCCCTGCATCCACCCACCCGCTGTGGCATCGCCCAGGTCTCTTGGACGGGAAGGGGGTCACTTCAGGGGAACTGGGCCTCGGCCCGGGAAGTTGGGGCGCGCTCTGCATCCCGGCGGCTGGGGACGCCGCCAGCTCCCAGCCCCGCCCGCAGCGGTCTTCCCGCACGGACCCCGGGCGAGTGCTCTCCGTTTCTGGGAACAGGCTCCGATCCGATCGCGGCGTCCGCTGGCTGGCTGCTCCCTGCTCCCCTCCGCACCCCACTCTCCAACCCTCCCCCTGGGCCAGCCCGGAGCCGCCCCTCCACGGGGAGCTGCGCACTTGGCGGCACTTGGACCCCTCGGCAGCCAGCAGGTGCCGCGCTCCCGCCCAGCCCAGCCCCGTCCCCGCGGCCACCCCTGCGCCCTGCTCTCTCCGCGTTTCTGGGGGTTCCCGTGTTACCCCTGCTCCCCGGACGGAAGCACCAGTCCCAGCTTCTGGGAAGGCGAGAAGGGAGAAGCCAGATCTAGGTGAGTGGTGGCCTCGATTTTTCCTTTTCTTGTTACTGAACTTACATGCTAAGGGCACGCACTGTTGGGAAGCTAGGAAGTTAAAAGGGAAGAGAAATAAGACAAAGGCAGGCGGTCCAGACAGCCCACCACAACCAGATAGGTCTGGGACCAGTCCTCGCTCCCTGGCTACTCTGCACCCCACAGGTCCCCCAGCCTCCCATGACCCGGGTCCAGACACACACCGACTTCAGCGAGTATTTGCTGGGTGGAGACAAGCGCTGGGAGCATTTCTGCTTGTTTCTCTCACTCAGCCTCTAATCAAGCAGAAACTGCCTTTGATGGTTGGCTTCATCTCCACCAGGATTCCTCCCCCCAGAGCGGAAGGATTTGAACACAGACAATAAAAAATGTGGTGTGTTTCACACCATGGCCTGCTATGCAGCACTTCACAAGCAGAAGTCAGGGCTGTGGGGGTCAGCATGCCTAGATGGCAGAGGTATAAAAGTAAAGGAGCATCAGGTGCAAAAATATACCTACTTTAGGATGTCATTTAGGTGACTTACTTTAAAACACATGTCACATTGTAAAATCGTAGAAAGTGGACTGTAAAATGTGTCCCAGATCCATGATTGTGGCTGTCTGGGCAGCATACAAGGGGAATGGATTTGGCATGAGGGTGAAGGTGGAGGTAATGTTTTACCTAGAATTCTGAATACATACAGATGACGAAGCAAAGATGATGAAACGGAAACAATATAACGGAGGGCACCGTTAACTTGGGTGTTTTTTTAATGATACTTTCTTTCTTCCCTCTGGTTCTACATAATTCCCAGTTTAAGACGTTCTGTTTTTCAAGTGCAAACACAATACGTTATGCCTATGCGATGCCTTGGCAATGAGATGTACAGTTTTGTCAGAAGTTGCAACTTTCTTGCATTACAACTTAGGTTCCTCAATTCCTGAAGATGACACCTCTGCACCGAGGAAGCCCTTACAAAAGCTCCCCTATTAACAGCCCCCAAAATATAGGCCCAAGGTCAAATGCTGGCCTCAGAGAAGGAGGCTGCAGTTAATAGTCTGGTAATAGGTCAAGGTGGAATCTGCAAGTTTCCTGTGTTCTTATAAACCGCATTGTTCTCTCTCTTGTATTTCCTGTGTTGAGGAGGTTCATTTCCATGGGTGGAACCCTCTTGACATTTTGAAATGAAACTTATTTGACACTGCAGACTTAGTACCAGGAGGTGAGGAGGGTGTTAGGTTTGGTAGAAGAGAGTCCTATAGCTCTTCTGGGCTGTACTTCAGTAGAATGGGGGGGGGGGGTGGAATGTGTCCCTATTTTCCTAGCAGAGAAAGGTTGATTTCTTTCTGGATGCGAGGGAAAGTTGCCTAATTTGATTATCCACATGGGGAGAAGAAGAGAAAGCCAGTTCTAAATTGGATTGGGTATGTTAAGTGCAATGGAGAAGCCACCACCTACCACCTAATCATTCCATCCGCCTTTCCCTTCCCTGTCTACATAGCTTCTTCCTGCTAAAAATCACCGCATCTTCGGTGAACAAAATTGCACATCAAAATGAACTTCTGAAATGTGGCAAGTTGCGGTAATATTCCTCTCTCTTTTGCTTTCTGATTTGACAACTTGCAAGGTCAATGCTTGGCTGCAGAAGATAAGCTACTCGAGAGAAGCCTGAGGTGTGAAGAGCGTATATAAGAATGACAGGGTGGGGTGTGGTGGGAAAACTTGAGGCCTCACATAAAAAAATAAAAGAGAGTATAGCCCCCCCCCCCCTCGCAACCCCTGCTGTGTTAACAATCACAATTCCTTAAAATCAATGTTCTCTTTAGGATCAATCTTCTCAAATGTCATCTGTGGTTCAGCCCTGACACTGGTCCCCACTTATTCGGGACTCCAGATGCAATAATAGAATGCACAGGGTACCCCCATCCTTCTTCTTAGCCCACAAGGAAACACTAAGACTTCTTCCTACTCCCTTTCCCGAGGGAATTAAAAGCTCTTTGTTTTTTTCAGCCTGGAGAGACAGTTGAGTTCTTTCTATCTCCCTGAGCTGAATAATCCCCCGGGCTTCCTCCGGCCACCTGTTACCACCTGCCCCTCCAGCCCCTCCAGCCCCTCTCCCAGGCCATTTAATGGGTTGCTTCCTAATTGCTGACTCTTTCTTTGCTCTTTGTTTAAAGATTCTTTTTAAAGTTCAGAAGGCGCTTTGCCAGCAGCTGGCTTTTAGTATGAAAAGTAGAATTTCTTTAATGAGTCTGCCTTCCACATGAGGGCTTGACTTACATTTTCCTCACAGGAAAATAAGCTTTTCTTCTAGGCTTGTTTAGGGGTTTCTCAAGTTCTTTTTCAATAACATCCTTAGGGCAGGTTCCCTTGGGACACTTTCCTCAATGATGTCTCTACTCTGTATTTCCTTCATCTCAGAAAACGTCCAAGAGGAAATCAGTCCGCAGGAGTCAAATTAAATGAATGCATAAATATATGGAACAACACACCCATGATTTTTTCTCTCGCCCTCCCTTTCCCTCTCTAAAAATCAATTAAAAATCATATATGATAAGGAACTCCTGCTACTATTAAAAATATCTGTAGCTAACATTTATTCTGTGCATGGGCCCTTCGTGTCCCCTGCTTGTGAGTAGCTCAGGCCATAGAGCTAAAAATGAATATTGAAATAATTTGTATAAAATCACTAGCTTCACCCGTTTATGGTAGATCTGAAAGGCTAGCTCTGGACCCATGTTTCCACATGGCAGCACTCTCTTAGATTTGAGGGCAGTAGCCTCTTTTTGGTGGAGCCTGGATCCTCCAGGTTGCCAGTGTTCCCACGGATCGGTCACTCTGCCTTCTGCCTGGGTTGGTGAGCTCATTTGCATTTCTGCCTGGCTCTGGTAGGCATCTGAGCCTGTGATTCCTGAGGAAGGCACTGTCGTTTTCCCCATGTTACAGGTGAGGGGTGAAGTCACCGGCTCAGAGCCATTCTCCGCATCAGTTTTAGAACCAGAACTCTGGATGCTGACTCTTACCAATTTCAGGGAAAGTAAAATTCTCTTTTTCCTCACCTGAGGATATATTTATTGATTTTAGAGAGAGAGAGGAAGACAGAGAGAAACACCTATATGAGATAAAAATATCCATCGATTGCCTCCTGTACACACCCTGAGCGGGGATGGAACCTGCAACCTAGGTACATGCCCTAACCAGGAATCGAGCCCATAAACTTGGTGTTCAGGACAATGCTCCAACCAACTGAGTCACCTGGTCAGGGCGGGAGAGTAAAATTCTTTACGACTGGGTTTAGGAATGAAACAAAAAAAGCCATAGTGCATATGTTTTCCAGGGCTTTTTAGCTCTCACATACATTACTTAATTTGAGCTTTAGAGTAACTAATAATTATTGAGCACTTACGCCGTGAAAATACTTTACATATTATCTCATTAAACATTTAATCTCCCTTGGCAGTATGGACCATGATCAAGTTCAGGGGAAGGGAAAAAAGAAACATGTTGAGTAAAAGTTAGCAACTTCCTGGGGTGGCAAAGCCCAAACTCAGCCCTTGTTCCTTTTATATTGTAGTACCTTCCAGGGTCAGAGAAAAGAGAGAGGGAATGTATTACTTACAATTAAAAAAGAAATTAAAGTTGTTGATCACACATCAAAATTTTTTTTTAAATCAGCATATTTTTCTCAAACATATGGAGAGTCACAATAAAATCTTATTTTTATTTTATAGTTGTTAAAGCACTGCTGACCTCATTTTAAACTTGTCTTCATACTTCAAACATATTTCGCTTTGCTCCTTCTTTGTTAAGTCTAGGTCCACTACTAATGAGTCTGTGAAGTAGCTTCTCCCAGATGCTTAATGTTCTTTCTCTGTTATTGCTGAAATTATTTTCAAGCACAAAAAATTTCACCAGAGTGGTACAAATGAACATTTCAGCCACAGTCTGCACTCAGGGTACTAGAGTATGCCATTTGTACGGTATTACAAGGCCATCATTTCTTGTTCTCTCCTTGATATCTAGCTAAGGCATCCAGACCTCTTTTGAGCGGAGATGAATGTTTCTGCCAGGATTATGTAACTGGAGGATCCAGGCCTGAGCAGACAACCATGGGAGCCAATACTTCAAGCAAACCCCCAGTTTTTGATGAAAATGAGGATGGTAAGCCATGTGTGGTGGTTGTGCATTAAAGGTGGACTTTTGCACAATTCCAAATAAGCTCTTAGTTTCTTAAGTAAATTTTAATGTACTGCAAGGGTGAGCCCAAGAACCTTGTACGCTCACAGTTAGATTTTACCACTTTCCATGGGACTTCAGGCAGCTGTCTTAACCGTGACTGTACCAATGCCCTGTGTCCAAAGGGGGCTGTTGGGCACTTGGTCAGGAGAAGACCTTGAAGTGAAATGATTTGTTTGTTCTCTATGCTGTTCCCTTGACAGTTGAAATTACTACTACCTACTGCTAGTTATTATAGAACATTTCTTATATTATCAAATTACATGTGAACGATAACGCAGACTCATAGTATAGAATGAAGTCATTACGTAGGTGTTCTCTGAGCCTCTAACTGGCAAAATCTGGGGTCCTAGACCAATTCCACAATGCTAGGTCACAGGAAAAAGAATTGGTGGAAAACTTTCAAGGCCAGACTCAGCAAGAAGAGCAGTAAAAAGCATGGATCCTGATTCTCCCGTCACCCCACCATGAGTCGTGCCAAAACCAGGCAAGGGCCTGGTGATTCTTCCTTCCCATAGTGGGAGTCAGAGCAGCCTCGTCAGTGCATGCAGGGTAGCAGCTGTTTATGTGTTGTCTGGGAAAAAGAAATCCCCTGCTAGTAAGTTGTCCAGGCTTCCCAGAGGGAGCCCCCAGAGTCATTTCCAGGGAGTTCTGCTAATGGGCCTTAAAGGAAAAGAAGAATGAATGAAATTCAGAAGATCTGAGCACCAGGCCTATTACAAGCTACCTGTGTGGCTCGAGAATTATTCCCTCTTCAGTTTCATCATAAGTTAAGTGAAGGATAGGCTGATCGTGAAGGTCTTTTTAAAGGTCTTTTTTTGTAACTCAAAAAGTTTACCATTTTGAGATCCTCAAACCAATTTGCAAACATGATGATGCAGTATCAAAGTCATTAAGGAAAGTTGTGTTAAAATGGACATTTGACTGCTGGAAGGGAAACTGAATATCAGTGGCTTAGACAAGACGGACATGTTTTCTTTATTATGTAACAATCTAGGCATAAGTAATAGGTGATATGTGGCTCTAGAAGGTTAGGAATTGTGACTCTGAAAAGCTGATTTCTCTCATTCTCTTTCCATCCCTAGAGTCTTACTCTCCCCCTGGTGCCTCTGGATGGCTCACCACCACTTCCAAATGCCAGCAGTAGAAGGGGGAGGGGAAGGCTGTGCCCACTCCTTTGAAGCACATGATCTGGCTATAGCTGGTCACTTTCATTCACATGCACATACCTAGTTACCAGGGACATGGAAATTTATTTATCTTGTATGGCCATGAACCTTCTCAAAATAAGGTGTTCTGTTTAGTTCCCCAGGAAGAATTAGCAGTTTGCCATGGTTGTGGGGCATACCAGAAGCCTGCTACAATCTAAGTTTTTGAGACTTTGGATTGACCCTTTTAAAAACAAAATATTTGATCCCAGCTATTCACTAGTAATTTAGAGGCACAAAATATTGTATTGGAACCCTGAAATTATAGAGTTAGAAATGGTCTTAAGAAATTTTTTCCGCTCTTAATTTCTATTGCTTTGCTTTGCTTTCTCAAGTAGTAAAGGCAAGGATCTAGAGACCAGTGATGGTACTTGATTTTTCCATCTCTAAAATGGGAAGACAAGTTGCTTTGGATTTTATTCATTTGGTTAACTATCCTCCCTATGGATTCAGAGCTAATGTTGTGCATGGGGCTGGTCCTCAGAGAACAGAGTAGGAAAGAGAGGCCAGCTTCATGCTTGTAAGTTGCTAAGGATATGTGTCATATTAAGGCAGTGGTTCTCAACCTTCTGGCCCTTTAAAACAGTTCCTCATGTTGTGATCCAACCATAAAATTATTTTTGTTGCTACTTCATAACTGTAATTTTGCTACTGTTATGAATCGTAATGTAAATATCTGATATGCAGGATGGTCTTAGGCGACCCCTGTGAAAGGGTCATTTGACTGCCAAAGGGGTCGCAACCCACAGGTTGAGAATAGCTGTATTAAGGTATTAGGATGGCATTAGAAAGAGCAAACATAGAAATGACTAAATCCTCTTTAATTCAGCCAGCCCTTCTTCTCATGGGATGCCCAAGGAAGTTAAGAGTAAGAAAGTGTGACCAATGGGAAATAAGGCACCACTTCATAAATACCTGCAAGGAACTCTGGAGAGTTAGGGTTAGGGTAGAGTCAGGTTTAAGGAGCAAGCAGTTCTTTCTCAAAACCCTCTAGGCTGCCACTTTTTTGTTGTCCAGCCTCCCCAGCGCAATGAGACGATCCCATGGCAGCACCCGTAAAAAGAAGAGCTGAGCAGAACAGTCTGTCTGTGCTTCCCAGGGGACAAGGCTGTGAGTCCATTCATATACACAGCTGCAAGGCAGAAACTGAAGGGCAACTCCAGCTACTATGAGCCTGTCACTCTGTTAGGATGAGGAATAGAATAGAAAACAAGATGGCCACGCCCTGCCCTTGTGGAGAAGACAAACAATAGACAAATAAAAAATCCAGATAACTTCAGAGAATGTTAAAGTGACTCCAAGGAAATAAGTCAGAGTGATCTTATGAAGAGTGACAGGCTGATGGTGGAGACCATGATAGATAGGGTATGGTCTGGTGTGGCCTCTCTGAGAAGGTGACATTTGACTTGGAAAAAGTGAAGAGGAGCCATTCATGCAATGACAAGAAGAATAGTTCAAGCACAGGAAAAAAGCAAATCCAAAGTCCAATCAATGACAAAATTGGGATTGAATAGTTGGCTATCTGATGACCATGAGTTTGCATATATAAAACTAATTTTTAAATCAATGCATCTCATAAAGTTGATTTGGCTCCTTTTATAGCTCTGGATGGAGCACAAGGTAAATTTTATTTGATTGCTGTGAAGCTTCCAACCAAGAAACAAAAACAACAAAGAAAAAAGCACAGACTAATCAATTAACATTAATGCTTATGTTATTTTGATGTCCATTTTTTAATGTAAATAATCAAACCAGGCCAGAATCTAGGGCACCAAATGAGCCAATTTAATTATTTTAAAAATATTGCTGAAGAGAATCCCAATATGTGATGATGAAAAAGTATGTAATATTTCCTTCCAAGTGTTTACTATTCCCAACATTGCTTTGAAGAATATTCAAGCCGATTTTCCCCGGTAATATTTCAACATTTGTTTCTCATGGAAAGTGTTTTGGTTCACATGGAAGGTAATTAAGGAATAAGATAAGATGTTATTGGATGTCCCTTGAGATAAGCTGTTCTCACTAGAATTCATCCTGACACTTTGATTTTTGTGTTGTTCCATCTGATAGTGATCCTGAAAGAATTTTTCTCTTCGCTACTTATATAGGTCTTTATTTAATGAAAACAAAGTCTAAGCTTATAGTACCGTTAGACACAATAAGGTTTGCTTGTTTGGTTAATGTTAAGTCAACTTTTACAAAGTAGATCTCAAATTATACTATTGTTCTGTTCTGGGGCTCTCACTTTTATATTTTAGCACAAACCTAAGTCCTAATTACTTATTTTATTATGATAAAATATATATAACTCACTGTACCATTTTAACCATTTTTAAGTGCACAGTTCAGTGGCATTGAGTATATTCCGATTTGGGGGCAACCATCACCACCATCTAGAACTTTTTCACCTTTCCAAACTAAAACTGCGTCCCCACTAAACAATAACACCCCATTCCCTCTTTTCCCCAAATTACAGAAAGGAAGGGAGAGGGATAGAGAGTTAGAAACATCGATGAGAAAGAAACATTGATCAGCTGCCTCCTGCACACTCCCTCCTGGGGATGTGCCCGCAACCCAGGTACATGCCCTTGACCGGAATCAAACCTGGGACCCTTGAGTCCGCAGGCCGACGCTCTTTCCACTGAGCCAAACCAGTTAGGGCAAGCCATTCAACTTTCTGTCCCTATGAATTTGACTATTCTAGGTCTCTCATAATATTTGTCCGGCTTATTTCACTTATCCAATGTTTTCAAGGTTTATTCATGTTGTGGCATGTATCAGAATTTTATTCCTTTTTAAGGCTGAATAATATTCCACTGTGTATGTATACAACATTTTGTTTATTCTTTCATCCACTGGTGGACATTTGATGGTTCCCATCTTTTGACTACTGTGAATTTGACTGCTATGAACATTGGTGAGCAAATACTTGTTTGAGTCCCTGTTCTCAATTATTTTAGCTATATGTACTTGGAAGTGGAACTTTTGGATCCTATGGTAATTCTTTAATTTTTTGAGGAACTACCAGACAATCTTCCACCTAATTATGTTTAGTGTTTTAGTAATGGGAAACCACCCGGCATAATGGGCTAAAAGCATGGGCTCTGGTATTGGAAGGACATGCACAGGTTCAAATCTCAGCTGGGCCACAGACTAGCAATGTGAAAACTAAAGGGGACATAGCTTGATCTGGAAAACATAGCTTGATCTGGCATCAGGAAACACTGAAGTCAATTGGACTAATTACAAAGTGTTCTAGAGGGACTTGCAATATCATGAACAAAGTCCCAGCCTAAACAACTACTAGTGAATTCATTTGGAAAAAAACAACAACAACTTATATATGTAAGCAATGGGTATACTTCATTGGGCCATTGTGAGGATTAAGTAAAATAATGCGAGTAAAACACTTAGCAAGCTGTCTTACCTAAAGTGATCACCCAATTAATGCCAGCGATAGTGTTATTTATTAGCACCAGAGTCTCTTAGCATGAACTCTTTGAACTACTTCAACTTTGGAAAGAAACAAAATTGATTCAATGCAACTCTGTTGATGCCATAGTCAACATGACCCATTCACAGTTCTATCAGTGGAATCGGGTCAGAAAACCTATATAAAAGCCCTCTAAATAGAAGCTAAGTTATTGACTGTACAAAACAGTCTCATCTGGTTTCTTTTTTTATCCCCCTGAGTTGATTGTGATTTTATTTAAGGCAAAATTGAGAACTCATTGAGCTGTAAATCAACAAACTTTTTCTTTTCTTTTTTTAAATATGTTTCTTTTTATTACAGAGAGGAAGGAAGAGGGAGAGAGAGACAGAAACATCAATGATGAGAGAGAACCTTAGACCTACTGCCTCCTTCATGCCCCTCACTGGAGATTGAGCCCGCAACCCGGGCATGTGCCCTTGACCAGAATCGAACTCAGGACCCTTCATTCCTCAGGCCAATGCTCTATCCACTGAGCCAAACTGGCTAGGGCTCAATAAACTTTTTCTGACTTCAACCTAAAGCTGCCTATTTAAGTAATCCCATTGGATCAACAGACACAGTGACAATTGCACTCCCTCCCTTTCCCCACTCCCCAACTACCATCTGGCTACTCTGAGAAAGGAATGAATGATACAGAGACATTTTAAGTTTTCTGAAAGAAAAGGAGTGCAAGTGATACTTGTTTTTAATGTTTATAACTCTTTTCCTTTAATCTGTTTTATTTCCTCTTTCTGAATGCAGTGGTTTTGTTTGTTCTGTGTAGTTTGGGCTTCCTCTTCTTCCTCCTCCTCCTCCTCCTCCTCCTCCATCATCTTTTTCTTCTGGCTGGTTTTATTTTTTTTTTAAATCAACATTTAAAAAGTTCAATAATTGAGGTCTTTGTGCTAATTTAGAAAAAGTTATTTCATAACAGGAGAGAAAGTAGATCTGTTAGTAATTCAGGGTCTAGCTAAGACCCAAGAAGAGGGCCTTGCAATCATTATAAGCTGCCTGTGTTTCCAAGTATGTATACAAAAAATATACAGGTGAGTGGGTTTGGTTCAACCAAGAGACAACTTTCTTCTGGAGGGTTGTAGCTAAGAAAAGTTGGCCTTAGGTTAAAAAGCTGCTACAAAGAGTCCAGCCATGTCCTGAGTTTGCAGAGAGAACTCAATCATTGCATTATTCTTTGGACTTGCTGAAAACTCAATGTTCTTCTTTCATTTGGCAACGCTGGTCTCCTCGGACATGTGGCTGTTTCCAGTTTTCTTCCGTCTTCAGTGACAGAGGCCATGGGTCCTTCAAAATGTTGGGCCAAAAAAATTGGTCACAGATTTGCAATCCAAAAGAAATGGGAGGTTACTGAATTGATTCCAGCAAGGAAGGACTTTGAGAACCTCCTTGGTTAGTTTAATGTCTGTGCATTGCATATTTGTACCCACGTTCCCCCCTCAAACTTGAGTAATGCTGTCTTATGTTATTCACTGTCTTGCATTAAAGTGGCTAAGAAAATAAAAGCAAAAAGTCTCTAGCAAGAATTAGCTTCTTAAAAAATTAAGTCATCTTGAAATGTCTAACCTTTAGGTATGACATTTGTCATAAATAACTTCAGATCCAACAGTTTATCGCAACAGTTTGTGAGGGCTTTAGTTGCCCCAGCCCAAGGGGTTGGAAGACTCAGAAAGAGACAAAATAGGCAGCTAAGAAACAACCTGGGAGATGGAACTAGTGCTTCCGACCTGCACGTTCCCCGAGCAGTGAGTTAGGAGCACGTGTGTAGGAAGGAGAAGCTGCTCAAGTGTATTAAGAATTGACATCCTGCCTTTGGAGATTCCCAGAGCTCCTGAGCATATTAAAGGCTCTGGAATGTCCTACAGTATTAAAATCTCAGTATCCTGATGTTTTCCAAACTTATTTCACAATGTAACCATTTTTTATGGAAAACATTTTAATACCTGGTGACACGTAATACTCTGTGGATCTCAATTTGGGAAAATACTCTAGGTTAAGAAACTAAATCTATAAGCCAGTTTCACCTTCAGACAATATGTTTGGTACTCCAAGCCTACTGTCTTTTATTGTTTTTTTTCATCCTTACCTGAGGATATTTTTTCCATTGATTTTTAGAGAGAGTGAAAGGGAGTCACATGTGACCTGTCCAGGGCGGGGATCGAACCTGCAACTGAGGTACATGCCCTTGACAGGTACATGCCCATGCCCCAAACCCTTAGATCTGCTCTAACCACTGAGAAAAACTGGCCAGGGCTGCCTTTTTTGTTTTTAATCCTCATCTGAGGATATGTTTGTTTTGTCTGTTTGTTTATTGATTTGAGAGAGAGAGAGAAAGAGAGAGGGAGAGAGAAAGAAAAAGAGAAACATAGATGTGAGAGAGAAACATCCTTTGGTTGCCTCCTGTACAGCCCTGACTGAGGATCAATCCCACAACCTAGATATGTGCTCTGGTCTGGAATTGAACCTGCTACCTTTTAGTGTATAGGACATGCTCCAACTATCTGAGTCACTCATTGGCCAGGGCCAAGCCTAATGATTTAAGTGAGAATGGGGGTGAAGGCCTTCAGGGGATCCAACTTCTCTTGTATGGCCTTTCCCTGGGAAACTTAATCACAGTAACTCCTGTTCACC
Source organism: Myotis nattereri (assembly GCF_964212035.1). Lineage (NCBI taxonomy): Eukaryota > Metazoa > Chordata > Mammalia > Chiroptera > Vespertilionidae > Myotis > Myotis nattereri. The sequence continues at coordinate 87,039,504 of NC_138080.1, forward strand.
ATCATTTCTCCAATTCTAGTCTTATGAAATATAAATACACAGTGATTTCAGCTATGCCTTGCTATGTGACAACCAATGGGAATTTCACTTGGAAACACACACAGAAAGCCAGTCATGCCATAATATTCTTGTCAAACTAGGACACTGAGCCAGTTTACGTGGCAAAAAAAAATGCACAACTGATGGTTATTGATTTTTGAAAATTAAATAGTGTCACAGGCTATATTTTTTCCTTCTGAATGATTTCTTCTTTCATTTCTGGAGGCATTTTTACAGTAAAAGAGTAATATTAACCTTGTTTTATGCTTGAGTAGCCTATATTTTTTTGTGATTTCTGAGAATGATTTAAAGTGGAGTTGGAACACTTTTTCTGTACTGGCCCAAATAGTAAATATTTTATGCTTAGCCACTCATACAGTTTCTGTCACAACTAGTCAACTCTGCCATTGTAGGCTGAAAGCAGTCAGATAATGAAGAATCAGAGAGATGACTGTGGCTATGTGTCAATATCATTTTATTTGTAGACACTGAAATTTGAATTTCACATCATTTTCACTTGTAACAAAATATTTTTATTTCTTTCCAAGCATTTAAAAAATATAAAAGCCATTCTTAGCTTATGCGCCATGTAAAAATAAATGGAGGTTGGACTTGGCCTACAGGCCGTATTGTGCTGACTTCTGCTGTAATGTATCCTGCTGACATCTATTTCCACGGGCTGGGGCCGTCTGGTACCCATCCCATTCATAACCCTCTAGCCTTAACTCAGAGACTGGGCAAGGAAACTGACTCTTTGCTGTAGATTCTTAACAAATTCACTCTTTTTTATTTTTGTATTCAAATCTTTTCCTAATCTGATCTTCTTTAAAAATTTTCAAGTGACATTCAACACCATTCTACCTCAGTTTCAGGTGTGCAGCGTAGTGGCCAGACATTTATACAATCGAGGAAGCGATTCCCCACCCCCACCCCGAGCATTCCAGCACCCACCCGGCACCATACACACCTATGACAATACTACAAATTCACTCCTCACTGACCATCTTTTGGTTGATCACTGTGAGCCAGTGGAAATACTTGGACCAATCAATCAAATGTAGTAGAGGACAAAATATATTATTTGATAGCCCTACAGACTGGGTTTCATTAAGCGGGTACAGCCTGCAATTCATTTGCAATATCAGCAGGTAGAGTTCATTTCCTACTCAGAGCATTTATTCAACTGAGGGGCATCCACCAACTGGGGGTGTTGATCCCCTCATCCTGCCCTACTGTTCTACTTTGCAACTTGTTCTAAAGAAATAGCCAGTGTATTTCTGACTTCTGGGCAAACTCATGAATTGGGGTCCAGGCAGCAGGAAGAGAAGCTGTTGGTGCCCATCGCTTGGTCTTGGCACCAGTAACGGGTGTCAGTAAATCCCAGACTCCCTGGGGCGCCGTGTTTCATAAAAGGGAAGCGGAGGCTATGCAAACTGATGCCACCAACTGGCTCTGGAAGCTGCTTTTCTGGAGAAATTCCAAATATATTCTTAAAAGACCTGCCAAGCCCACATGCATTACGGGCAACCATTTGCTGCCAACCACTGGGATAATAAAGGGCTCATGAGCCAGCTAAATAATTTTTTCACCAGTAGATCATGAGTGATATAGCTGACCTCCAACCTTAACTAGTACCGTAGTATCACAGAGGTTAAATCAGTGGTACCCTCTGTAGACAAATACCAAACAATGGCTATTTCACTTAGTCTGTGGTGAAAAGAGAAAAAGGCAGACAATGTACCAGGTAATAAGCTTCTCATAAAGCTAAAGATTGTGTCCTTTCTTGGTGTGAGTGTTTTGTATTTAAGGGTTATGGAAATAGAATTTTTTTTTTCATAGTGAGAACTTAGACATGTGATTTGCCTCTCTGATTCCCAGTTTTCTCGTCTGTAACACGGGGGCTCATAATAGTATCTGTCTCAGAGACTTTTTTGCGGGAATAAAAAGATTATCCATGAAAAATGTTTGGCATACACTTGGCACATAGGAGTTGTTCAATAAACATTAGCTGTTATTACTACCATTTTCATAATCAGAGTTTTTAATGTCCTTACATGGCAAATAAAAGCTAACCAATGTTGGTTTTCCTTTTCTCTCCCTGTTTTACTTTTTTGGGGGTGGGATTTTCTGATTGGTGAAATTAAGGTCTATAATTATAAGTGCTATGTAGATAACTTAAGTAGCTGAAATTGGGGAGGGCAGGACACAAAGGTGATCTGTTTTAATGAGGACAGTCATTCATTTATGTGAATGATGCTTGGGCCAACAGAATAGCAATGTGGATGGAGAGTTTATTCAACATTTATTTTTAATATACAATAATTGGAAGTTACTAATGGTTTGATTATGGGGTAAGAGGAAAAGAACAAAATCAAGAATGAATCAGATTTTTGCTTGAGTAGTCAGGTAGATAGATGGCTGTGATATTTTCTGAGATGGAGAATAGGGGGTGCTGAAGGGCTGGGACATGTTTGGGTTTAGTCAAGAGTCCTAGTTTGGATGCATAAAATGATTGTGCAGCATCTAAATGGTGATGTCAAGTCTGGGTCTGGGGTTGAGTGGCCAGAGATGACTTTATATCCCTCTCTGATATAAAGGCATGGGGATTGGTGAGTCTTCCTTGGGAGAGAATGTGGAAGCAAAAGAAGGAAGGAACCCTAGTATTTAGAAGTCAAGCAGAGGGGAGCAATTCATCTAAGGAAATTGAGAAGGAACAGCCTGTGAGGAAGGAAAAACATTTGTCCTGAAATTTAAAAATGAAGGGTGTTTTAAGTACGAGAGGGCAGTCCCTTACACTGAGTGCTCCTGTGTGGTTGCATAAGGTGAGGCCTGTCTATAGGTTTAGGCAACTACAGGATGTTGGTAATATTGACAAAAGCAGCTCAGGGAGGTGAAAGCATGAGCCAGATTTTGGGGAGTTAGGAATGTTTGGGAGCTGAGGACATAGACACAGCAGGTATAGTCAACTCTTTCAAAACGTTTAATCTAAAGAGAAGCAGAGATGTGAGCCAATAGCTAAAGCTGAATATGATACTAAGGGAGGAATTTTTCTATTAAAGAGCAGATGCTAGAGCAAGTGGAATTAATCAATATAAAGGGAAGAAACTAATAATTCATGTAGCCAGGAACCAGGACTGGCTTCCTCCCTGTGGGGCCAATGCAGGCAGGCAGGTCAGTGCATTCAGGCCCTACATTTTGCTTTATGACCTGCAGGTACTGTCTCTAAATTCTTACTAATTTTATCTTTGAATTTGAGTGTGAGGTCTGATGGGACAATGGCTCATGCCCCAGAGGCTGGAGCTGGGCTCACACACTGCTGCCTCCCCAGGAAGTTGGTTGTTCCTGGTGCCACCCTGGCCCATCCCACCCTCTGTCTATGGCATGAGCCTGGGTGCCAGTGCAGGGATGGCTGGGGATGAGCACCCCCATGACATCCTCAGATGGCCACCCACCAGGCTGGAGTTTATCTGTTGGGTGGCCAGATAGAGACTCTTTTGAATTAGAAAAAGGGATATAGAAAAATAAGCTTATGTATAAACAAGACAATTATTGACTCCAGGGAAACTGAAACATTGTGCAAGAAGAGGAAACTAATCATGCTGAACAACTTAGCTGCACATACCATTTCCATACTCATAATAATTAGAATATTGATCTAATTGAAACTATTACATCAGATACCGATATTTTGGAAAGATAGGAGCATTTTGGCATAAGCCCAAATGACCAGGAGAGTGAGTTAAATCCTTGCCTTCTATCTTGGGAATTCAATAAGTAATAACTAAAGCTAAAAAGAAATAACAGTAAAATTATATTATTTAGAAGATATGGTGGAAACTACCAAATTTATTACCAAAAGAAGTAAAGGTGTTTATTTCTTGGCTTGGAAAGATTGGAAAGTGAGACAAATGGGTCATAGAACTAATATCAGTGTTTTATAATAGACTTTTAAAAACTATTTGATTCTAAGCTGTATATAAATATAGATACAGATATATAACTTTGGTAAAAATAAGAACATTAAAAAGACAAAATTTAATCAAAATATTAACTATTATCTTTCAATGATTTTGTTTTTCTTCTTTTTACTTTTCTGTATTTTTTGTATACCAAAAGTATATTAGTTTTATATAAAAATAATCTTTATTGAGAACAAGAAATTGAAGCTCAGAAAGGTCAGGTAAATTTCTAATTTTATTTCTCTTGTAAACAGCAGAGCTAGGATTCTAATGCAATTCTGTCTGACCCAAATAATATTTATCTTTCATCAAAGCTTTCAATCATCATCAAAAACCAAGAAGCAAACTTTTCATGGCGCAATATTCTTTCCCATCTCTGCAGGTCCAGAGAGCCTCTTTCTATGCCAAATAGTAACAGTCTGCGGCTGTTTTTTGTCTGCTGTATTTGCCCATGTACCTATTTATACTTACCTAAGTCTCTACCTCCAGAAAGAGGAAAGATTGGATTCCAAAGATACATACACTACACACTATAGCAAAATAAAATAAGTTAAAATGAGGTATGGTGTATTTGATTAGCTAATTTAATGTTCTCACAAATACTGCTGAATGAGTCACAGTTTTCTGAGGATGTGACTTAGTCCCAAGCTCCTTTTGTTTTCTTATTTATTTTTATTTATTTATTTAATTTTGAGAGCGAGAGAGAGAGAGAGGAAAAGAGAGAGAGAGAGAGAAATGTCTATGTGAAAGCAAAGCATCAATTGGTTGCTTCCTGCATGCCCCCTTCCGGGGAATCAAACCCACAACCTGAGCATATGCCCTGACTGGGAATCAAACCGGCAACCTTTCAGTGCACGGGATGATGCCCAACCAACTAAGCCACACCAGCCAGGGCTCCTTTTGTTTTATCATCAGTGCCTAGCAGAGTCCTGGGCACACAGATGCTCAATGAATATTTGTTGATTTGACTCACCAGCAAAGCTGTGGCTTCTGGGGAAGTGGCTAGCTTTTCCCCCCTCTTACTGTGACTACCTTAAAAGGGTATAAGTGAGCCTTTCCTTGCAAAGGCCTCCATTGGGAATGTAGCACGATGACCAAACATTCATTCATTTAATTAATGGAAAACTGTGAAGTCCACTGGAAGAATTATATCTGTAAGGAAAGCCTTAATTTATGTCTGTCCTTTTTCTTAAAAATGGGCAAAGTGACAGGATGTAGAGAGGCACTGATTCCCTCTTCCTTTGGACAAGGTGTATGGGAGACTGTCGCTTAATGTTGGCTCCTTTGTGTTGCATAGGATGATACAGTGATTTCCGTTCAAAGAAAACGCAGTGCTGACAAAGCAAGAGCCCTCTGACTCCCGCTGTTAATCACCTGCCTTTTCCTGGGCTTTGCATCCGTGGCCTCACTTAGGATAGCTGGTCACTGTGAAGTTGGTGGGGTGGAGAATGGCAGCTCTCCATGCTTCTGAGCTCAGAAAGTCAGTCAACCCTTGAGGCTTTTAAGGTATAAATCCATTTTCTCCAGATGAATCTGAAGTTGTAATATTATAATAACATTCCAATGGAAGCCCACTCTATTGCCCAGCACATTAACAAGCCGTTTGATAGAAAGTTGTTGGTACGACATTTCTTAGGAAGTACCTGTTATAAATGATGATATGCTAGGAAGTCGACGTGGAAAAAACTATCTTTAAATTTTTTCTCCAAATATAGCTTTATACTCTGGGAAACTTTGCTGACGGTGCTTTATTGCCTCCTTCTTCCACGGAACAAGGGTTTGCCACCTGCTACTTGCCCAAGGGGTTCCAAGCAATGTAGATATAGAGATAAACAGGGCAGGCCAGTGTCTGTCTTCAGGGAAGTGACATTCTTGGCAATGTGTCCTGTGTGAAGTCACAATATCATTTAGCCTAATGTTTTGGCAAATGATATTCTGGGCTGATATTAAGATGACTCACACAGTAACAATTACAAAAAATTCCAGCAATAATAGTGGTACATTTATTGAGTTCTTATTCTCTCCCCAAAATACCCAAATAAGAACCTTTGATACATCTTGTTTCACCTAGTCCTCATAAAAACCTTAGAAGGGATACTGTATATGACTAATTTTTTTCATAGGGAGAAACTAAAACTCAGAAAGCTTAAATAATTTACTTCAAGTTCATAGCTAGTAAGTAGTCTGGCCAGAACCCAAACCCAGAGTTTCATGCTCTTAACCACCATATTGTATCTGCTTTATCTTCTAGAATGCTCTTTTTCCAAATTTCAAGTGTCTGAGTGTTACAATAAACTGTAAAGAGGGTTTCCCCTTTTCTTTCCTTCAACACTGTTTATTGCGCAGAATGTTGAGAATGGGGAAATGGTATGAAAAGTAAAGCAAAGGAAATCAAAACATCAGCCCTGGATTCCACAATCAGCATGTTTGTGTTAGAGAAAGGCTCAGAAAAACCTGACCTGGCTCATCTGATTCTAAAAGGAGAGATGAAGAAATTCCGTCTTGTTCCCCTGATTCTGCCTCTGGGATAGGTAGATGTGAGATAATAACACTAAGACAACCATAAAAATAGTGGTTAAGAGCCTGGGTCCAGGCTCAAAAAGGTGTATATTGAATTTACATGAATGCTACTGAGCAGACTCAGGTGGGTTGATTCTGCCCACTTTTCCACTGAAGTATTAAGTGTGGCTTTGCAACAGGGACGGGGGAGGGAAAACAACAATGTGAGAGAGAAACATTGATCAGTTGCCACCCATACAAACCCTGACTGGGGATCAAACCCCCAATCTAGGTATGTGCCCTGACCAAGAGTTGAACCCATAACCTTTAGGTGCACAGGATGATGCTCCAACCAACTGAGCCACATTGGCTAGGTCAAGTCACTTCACTATTTTGAGTCTAAAACCAGGATTATTTGCAATGTACATGCTGCCTCACATGATTAAATGGCTTTAGTGGTAGAAATGAATTGATTTGGGAGTTTAGAGGAGAAAGTAATGATCAAGTCTATTGATGTAAGGAACATTCAAACCTGTAATGAATGTTTATGAGTTTACTTGAGCCAAACTGACGACAATTGCTAGGAAGCAAAATCTCAATGGACTGACAAAATGCCCCAGAAAATGGCAGTTTTACCAGTTATTTTGTACATCAGAATCAAAGGGGAAGATGTAAGGAGGTTACATGAAATCTATTTGGTGGTAGATTAGGGAGAAAGCAAAGTAGGGAAATCTCTGAGATTGGATAAAAAGTAAAACAGATAGACACATACTTCTTTTACATTGGTGGTATAGAATAATTAACAATGAACATTTACAGCATAGAGAGAGAGAGTATGCAGGAGAAGATAACCACGAGGGGTTCTGGGATCTGTGCTCCGGTGTGAGGCTGTAGAGTGATCTGGAAAAATGGGATCACTCTGACATTCCCAAGTTATGTTATTATAGATGCAAAAATGACAATAGACAGGCTCACATAAGGTAATGATCATCCTTTGTCAAAGGAAATACCTGCCTAGGACATTATTTCCCACAATGACTTGCTTTTAGTTAGGAAGTTTTTTGTTTGTTTCTTTGAATATATTGTTATTAATTTCAGAAAGGAAGGAAGAGGGGGAGAGAGATAGAAACATCAATGATGAGAGAGAATCATCCATCAGCTGCCTCCTGCATTCCCCCTACCAGGGATTGGGAGATTGAGCCTGAAACCCAGGCATGTGCCCTAACCGGGAACCAAACCATGACCTCCTGGTTCACAGGTTGACATTCAACCATTGAGCTACATCAGCTGGGCTAGGCAGCTTTCATTTCAGACCATCCTATGTGGTTACTTTAGGTCTCTGAGTTTGTAAGATCCACCATACAGGCCCCCCTGAGCCTGTCAGGTCTAGTATGTGGCCCCTTTTTCATCCATAAGTTATATTATAGACATGTTTTGACCCTCAGAAAGCTTGGAAAAGCCTTTAGATGTCCCCTTACTTATTTCTCTTTCCTTCAGAAAGAGATAATATAATTATTTTGAGAGAGAGAGAGAGAGAAAGAGAGAGAGAGAGAGAGAGAGAGAGAGAGAGAGAGAGAGAGAGAGAGAGAATACATCTTTTAAAAAGAAGAGTGGTACCTTTTAGTGTTTCCCAACCCTTTCAGAATAAGCTCTTATAATTCCTCATTTGGAATTTTACTCATCTAAATCCTTATTTCAAAAACCAGGAAACAAGTGGAATGTTTCCTCAAAATCATCAAGGCAAGAAACCAAAAATTGTCACCTAAGAGAATCTATACTTGGCTCTTCTCATCACCAAGCATTTCATGAGCACTGACCAAGAGACCACGCCACCTATGCACAGCTACTGCTTTTGACTTCTCGGTGCTGAAGTGTTAAAATGGCAGGTGTAAAAGATCATCTGCATTTCATAGCCCCATTCAGTAGACTCTGTCCACATGTTCATGCTAATCTCATAGAAATGTCCTTTGGGGATCGGCTCATTCTATGAACTTATGAGTGTAATAGTTTTCTACTTGGGAAAATGAAAATTATTAAGATACAAAGGAGTGGTTGGTTGGGGGAATAGGCAGGGAGAAGGTATTAGAGGTGCGGATCCTTAGTAGGACCAGATCCACAGGGGACTAGATCTCTCCATAAACATCTGTGTCAGAGATGCTCCCCCTGACTTTGTCGCCTGTGTGAAATCCCAGTACATGCTCTTAGAGCCCCACAACTTTATCCTTCCTAACGTTCAGTAGCAGTTTTAATTGTCCACTTATTTTTGTGACTGTTTAATCCTTAAGGGTTTCTTTCTGTGTGGAGCCTTCACAGGACCACAGGCTCCATTTGGGTAGAGGTTAGATTTCTACTCTGTTATTGCTGTATCCTCCAGTACTAAGCACTGTGATTATGGCATCATATAATACAATGTTCAAGAGATATTCATTGACTAAATGAATGGGCATTTTAAGCTAGTCTGGAATCTTGTTTTAAACAAGGTACTTCGGTTTAGCCCAATCTTTATTTATTATTTATTAGCTACTAAAAGACAACTGATAATCACTTACAATGTTCTTCTGTTTGTCTTACAGTCAACTTTGACCACTTTGAAATTCTGCGAGCCATTGGGAAAGGCAGTTTTGGGAAGGTGAGAATCCAAATGATTAATAGGGCTATACAATTCAGGGAGCAGAGTCCAGGATGTTCAGGTTACTGAGTTACTGGGACCACCAGGAATAATTCAGAGATGTCAAGGTAAGCATTAAACCTTTTCATGTGGGAAAGATGCCACCTAATTTCTGTTCTTCCCAAGTCGTACCATGTTTTTATTTTTTTTTAAAAATCCTACCATGACAAATATACATATACAGTCTAATTTTTTGGAAGAAACTTCTAGATTCAAACCCTGATTATTTGCTTCCTAGTGGAGATGTACCTTGAGAATATTTCATATTGAACTTGCATTTTAAAAGTATTGCTGTCTACATTATCAGGCTTTATATGAACCTCTAAAAATACGTCAAAAATATGGACATCGCGTTTCATGTTATCCCTTTCTGAAAAGTCTTTTTTGGTTCGTTACATCACTTATGGGTACAAACAGAGATTCTTTGCACAATATCATTCAGCCTGACAGCTTTGCCCATTCATTTAAGTCACTCAAGCAGAATGAGGATGGCATTTGCTACGGGAAGTTTCCTGACAAGGAGGCAGCTATTTTCTCCAAAATGCTGTTTTAAAAAAGTTCCCAAAGCAAAAACAGGCAAATTCGTTTGAGAAAGCAAAGATTTAGGAGTTTATCTTGCACATGGGAAGAAAATGGAGTTTTTTTTACTCTGAAATCAGAACTAAGTGGCAACTGTAGCGTCAGAGAATTTGCAAGTGATAAGGCCTCCAAGCCATGCTGAAGAACGCATCTGGTTCTGTCGCTCATCGCTATGATCCGTCATCTCCCTAATCACCTTCTCACTCTGGTTTGCCCCAATAGGTCTGCATCGTTCAGAAGAACGATACCAAGAAGATGTATGCAATGAAGTACATGAACAAACAGAAGTGTGTCGAGCGCAACGAAGTGAGAAATGTCTTCAAGGAACTGCAGATCATGCAGGGTCTGGAGCACCCTTTCCTGGTTAATTTGTGGTAAGTGGTTTTTTTAAATATAAATTTTAATTGATTTCTTAGAGAGAAAGGAAGAGAGAGAGAGAGAGAGGGGGGGGGAAAAAAACCAAAACATTGATGTGAGAGTGAAGCATCGATCTGCCGCCTCCTGCACACCCCCTACCCCGGCAGGGGGATCGAGCCTGAAACTCAGGCATATGCCCTGATAGGGGATCCAGCTAGCAACCTTTGGATGGACAGGATGATGTCCAACCAACTGAGCCACACGGGCCAGGGCTGTGGTGAGTGGTTTTATTGCACCTCTCTCTGAATGGAGATACCCCGTCTTCACCCCAATACTGTGGTATGAGCGTGCCTTGATTTCTAGGTGTGCAATTGCAAAGTCCTTCTTAGGATCTTCCCCAAGGACTCTTGTTCTCCGCGGTGTCTTTGGCTTGATAATGAAACAAAATAGCTGTTTTATTGTCACCAATAAGTACTTCTTGGTCTAGTTGTCACAGTTTCTCTTGCCCTTGAGATCAAGTTTTATTTTTTAAGGGCATTGTAATTAAATAGGTTGAAGGAATGAGTTCAGATGTCTCCTCACTCATTAGATACTTTCCCCCATTAACCGTGGGGCAGAGACTTTAGGTACAAAGTGTGGCATCACTGGCTGACATGAGGTTGATCTATAGAACTTGTACTAAGGGCTTTCTCCTTTAAATGATTGGCAATAACAGAGAGGTCTCTGGTTTGATCCCCAGTCAAGGCACATGCCCAGTTGCAGGCTCAATCCCCAGGAGGGGGCGGGCAGGAGGCAGCTGATCGATGTTTCTCTCTCATAGATAGATGTTTCTATCTCCCTCTCCCTCACCCTTCTGTTCTCTCTAAAATCAACAAAAACATACTTTCAAATGATTGGCAATAAAGCTGATTTCCTTGAAGCGAGGATGGGTGCTGCCTTTCTCTCCATATAGGTTTTAACAGAGCTGGAGCTACCTTAAGTGATCTGTTTTCAAAGCCATTATTACAACCCCACGCTTAGAAAATGGCGAGGCTTTCGTTATCTCTGACTTCCTGCTCTTTTCTTGTGTGTGGAGGTCTTTCTGTGGCCCTCTCATTTTGCTCTGCATTTGAAGGCAGCCATTATGCTCAGAGCCAATTCTTAAAGCTAATTCCGTAGGACTGTCATTTAAATATGCATACCAAGCAGTGCTTACTTGCCAGCAAAGGCAAGAAAAAGGTCTTTATCCAGCGAATACTAATGGAAAAATAATTGACATGTCACTGTGCATTTAGGGACATTCCTCTGGAGGAACGAGTGCATGAAACCTGTCTCTCTCCATCTTTAATGAACACACTTCCCTTACTATGCACTTTGCTCAAATGCTATCCACTGCCATTGAATAGAAGGCGGTTCCGTGTGGCTTGGAAACAGGTCTATTATAGCTTCTGCACGACTGAGACATGGGAGAGTCTAATTCTGGCTCAGGCTCCTGTATTCAGGCAGTATTTTAGAGTGGCCCGTTGAACACGCTGCCATGGAAAGAGTTAAACAGGCAGCTCTTTCTTCTCCATCCTTAGCAATCATCATCAAATTGCCTTTTTTCCATCTCTCTCCACCCTGAAAATGAGGAAGTGCTCTCACTTCACAGGCTCTTTTTGTCCAAAGTCGCATTTCCCTTCTTTCAAAGTTCACTCAACTAATTTTCTCTTTTTAAGACCAGGAGCCCTTCATAAAGACAGACTTAGCCTTTTACCCTTCCCTGCTTGTCTCTCATCACTGAGTAGGTAAGGCTGGTTTCATTCTAATCCTGTTTTTTTCCTCCCACATGGGTGGGTGTTATGAGACTTGAAGCTAGCCACAGTCTGCAGGCTTTGCAATCTGCTGACATGGTATCGTTCCAGATGACTTTCTGTCCTCCGTGGGCGCTGACTTGGTGACAACAGGACGTCTACCCTGTCCTTCTGTCTTTTCACACTGAGTCTCACAGTGGAACACTGGGCGCCATTAACATTGAGAGAGGAGAGAGAAGAGACACTCCACCCCTCATCCCATGATTCCAGCCCCGCGTTCAGAACTGAAAACTGGGAGGGGTACCATTCCTCAAGGTATAGCAGAAAACCTTTGTCTTTCAAACCCTGAGCTAAAGATCTTCTAATAAATGCTGTCTGGCCCTAGCTGGTTTGTCTCAATGGACAGAGTGTCAGCCTGCTGGCCGAAGGGTCCCAGGTTCGATATCGGTCAAGGGCACATGCCTGGGTTGCGGGCCCTATCCCCAGTGTGGGGCACATGGAAGGCAGTCAATCAATGATTCCCTCTCATCATTGATGTTTCTATCTCTCTCTTCCTCTCCCTTCTTCTCTTAAATCAATAAAAATATATTTTTTAAAAAATGCTGTCTGCCTTAGTAAGTACAGCACAGTAAATGTAAGTCACTCTTTCCATGACTCTTCAGCACCTTGCAATACTTCTGGAGGTGTGATTGTGAGCAATCTTTATCATTAAGTCACATTGTTCTAAGGTAGGGTTAATGGATATGACTTGGGTTGTTTTTGTGAATGAAATGAGACAAAGTGCTATGCTCAGTGCCCAGCATGTAGTAAGCATCTTACAAATTCTAGTTCCTTTCCTTGCCCCATTAAGGTGAAACATTCTGGACATGCTCATTATTAAACACCCAAAGTACATTTAAATGATGCTTGGAACAAGGCATCATGGGAAGTTGTCGGGGGTTGGGGGTGGGAAGGAGGAGTCTTCAACTTATTCTCTATAAGAGCTTATGTTTGTCTCACTTGGTTTTCCACCCTCATTCTGCAAATCAAACAAAAAAATCAAAGCATCCCCAGTATATTATGTACAATTGAATCAAGATTTGTGTCTTGGGTTTAACTGGACTTACTTGTACATTCCCAAAGCTTCAGGAGCCAATTTTCTTAAGAAGTACTGTATGGTTAGTAAAATAGCAGCAATATTTTTTGAACTTCTTGTACCCCTTTGTGTATTCTAGTTTACTCTAGTTTATTGATATGCAGAATATGCTTCTCAATATTGCTTTCAATAATCTTCTCATGTATTCCCAAAATGCCCCTTACCACAGGGATGTGTTCAGAAAATTCTGGGTTTCAGGCTGAGGGAAAACACAAATTGTTTCCTTTGTAAGCAGGTTTATTTTGTTTAAGATAGTACGTACCTATATGGTATTTGAAAACTTTTCTGCTCATGTCAGTCAATTGAAAATCGTACAAAATCACATCGAAAAACAGAAATTTTGCAATAATCCTATCACCTTGAAATAATCACCCCTAAGGCGTTCCTGTGTACTTCCCAGTAAAATATCTGCATTCGGTTTTCTGTTTTTGATCATGCTTTAGCTTTGTTCACTTCTTCATTCATGTATATATTTACTGAGCATCACAGACAAGCTGTAATTAGGGTTGCCAGGTAAAATACAGGATGTACGGTTACATCTGAACTTCAGATAAATAACCAATAATTCACAGTATATCTCCCAAGGATTGCACGGAACATATTTTAACTGGAAATCATTCATTATTCATATTCCTAACATAACTGGGCATCTTGTGGTTTTATTTGCTAAATCCAACAACCTAATTGTAAGAGGGACCCACACTGCGGGGAAGCCATGTCAGCAGGAGTGAACAGAACGCCTGACCTGCCTGACATTTCCAATACCCAGGAGAGGCCGACGTGGTCAAATGGCACATGGCCCGGGCCAGTGTGGCTCAGTTGGTTGAGTGCCCTTCCATGCAACGAAAGGTCACAGATTCGATTCCCAGTCAGGGCACATGCCCAGGTTGTCCACAACCGGGGCATGTGCCCTGACTGGGAATCGGGGTGTGTGCAGGAGACAGCTGATTAATGTTTCTCTCTCACATCAATGTTTCTCTCTCTCTCTCTCTCTCCATCTCTCTTTCTCTCTCATATCTTTAAAACCATATTTAAAGAAAATGTCACATAAATATATGAACTGTGAAAAGGGCATGAGAAGTATAAGGGGGAGTGTGTGTGTATGTGTGTGTTGAAGGGTTTCGGGGAAGGAAATTCGCTAGCCTGAGAGCAGCAGTGTAAAGGGTGAAAGAACATTCTGATTAAAATTCAAATCTTCCCAGGCTCCACGAACCTGGCCCCTCTCTGAACACAGTCATCAGATGTAGGCCAGGTTATACAGTGAAGGCTGCCGACAGGACTGGCATACAGGAAAAGCAAATAAAGTCTTCCTGCGGGGCCCGCGCTGAGGGCTGCTAACAAAGCCCTGGCAACCCACAGCCTGCAAACAAATGGGCCCCAGCCATGCCCAGCACAGCCGGTTCCCCAGGTGGCTTTTGTTAATTGTGATTGAATCTGCAGCTGCACACAGCTCCTCGGGCTCCACTTTCTCCTCAACCCAGCTCCCTTCTGACTTGCTTCTCTTGCTCCTGTGAGCGGAAAGGGTCCATGTGTCATTTCAGCAAATTAGGAGATGAGATGGCCTGTTTCCAGCGGAAGGGACCACTTGTACTGGGCGTGTGAAAAGGGGTCCTGCCGGATGGCTGAACGGAGCTGAGTAGAAGGGTTCCCTGGAAGACACCCCCATCATCTGTGACTCAGAAACCAGTGTTTCTTCAGGGAATCACAGACTATGAGAACTCAGGGTAGATGCAGGGCATCAACATCAATAATAATAATTAATAATAATAATAATAACAATATCGCAATAGTAATAGTGTTCCTATCCATGGCGTTCTACTACTTTTTGGGTTTTACATAGATTATCTCATGTATTCATCCTAACAAACTAGGTTTATAGGGATTATCATTCCTGTTTTACACTTGAAGAAATGGAAGCTCAGAGAGGTTGAGTAATTTTCCCAGAGTCGCACAGCTAGGAAGCGGCAGAGCCAGGACTTAAACCTAGGAATCCTGACGTCAAAGCCTGTGTGTGCCCTCCTGGCTATACTATACCATCCTCTATAGACATCTTGTGACTCCTTTACATGATCTTGTGGAAGGAAACCGACTTTATTTTGTTTATTGTCTTTCACATCCCGCAAGAATACAAACTCCCTGAAGCAGGTATGTTTGCATGATTTGTTCACTGCCTCATTCCCCAGCTCTTATAATAGTGCTTAGCACAGAGTAATGTTCAGTACATATCTGTTGAATGAATGAAGTGAGTTAGTGGTGGGACCAGGTTTCTGGCTCCTGCTTGTTTGCTCTTTCCCCATCATACCACTGCCACCTCTTGCACACTCACAAACATCCCTTCGTTTAATCACACCCACTCTGGGTCTTTGCAGGCCCTGATGTCAGAGAGACCCACATTGAATCCCCGAGTCACCACTTGGTATCTATGTGAATTGAACAAGATACCTTATGCCTTCTGCTTGGTTTCCTCATTTATCATTTGGAATAAGAGCAATACCCGTGGCAGAAGGTACTGCTATGAATATGTACTTAAAGCAGCTCACACATAGTAGATGCTTAATAAATGGCTTTAAACAAACAACTCAGTGAAGCCCCTTCCAGAATGGAAATCCCTATAGACAGAGAAGATTCTTAAGTGAGCCAGTTCACTCGATCTAGAGCTGGCTTGGGCATTAGAAAGTCTTTTGTTTTGTTCTCAACTATTAAAAATACAAATCATTCTTTTGAATGTAAATAACACATATATAAAATATGCAAATGCAGGGAGTCCTAATGAAAATAGAAATTTTGTCACTCAGAAATAACTATATTACTTTTCTATTGCTGCTGTAATAAATGATCACAAATTCAGTGACTTAACACAAACTGGAGTACTTGAGATTAAAGCTATTTTCTTATTTTTTATTTTTGTTAATCTTCACCTGAGGATATTTTTCCATTGATTTTTAGAGAGAGTGGAAGGGAAGGGGGGAGATAGAGAGAAACATTGATGTGAGAGAGCCACATCAAATTGGTTGCTTCCTGCATGCGCCCTGCCAGGGCCAAGGATTGAGCCTACAACCAAGGTACATGCCTTGACTGGAACCGAACTCGGGGCCCTTCAGTCTGCGGGTCCAGGCTCCATCCACTGAGCCAATCCAGCTAGGGCAAAGCTATTTTCATAATATGCTTAAGACATTATTTCCCTTCTGCCCTGCATTGTTATTTGCACTAATGTTCACAAACAGACATCATGCAGTCAACCAATGAATATATAACTAATCAGAACAACGATTCCTTATGGGTTGGAGAGCTTAACTAAAAGGTATGTGGCAAACTTTTGGAGTGGCTGAAATACTGTTGCCTTTACTGTGATGCCAATTACATGAAGGTATATATTTGTAAAAATTCAGTATGTGGTACACTTAATACCTGTGCACTTTACTCTAAGTGAATTGTACCTCATTAAAAAAATATGAAAAAAAATTTAAACCCACACATTTATTATCGTTCGATTCTGAGGGTCAGAAGTGTAAAATCACACGGGGCTGAAATCAAGCTGTCGGCAGGGCTGTGTTCCTCTGGAGGTCCTAAGGCAGCGGTTCTCAGCCTGTGGCTTTATCCTATGTCCCCTTACAAAGATGAGTAAAGCCAAAGATGAGAGGTTTGATTCCTTGCCCAAATCACAAACCCAGAAAGTGATAGCAACTCTGGGTTCCAAATCCCACCCTCCAACTTCTCTAAGCTCCTCAGTGTTAACCTATGTTTTCGTTCATTAATTTAAATATGTATCACTGCTTCCAAATCTCTAAAACCAAATTTTTAAAAATTAAATTCAATTGCAAAATCAGTAAGAAAAAGTTTGAAGAGCCATTTAAAGTAAATGGCTGAGAAATGCTAATGTTTTAGTGAAACAAAATCAGCACGTGTAACTTACTACACTCCAGTTTGAGAAAAATTATACCTATTCTACCTTCCCTGGTAGAATTCCAACCACTGGACATCAAAAAGAGAGATGGATAGGAGCACCCCCTGAGATGAGAGCAAAGGCAGGAAAGATCCCAACCTTTCTGAAGATGCACTTGGTCTGGTTTGACTATAAACACCAGGCAGGGGAAGGGAAGTGGGGTGCATTACAAATGGAGAGGCTAGGAGGAGGGCATGAAAGGCAAAATAAGAATTTCTGTTGGCCTGACTGGGTAGCTCAGTTGATTTGATTAGAGTGTCATCCCAATACACCAAAGTTGCAGGTTTGATCTCCAGTCAGGGCACACAAGAATCAACCAATGAGTGCATAAATAACTGGAACAACAAATTGATGTGTATGTCTCTCTCAAATCAATAAAAAAGAAAGAACAAGAAAAAGAAAAAGAAAGCACCATTGCCCTCTCCCCATCCCTGGGCAGACATTATTAATCAACCTTGGCATGCTTTTCATTGAGCCCAGACCCAACCTCAGAATCTTGGCCCTTACTGCCATGAGGAACTAGTAGCTCAGTGGAGATACAGGGGTGTGTGTGTGTGTGTGTGGGCGGGGGGGGGGGGGGGGGGGGCAGAGGTTGTTGTAGGTGTGCCTGTGGGGGAGGAGGTTCTGTAATTGGTAGTAGTGCTGGGAAATCCTCTCTCTGCCCTAAAATTCTGAGACTGGGCTGGCAACTTGGTCAGCCAGGAAGTAAATTGCCTCTCTGGCTACAGAGATAGAGGCTAGACAACACCCTGAGCCAGATGAACATTTTGTCTCTCCACTTCATCTACACTGGAGAAATAGCCAATCAAAGTGTGACTCAGCCCGCTGGTGTGGTGCAGTGATTGAGCATCTACCTATGAACCAGGAGGTCACCAGTTCAATTCCCAGTCAGGGCATATGCCTGGGTTGTGGGCTCAATCCCCAGTAGGGGGTATGCAGAAGGCAGACAACCACTGTTTCTCTCTCATCATTGATGTTTCTATCTCTCTATTCCTCTCCCTGCCTCTCTCTAAAATCAATAAAAACTTTTTTTTTTAAGTGTGACTCAGCACGTCCTGGACCTCTCTCAACCAGGTCAGAGCTGCCCAGTCACTCTCAGCATCACCAGTGGCCATTTGCCAACCCATCAATGACCCAAACTCATCCCCCTTAGATTGTCTCTCTGCAATCAGTCTATGAGTCTCATGAAGCAAAAAGCGTCAACTTCAAAATGTACTTTTCTGAATCCCTGATAAACACCATGCATAAGAGTCTGATTTAATTGTTCCTTCTTATCATCTGAGCTTGTGTCTTGGGTTTTCATTTTATATGGTTAGCAACATCTTTTATTCCCCTTGGCCTGTTGACTGGCTGTCCTAGTCTCTGAGGTAATGGTCTCCAGAGATTCTGTAGAAAATAATCAGTCAAATTTTCCCCAGACAGGCTTCATAAATAACATCTCCGGAGCCAGTGTAGATGAGCCGACAGATCGCAAAATATCACCCAGAGCTCTGTCCAGAGAAAGGTCAGGGCTGAAGAAAAGCCAAAGACTAAATCAGAACGTCAGGACAATAATTGGCAACCTATTATGTGTGATTTTTAAAAAATCACCCACAAATTTTTTCATTGTGGAAATCATGGATTTTGCTCACTTTATTTAAGGCTATAGTTTATGGTTTGAATCAGGCAAGTATGTCTATTACTTTAGTGAGGATTTCTTGACCCCCTATAATCAAACTTAGGTCCTTCTGAAAAAAAAAATGAACAAAAAAAATTATTAGGTTCTTCTGTTGGTCTTTTTTTTTTAATGTTTTTATTAATTTCAGAGAGGAAGGGAGAGGGAGAAAAAGATAGAAACATCAATGATGAGAGAGAATCATTGATCAGCTGCCTCCTGCACACCCTCTATTGGGGATTGAGCCTGCAACCCGGGCATGTGCCCTGACTGAGAATACATAGTAACCACGACCTCCAGGTTCATAGGTCAGTGTTCAACCACTGAGCCACACCGGCCAGGCTTTTCTGTTAGTCTTTATCATGGTTTCCTGCACTTCTCTCTCACAGCCCTTAGCACACACTACAACCACATATTTGCTCATGTAAATATTTGTTTATCTGTTATAAATGATTAGCTTCAAGAAGGGGGAACCATGTTCCTTAGTTGACTCCTTTATCTCCAGTAACTGTACAAGTAAATAAATATACAATAAATATTTGTAAAATGGCCATTGAATAAACAAATGCTCATTATAGACCAAGCTGTCAGGGGGTGGGGAGTGGGGGAAATGGGGGCGGCTGCTGATGGATTGAGGTGAGCAAAGCACAAATTCATCACATTGTTCAGTCAAATGAGGAATTTAGGTAAAACATTAATTTTCCTGATACAATCCTATCTAATAAAAGAGTAATATGCAAATTGACCATCACTCCAACACACAAGATGCCCACCACAAGATGGCCTGCAGGGGAGGGCAGTTGGGGGTGACCAGGCCTGCAGGGGAGGATAGTTGGGGCGGGACCCAGGCCTGCAGGGGAGGACAGTTAGGGGTGACTGGGCCAGCAGGGGAGGGCAGTTAGGGGCAACCGGGCTGGAAGGGGAGGGCAGTTAGGGGTGACCAGGCTGGCAGGGGAGGGTAGTTGGGGGCGACCAAGCCAACAGGGGAGGACAGTTAGGGGTGACTGGGCCAGCAGGGGAGGGCAGTTAGGGGTGACCAGGCTGGAAGGGGAGGGCAGTTAGGGGCAATCGGGCCAGCAGGGAAGCAGTTAGGCGCCGATCAGGCTGGCAGGGGAGTGGTTAGGGGCTGATCAGGCAGGCAGGCAGGCAAGCAGTTGGGAGCCAGCAGTCCTGGATTGTGAGAGGGATGTCTGACTGCCCATTTAGGCCCAATTCCACTGGGATCGGGCCTAAACAGGCAGCCAGACATCCCTTCAGGGGTCCCAGATTGGAGAGGGTGCAGGCTGGGCTGAGGGACACCCCCAGCCCTGTGCACGAATTTCATGCACCGGGCCTCTATTATAATATAATATAACCATCTATATAGATAGGTTTCTGGAGTGTTCTATACCAGAGAAATGGCTGGGTGCTGGGGAAGTGCACAGAGAGAAACAGAGAGAGGTAACATGTAATTTGTGTTTGGCAAGAATAGGTTAGGAAAGACTAAAGTAGAAGAAAGATGAACTTTGATCAAGGGTGTTAATGCCCAAAAAGTTTCTTTTGCTTGAAATGTACCCAAAAGTTTATTCTGCCAAAAAAGGGATTTTTAAATACATTTTTAAATGTATTTTATTTTTCCCATCACCATTTATCCCCTCTATGCCCTCTTCCACCTTCCCACTCCCTTCCCCCTGCAATCACCACACTATTGTTCATGTCCATGAGTTCTCTCTTTTTTGCTCAATCCTCCCACCCCTCAACACCCTCCCCACCAGAGCTGTCTGCCTGCTTTCTATCTATGAGTTGGTCTCTATTTTACTTGACATTTCTTATAACTCTTACATGGTAGTGCCCTCAAATCCATTCTACTCACTGTCCAAAGGATCTATGTAAACCCTAAATGATCTATGTTTATGAATTTTAACTATATGGATGTTTCACCTATACATACGCATGATACACAAGAGTGAGTGAGGTCATTAGTGTGTTCTCATGGGGGCATTTAAGGTGTGCTTTTTCCTCAGAGAACTTTATAAGGCTACTTATGAGACAGAGAAAAAGTACTATATACATTTCAAATGTTCTCGCTCCACTGGTGGGTTTTTCTGAAGTTAAAAACTTCTGGAAATTTGGCAACATACTCTAGAGAGAGGATATGGGGAAATGGGAACTCCCATATATTGCTGTTGGGAATCCAAAATCATACACCCTCTATGGAGATTAATTAGACACTATTGAGCAAGAATTGCATATGCCTTTACCTTTTGTTTTAACAAGTCTTTATCTTAGGGAACCGACTTCTAGAAATCTACACCAAAGTCAGACTGGCCAGAATACAAAAAGACATCGGCATAAAGGCTTTCACTGTTACACTGTCAGTAACAGCAGAAGACTAGGAACAACCTGAACGCCCTTCATAGGGAACAGGCAGAGTGTCGTTATGAACTTAGGATGTATTTATCTTAGCTTACATTTGTGTATGCATATGTACACTAGACCTTGACCTGGATCAAATATCTTTATTTATTTCTATCTCTGTCCAGTGAGAAATCCTAGTAACAGTAACAACCAGATTACAGCAAACCCATCTACCTCCCAGATAGTCTGGAAGAGGGCATGTGCAAGGTAGCCAGGAATATCTTTTCACATCAGAAAGTCATAAAGTTATCAAAACCTCCTAGGGTCATTTCAAAATAACACGATTCAACTTAACTATTTTTCTGCTGGTCAAAGAACAGTCATGAACTGAGCATCAATAAGGATGATAGCATCAAACCCGGGAATTCCTTAGTTTAAATAAACTTACTGATTTTTGCGGGGAGGGTTCTAGGAAACCAACACATCATTTTGAAAGTGACAGATAAAGACTTAAACTGTCAGTCTGCTCCATGCTTCCATGCTTCTGTTTCTATTTTGTTTGCCAGTTCATTTTGTTCATTAGATTCCACATGTTAGTAAGGTCATATTGTATTTGTCTTTCCCTGTCTGGTTTACATCACTTAGCATAATAATCTCCAGGTCTATCCCCATGATGCCACAAAAGGTAAGAGCCCCCTCTTTTTTATAGTTGCACAGTATTCCATTGTGTAAATGTACCACGGCTCTTTTATCCACTCATCTATTGATGGACATTTGGGCTGTTTCCAGATCTTGGCTATTGTAAACAATGCTGCTATGAACATAGGGGTGCATATAATCTTTCAAATTAGTGTTTTGGGATCCTTAGGATATATTCCCAGAAGTAGGATCACTGGGTCACAAGGTGGTTCCACTTTTAATTTTCTGAGGACACTCCATATTGTTTTCCACAGTGGCTGTACTAGTCTGCATTCCTACCAACAGTGCACTAGGGTTCCCTTTTCTCCACATCCTGGCCAGCACTTGTTTGTTAGATTATTGATGATAGCCATTTTGGCAGGTGTGAAGTGATTTCTCATTGTGTGTTTTTTTAAAAATATATATTGTTGAAAGTATTACAGATGTCCCCTTTTGTCCCCCATTGGCCCCCTCCACCCTGCTCCCACCCCCCTTCCAAGTCTTCACCACACTGTTATCTGTGTCCATGAGTTATGCATAAGTGCATATAAGTTCTTTGGTTAATCTCTCCCCAACCCCAACCTCCTGCCTTCCCTCTGAGATTCTTTAGCCTGTTTCATGCTTCTATGTTTTTGGATCTATTTTGTTCATTAGTTTATTTTGTTCATTAGATTCCACATATGAGTGAGATGATGTGACACTTGTTTTCTCTGACTGGCTTATTTCACTTAGCATAATACTCTCCAGGTCCCCCCAATGCTGTCTCAAAGAGTAAGAGACCCTTCTTTTTATAGCTGCATAGCATTCCATTATGTAAATGTATCACACATCTTTTTTTATCCACTCATCTACTGATAGGCACTTGGGCTGTATTTATAATAGCTAAGATCTGGAAACAGCCCAAGTGCTCATTGTGGTTTTAATTTGCATCTCTCTGATGATTAGTGACTTTGAGCATTTTTTTCATATGTTTATTGGCCATCTGTATATCCTCTTTGGAGAAGTATCTATTCAGGCCCTTTACCCATTTTTTCATTGGATTGTTTGTCTTCCTGGTGCTGAGTTGTATAAGTTCTTTATGTATTTTTGAGATTAGCTCCTTATCAGATGTATCATTAGCAAATATGTTCTCCCATTCAGTGGGATCCCTTTTCATTTTGTTGATGGTTACTGTGCAAAAGCTAGTTTATGTCGATATACATAGACACAGACAACCGTGCAGTGATAGCCACACAGAAAGGGTGGTGGGAAGTAGGTGGAGGTGGGCAAAGGGAGAAAAATGGGGATGGAAAGAGACTTTGCTTGGGGTGATGGGTGCATGATGCAGGGAGCAGATGATGTTTTATTGAGTTGCACACTTAAAATCTGTATGATTTTTCAAACCAATGTCACCCCAATAAATTCAATTTAAAAATGTAAGCACTTGTTTTACCTACTTTACTTTTCCTAATAGGAAACTAATGACCTATTAGTTTTCAATTGATGAAAGCCAAAATTTTTCTTTATAAAAGTCCTCTAGCTAAAATATAAAGGAGAAATGAGAGAATTGAAATATCACATCCCCTAAGGAATTTTTGGATCTAGACATTCAGATGATTAATGGCTGATAACACCATGAAAAGATACTCTTATTAATTATATGCCTCCTGATCAAAGATTACACACCATCTGTGAAATAGTCTTTCCATCAAAAAATCAAATCTGAATCCAAGCAAGCCTCCAGATCTAACCAATTTTCACAAAATACAGAGCTGTGGGACACTTAGAAAGATGTGATGTGAATGCAATCAGCAAAATTCAGATTGCGGAAATGCTACAGAAAAAGTGATTTGGTTTCTTCAACAAAAAATTACTAGGATTAAAAGAAGAGTTGTCAGGTAAGCTATAGAATTTAAAAAAAAAAAAGATTTTAAAGGCACATATACCAAAGGTAATATGTGAATCTTATTTGACTTCATTTAGAAGACCCAAATAGTCTATAATTTTTTTTAAAGGAACATTTAAAGAACAATCATGGAAATGTGAACATTCAGTATTTGATGAAAAGTACTAAATAATTTATGTAGATTAGAAGCTGACATATTTGTGTTAGTTCCTTTCCTGATGAGACAACATATATTACTATTATTCCTTTTTTAATAAATACATTTGACACATAACATTGGGCAAAGATAAGGTGTACAACATGTTAATTTGATATATTTATATATTGTAATATGATTGACATTGTAGTGATAATGAGCACCTCTATCATGTTACATAATAATCCTTTCTTTTTAGTGCTTAGAATCATTAAACTCTAGTCTCTTAGCAAGTTTGATGATTATAACAAAATACTGTGGTCTACATTCACCCTACTGTGTATGTTTCATGGCAAGGAAATGACATAATTATATCAGAGTAGAAAAAATATTTTTGTTATATTTTTTAGGCTTTTAAAATATAAAAATATGAATACAAATATTTATAATCTTACCATTTAGATAACTGGTTATCTTATTTCCAAGAAAAATTTTATGCCTATAGTGACATATATATAGTGACACACACACACACACACTTTAATAGCTAGTAGCTCAATTTTGAAAATGAAATGTATTTTTATAAGCACTGCCTTTATAATTATTTAAAGTATGTGTATACATTTTGGGGACATCTATATGTAATATATTTATTTTTCTTTCATGCTTGTGTGTATATCCTTTTTAAAATATATCCTAAGTATCAATATACTATTATGCTAGTTATGGTATAAACATTGCATCTATATATTATAATGTAAATTACATACTCTAATGCATATTATAGTATGAACATTGTTCTTTCCCTCACTTTGTCATTATAATATAATATCATAAAATCTTTTCACATCAGAATATAGATCTGCCTCATTTTTTAAATGTGGCACAATCTATAACATGAATTTACCATAATTTATTTGCAAGTTCTATTGATGGACATGCAAATTGTTTTTTATTTTATATGATGTAATGAATTTCCTTATAAGTACATCTTGGTATAATTTTTCAAGTGTATCAATAGTGAAAGCTCCTAGCAGTGAAATTACAGGCTCAAAATCCTGCATTTTAAAGAGATATTTCCAACTTGTCTTCAAACGTTTCTCCAGATTAGCCTCCATCCAAAGCATAGGAGAGGCCCACAGCTCCACATCCTCACCGACAGTGGCTCTTACCAGCCTCACTGGAAATGTGCAACTTTAATGAGAAGTCATGACATGCTTGTTTAGATTGTAAATTCCCTCTAAATTTACAGCAGAAAGAGTTGTTGTCTCAACTTGGTTCCAATGTTATCCAAGTCATTAACTCTTCTTTTACTTCAGTTTGTAATGGATGCTGTGGCATATCAGTTACACACACACACACACACACACACACACACAACAATTGGATGTAGTTTTGATAAACTGTTGAAATCTGACTTTTACAAACCTTGGTTTTTAAATGTTGTCATGGTAAATTAACTGGTTGAAATAATACTAGTTTGGTTTTACTTTTTTATTAATTTCATACTAGATACGCTTTGGAAAATTATTCCAGAGCCACAGGAGAAATACGATGGGCCATTGCGCCAAAGACAGGTTTTAAAATTCAAATTTCTAATTAAAGAATGGAACATTGTACCCTAACCTCGTCTTTGCCCATTCCTCAGGGATCTCTTCTCACAAGGCTAGTGCTTTTCCTAAACTGAAAAGCCTGCTGTGAGCACCCCTGTTCAGAGTCTGAAAAACACAGATACTTGTTCTATTGCTTTAGTGCACAGGACATTATTGGTTCTTAAAAACTTCTATGAGGGTCCCTGGCTGAAGATACATGTGTCCCAGCATTGGAATATGACGTTCCAGGAAGCACCCAAATTGAATTTTGGGAGTTGACTTGAAAGGGCATTTTAATAATTATCCTGGCAGGATTTTATTATAAGTTTCAGATGTTTTTTTCTCCCATGAACTTTATCGGGCATTGTGTGCAGAGCATGTGTGTTAACTGCTTAGGGTTAGATGCAGTCCTGCCTCCACAATTTCCTACCACGTGATTCTAGAGCAAATACTATTTAACCTCTCTCTACACACTAATCTTTTTTTCCTACTCAACATCCTCTTTTTATAACAACTTTATTGAGGTATATTTACATATCATGAAATTTACCCAATCCCAATGATCTTGAGTAATTTTCTGAGTGGTGCAACCATCACCATAAATCAATCTTAGAACCTTTTCTTCCTTCCTCTAAGATCCCCTGTGCCCATTTAGACTTACTCCCCATTCCCAACCTGAGCCCCAGGCAACTGCTAATCTATTTTCTGTATCTGTAAATGCGCCTTTTCTGGCAATTTCATCTCAATGGACTTATCAACATGTACTCTTTTGTGCTGCCTTCTTTTACTTTTAACATGTTTATGGGATTCATCAATGTTGTAGTATGCATTGCTAGCTTGTTCCCTTGTAGTGCTGCATGGTATTCCAGGGATAGGCAATACTGTGTAGATACCACATCTTGTCTGTCAATTCACCATTTGACATTTAGCTTATCTCCAATTCTTTTGCCATTAGGCATACATGCACAAATCTTTGCATGAAGATATATTTGTATTACTTTTTTTTTTAATCCTCACCTGAGGATATGTTTATTGATTTTAGAGAGAGGAAAAGAAACGTTGACATGAGGGAGAAACATCAAGTGGTTTCCTCTCAATGTTGCAACCTAGCTATGTGCTCTGACTGGGAATTGAATCCTCTACCTTTTGGTGTATAGGACGATGTTCCAACCAACTGAGCCACACTGGCCAGGGCTATACTTGTATTTCTTTTGAGTAGATATTTAGGAGTGGAATTGAAGGGTGATGTAATAGGTTTATGTTTAACTTTTTGAAAGTCTGACAAACTATTTTCCAAAGTGACTGTACCATTTACATTCCCACCAATAATACATGAGTGTTCCCCTTTCCCTACATCCTGGGGGCAATATTTGTTATTATCTTATTTCTTATAGTCATTCTGATGGGTGTGAAATTTATGGTTTTAACTTTTATTTCTCTACTGACTAATGATATTGAGCATCTTTTCATGTATATCTTCTTTAGTGAAATCTATGTTTGTATCTTTACTCATCTTTTATTGAGTTGTTTGACTTTTGGAGTGTAATAGTCCTATGTATGTTCTGGACATAATCCTTTATAGGTTATACATTTTATAAACATTTTCTCTTTGTCTGTTTCTTGCTTTTTCATTTCCTTTAATGGTATCTTTTGAAGTGCAAAAGTTTTGAATTTTGATAAAGTCTAATTTATAACATTGTTAATGGACTTTGATTTTGGTATTATATCTAGAAGCTTTTGCCTATTCTGAGGTCTCAAAGATTTTTATCTTACATTTTATTCTGAACGTTTTATTATTTTTGTACTTACATTTACATCTGTAATCTACTTGAGTTAATTGTTGTGCATGGTGTGGAAAACTAAGTTCATTCTTTTTGAATGTGGGTATCTAATTGTTCCAGCGCCATTTGTTAAACTGATTGTCCTTTCCTGCATATTTGTCAAAAGTCAATTGACTATAAATGCAAAGATTTGTTTCTAAAGTCTAAATTCTGTTCCATTGACATATATGTCTATTCTTATGTCAATGCCACATTTCTTGGTCTCTCAAATTTTTTCTTCTTCAAAATTATTTTGGCTATTCTAGGTATTTGTAATTTTCTTATAAATTTTAAGAACTTCTTGTCAATTTATACAAAAAAAAAAAAGCCTGCTGGGATTTGATAGGGATTGCACTGACTCCATAGATCAATTTGGACAGAAATGACATCTTAACAATATTTGAGTCTTCCAATCCATGACCATGGAATGTTTCTCCCATTATTTCAATCTTACCTAAGCAAAGATTTGTAATTTTCTGTGTACAAGTCTTTGCAATTCTTTGTTAAATTTAATCCCAAGTATTTTATTCTTTTTGATACTTTTGTGAATGTAATTGCATTCTTAATTTCATTGTTGTATTGCTCACTGTTTATATAGATAAAGACAATTGATTTTTGCATATTGACCTAATATGCTGCAAACTTGCTATTCTTTTTGTTAGTTCTAATAGGGTTGTTTTTGTGGTGTGTGTGTGTGTGTGTGTGTGGTTTCCTTATGATTTTTTTTGTATACAGAATTATGTTTTCTGTGATTAAAGGCATTTTTACTTCTTTCTTCTCTCTCTCTCTCTCTCTCTCTCTCTCTCTCTCTCTCTCCTTCCTTCCTTCCTTCCTTCCTTCCTTCCTTCCTTCCTTCCTTCCTTCCTTCCCTCCCCACTAATTATACTGGCTAGAACCTCCAGTACTATATTGAATAGAGGTGAGAACAGATATTTTTGCCTTGTTTCAGATTTTAGGGGTAAAGCATTCAACCTTTCCCCATTAAGTGTGATGTTCACTATAGGTGTTATTGTGGATGCCTTTTATCAGATTCAGAAAGCTTCATTTTATTCCATATTTGTTAAGAGTTTTTTTTTTTTTTCCAATCACGAATGAGTGCTTTTCCTGTCCTACTGAGATGATCATATGTTTTGCCCTTCACTTTATTAATACACGATGTATTATATAGATTGATTTCAGATCCCTTTTGGTCATGGTATATAATTTTTTAATATGTTGATGGATTTGATTTGCTAATTTCTTGAGGATCAAACCTGAATTCTTATTCTGAATCAGGAAAAAGTGGGGATAATGATATTACTTACCTCACAGGTTTGTAGTAACAATCAAATGCAATAAATACACATAAAGTACCTAATATCGTGTCTGATGCTAGTAAGCTCAATTAATGGCAACCATGCTGATTATACCACTGACCATAACTATCCTATATAATAAAAGCCTAATGTACTAAGTGTCCGGTTGTCTGGTCGGCTGTTCAATCAAAGCGTAATATGCTAATGATATGCTAAGGCCGCTCAACAGCTCTCTATGACGTGCACTGACCACCAGGGGGCAGACGCTCCAATCAGTAAGTTAGCTTGCTGCTGGGGTCCGGTCAATTGGGACTGAGTGAGACGGGCCAGACATGCCCTGGAACCCTCCCACGATCCCTTCCCTGCTGGCCAAACTCCCGCATCCCTCTCCAGCCCAATCGTGCACCGGCAGGTCCCTTGGCCTGGCCTGCACCTTCTCACAATCTGGGACCCCTTGGGGGATGTTGGAGAGCTGGTTTCAGCCTGATCCCGCAGGCCAGGCAGAGGGACCCCACTGGTGCATGAATTTGTGCACCGGGCCTCTAGTCTACATATAATTACCTCACATACAAGAATAAGATACACTGACATAAAACAAATTTATCTGCTTACTACCAGAACTATATTACATTTATGGGTGGAAAAAGGAAGGCAATTATAATAATAGCTAACATCTGTTACTTGCTATCTTCCAGACACTGTTGTAAGCCATTTATATGTTTGAACTCAATCTTCCCAACAGCCCTATGACGTATGTACTATTATAAATGGGGAGGTTTAGGGCTTATTCCAATTATTACAAAGATGTTAAAGGGCAGACCTGAGATTTGAATGAAAACAGTCTGGCTTCAGGGCCAAGTTTTCACAGTTATGCTGTGTGCCATGCTTTGTGCTAATAACTTTACAAACATTCTATCTAATTTACTCTTTGCCTGTGATACATAAAATCATTCCTAATGTAAAGATATCCTTTCTGAGTTTCCTTTAAGAGACTTTCTCTAAATTCACGTGATATTTACCCCAGGCCTGCCTGAAGCCTGTGCATTTCTCGCTTTTATTTTCCTTCAGTGTGATATCTTTGAAATCAATCAATGTCTTTCCTCCAAAATCGAATAGCTTTTAGAAGCAATAACTAATACCAGTCATGTGTCTCCCTTGCTTTGCTAGGATATATAAGAACTGACCCTTGCCTACAGAGAGTCTAAATGAGGATTGGTCACAATAGTTCTGCAGTAGGCAGTAGCTTCCCCCTGTGTCATCGTTTTTCTTTTATTTTTTAAAATATATTTTTATTGATTTCAGGGAGGAAGGGAGAGAGAGAGAGAGAAAGGGAGGGAGGGAGGGAGAGAGAGAGAGAAAGAGGGAAACATCAATGATGAGAGAGAATCATTGATCGACTTCCTACTGCATGCCCCCTACTGGGGATCGAGCCTGCAACCCGGGCATGTGCCCTTGACCAGAATCGAACCCGGGACCCTTCAGTCTGCAGGCTTACCCTCTATCCACTGAGCCAAACCAGCCAGGGCTCATCAATTTTCTTGACTGCCACTCATAGAAAGAAAGATATTTTTCATCACAAGCTGGTAGCTACACACACAGTGACACATATTGTATTCACAAGAACCAAAATTTCATAAATAATGTGTAGCCTTGCATGTTAATAGCATTTATTCTATGTTATTCAACCTATTTTATTTCTTCAAAAAAAAAAAAAAAACCCAGCCAAACTGATTTCACAACCCATTATTGGGTGGTGAGCATCAATTTGAAAATCATTGCATTGGAAAATATTCTAGGTCTCTTTCAGTGCTTAGACTTAGGTTAACCTCAAGATGTGATTTATCTGAACTTATTTGGTAACCATGCTAATTTCTAAAAATAGAGCCAAGGGAATGTATGACAGACTCACCTGACACTTTTGTGTTAACCTTACTTTTCTCTTTCCCTTCTTTATTTATTCATTTATTACTTTTCTACAGCTATTTGTAAAGATACACTTCAGACAGTGTACAAGCACTGAGAAGTTGAGGATGAGTGAAAGCAGGCATGCATTCTGATAGCACAGTGAGAATGAAAACAGTTCGCCTAATCGCACACAGAAAAATATTTTCAAATCACCGTAAGTCCTGTGAACAAGAATCCAGCATCACATAAAACAGGAAGCCAGGATATAACATGGACCATGGGAAAAGTCTCTGTGGGAAGTGGCACTGGGGCTGAGACTGGAGAGCAAATAGAAAACAAGCGGGCAGTGGAAAGCATGGATCACACCGTGTCACAAGCTTCTAGGACTAGAGGAAGGCATGGACTCCTAGTGGAGGAATGACAGGAAAAGCTCTTAAAAATAAGTCTAAAAAAGTAAGCAGGGCCAGACTGTACAGCAAGCATGTCAAACTCAAAGGCTAACACGGGCCAAATAAACGAGGCATGCGGCCCGTGGGCCACGAGTTTGACATGCTTTGTCGTACAGGGTCCTGTAGACCATGGAAAGAGATGAACGGCTTTTACAAGCCTGGATAACATAAGACTCACATTTTTAACATGTAACTGTGCTGTGTAGAATGGATTGGAGATGTTTGAGGTTATGCAGAGACAGCTCCAAATAGACTAGCACAATGGTCTGAGTCAAACATAGTAGACTAGGGTACGTTAGGGTGGTGGTCTTTTATTACTTATTTCCTCTTACTGAGCATGTTTTGCAATGCCTTTCAGGTGCACTGGGGCCAGACTTGTTAATTTTGGAGCTGTCAACTAAGAAATAAATAAGCCGCGATGTAGCATACAAAAAAAAAAAGTTGTGGAAATGCAACAGTGAGTCCAGGTGCTAAGTGGCCAAAATACAAAAAAAAACCCTCTTACTCTTTTCTTAAAAAAAGATAATGATCTGAACTTGCATATTCCAGTTATCACCGAAATGTACTATTTTACTAGGTACAGTTCCAGAAAATGAAATACTTAAACTCCCTCTGAGAGTTTAAGATCTGAGATAGAGAGCTTCAGATCTGATGTGCTGGAGGAGAAAGATGATTTTTAACAGCCAAACCTGGCCCCATGATTAAATAAATTTATATTCAGACTGGGCAAAGGAAGCATGTTGCCTCTTGCCTTGACTTCTTTTTTCTTTGATTAATAATTCCCTGCATGGCTGAACATTGTTGTTATCTTGCCATGATGGGCACCTTTTTCAGTGTGTTCTTAGAATAAAAATAGCTTAACCCAAGTCCCTATAAAAATAGTTTGCTCCTTCAGGGTGAGTTTAATAAAACCACTGTCCCCATTTGAGTTGAGTGGGATCATGGGAGAGAGTCCTCTGTCTGTCACTAATTTCTCCACCTGCCTGCCTCCAGTGGCGAGCTGAAGGCAGTCACAGCTGCTCTGAATCCCACCCCTGTTTGCGTAGGTTGTTTCCATTGGCATCTAGATCTGTTTGTAGTTGACACTCTTTCTCCCTTCTTTCGGTACTCAGTTCTCGCCCACCTCACCCTCTCTCCCCCATTCATTGGCCATCCCAAAAGGCTTTCTCACACGCTGAGCAGTCATTGTTCCTGTTATGTTAGCCGAGAGGAGCCTAAGGTACAACAGGTCCCAGGCATGGTTGCATACTAATTACCGTTCCTTCCTGAAAGAACTGGAAAACACAACAAACATAATTTTTAGTGATGCAGTTGGAAAGATTGTGAACCAAAGAGCTCAGGTACAGGCACCTTTCCTGGTGCCCATAAAACCTATGGCAGGGATGACCAACCAGTCATTGCACCGAGGTGAAGAGTGTCATTTCCTAACAGGCAATACCAAAGATGTGTTTCTCAGATTTTCACAAAGCACTTCCTGTGTTTCTGTCTGAATTGCCCCCGTGAGCTTAATTTCCAGCATCTTCTGTGTGACTCAGTCTTCCGTGGTAAACACGATTTTATCTATTGAACAAGTAAACATCAGGGCAGTTACTCCTTATTAGAATCGTAATGCCTCAGATTAATGCTTCATGGAATTTCTCTTTTTTTCTTTTGTTTTCAAGTCCCTTCCTTATCCTTTAGCACAATGATCCTTATAAAGAACAAAATGTACTAAGTACAGTTCACCCATCATTGATATTCTACATTTGCTTCCTAAGCTGAGAATTGGTCACAAGGAATTGGTTTGCATCCCCGGACACTGCTTGCAGGCACTTAATTCTTGGATTCAAATAAAACTTGAACGTGTGATTTCAGTGACATCATGTCAAAAGAAACATGTCAAAACAGTGTTGATACAAAGAGCTCTGTGGTGATGCGAAGTCTTTGAGGGAAACAAAACCAATCAAAGCAGCAGGAAAGCATTTAAAAAAAAAAAAACGGAGTTCTTTGCAAACAGCAGAAGCCAGATGTACTCTCCTGTGGCTCATTTCCTCTTCCCATCCCTCTACCCGTCCTGCTCCACCAAGTGTGAAGCCTGCATCTGATCATTCATCCTGCCTAACACCCTTCAGTGTCTCCCCAGCGTCTATTGATTCTGAAAGAGCTCCCATCCTGGGATCTACCCTCTGCCTTCCTCTCCAGGCTCAAGCTTCCCCATCCTCCCTGTGATTCCAGAAAACCCAAACTGTTTTCTTTCCCCACACACTCTGTTTTCTCCCAGGTCTGTGCTTAGTATGTGCTACTTTTCTCTTTCGAATAGGACTTTTGGACCTGGAGAAGTCTTCAGATCAACCATTTATTGGGTGCTTGATTTTTGTGCATTACTTCAACTTCAGTGAGCCTTGATTTCCTCATTCGTAAAATGGGAGCATAAAAGCAGCATTCTGGGACTGATAGGTGTAATACTGTTGGATGTTTCTGAGTCTACCCCAGTGGAGAAGTTGCTCAGAAGAAATGTCAGCGATATTAGCTTTATTCCTTAGTTATTTTTCTTGTCACCATCCTTTAGAATTTAGCTCAGGTTTTACCTCTGGTCAGAAGCTTTCCCTCACCTCCTCTTCCCAAACCCTAGGTAAATAACTTCCTTGTACTGGGCACTTTCTTCTTTATTGCCCCTTTTAAATTCTTTTCCTGTCATTAGTGTTGGTACATGCTTTTTCATAGTGTTGCTGGGCAATGAAGTTGTTGGCGTGGGAAAATGGGCACCAGAATGCTTCAAGGAGGCCTTCTAATCCACATTTTATGGACCTCTTAAAAAGTGTGGTGAGGATATGATCGTTAATGATAAGCGAATAAATGGGGTTTTCGTTATTTCCTTGGCTTTATAGCTTTGTAAGCTAACAGTTAATGAATGCCTACTATATTCCAGGCATGACACAGCTATTATCCTTTATTTTTTATTATGTTCAAATGTGGTAGATATTCTTATTATTCCCATCTTATACAAGTGGAAACTGGGGGCCCAGAGCCATAGAGCGAGTGATAAATCATCTCCTCCCAAAGCCTGACCTCTTAGCTCAACCACACTCTGCTCAGATCTGTAGGGTGTCTTCACCTCTGGGACTCTTTCGTGTGTAACTGTATCAGACACATTTTCTTTTCCGACTCGATCCCAGGTACTCCTTCCAAGATGAGGAAGACATGTTCATGGTGGTGGACCTCCTGCTGGGCGGGGACCTACGGTATCACCTACAGCAGAACGTCCGTTTCCAGGAAGACACTGTGAAGCTCTTCATCTGTGAGCTGGCCATGGCCCTGGACTACCTGCAGAGCCAGCGCATCATTCACAGGTCAGTCAAGTCCAAGGGGACAGCCTTGGACTGAGTGCACAGGAGAGAATTCAGTACCTGCTGCGTTCAATGGGTCCTTGTTGAACATGACATTCAACCCTCACCTAATTCTTACATCCACTCCTTGAGGTAGGTTTTTGGCCTTATTTTGAAGATTAAAAAACAAGACAACTAAGCACATTGTGCCCAAGGCCAGAACCAATGAATATTGGTGCTATCTTCTAACTAAGCTTAGAAGAAGAGGAGAAAGATGACATACAGGAACTTACTAAATAATAAATGAATTAATTGAAATAGTAATAAAGAAGTTCATAGGAAGGAAAGTCTCTGGGGAGAGCATTTGAGCCCTAACTACCTGTCAGCAGTGAAACTACTTGTTTCGCTCACTTGGTACATTTGTGTTAAATAAAGACAAATACAGTTGAGCCTTGAACAAGAGGGGGAGGGTTTAGGGATGCTGACCCCCATCAATAAAAACCTGCATATCACTTTTGACTCCCCAAAAGTTAACAACAGTGGTCCTTCAGTATCCTCAGTATCCTGGGGGGTGGGGGGAGGGTTGTTTCCAGGACCATCCTCAGATACCAAAATTCACAGATGCTCAAGTCCCTTAAATAAAATGGCCTGCTCTCTGCATCTGAGAATTCCCAACTGTACATAGAAAATACTGTTTTCAATCCATGGTTGGTTAAACCTGCAGATGCCAGACCCTGCAGCTGACTGTGTATTTATGGGGGGAATCAACATATAAATGGACCCATACAGTTCAAACCTGTGTTGTTTAAGGGTGAACTGTAACAAGGCAGCTATAAACCCAAGGAGACAATAGAGGGGAAAGATAATACTTTACATTTATAAAGAAATTGGTAGTTTTAATGATGGTTTCCTATGTGACATATCACCCGATCGCTGTAATAATTTGTGATAAGTGAACAGAGCAGATACAGTTAGATCAGTCTAAATACGAGAAAACCATGATTAGAAGACATTAACTTTTTACCTAGGTTACTGGTGAGAATTTTGAACTCAATCACTATCAAAGCAGCTACTATTTCCTGATGACATCACAGGCATTGCTAAGTACTTTCATGTGGTATCTTATTAAATTCTCAGAACTAAAGGCAGAATCCTCATCTACACTAATAAAAGAGAAAGATGCAAATTTACCATACCTTCGTGATGCCCACCAGCCAACCAGGAGTATGCAAATTAACCCAACAAAGATGGTGGGTTAATCTGCATATGCAGGCACAGGTGTTCCGCACCACCCCAGCTGCTCCAGGCCTCTGGGCAGCATGGGTAGGCGGAAAGGTGGCTCCGGGCCAGAGTGAAGGCAGAAAGGTGGCTCTCGTCAGAGCAAAGGTAGTGCTGGCAGCCAGGGGAAGGAAGACCCATTCGTGCACGAATCTTCATGCATCGGGCCTCTAGTGTCATTATAATATCCCCATTACACAGATGAGAAAACCATGGCGCAAAGATTTGCCAAGGACAAACAGATGACAAATGGCATTGCCAGGATTTAAACTTAGGCTTATTGATCCCAGAGGTAGAGTTCTGTCTGCTACCTCAACTTGCATTCATTACACACCATTAAATGAAAAATCAACACATGTGACCACCACTGTCATTTCTAATCCTTGAAGACTTTGCTGAGTTTTTAAGTATAATCATGTCTCATTTAGTAAACATTTGGCTAGATAAAATATTTGCCCAACAGTAGTTAACATTTATGTGGAACTTATCTGGATTAGTGAAGAGGCAGCGTAATAATTTTTTTTTCTTTTGGCCTTGGCCCTGTACACTTACATAGTTATTATTTAATTTCCTGTCTTTGGAAGGGCCTATTTATACTGTAAATGTGCTCTTCGGAAAAACAGATATGTGGGAAGCAGACCAGTGAATCATGATGTGGGAAGTAAATTTACACACCTGGTGCTTTGTCAATAACTAGAATCCTGTCCCCAGTGGTCTTTCTCTCACACCGGCTCCCACATTGGTTTCTGCTCTCCCATAGTGCTTTCTCAGGAGAATGTTGCTAATTCATAGCCTATGGAGTCCCTCCCAGAGCCTCCATGCTCACTCATCCACCCCACCAATGGCCAACCACTGTTTGTTTTGGTTGCTGACATTATAGATCTCAGAAAGGAGACAGTAACTATGGGAAACCAAGCCTTTTAGCCTTCTCCTTTCTCTGTGTGAACGTGGGTTCCATACCTTCTTTCTCTGAGCTTCATTTTCCCTGTCATCATGAGTCAAGATGCTCTGAGCACTTTTGCTGTATGCTTAGAACTGTGCTCCTAAAGGAATTCCGGAGCGGAAAACCCAACCAAAAACAAAACAGAAAACTTGATGCCATTGGTACCCTAATCCCAAATATCATTGTTCTGTCCTCTCCCTGTTTATTGCTCCCATCATCATTTTGCCACTTTAGTAAGAAACCAAGATTAACTTTCTGTTCGCTGCCCTTTACACACCCATGGTTATGACTCTGTGCGTGACTTCAGAAAGGCCTCTTTGTATTGAAATGTCTCTGCATCACGGCAAATGAATGGAAGGCAAACTCAGTGACATTTTGAACAGTGTGTTAACATGAGATGACATGCTCCTTGGGTGAAACAAACAATGCAGGGGCATTTCTATTGTCCACAAGGCCCGCCCACCTCCTCATGTCACAGTCAGAGCATCTTGCACCTCTCCCGAGGAGTTGTGGCATTTAGGATGTGTAATTAACTAATGTCCATTTGCTCTTCTAGGTTGTAAACTCCAGGTGGGAGGGCCATGTATGTTTTGCTTTTCATTGTATAATCAGTGTGCAGTAAAATATGAAGGAATGAACACTGCCTGAACCACACGAATGGCTAGTTGACTAGAATCACAAGGTTACAAATAACAAAGACAAAATTAAAATATATATATTTTTAAATATATTTTAAAAAAATAAAATAAAATATAGGACATGAAAACTAGAAATTTTGGACCTACCTTGGTTTTCACCTTGGGTAATCTTATCATCCATCGTCCGAAACAGAGTACACCTGAGGATGAAAGGAATTGCTGTTAATAATTATGCTGCGACAATAGGCAAAACTAAAAAGTATTCTGGGGAAATCAGGACATATATAAATATCATGAAGACTTTCCAAGACAGTCATGACCAGATAGGCATTTTAATTGTGAGAGAGCTCTAATAACCATAACTTTCTGCGCTCAGAGTACCAGGGATCAGTTTGAAGTGGTATTCATTTGAAATGCTGTCACATGGCTTAGAAAACATGGCCATGGTAAAAATGAGCATTTAAAGGACAGGGATGGTGGCACTCTGAGAGTGGGGCTGATGGGGCAGAGTTAAAAGCATGAAGAGCAACATAGAAGGAGAAATAGAAGCTTCAGAATATAATTCTCTAAAATCTCTTTCTTCAAAAGAATCAATCAGTTTATGCTGGATTTCATTGACTCCAAGAAAACAAAACAAAACATCTCTCAGCTGCTTGGAAGACTGGGTCGTAAGACACCTCCTGAGTTCCAAGATCCTAAAGTGTGAGTGGGGGAAAAAAGAATCGCCGAAATACAGTAAGAATCCGCAGACAAGACCACCTGTGTAAACCTGCAGCTGTAAAATATGTGACTTCCTAATTTCAGATGAGAAACATTTTGTCTCTGGACATGATTCATGATTATCCATAACAGTCAGCAAATATGTGTGGAGCAGAAGACGGCCATTTCCTGAGGGCTTCCTGGGTACCAGGCACTCTGCTAAGCAATAGTGAAGCATTTCGCCCAATCTGCCCGCAACCCAGGAGGTTGATGGTGTGATTGTCCCTATTTTACAGTTGATGAAACTCTGGCTCAGAAAATAACTGAGCTAACAAGTAGGTGAGGCATCACTTGATGGAAATGCAGAGGTCTTGGCTACTCTCTGCCCTACAGATGTTGAGCACAGTCAAGGATATAGTTTGTAAGGCTCATGACCACCTGCCTGAGGCTCCCACGGTCTGGCTGTACAGTGAAGATGATACGTGTGGAACCAAGAGAAGACAGAACAGCATAAAACTAGAAGCTGAATTGTGCAAGAAAGACCAAAGTATTTCAGAGAAGAAAATGGTTGGGGTAACAAAATAAAGTTTCTTGAGAACTCAGGGGGTTTAAAAAGGATTTTAATAGCCAAAGCGGGAAGAAGAATCTAGTCCTTGTAAAGGAAGCTAAATGAGTAAAAGTGCTTATTTGTCTCTGGGTGGTAACCTTGGATGGGCTGTTTTAATTTTTTGTCTGTATTGACTTTCTTGCCAGCAACGTCTAGCCTAGTTTATTTTTAAAAAATACAATAGGTCCTGTTTCTGACATGATTTCCAAGTGAGAAATGGAGTTTTATTTTGTTTGTGGATTTTCTAAAAATCCACAGACTTGAAATTTTTTCTGTACTTTCCTAAGTCTGTAGAATATTAAGCTAATTTCCCTCAATTTTAGAATTGTTCTTTTCTATGCTTGTTGTGAAAGACATGGATTGCATAATAATCATGAATTTGCAACTGTACAATTAGGCAGTTTTCTTTTTAGTCAAGAAGTCAAATGTTTTTCTATGAGTACAGCTTTAAAAGTCAGCTTTAGTTTCCAAATTATGGCCAGTTTCTAATTCACTGTTCCTCTTTACTTACATTAAATTGGTGAATGAAGATTTTAAAATATGGACAAAGTGATTATTTGCATTTGTTTTTTTTTGTGTTTTTTTAAAGTCAGGAAAATAAGTCATTACACTGCTTCCTATGGGATAATACTATTTAATTCGTTGCATACCAGAGTCTCTTAGATATAGAATAATGGGATGAAAAGTAATCATTACAGTCCAAAGATGAATGTGTATTCACTTCCTTGTCAGGTGTCAAAGAAAACCCAATTATGAATTTAAGCTAATGAGATTAATTGTGTAGGACACTTAAACAGTAAATCATCTTGGATCAGAATACCAGTTGAGTGGATGGGTGATTGTCCCTTCCTCTTTCTTGGAATTACCCCCACTCTAATGAAAATATAACTCACTAATTTCTAAATTCCTAAAGGAGTGGGATAAAAATATAATTAGGAAATTTGTATAAATAATGACAGTACAGCTGAGAGAGTTGCAAAAATTTCCTTTCTAATTGATTACAGATATATTGAAGTAGGAATAAGAAAATTGATGATTGTCAAAAAACAGACAGATGCAATTTTTATTCATCACCTTTGTCTTCTTTGCTGTAATCATGGGAACCAATAACAGACACCCGGGTTCCTCTCAGAGCTTCTGTAAGATGCACATCCCCTCTTGGATTGCAGTAGCTACTTGTGAGAAGTTTCTATCATTTTTCTAGAAATCATCATCTTGATAGTGAAAGAAAAAACTTAGGAATAATGCTTCTGTCATAAATATTCATTCAAACACTGATTCCTGAGCTCCTTTGCCAGGCAGTGTTCTCAGTGCTGGCCTCCTATGCTCCAAGGACAGACAGCTGCCCTGTCGTCCAGGATTGATAATATTACAGAGTGAAAAGGAGTCAAGTAAACACTTCAATACTGACATCAGAAAGGTTTATAATTCGGTGGTACATACTATAAAGGAAACAAGCAGAGATGTATGTGTATGTCCTGAATTTAAGCTAAATTGTGAATTTAGCTTAAATTCCCAATTGGGTCTTCTTTGACACCTGACAAGGGAGTGAATACACATTTATCTTTGGACTGTAATAATTACTTTTCATCCCATTATTCTATATCTAAGAGACTGTGGTAACCAACGAATTAAATAGTATTATCCCATAGGAAGCATTGAAATGACTTTTATTATGTTGACTTTTTAAAAAAAAAACACGCAAATAATCACTTTGTCCATATTTTAAAATCTTCGTTCACCACACACATCCCTCACATGGTTGCATCTTCACAATGGTCACGATCATAGTTCTAATTGTTGCCCCTGGAACACACTGTTTTTGTTGTTGTTGTGTTTTTTTTGTTTTTTTTTTTTTTTATAAAAAGCTTTCTCTTCCTCCTGAACTTAAGGCCTGTGGATGGAGATTACACCTCACTCATGTTTGTAACCTAATCTAGAGTGGTTGCTGAATAAATCAACACCTGAACCAATGAATGAGGGCAGTATATACAATAATCCTTGGGTGAACATAGATAGTAAAGGTTGCTGGGAAACATTGTTTTCAGCAATTTTTAATTTATTCCACACATTCCTGTTGCATACCCCTGGTGTGTGTGGCTTTCCCCCATTAGTTTTAGTTATTAGTTTTCTATGCTGGGTGACAAATGACCACAAATGTAATGACTTACTACACATCGATTATCTCATAGTTTCCTTGCCTCAGGAGTCTTGGCACATCTGAGCTGGGTTCTCTGCAAAGCTGCAAGCAAGGCATTGGCCAGACCTGGGCTCTTTTCTGGAGGCTGGAATGGGCAATAGTGCACTTCCATGTTCAATCAGCAAGTTGGCAGAATTCATTTCTCTGGGGCTATAGGACTCGTGGCAGCTTGCTTTTTCAAATTCAGGGAGGAGGGCAAGACTCTGAAGTGAGTCTGTGAACCAGACAGAGTATGTATCATTGAATAACATGACATAATATATCACCATTACAAGAGTGACTCCTATCAACTTTTGCCATATAATGTTGGTTAGAAGCAAGCCATACAACCAGCCTACACTTGGGGGCTTGGGTTTATACAAGACCTGAACACCAGGAGGTGGGATCATGGGGTCACCATAAAGTCTGTCCACCATACTTCATCTAAAGAGGTTGTACTAAACCAGAGTCTGACACCAGTTGTCTCTGTGAGCTTAAACATAGCTTTGAACTTCTCTGTTAAAAAGGGTCAAATAATCAAGAATGCTTCTTTCATACCAAAGAGTCTAGCGTGCTTTCTTCTCTGCACTGGTAGGATGCTCTTCAAAGTATGGTCTCATTGTCCTTCTATTCTCTACCACACTCCCACTTGTCCCCAAGAAGGCTGCATGAGGGAAATGGACAATCTACAGAGCAGGTGACAGTTGAGGTGTGATAAACAGCTTCCAGCACATTTACTAATCAAGGTATTATTTGCAATTCAGTTGTGAACCAACAGTATTTTGTTTGAACCCAGGTCTTTTACAGGCAGAGATCTTCTAGGCTGAGTTTCACCTTTTTGTCTGACTCGCACACACACTGTAGTAGCCTGGAAGTCACATTTGTATTTTCCTGAGGTGGTAATTGGGAGGAAAAAAATAAGATATTTCTGCAGCTAATCATTTTTGTCAATGATCATTAAGTGACAGATGAGCTCCTGAGAAATGAACTTGCCAACACAGTAACACCCCAGCTCTCTGAAGCCCGTGGGAATGAGTCATCTGGAGAGATGTTTTGCTAATTCCAGAAGGTGTTTACTCCTTTCTGCTCACCCACATTTAACCATTTAATTTATACTACAAAGTACATGCATCATTTTCTTAATGACTGAAGAAGAGCTATCACTTATGCATATATCAAGAATTAGGCACCACGCTCATAAGCATTTTGCACACACGGCCTATTTTAATAGTCAACAATACCATGATGGGGTTCAGTCACTTGCTCAATATCATACAGTTAGTATACTAAGGCCAGATTCAAAAGTAGGATTATCTGATTTAAAGACCTGCTCTTCATATTAGGCTCCTTTAGTTTCACTCTTATGAAATAATAGACATCCTCAAGGTCAAATGAGCTCTTTAGTGCTATTTACCCAATAACAATGAACATTAGTTTATAGACATTTTTAGTTGGTGTTTAAGGTTAAATTGTGTGTCCCCTCCCCCCCCCCCCCAAAAAAAAGATATATTGAAGTCCTAACTCCCAGTATCTCATTATGTGGCTTTAATAGAAAATAGGGTCTTGATAGAGGTAATCAAGTAAAAATTAGTTCATTAGGGAGGGCCCTAATCCAATGTAACTGGTGTCCTTATCCAAGCAGGAAATTTGGACACAGGGAGAAACATATTCAGAGGGAAGGTGAAATGAAGAGTCACAGGAAAAACTCCACATGAAAATGAAGGGTTGGGAAGAAGGTCAAAGGTTGTCAGCAAACCAACCGAAGCCAGGAGGAAGCAAGGAAGGACCCTCCCCTGCAGGTGACAGAGGGAGCAGGGCCCGCTGACACCTTGATTTTGGACTTGTAGCCTCCAGAATTTCCAGACAATAAATCTCTGGTTTATTTTTAAAGCCACTAAGTGTGTGGTACTTAGTTGCAGCAGCCCTAGCAAACTAATACAGTACGTTTTAATCGTTTTCTTAGCTGCTAAGATTTCAATCTTTGCTTCTTTAGCTGGTGTTACTCAGATCAGCTTCTGTCTTTCAAATATATTATGAGATGGGAGACCAGATAACAAAACCTGTTAGAATTGCTTGTAAAATTATGGTAGTCCAATCCGTTAGCTTTAGGATATGGTAACCTATTTTATGTTGCCAGGAAACTATCTTTGCTTACTTCTGTATTTCAGATTTGGTGAGATATTTCAGCTATTTGTGTGTTTTTTGAAATAACATTTTGTTTTGCATTTAAATATCTTGAAGGGAAGTTCAGTCTTTTCCAAATGATCAAATCAGCAATTCCAGCATGAGAAAATTAAAAGCCCCAAAAGCATGAGAGATTATCTGATTACTTATATTGTGCCTGTTTCACTTGATGCTGGCTTTCTTCCTTCCATATACTGATCATGTTTTCTGTTTCCTGAAGTGGGGTAATAGGTTTTGGGTTCAGGCTACTATTTTCTACGGGGTGGTTAAGAAAATGCCCTTTCTTTCTGGTTTGATAAGTCTTCGCTTCAGTAGCTCACAAGCCTTTGCCCAGGTTCTGTTTCTAACTCCCAGAGCAGAACAAAACGGCCGTGCAGTAATGAGGGTATTAGGTTGATGAGGGTATTAGGTGTTCTATTGAACACCTGCTCCCAAGCTACGGAATAATGAATGAGCATGAATTACGCATTGCAAAAACAGGAGAATCTGTCTTCTTTGTATCATTGATCAGGCAGTTTTGAAAGGAACTTTGGATTTGCGCTTTTCACACAAGGCCACCCATTCGTAAAAACCCATGTGAGAAAGGCAAAGGACTGCTCACTTCCAGGTTAACATTTAACTAGCCTGTGCTGAGCTTTTAATAAATTCTAAGTCATGTGCGGAGCTCCTGCCTGGTGGCCCCAGGATAAGAGTGTAGACTGTGTGAATCCAGACCCTGGCTCTAAGGCCGGAGAAGGAGGCACAGTGGTGGGACTGTAGTTGAATAAGTATGTGGATTTCACTTATGTGTGGAATCTGAAAAACAAACAAAAAAAACAGAAACAAACTTAGAAATATAGAGAACAATTTCATGGTTGGTGGAGGGGAGGGGGAATGGAGGAATTGGTGAAAAGGGGGAAGGAATTGAGATGTGCAATTGGTAGTTACAAAATAGGGGGATGTAAAATACAGCACAGGGAATATAGTTAATAATTTTGTAATAACTATGGGAGATGAGACCTGGCCTGTAATAATCCAATCCTGGCAATTTTCACCTCTACCTCCGGTTCCAAAATATGTGTTTCTGCTTACAATGTCTCCTCACACTCTCCCACTTCAAACAACTCTTTCCTTAACATAGATCTGTTTATGTGACCAATAGCCTTTGGGTGACACCCTAAAGAATATACTATAGAACTACATGTATGATATTTTCCCCTCTCAAGAACTTGAAGAAGACCCAACCTAGGAGACCATTATGTAACAGAGAGTTAAACCCAAACTGTAGACCTATCGGAAAGCTGGGGGACAGGGAGGGAGCTGATTTTGGTTCAGATACACTGATTTTCTTGTTCCCTGTTCTCACAACACCTTGTATCGGATTGCCCGGTGAGTGACTTGATCCCAGGGTAGGTGCAGTGAAGGGATGTAATTAGCCTATTAAGTTCTTCTAATGTCCTGGAAAGTCATTCAGGTGAGAACGTCAGGTATATCAGTTCCCACCTTGGACCCTGCCTCCACCGGGAGCATTATATTTGCACATGCTGTTTCTGGTTCCCACGGCAGGAGTCAGCTGAGAAAGCAGGGCGTGGCCTGCTCTGTTTCTTCCAATCAAGACGCCATAAGAGTTTCTAGGGTGCGTGTGCCTAGGATTGCACTTTACCACTCCCCACATTCTAGACTCGAGCTTCCCCTCTGCATTCGGGGACTCAGACTGCAGAAATCACGGCTTTATCACTCTTACTCTAGTATATACTCATCCATGTACTAAAATGATCAGTTGTGCCAAAACCGGCTTGGCTCAGTGGATAGAGCGTCGGCCTGCGGACCGAAGGGTCCCAGGTTCGATTCCAGTCAAGGGCATGTACCTGGGTTGCGGGCACATCCCCAGTGGGAGATGTGCAGGAGGCAGCTGATCGATGTTTCTCTCTCATCGATGTTTCTAACTATCTATCTATCTCCTTTCCGCTCTGTAAAAAATCAATAAAATATATTTTAAAAAAATAATAATAAAATAAAATAAAATGATCAGTTGTTTAGTTGACTAACAGTAAATATAGTGCATCTGGCATAGAGAGTTGTTTGTTGTTTTTTGTGTGTGTGTTTTGTTTTTTGGTTTTTTGCGGGGAGGAGGGATAGAGGGAGTTGTTCTTTTATTTTCTTTTTTGTTTTTTCTTTTCTTTTCTTACGGGAAAAAAGAACACTTGGCTTATTTTCCCAGAAGTCTTAGAAACCAAGGAACCAGATTCACCCATTTTTA
Source organism: Myotis nattereri (assembly GCF_964212035.1). Classification (NCBI taxonomy): domain Eukaryota; kingdom Metazoa; phylum Chordata; class Mammalia; order Chiroptera; family Vespertilionidae; genus Myotis; species Myotis nattereri. The sequence continues at coordinate 87,084,278 of NC_138080.1, forward strand.
TGATCGATATTTACTTAAGCACTTTCTTTGTTCTGGGCACTTTGGGGAGCCTGGGCGCTTCGGCTTTGAACAATGCAGAAAAGGTGTCCTTTCTCTGAGAAGCTGATGGTCTCAGCGCGTCAGACGTGCCAGTTTGGGAATTGTGTTGGAGGGGAGGTCCTGCTGGGCAGGGGGTCGGCTGGAATAAGGAAGAGGAATGATGAAGGAAATGGGGGTAAGGAAACAATTGGGTGGGAAAGATGGAAAGATTGGAGGAAAGTCGGGGAAATGAGAGGCTACGGTATGAGATGGAATGCCCACACAGACACTGTCATCATTAGCTCCCTGCTAATGGTATGTAGGTTGTAAGAGACCTCCATGTACGTTTTACCCAAAGAATTTGTCCAGAGTGGTAGGTGTACTTTTCTCACACTTTTGCATTCATAGATAAGCTTGTAAGACGTTCGCGTTTTAAAATCAGATTGCTATTTTTTGGACTTGAACCATGCCTGGATGGTATTTCTGAACATGACTGTACATAAGAAGGTCTGGAGGAGTCTGTTTTGGACAGATGCCTGGGCCTAGCCACAGAGAGTCCAATTGCTACAGGACTGAGCTAGGTAGGTCACAGAATCCACGTTTCTTAAAGCGCGCCTGTCTGGTGATTCTGAACATATCCAGGTTTGTAGCCACCAAGTTAAATCATATCACAGAGCTTTAAGTGAAACCATATTGTAAGTCCCTTAAGTGAAACTATATTACAGATTGCCTTAAATGAAAGAAACATTTTAGCGTAAGTTATTTCATATTTAGGATTATTTGAAAAGATAACAAAGTGGTGCTAAATTTCATAATTAGAAAAATCTCAACTTGTTCTAGCAGGAATTTTTATACAGCATACTGGGTTTCTTTTCATTTTCTTTCTCCTGGTGTCTGAATAAAGAATGTTACTATTCTGCAGCTGGCCCTGTAGTGACTTAGAAGTCACCTCATCACATTTTGGGAAAACTATGTATGTAGAATCTATGCCTATCTATTTTTAGGTAGAAAGTCCACTTTTTCTTTTTAAATAGTCATATATTCTTTTTCTGAATTTAGTAGTAAATACATGCCTTTGCCATGTTAAGCCTTCTTTGCATGGTTCCTTATGAATCTGTCTTATTCTCTTCATCCCTAGAGGAACTATATCTCAGTTGTCTTTATATTTCTGAACTCCTAGCATAGTGACTTATTAAAATAAATATTTGATGAATAAATGAATATGAGATTGAAGTTAGAAGTGACACATTAAACTAATAGTTACCTCTCTGATCTCTGTATTATTCTTTAAGAATCATCTTTTGCCCTGACTGGTTTGGCTCAGTGGATAGAGTGCCGGCCTGCGGACTGAAGGGTCCCGGGTTTGATTCCGGTCAAGGGCATGTGCCTTGGTTGCCGGCGCATCCCCAGTGGGGGGTGTGCAGGAGGCAGCTGATCGATGTTTCTCTCTCATCGATGTTCCTAACTCTCTATTCCTTTCCCTTCCTCGCTGTAAAAAATCAATAAAATATATATTTTAAAAAAAGAATCATCTTTCGTTTCTGGGGCAAATAGTGGGTATAATGATATGTAGCATTAATAAAAAATAAAATGATGCTCAGAGATTTATAGAAGCTCATAAAGTGTCAAATCCAGAGCAATTCATTTTTTCCCCAGCAATTCCCCATAAATCCAGGCCACGGAATCAGTATGCTGATCTTGCCACATCCAGGTCTCTTCCTTCCCAGCTGGGCTCCTGGGGCCTCCTCCTCGCTTGGCAAACACTAACTCTCGCTCACTGAATGCAGCTCTGAAAGAGGTAGTAAGAGCCTAGCACCTGGTCTACTCTAAACTTTCAACTGTAGAGTGTTTGGAGGTGCACTGTGGTGCCCTGGTAGATACTGTCAGGATTAACCTTGAGTGCACTAGACATTTTCCTAGTACCAGAGAGTCAGTCATTTACTGGCCACCAGACACTGTGAGCCTATGTGATGGATTATGACATTAATTTAGAAACCATCCCGGACATCAAGGAGTTCATGATCCATTTGGAGAACAAAATAAATATAGATGATAAATGTTATGATGGAAGAAGTGTACTCTGAAGAGCACATAGAAGGAGCCATTGACTAAGAACTGAGAAATCAGGAAAGGCTTCCTGCAGGAAGTGGCATCTGAGCTATGAGGTGAAGGGTGAATCTGCACTGTCTGGTTGCATTGGTGAGCGGGCCCTGATTCTGGTGAAGGAACAGCAGAAAAAGGGGGGGGGGGAATGCAGGGAGCATTTAGGGGACTGTGTGTGCTTCCATGTGGTTGGAGGATAGGAGCCAGATGAGAAAAGAGCCTTTATTCCATGTAAGTGAGTTTGAACTAGATAATTCTTGAAATGATGGGATCCATCAAAGACTTTGGGGCAGAATATGCAATATTGAGAGATTAGCCATAGAAGCATGCAGTTGGAAATCCCCTACACTCTATCTTTTTAGCAAATTGCACCCGGCACCAGAGAAAAACTTGCCATAGCTACAGATGATCACTTATGAATCCAGAATGAATGTTAAGACCCTAACAAGCTAAATGAGAAGATACTCAAAGTTCATGAAACTATCCGTGCATCTGCATGTTGGGGGTGGCATATACTTGGTTGTGTTCATAGGTAAGGGGCTTGTTATTCAATAATATTTTTACGAAAAGAGGACCCTGACAATCTTGGTCTGCCAAAGACCAAGGTCACCTTATTCAAGTGACATAAAAGCCACTTGACTGGGCTGAAAGTGTTTTCCTAAAACCGATTTCAGAGTTTCTTCCCTAATGGCTTCTGTGAATTTAGGCTGAAGTGCTCTAATGGTACATTAGGGAAGGGCCGTAAAACCTGAGAGTGGAGGACCAGGGTAGTAGGCACAGCATCGCTGTTCTCTGATTGAGGGGCACTGCTTACAATATTTGTTTCAGCAGAATTTTGAAAACTCTGTACACTATTCCTCTAAGTCAGTGGTTCTCAACCTGTGGATCGCGACCCCTTTGGCAGTCAAATGACCCTTTCACAGGTATTGCCTAAGCCATCCTGCATATCCGATATTTACATTATGATTCATAACAGTAGCAACATTACAGTTATGAAGTAGCAACGAAAATAATTTTATGGTTGGGTCACAACATGAGGAACTGTATTTAAAGGGCCAGAGGTTGAGAACCACTGCTCTAAGTAGTTATCATGAAACTACTTCCTTTACTGGAAGAGGGTGGGGTTTGTTCCCTTCTAGGGATTTAAGGATCTCACCAAAGCACAGAAGACTGGTCCAAATCTTTTAATCAACCACCTTCACCTCTGGAATAATATTTATTAAGTAACTAGCAAATTAGAGCATCATCCTAAGGGAAATTCTAATCTCTGCATGTTTAAAATAAATTCGCATTATAGACCTTTTTTGTTTCTTATTTTATAGAGTCTTTACATTCATCCCAGATTTACACAGATGAAAATTAGTGTAAATGATAATTAGTACTGCTACCTTCTGACAATTTAGATGCCCCCTATGACCCTATGGAGCAATACTCTATAGAAATTAAGAGTCTGAGCTTTGGAATAAGAGAGACCCAGGCTCAGAGCCTTGTTCTTCCATTTCCTATCTCTGACCCTGGGCTAACTTAGGTAACTTCTTTAAGCCTTGGCTTTCTGATCTAGAAATTGGGGGCGTTCATGGTCATTGTCCCATAGATTCACTGTGATAATTTAATAAGATTGTGAGTAATGAGGGGCCAGTACATAATTTCAACCCTACTTAGCATTCTTGAGCACTTTCTCCTTTAGTTATGTTTTTTTTTTATTATAAGCAACTTTGTCTTTTCTTTTTACTCCCCTAGGGATATGAAGCCTGACAATATTTTGCTTGATGAACATGGTAAGTGAATGATTTGTTTGCAACCAACTAGACTTGTATATAGAACAATAATGATTATCCCCAGCTAAGGAGTATTACACGTAGAAAAGGTGTCTTGCTTGATTGACTTGAATTACATGTACAAACTCCATTTTATTTTATTTCTTTTTAATCCTCACCCAAGGATATATTTTTTAATGCTATTAGAGAGAGGGAGGGAAAGAGAGAGAGAGAGAGAGAGAGAGAGAGAGAGAGAGAGAGAGAGAGAGAAAGAAGTATTGATGTGAGAGGGAAATATCTATCAGTTGCCTCACACGCACACATGCCCCCAGTAGGAATGGAACCTGCAAGTCTTTGGTGCACAGGATGATGCTTCAACCAACTGAGCCGCACTGTCCTGGGTACACACTCCATTTTATAAGTGGGAGGGATAACCTGAAGAAACTTTAGCATTTCCAGCAGTGGGGTAGTACCCCAATATACCCTACATAACACTGAATTTACATAATGAGAAAGTAACTCTGTTTTCCATGTCCTTCAACTCATTTCTTCAAAGAAACCATTACAGTATTTGCTGCTGGTTTGCCTTACTGTCTTTATGACCATCATCCTCTTTTTTTAATAAAGATGAACAGGCCTCAAACTTAGAGCATTAGGCAGGCAATGGTATTTCTCTATAAATCTGGAACACTATTTTGTTGGCATGGCACCCACTTTCATGCTTTCCTTCTTAGGAGGGCAAATTGGTTTTACATTTGCAGAGGAAATATCAAGTTTTCTGTACAAAAAATCAACCAGGGTTCTGGCCAGGTATCTCAGTCAGTTAGAGCCTCATCCCAATACACCAAGGTTGCAGGTTCAATCCCTGGTCAGGGTACATACAAGAATCAACCAATGAGTGCATAAATAAGTGGAACAACAAAAATAGATGTTTCTCTCTCTCTCTCTCTCTCTCTCTCTCTCTCTCTCTCTCTCTCTCTTCCCCTTATTCCCTCTTTCGGAAAAAAAAATCAGTCACTTTAAAGAGAAATATAAAGTAGATGACAGTATATGTGGTACCCAGAGAGAAACATGATATAGAGATACGGGAAGAACCATGAAGGTGAAAAAAATGAATGCCAGAAGTTCAAAAAACACTGATTAAAGATGCCCTGTAGAACAAGCTTTTGCCGACAATGATTAAATGTGTCTATTCTCTTTCTAATATTTATTTGAATGCACATTTGGATTTATTGGCCCATCAGAGCAGACTATAAGTTATCAACGTTACAGTGGCGATAAGATCCTCATTCTTTTCACAAAGCTGCTAGATGAGTCATGAATCTGCAAAGCTCCTTACTCATGTGACTTTAACAGAAAGGACTTGCAAGTGGGACTGAAACTCCAAGTACCATCCATTGCTCGCTATTTATTTATTTTTCTTTTTTTAATTTTGTTTTATTGCTTAAAGTATTACAAAGAGTGCTCATTATTTATTTACCTAGTTGCATCTGAACCTGATTTGCCAGACCCCACCTGTTCTCAGAGAGCTAAGAAACACTTGTGCTATGACCTCAAATTTCCAGGCTTGGGGTCATTATTTATTTACAGACTGTCTGAAAAGATTTTCCACTTCCAACGCCTTATTTCTTCCTTCCCTTCACTGCTTCTGACATTTGGGAACAGATTCTCTGGATTTCAGAAATGTGAGCAATGGGGAGACTTAGCATGAAGGTGACTTGTGTTAACACACCAGCTCTCCCTGGTGCACATAAACTCTACGGAGTTCACGGTTATGGAGAGGGCCTCCCCTAACCTATAGGGGCCACCTTTGCACAATTTAGAAAAAGGTGCTTCATCTGCCCACCACAGTCTCATGAAAGTGCGTGGCTGGCTGGTCAAGCAGAACCCAGGTTGGGGTTCTGTTCCCACCTGTCCTGGTTGTCCTTGTTTACAATATATTGCTCTACCATTCGTTGTGGCTCTGAATGGAGACATACAGGTGCTGTCAACCAAAACTTGTTTAAGATTTACCTTCCATTTCAGAGAACAGTGTTTTAATCTGAGATCTCAAACATGGTTTCATCCTAATTTTACCATGAGGTCGTTCTGTCCTCTCGCATTCAACATCTTTCACCCCCTCATGGTTTCTTGCCAACTTCTTGGTTGTAGGTTGGGAGAAAGGTCCAGAAATAAATGAATCTATAAGTTTAAGCACCCTTAGAGACTATCCTTATGAAAGATTAATTGTGGATTCTGGAACCAGATTGGTGAAGTTCCAAACCAAAGAAGATGTGATACATATATACAATTGAATACTACTGAGTCCTAAGGAAAGATGAAATACTGTCACTTGTGCCAACATGGATGGATCTTGAGAATATCATGCTAAGCAAAATAAGTCAGATGGGAAAAGTCAAGAACCGTATGATTTCACTCATATGTGGGATATAAAACTGAAAGCAACAAACAAACAAGACAAAAAACACACACAAATTCATAGACACAGACAACCATATGTTTGTTACCAGAGGGAAAGGGAGGGTAGTTGGCGGAGGGGAGGTAGAAGAGGGTAAAGAGGGCCAAATATATGGTGACGGAAGGAGACTTGACTTTGGGTGGTTAACACACAATGAAATATATAGATGATGTATTATAGCATTGTATACTTGAAACCTATATCATTTTATTTATCGATGTCACCCTGATAAATTTAATAACATAACAACAATTCACCCACTCACTTGCACAGAGAGGGTCAACAGGTTGCCTAAACTTCCTTTGCTACCTTAGTTTCTCCAGGGATAAAAAAATATATATTTATTTCTTAGGCTCATTGTAAAAACAGACTGACATACTATTTATAAAGTGCTTGATTGCAATATCTACCAGAAGGAAATCACTCGATAAAGGTTAAATGTTAGTATGACTCCATGAGGCAGTAGGGGCTTTCTCCCCTAGGAAGGAAATGTCGACTACTTCATCTTATTTTATGTTGCTGTATCTCTATCAGATGGTCAGTGAACACTGGGTACTTACCTGTCTTTACTAAAGAATTATTTTTATTCCAGAAGGGATATACCCAAGAGGCCATGTGTCTATTTGTTAGGTCTTGTGCGGGGGGGTGGAGGGGGTCTACTTTTTTTAAAAATTAATTTCAGAGAGGAAGGGAGAGGGAGAGAGAGATAGAAACATCAATGATGAGAGAGAATCATTGACCCTGCACACCCGCACTGGGGATTGAGCTCTCAACATGGGCATGTGTCCTTGACTGGAATCAAACCTGGGATCCTTCGGTCTGCAGGCCGATGCTCTATCCATTGAGCCAACCCAGCTGAGGCTAGGTCTTGTGTTTAAACAATACTGTTGAACCCTAATTCTCAGGTAACTACACTGTCAATGGCCCATCCTGCTTTCCTTCGTGTATGCAGGGAGCTAAACCCCCTTTTCAGGTAAGTATCCAGTGTTCACTGATTATCCGATACAGAGACATAGCCACATAAACAAGATGAAGTAAGTTTCCTTCCCCAGGGCATCGTATTCTTGCCAGGGCGGCGTTCAGTTGCTTAGGGACATCCCAGTCATCCCAGTCAGCCTCGGGGGATGACCCAACTACACCTGTTATCTAGTGTATATTTACAATGACCCCTTTTCTCTTTCAAGGTTTTGGGTTTGGATAATAAATTTATATAGGGATTTCTGTATTATATTTCATTCTGAACTCCATTTGAGAATCTTTGCAGTTAATAAGAAAAACATTGCTTAAGGATTAGATATGTAAATGGATAAAAGCAAGCAAATAATATTGAGCGCTCTTCTCTAAACATTGTTTTGGGATCCCTTTCTGGGGACTATTTTTAAGGTTATTTACATTGTATTTATTCAGATTCTGAAAAACTAAGGCTTTCAGGCATTTCCCAGGGACCATAATTAACCACTTTTAAATAAACCAATTCCTAGTAATCCCCCACCCTTCACTCAGCATGTAGAGTTGCTCTTGGGAGAACCAACTGAACTACAAATCAATGTCTGCCTTTTGGAGGGTCTTCTGGTATGATTTTCCATGTTTCATTTATCCTCTCTGTCCACATGTATATTTTTCCCCAGACAGGCCATCACATGCACCTCTTACCCGGGAATTTTAGCAACTGGGAAGGATAATTGCCTATTTCTGATCTGCCTCCTATGCCCATTCCTCTAAGTGAGCTGTGTATGATACTGCATCACTTATATATATATTCATTCAGCACCAAGCAGAAACATTATTTTATTCTCACTGATTCATCTTGGTTTGTAATCATCAGAAAAGATTGATATTTAAAGGAGCAAAATCCTTTCATAAAGTGGAAAATCTTTCCATGATGTGAATAAACATTCTCTGCACATCAGAATTTGCCTTTAAATATGTTTTAATTTAGAGGATACCAGCTGCTGTTCTCCCCCAGTGTCTCACTCACTGGTTCAGAGCCCGAGAAGGCATTAGACATTGGATGGCCCCTAACCAGTTGTCCTGATATATATTTTTTCATATCCTGCCAATTTAAGCACCCCATCCAATTTCATCAATTTCCTAGTGTCTACAATTCTTGTGCTTTTAAGTTATTTGGGAAATAAATGCTGTCTCGGGAAGAACAATACTGTCTGCCTGGTATATCCGACAAAATAAAATTATGGCATCATCTATAATGTAGGTTTCTTAATATCATCCTAGTCCTGGGGAACAGTGAAAGGCAAAAACTTAGTCTGTGGGTGTGAAAAAGAACTAGGCTTGCTATCTTAATAGCTCCTCCCTTGAAGATCCCCAAAATGTGCTTAAAATCAAGTGGACATCATACACACACACACACACACACACACACACACACACACAGTACTTTATGTAACTCTGGAGTTTCTGATCATGACAAATAGCAATAGTTGAACACTTCCTACCAAATGCTGAGCTGTCTCCCACAGTCATTATTTCATTTGATCTTCCCAACAACCTCATGGGAAGACTATTATTATCATCCCACCTTCACAGAGAGATCAGCCACCTTGCTAAGATAACACAGCCTGTTAGTGATAGAACCTACACTTAAAGCCAAATAGTCTGACCCCAGAGAACAGGCTCTCAACCACAGCGTCTCAAACCTTGTGAACCACTGATGCAGTGCCCTGAGCATAACCCCTAGGGAAACAGAGAGAGAGAACAAACTGAGACCACCTACACTATGACAGGGTGAGCTGTCGAAGTCACCCACTAGTACCGCTCATGCCAGAAAACCTTACTTTTAGCTGGATGAGTGCTACTTTGTCTTAAAATGGAATCACATAAGCAAACGCAAACACTGTGGGCATAAAACAAACCTTGGCAATAAAGGCAGTGACATTTATCTTTAGCAGCAGGCTGGATGCCATCAAAGAGTAGATAGTCAAGTTTGGCAGGAGGCATATGGACCGAGAGACCTGGATGAAGAGTCAAATGGCATCCCCTCCAATTACAGCCACAGCTCATTAGAACCATGGAAGCACGGAAATGGAAATGCCAACACCTCCAGATCCTCTGACAGCCTATGACTTTCATGCCAACAGCTAACATAACGAGCTTATCTGCCCGAACTCCTGGGGCTGCCCCTTTCTTCCTTCTCACTGTCAGTGCAAAGACTCCAATGCACTTCACAGATGTGCTCCCTGCTGGATTTAAGTGTTAGACCCTCACAGCAACGGCACGAATGTGAGAGCTGAGAGAGACCCAGGCGATCAGCTAGTCCACCCACTCCATTCTTTATGAAGGGAAACTCAGGTTCAATACAGGAATTGAACTTAAAGTCACAATGTGTCAGGGGCAGAGGTCAAGGTAAGACGCAAGTCTCCTGGGTCCCAGTCTAAAAGTCTTTCTACAACCTCTTTGTAAATAAAGCTTAACTGTTTCCCCTGCTTCCCCGTGGTGAGTTATTTTGTTGAACACCATTAGAGGGCATTCTGACTTAACAGACAAAAAGAAAAAAACATGCCGAAACCGGTTTGGCTCAGTGGATAGAGCGTCGGCCTGCGGACTGAAAGGTCCCAGGTTCGATTCCGGTCAAGGGCATGTACCTGGGTTGCGGGCACATCCCCAGTGGGGGATGTGCAGGAGGTGGCTGGTCGATGTTTCTCTCTCATCGATGTTTCTGACTCTCTATCTCTCTCTCTTCCTCTCTGTAAAAAATCAATAAAATATATTTAAAAAAAAAAAAAAAAGAAAAAAACAACAACTACTAATGTTGTTTAAAAAAAAACAAAACACAAAAAAACAAACAAACAAAAAAAAACAAGGATAAAAAGGGGTTCTTTCCTAACAAAGAAATAGATATACTAAGTCCTATGTCGTCAGGAGATTTTTAGAAACTGTGACTTTAAGCAAAATGACATATAAGGAACCCAGTTTTCCCATCGGCTAATTGACATCAAGAAGAGTTAAGTTCCTATAGCATGTTCTGGCCACAAAAGCATCACCAAGCCTAACCGGTTTGGCTCAGTGGACAGAGCGTCAGCCTGGGGACTGAAAGGTTCCAAGTTCGATTCCGGTCAAGGGCATGTACCTTGGTTGTGGGCACATCCCCAGTAGGAGGTGGGCAGGAGGCAGCTGATCAATGTTTCTCTCTCGTTCATTTTTCTAACTCTCTATCCCTCCCCCTCTCCCTTCCTCCCTGTAAAAAAAATCAATAAAATATATATATTTTTAAAAGCATCACCAAATTTTTAAATAAAGACCCAAACACTTCTAATATTAAACACTGAAGTAAAGGTGAGTTTCATATATATATATATATATATATATATATATATATATATATATATGAAAGATGAATAAAAATAAGACAATGACTTTTCAACACACTTATTTCAGTTTAGGGACCTGAGTGGCCAGAACCTGTCCAGGCAGCTCAAGGACAAGGTGGGGACCAACCCTGGACAGGACGCCCCTCCATCACAGGGCCACTCTCTCTCACACACACACACACACACACACACACACACACTCATGCTGGGACAATGTAGACATACCAATTCACCTCATGTGCACATCTTTGGGATGCAGACATGGGGAGAGCATGCAAACTCCACACTGGGAATCAATCTTATAACAAAACAACCTTGAACAAAGCAGCCCTATTCAATGAGTGCTGGATTTCCATTCATATGTGCTTTATAGTAACAATGTTTCTCTCTTAAAAAAGATCCCATAAGAGACCATTGGCAATTTGATATTTTGCATAGCTCTTGGTTCCCTGTTGATACTCACAGGTTAAACCAACTTAAAATGTTGTGAACACAAATTTCCCAAGTAGAATTATGAGAGCATGCGCTCTTACCCTCCCCCTCTTCCCCCAAGTTAACACTTTCTGAAGCTGAACTGCAGACTTACAGTTAGATACTCATCTTTGTGGACCATGTTCTGGCTCCCAGTTTGCTAGAGGGTTTGCTGATTGAAGAACATACTGATTTGAGGGCAGAATGATTGAGCTTTTACTGCTGGTACCCAAAGCACAGAAGAATTTACAGATGAAGCTTCCAGTTAGAAGCATGGGTGTGCCCCTGGGTTGAATGGACCTAACGTTCTCTGTGGCCCTTCTCTCCCGCCAGGGCACGTGCACATCACGGACTTCAACATCGCCGCCATGCTGCCCAGGGAGACGCAGATCACCACCATGGCCGGCACCAAGCCTTACATGGGTATGGGCTTCGGGGGCAGCTGTCTGGACTCAGAGCAAGGCATTTGTTTTCCATTCCTGTAGAGACCATTTATTACGCCCCCATCACCTGTAGGGACTTGCAGCTGGAAATGACAAGCCCCCCTCCCGACTACCTGGGGAGCTTCTGATTTCATGGGTCTCTGGTGAGCCTCGGGGTTCTCCATTTAGGAAGCACCCCATCGGAGGCTGATTCAGGAGGGCCACTCATCACCTTTGGAAAACACTATTTTACAGAGTTATTTAGGATGGCGTCTGCCCACTCCCTAACGAAGAATATCAATTCAGTAAATGCCTACTAATTACCTCTGGGTCAGCAGTTCTCAACCTGTGGGTCGCAACCCCTTTGGGGGTCGAATGACCCTTTCACAGGGGTCGCCTAAGACCATCGGAGAACACATATATAATTACATATTGTTTTTGTGATTAATCACTATGCTTTCATTATGTTCCATTGGTAACCATGAAATGGGGGGTCACCACAACACGAGGAACTGAATGAAAGGGTCACGGCATTCGGAAGGTTGAGAACCACTGCTCTGGGTGCGTGGTGCTGTATCAGGAGCTGGGGACCCTGGAGTGAGCAACACAGACCAAGTCTCCAGCCCATGGAGCTGACTTTCTGGTGGGAGGAGTTTAAACACAGAAGCAATCAGAGAAGCAGATGCAGACATAAGTAGGATGCTAATAAGTGACGAGTGTTATTATAACCACTATTTACATGATACAGCATTACATGCAGGGGGCTGTAAAGTTTAGAGTGGCTTACAGTTATAATTTTTATTTTTACTTTATCACAATACCATGAGTTCTCCTTTTTGAAAGATGAGGAACTTGGTTTCACCTGAATATTTAAAATTTACCCAGAGTGAACAGATGAGAAAAAAATTAAAACGACATGCTTTTACCCTAATTAGTTGTGATGATTACAGTGGATGATGTCACTGGTTAAACTGGTGGCATTAAATTAAGTCGGGGGTAGAATGAATTTTACTGGCTAGAGGTGGTCGGAGGAATTCACAGGCCAGATATCTGTATGTGAAATCAAGGGAAAGGACAATGCCACTTTCTTTTCATATTTCATTCTTTTCCTCATGCAACTGAAGACGGAAAGGGAGAGAGAACCCCCACGTGCAGGACTGCATCACTTTCTAAGAGAAAGAAATCTATGGCGGGAAATGAGCTTCATTTTACCCGATATTTGAACAACCGCAAATGTTCTGGCTTCCAATTATCAGTGGAGGGAATAAATCTGTTTTGTCATTTCTGAAGTCATGGACACATATAATTCAGCCTATTTTCTGCCTAAAACCAATGGTACTCAAATGAGTTAAAGGACTATCCATGCCTGCTGGTCTGATGAGTTTAATTCTGCAGGTTACCTGGGTTTCCTTCCATATCAAGGACTATTTTCTTGGAGCCAAACCAGACAATGTGCATCTGGGGTTTCTAGGCCTAGTTGCCATGGTGAGAGGAGGAAAGGGAGGCCACCTTTATTTTCTCTCCCCAGTAATTTTCAATACAAGATCCATATAATTTAATTCTCCTTGAAATTGGCATGTCTAGTCTTTTCACCACATGGAGCTTAGAAATTGGAATCTGGACAAGGTTCTCTGTGCCTCTCCATCTTCACACTCATAATTAACAATTACTAATATTTACGGAAAGCCTTCTGTGGGCCAGATGATGTGCTAAATGTTTTGCATTCATTTACTCATTCACTTTTTTTCCTCAACAATCGTATACGACAGGTTATAATTATTCGCATTTTACAATGAGGAAAACAAGAAGCTAAGTGATTTGCCCAAGATCACGTGGCTAGTAATTGAAAATGGCCTAGATTAAATCGAGCTCTGTCTGACTTTAGACAATCAAGTTTCTTCCTGAAAGAGAAAAATTGTTAATGTTATTTGTGGTTCTTAAATGGTTGTAAGCCAATTTAAGTAGGCCAAACTGTTAGAATGGCTTCTTGTTTCTCTGTCCAGAAGTTGCCCTTGGCTTTGATTTTTGGATGGGAGTCTCTCTTAAGAAGTATTATGGGTGGAAATCATCTTTCTTTACAAAAATAACTTGTTACCAAAACTTGGCAAAATCTACCTCTAACCCTCACCAGCACTCATTTTATAGCACTCCTATAGGATACTAATTAGCAATTAACCAGAAAAAATATATCTGAAAATAAAAAAAACTTGGATTCAATACTGAATGAAGATTATAGGAATATACAACAGCTATTAATATGAGATGCAGAGCATATAATGAAGCAATTCCTTGGCTCTGGAAATGAGAAGATAAGCAGTCTGCCAGTTCTTAACCATTTTTCACTCATAATCTTCTAAGTCCATGCTTTCTCCCATCACTCCAATCCTTCCTTCTCCCTACTCCTAGGTCTGGGCAACTATAATCCAGGTCACTTAGAGCTTAAATTAAAACATTCTCCCCTCCAAAAACAAACAAACAAATTCACTATGGAAACCGTGCACCATGCAGATAAGCAGAGTGGACATTAATCCCTCTGCTTACAGACAAGTATGGTTTCCTTCCAGATCTTCTGTCTATGTGCACGCAAAGACATCCCTTTTTACAGTCAGATTATACTGAATTTCTGTAACCTAAATTTTCACTGTATAATGTAATCACAATAATAACAGGCATCATAAACTGAGCATTTATTATGGCCCATGCAGTTTGCTAAGTTTTTAACATTTTGTGTCATTAAATTCTCAAAGCAACCCTATAGAATAGGTTTCACCATTATTCTGATTTTACAGATTTACAAAAAAAAAAAAATCAGGCCTAGAGAGAAACTGACCTGGTCATAATCACACAGCAAGGACTGGTGGAGCACCAGGTTAAACCCAAGTCTAAATACGTCTCGAACATTGATGGCAATGGAGGTGCAATGGCTCACAGTTACTGAGCTCTTCCTACATGACCAACATTGTTCTAAGTATGTGTATCATGTCATTTAAACTAAACGAGGCAGGTACTGCTATTGCTCCCACTTGAGACTGGCAGACTGAGAAGTTAAGCTCTGCCCAAGAGGAGCTATAGCTACAGCCCTCAGGGTCTGACGTCAGAATCTACTCTCCGGTTGGTTTAAAATCTGAAAAACAAAGAATGGAAATCCAAATAGCTAATGAACACATTAAAATATGGCCAAGCTTATTAGTAATCAGGAGAATGTCCATCTCAACCACAATGAAAGATAATTAGGCACTCACAAGATCGGCAAAACTCAAAAGCTTAGTTACTACCAAGTGTGGATAAGGAGCTTGACTAAAGGAAGTCTTATGCCTTGCGGGTCATCGTGTTAATTGGTACAACCACTTTGGTAAGTAGTTCCGTGTGATGTGGTGCATGTGAAGACACACACTCCGTGCCCAGCAGCTCTCCTTGCAGGAATGGAATGTACGTACAGAAATCTTCCATGTGCAGGAGAGTCATGAAAGGGTTGTTCACAATGCTCCCAAATTGAAAATAATCCAAATAGTTATCAACTATAGAATAGGCAGGTAAATTACTGTATGTGAGCAAACTGTGAGCAAACTGAAGCCATGTGCAGCAATTTTGATAACATGTAATCTTGAGCAAGTAAAGCAAGACACCAAAGAAAGCAAGGAGTGGGATTTAACATATATG
Source organism: Myotis nattereri (assembly GCF_964212035.1). Lineage (NCBI taxonomy): Eukaryota > Metazoa > Chordata > Mammalia > Chiroptera > Vespertilionidae > Myotis > Myotis nattereri. The sequence goes on from NC_138080.1 coordinate 87,099,492, forward strand.
AGATGTATATACACACCTACATATATGTTATGTACACATACATGCTATATATACACACATATCCTTATGTTATATAGACAGGGGAGGGCAAAAGTATGTTTATAGTTATAATACAAATAAATAATGCAATAATTAATAAGTAATAATACAAGAATAAGCTCTTGTGTTTAGTGTACTCACAACTGTAGACCTACTTTTGCCCACACTTGTGTGTGAGTGTGTGTGTGTATAACATATAGTCAAAACTGAAGTATTGCTTAGAAATGCATGTAAAGGTAGTAAATCTATGTAAAAAGGGATCAAAATTACTAACATAAATTCAAGAAAGTGGTTACTTCCAGGGTTGCGAACAGGACAGGAATGAAGGTGGGGTCAACATTCTATTTTGTGACCTGTGTAATGGTCCCCTGGCTATTTTCTTATCACTACTTGTTAAGTTGCTCTTTTATGTTTTAGTTCCTTTTCTGAATGTAGGTTGAAATACTTTAAAAACCAAGCAAAGCACCCAGTGCCTGTTTGAGGGAAGGGGTGTCCCTCTGCACCTCTGTGTGTACCCTCTCGGGGGCAGGGGATCCTCTGGCAGGGTTGGCAAGAGCCCCTCGTTATCTCTTTGTCTGGCTTTTCAGCTCTTTGAGGGCTCAAAGCCTTGCCCATCCACTGTGCTTTTACATGTTGGCCTGATGTGTTTTTCTTCATGTTCTACCAAAATTCTTCAATGCCTAGCACACCGTGAATATTTGCTGAATAAATGAACACATATCCAAATGTCCTCCAAATGCTGGAAAACAGAATAAGCAGAAAATAAAAAAAAAATATGCTCATATAAACTCCAAGGATGATCCAAGATGACAGGATTCACAGCTTTTATCAAGTAATGCCATTCTGATAGGTATTTTCTTAGCACGATGGTCTATTTATCCCTCAAAGTCCTCTGCAGCTTCTCTAAGGGAGATGTCAGTCACCCTGGGGACTATCTGAGATGACTTGTTGTGAGATACTGAGAAAGGAAAGCAGAACTATAGGCCATTCCATCCAGTCTGGGGGGTACCATGGGGTCAGGGCCATTACCTCCCAAATCGCACAGGGACTGTGACTTATAGAAAGGATGCAGTGATGCATGAACCGTGAGTCCCGTGGGAAGGAAGCCTGCGCAGTCCTGCTATGGCGGCTCGTGCAGTCAGGCTCAGTCCTGGGAGGTCAGCATTCTACCTCTAAGTGCATGCTGCCCATAAGATTGTACTCAGAACTGCGGGCACTGGGCAGGGCAAGTCAGACCCACAACCCAACAATATTTTTTGTCCAGACTCAGCAGCTCACTACAGAGAAGGGTCCAGTGTGTGTAGCTCTTGGTTAGGTAAAATTCCCATTATTATAAAATGTTTGCCTCTCTAAAAGAGTGCCTAATTTTTTTTTTAATCCTCACTGTAGGATATGTTTATTGATTTTAGAGAGAGGGAAGGGATTAGAGGGGAGGTTTATGGAGGGAGGGGGAGAGAGAGAGAGAAGAGAGAAACATGGATATGAGAGAGAAACATCAATCTGTCGCTTCCCTTATGAGCCTAACTTGGGATCAAACCCACAACCTAGATGTGTGCCCTGACTGGTAATCAAATCCACAACCTTTTGGTGTATGAGATGATGCTCCAAGCAATTGAGCCACCCGGCCAGGGCAAGAAGAGCACCTAATTTTGTGAGCACTTTCTAGGTGCCAAACACTGAGCTGCGATTTGGGCATGCACTACATCGTTTAATTTCTCACCTCCAGAAAGATTGTCCTCTTATTCTGACTTGGCTGGTGAGGATTCTCAAGCTTAGCCAACAGACAATAAGCAATGAAGGCGAGTTTTGAACTCAGCACAACTCCAGGGCTAATAATTGCAACCATTGCTTGATGAATTGACTCAGCAGCATTCATTCATTCAATGTGTCTTGAGTGACTTTAAATGCCAGGCTCAATGCTGGGCACTAGGAATGTAGTGGTGAGCAAGCAGATGAGATACCTGCCTTTGCATTGTGTTCCATTCTCTCTACTCCACCCCTTAGGAGTCAGGGCTATTCTTGGAACAGTACGTAGAATGTAGAAGGTTCACCTTGTGTCAAAGTGCTTAGAGAACGGGCACTGGGGCCTTAGAATAAACTGTAGCTCTGCCTTGCACTGCAGTCCATTCACAGAGCGATGTTACACAGTGTAAGTGACTCACATTTTATATAAAACATTATATCTCTCAGACTGTCCACTCCCTCTTCCCTCCCTCCTTCACCCCCAAGAGCAAGGTGCAAATGCTGCCTTGCCTCTTCAAGATGACGGAGATGGAGAGCCAACACATTGCAGCCCTTTGGTCCAAACCTGCCAAGTCAAGACAACACACGTCATCTCCGCCTTCTTGGTTTCAGGGGCAGCCACACATTTGAGGCCTGATGGGATCTAATTTTTCATACTTGCATGTTCTAAATAAGAGAAGAATGTGTCCACGAATGCCTGAGGCTACCTGTTGTGTTGGTTGATGAATGAGGCTCCTGAGAGAGACCAGAAAATTAGAAATGCTGCCTGCTGTGAGCAATCAAACCATGGATGATAGACATCTATACAAGCGCATCTCCCTTCTACCCTGGTGTCTCACCTTTGGGGGACCCCGTTGGGAAAGTGGATTTGTGAATGTCTCGGGGAGTAGAACAGACCTAACTTTCCTGTGTTTTCAGCACCCGAGATGTTCAGCTCGAGGAGAGAAGCCGGCTATTCCTTTGCTGTGGACTGGTGGTCCCTGGGAGTGACAGCCTACGAGCTTCTGAGAGGCCGGGTACAGTAGGACTGCATTTCTTTGCCCTCTTCCAGCTATTTCCATTTTTAGATGGAAAAGATGGATTTCTGTGTGCGATAAAAACCCAGCAGTTTGTTTGAGAGGTGAAAATGGCTATGCCATGTGAAGCTGTTAGCAACCCTTGGGGTTTCTGTATTCATTCATTCTCCCAGCTATGGGGACCAAGCATGGGGGTTCACCTCAAAGCATGGGTGGTGGGCACACGGTGCAATATACAGATCTTGTAGCATAGAAACCCACACCTGAAACCTATATGTTCATGTTGACCAATGTCACCCCATCTGTTTAATAAATAAAAACATGAAAATAAAGAAATCAATGAACAATGTTGAGATTATAAACTCCCAGGGAGGAGAAATCCATATGACCCACTAAATACCTTGTACAAATATGTTTGTTTGTTTAAAGAAAAGCATTTTGCAGTCATGGTACAAAAGTCTAATGCAGACACACTTCCCCAAGGTGAGTGTGAATTATTAATTCAACATGATTCATGCTCTGTCTTGTTGGATTCCTGTCTGTCATTCAGTTCCTAGGTTCTGGGTTCAGTGGCAAATTACAGTAGTTTCCTTCTAAAAGAAATATTTCTTAAACTAAGAAAATGCCTATGAAGAATTTTTCTAACAAAATATTTTTTTCTTCCTCCCATATGTTATTTTTTACCTCCATGGTAGTTCCCTGTTATCTATCTGATGTATCAGTATTGTCAGGTTCTTTTTTCTGCTTTAGAAAGGTGAAGAAAAGTTATTATTAGGTTGCTGTATATATATATATATATATATATATATATACACACATATGAGAAAGAGACGTTTAAGTTCTACTCTCTAAGCATATTTCAATGTTATACAATGTACAGTGTATTCTTGTATTTTATTATTGTATTATTTTCCATAAGAACAACTGTAAACCTACTTTTGCCCCACCCTGTATGTCTATACACATCTGCATTCATCCTTCTGTTGATAGACACTTAGGTAGTTTCCATAGCTTGGCTTTTGTGAATATACTGCAGTGAACGCAGGGGTGTGGTTTATTTTTTCTAAGCACAGGTGTGACCTTCAACGAGAAAAAACGCTGCTGCTTCCAAAGCTTCACATAGTCACACACACACACGCACACACACACACACACACGCACACGCACACACACTCACACACACACTCACACACACATACACCCACACACACCCTTCACAGGACTTACCCCACCCAACAAACACCAACAGCCTTCAGATGTCTTCTCCTGGCTTGGCATTCTCTGCCCCATGGAACCAGGTTAACTTTTCAGATTTTGCTTCAACTTGAAAGACCCCAACTCCTGATAAATTCACTTTGGCCTCTTTGGATGTCCTCCTCTCTGAGGCTTTTTTATTCCTTCCTTTCTTCCTTCCTTCCTTTCCTCCCTCCCTCCCTCCCTACCCTCCCTCCCTCCTTCCTTCCCTTCCTTCCTTTCCTTCCTTTCTTCCTTCCTTAACCTCATGTTCCTTTGCCTATAAAGATATTTGCCAAGGTAAACCCTGGTCTTCTTAAGGAATCACTCTCACAGTACTGGGAATTGCTGAATTGAATTTGAATAAAGTTAAGGATGTGTCTTAATTGCAGGACCATTCAGCATCTTTGTATTCAATGTATATTGGTCCTTTCTGAGAATGCCATGCCATTAGACTGTTCCACATGTCTCTGTGGGGAAGGCCTTTCTCCAGGTCTTTCTTATTCAAATCCTACCCATTCTCGGCCCCTTCTCCAGAGAAGCATTCTCTGGTCTCCAGCTGAAGTGATCTGTGTCTCTCCCAAATATTTATGCACTTCACTTCTCTTATAACCTGAATTTAAAATTATTGGAAAATATAGAGAAGCAGAAAAATAAAGGTAAAATCAACCATATCCACTAAGGCAAAGAATATTCCCAATTAAAAATCCAACCCTCCTTTGACCTTCCAGTCCCACCTTTCAGAATTAACAGTCACCATACTCAGTTCCAAACCTTTTCTGTTTTTATAAGGTTAATCTGTTTTCACATACACATAGATACATGATTGTTGTTGCTTTAACAAAAGTAAAATATGCTTTGTCTTTCTGTTGAGACTTTTTTCCACTTAAGATAACATGTAGCACTTTCTACATCAAAACATATAAATCCATTTTATTTTTTAGGATTAAATCCATTTTGTAAATATGTTGCCCTTATCAATTTTTCCAGGTATGTCTATGTTGATGCTCGTATCTCTTCTATATTATGAGATGGTAAATTCATTAAAGACGAAGCATGCATCCTACATACTTTAGTGGTAACTCTAACTCGGTACCTATGTGTGTAGTGAATGGCTGGGGGAACGAGTCTCCACAGATCAATTCATACATTCCCGGGAAGGATCACCAAGCAGGCTGCGTGGAATTATGTTTCCAAATAGAGCTAATCAGAAGCAATGAAACACTGCATTTCATAATGACCATCAGCACGACTCACCCACAGAGAGAGTGTGCCAAACAATCATGTCTCCACATTTACAAAGGTACTTGAAAACATCCCCATGGTTTCTGAGCTTGATCGCAGCTTTGACGAACGGGTCCCACAGCTATTGACCTGCATTGTCTCCCAGCTGTCATTGCCAAGGCAAAGCCCATAGCTTTCCCAGTTTTGTATTTTCCCTAAGCATTAGCTTCATAGGGACGTACGGAGTTTTGCACTAAGTGTACATTCCTAGCTACAGTTCTTGCTGTGTACTCTGGAAATATTATATAATCCTAAAACATCACTTTCTCCCATCTACATTTTTACATTTTCCACTTTTGTCCATTCTTTATATTCTCACTCTTAATATGCTGCCTTAGAATTGTTTGATGCATCTTATCATGTACACTGTAATTTTTCTTTATAGCATGAATTACATTTACTGAAGCATGTGTGTACAGTCTGTATAACTATTTGTGGTTTCCCTAGGGAGATGTTAAGCTCCACCAACATAGAAATTATATCTGTCTCATTGTTATTCTTCATCCACAATGCCCAGTAGAGGTGCTGGAACATACTAGGCATTCAATAAATATTTGGTAAGTGAGGAAATATATAATTCTAGTAGTTAATGAATTAACATGGATTTTTAAATTTAGAACTAGAAAAATGTCATAGAAGAGAAAGGCAGTTTGATTATTTTTAACAAGTTGATAGGCCATGAGGATTTTTTTAAAAACTATTAAAAATCAGTTGTACGGCCTTCCAATAAATGAAAACAATCTTAAGCCAGTTGCTTGTGGCATTCATCAGTTAATTATTCACTTATCAAATCATTTGTAATTTTAGATGGCTAAGAAACAGTAGGTTGAGAAGCAGCAATGAGTCAAAGAAGGAAATTAGAAAAAATATTGATGTTGCACACGTATGTAACCCTGGACCCTACCATGCCAAACATGCCCTGACTCTTAATGGTATACACGGAATGAATCCCAGTAGAGACCCACAGGGCCCTTCACCTAGTCAGCAGTCAGTAAACATTGATAATAGTGATAAGGTGCCTAGTACTCATCTTCTGATATTGGGTTGCATGGGTTATTTCCATTATATGGTTATTGAGACCAAAATTAGCATTGGTCCTTTATTGCATCTTGAGGGAAGAAAACATGGGACAGGTGTGTTTAGACCTTGCCTATAAAAATAATGGTGGGCCAGTCATCTTTTTGGGAGGTCAACTCCTAGCACTTCATGGTTCCTTGATAATGGACATCTGCATGCCGTGTGCGTTAAACCTTTCTCCACCTGTAGGATGAGTCACTGTTCACATTATATCCACCTTTTTACCCCACGTCAGTAATCACAAAATATTTCTCCTATATTGTGTCTAATATATACTAGCCACTCTATTGAGAACTTTACATGCATTATGCCATTCAATTTCCCCAACAATCTCATGAGGTGGTTCCTTTTACAGATGAAAGAATTGAAATCCAAATTGAGTGGCTCCATTTAGTCCTCACTTTCTTTTGCCTTCAGAGCTCAAACACTTCTTATATTACCTTTTAATACTGAGTTACAACAGGGAAAAATAAACTCCCCCATTTCTTCCAATTTGGTTCATCAGTCCACAAGTATTTACTAAGTATCTCGAAAGGGCAGACCCTTGATACATGTGCATATCCATTTTAGCTGTCCTGCTAATGGATAAACCAACATGGAAATTTTGTTCATTCAACAGGCATGTAATAAGCACCTACTAGGTGCTAGGACCCCTGGGGAAAATGTGAGTATAGTATAAACCCCTGGGGTTTAGTAGCTCCCAGTTCACATAAAAGAGAAAATGCCAGCATGGATTCCTTTATGAAATAGAATTACTATAGGTAAAGGCTGCCCTCGTGTGGACATTTATGAAAACTGTAATAAAACCACTTTTTTTTTTTTTTTTTTTTTACCCCACCGAAGTTAAAACTATAGAAGAACCTGGTTTTCTCAGAAGTAAAAGTATTTTTGCCTCATCATAAAACTTGCCACCCCACTTCATAGAACCAGGGACGCATGACTTTTGGGACAGGGTTGAAGTCTTCTGGGTAACTTTCTATTCTGAATGTATTCATTATGATTCAAACAATTGAAGACAGGTATATGGTAAACTCTGGATCTCTTTAGAATCAAACTAAATAACAAGATTTTAAAATTTCAACTTACTGAGTTTTATGAAAGATGTACAGTGTTTTATAAAAATTCCTCTATAAGTTACCTTATAAAACTATTCCAAATTAGTATCTCAGAGGTGGATTTAGCCCACAGAAATGTTTTGTTTGACCCAGAATGATTACCAACTTTTAAAAATTCTGAGATTTCAAAACCGCAACACAGGATGGACCATATGTGTATATGCCAACAGGGCAACAGCTAGAGGGGATAAGAAAATGATACTGAGATTTTCCTGGTTGACAGTGTGATTTTTCACACTTTTACCCTGTACACATGAAGACGTTTCCTTCCTCTCTCCCTTAAGAGACCGTATCATATTCGCTCCAGCACGTCCAGCAAGGAAATTGCACACATGTTTGAGACGGCTATTGTGCCTTACCCTTCTGCCTGGTCACCGGAAATGGTGTCACTTCTTAGAAAGGTAAGGAGGAGGAGGATCGCACGACAAAAAGAAACGCTAAAACAGCAGCAGGCGCTCTGGTCAGAGTTAGTACACAGTATGCATTTCCAGCGTGGGCTTTGCAGCCAACAGCTTTCAGACGCATGGCTTCGTGAGGCAATGCACATGTCCTCCTGTAGGTGCCAAAGCCACCCCACACTCAGCGTGCCCGAAATGGGGTCTCGGTCTCTCTGTATTTCCTGGACTTTCTCCAAGCTTCCCAACTCAGTGCCTGGCCTCTCCATCCAATCACTTCTGCAAGCCAGAAACCGGAAATCATTCAGCACCCCCCTATCCAATCCATCACCAAGTTCCGGAATCTGACCTTTTAAGTATTCTTTGAATCTGTCACTTCCCTCCATCTCCATGACTGTCTCCCAACCCTACGGCCGTCAAGTCTTATCACTGGTCCGCCCTGTGCACTTCTACACACCACATTCTGTTCTCCTTTCTGCCCCATAATGACCTGTTCAAAGCACACTTTGTTGTCTTCCCATTGTCCTTAGAATGAAGAGCAAAATAATTTGTATGATGTAAAAGTTCTAACTACCTCTCAAGCCTTATTTTGGACTTTTGCCCCTATTACACATAAACCGCTTTAGTCTTTTTCTCTTCTGTTTCCCCTCCCCCATCTCACTCTCACATATCCGTCCCTCACCACAGGCCCTTTGCACATGCTAGAGTCCCACTGCCCTCTCCCCAACTCTTCCAGCTCCCTCCCTTAGACCAGGACCATTCAGTGTGATTCACTGATTAGTTCAAGTCCATGAATTATTTCTTCAGGTTCATGATAAGTACAGAAATTGAAAGAAACATTCAGAAATATTTGTAGCAATTTGATATTGCTACTGCCTCTCAGCACATGGCCAGTGGGTTCATCTCATTTCTAGCAGGAGCTCAATAGTATGTGTCCAATGATAGTGTGTGAAGAATATGGACCCCAAGAGGATGGGTGGGCTTCATTCAGGAAAGAAAATTGCACAGGTGATGGCAGGTCAAGGAAAAGGGCCTAAGAGTCAAACCTGTGTCTCTTGCCTTTGGGGTCAAGTCCATTTGTTTTGGAATAGGGACATTGCCATTGGTTATGGCAAAGATGAACAGGGTGGTCATTTCCCATAAGCAAATTTTCTCCAGTTTCAAGACAGCCTCTTCCCCCCAGATTTCTCCCCTGGCGATCCCAGGTTATCCCCTCCAGAACAATTCTCAGGTGGAATTGCCACTTTCCATTAGAACCACAGGGTTGATGTGGCGTCGTTGGCTCTGGAGTGGTTAAGGGGGAAAAATCTTTAACCCCAGTTTATAAAACCCAGAACTATAACAGGTACCTTAGTTACACCTTCTCTGTGTCACCCCCAATATACTTTGGTTAGTTGTAAAAACAGCTAAAACTTTTAGTGGGAAATGAATTTCATTTGTGAAAATGTGCGCACATTCCTCCACTAATGAGAGGTGTACGGTAAACTACACTAATGAGAACAGACCTTCTCTTAAGCACTGTATATACATGGCCTCATGTCATCCTAGCTGCAACCTTATGAAATAGGTTACTATCCCCTTTTAATAGATGGGTAAACTGAGATTTAGAGGATAAACTTGCCCATAGTTAATAAAATAGGGGAATCAACCATCAAAGACACATTTGACTCCACAGTTGAAGCTGTTTTCACACTCCACCTTGCAAAAAAAAACCAATAACAACCTACAATTCATTCTAACTGGGCCTTATCTGTATTATTTGTTTATGGGGTCAGGGAAGGGGGATGATGCCTTATTTCCTTCAATCCTACACTTGAAAACATTTAGAGGGAATTTGTGTGGGGTTTTTTGGCCCCATTTTGACCTTCCTCGTGATCTTAATGTTTCTGTTCCTTTGGCAGCTACTTGAACCTAATCCAGACCAACGGTTTTCTCACTTGTCTGACCTTCAGAACTTCCCATACATGAGTGATGTGAACTGGGATGCGGTTTTACAGAAGAGGCTCATTCCAGGTTTCATTCCTAACGTGAGTCAATCCTAACAATCCCATAATAACGCACATGCAGTGCATGTCGCCCTGTGTGCCAGAGACGCGCCTGGTCTGGTTAGATAACCACAGCAGTGCTGTGAGACAGCCCACATTCCCACTTTACAGATGACAACACTGAGGCACACACAGGTACCTTGGCCACCGAAGCATCCCGTGGCTACCAAGCAGCCGAGTGGGAATTCCAATCCAGCTCTATCTGTGTCTGGAGTTCCAGCTCTAACCACTTGTTGTGGCATGCTTTTTTTTTTTTCCAAAGAAGATCTAATCCTCCTAATACACAGTCCTCACTTAACGTCATAAATAGGCTCTGTGACTTTAAGAGAAGTGGCATAGAATGAAAAGTTTTACCATTGGCTGGCTGATATAAACAAGACTTAAGTTCCTACACGTCTCCTCAACGTTATATGGAAACAAAACCTCAAAGACCTGCTGTTGTCCTTTCCAGGAATCTGCCAATTGAAAAAATGATGCTTTCTCTGATTCCAAAGATGTAGGAATTTGTGTGCCTGGGGTTCTGTGAGTCAAAGTATTGAAACCTGTCAGGGTTGGGGTGAGGCATTTCTTTTTGCCATTCATCCCTCCTGTATCCGTAATGACTAAGAGCCAAAGGGAAATCTTTCCCACTGGATGAGTCCCTGGCCAGGGGACATCTGTGGCCGACGGCAGACCGCTGGTAAGAGCCGGAATCCAGGTCAGAGTGCTCAGTGAGACGGCGTGTGCTGGAATTCTGGGGGTGGAGAATCACGACCTTATGGAGAGGCCAGAGGGTGGGGTCAAGGGCTTACCTGGCCACTTTGCCGAGTCCAGTAGGGGTGGCTGGTACCAGGCTGTCAGGTGGCACGGGATTCTCCTGCTGCTTCCACAACCCGCACCCCGACAAGTAACCATCAGTTCTGCACCAAGAGGCCCTCCACCCACAGCTCTGACTTTATTGTGGATCAGAATCACGTGGGGAGCTTGTGAAACGTGCAATTTTCTCGCGTGCAGTTGGGGAACTGGGAAGCTGAGCAAACAACTCAAGTGATTCTAATGGTCTGCATCAGTGGTTCTCAACCTTGGCTGCACATTAGAATCACCTGGGAATCTTTTTAAAATCCTGATTTCTGGGCCTCATCCTCCGGAAATTCTGTTTCTTTGTTACTAATGTTGTGGCCCCACCCCATAGCAAAGAAACAGAATTTCCGGAGGATGGGGCCCAGAAATCAGGATTTTAAAAAGATTCCCAGGTGATTCTAATGTGCAGCCAAGGTTGAGAACCACTGGTCTACATGATTGTTAGAGCATAAATTTGAGACGCAGAACCCAAAAGGTCAAACTTTAGAAAAATAATTATCATTGATTTCCTCTCAAGTCAGCCCATGGGGGGGGGGGGCGCTCATAGGTAGTTTAGAAAAATAAACAAAATATAAAACTAACAAATGTGAAAAACAATGCTAGCACAACATTATCCAAAATTTGCGTGGGAATCCTAGCTCTTTACCCTTGGAATGCTCCTTTAGGCCCCTGTGTCTGTCCCCACATTCGCTCAGGTGTAGTTTGGAATGATACAGGGATCTAGGGAGTGAGCCAGCCTGTGTTCCTTGCAGAAAGGCAGGCTGAATTGCGACCCCACCTTTGAACTTGAAGAAATGATTTTGGAGTCCAAACCTCTTCATAAGAAAAAGAAGCGTCTGGCAAAGAAGGAGAAGGAGATGAGGAAATGTGATTCCTCTCAGGTGAGCAGGTCCCTGCCCAACCCGTGGGAACCTTCAGGATGGCTGCAGTTCCTCTGAGAGCTTCTGCTGGGAGGTCAGCTCAGTGCTGGCTTTTGCTGCCTGGTGAATGCACGGAGCAGCTGAACAGCTAGGCAGCCCTGGGCATCCTAGCAGCAACATTTCCCCATGGGCGTTCTAGCTCGGTCATGAACTCGATCCAGTTAGTACCTTCTCCCAGCTCTCAATTCAACATTGTCGATTTTCTGGGAGAGACTCTAGTGGGCCAAGCCCAGGCCAAGTGACTAGGTTTGGAAGCACAGGCATGCCTCGTTTTATTTGCCCTTTGCTTTGATGTTGTGTTTTTTACAAATTGAAGGCAGGACTCTCCGCCAGCAAAAAAATTACGACTTGCTTTGTTGCAATACTTGCTTCATTGTGGTGATCTGAAACTGAACCCACAATATCTCTGAGGTACTAGTATGTCTGTATACACGTGGCTGTTTGGTGCCTCACTCCTGCTGGGAGCGGCCGGCCCTAGAGGTGGTATCTGTTCTTTGCTATAAGCAAAATTTCATGCTACCAGAGCGAGCAGAATAGAGAGCAGAAATGACAGAATTCTTATATGGTCAAGTACTATTTTTGGATTTTAGGCTGAGTTGATTTTTTAACCATACTATTCTGTCAGAGTTAGAGCTCAGATCTCAATACAACAACTTATAGGGCAGTGATGGCAAACCTATGACACACATGTCAGAGGTGACACACGAACTCATTTTTTTGGTTGATTTTTCTTTGCTAAATGTCATTTAAATATATAAAATAAATATCAAAAATATAAATCTTTGTTTTACTATGCTTGCAAATATCAAAAAATTTCTATATGTGACATGGCACCAGAGTTAAGTTAGGGTTTTTCAAAATGCTGACATGCCGAGCTCAAAAGGTTCGCCATCACTGTTATAGGGACTCAGTAGGATTTTATACACGTGGTTCTATGCTTTATAACAGTGGTGAAGAAATAAACATTCAATTTGCCTCTAATGATTAGCCATTCATCTAGTCATTCACCCATCCTTCCATCCACCCACTTACCCACTCAACTAATGGTCATCTATCCCTCCATCCATTTATTTAGGCTACTTTTATTGAGAACCTATTACCTTCCAGGTCCTATGTTAAATACCAGAGGGAGTTATGAGTATCATTCCTGCATTCAATGACATTTCTATTCTCAAAGATTATATAGTCTTGTTAGCTCTGCAAACAAATTAGAATGCTCAATGTCTTTCATTTCTCTAGTCCTCAGGAACCACTAGACCCTTAAAGGCCAACTGAAGTCCACATCCTGTTTGTTCACAGGCTGGCCTCTTGCCAGATCCCCAGCCTTAAGTGTTTTCTAGGGCCCTGCAAAGAACGCTTAGCTGTGCCACAACCCATCTTGCTTATTGCTCTGCATTTTGACCATTTTCCTCCTAATGATCTGTTCTTCACTTCATCACTAACTGGCTTCTCCAGAATTACCCCTCTCTATGTCCCTATATAGTTTGACTCAAGCTGGATAGAGGCCTCAAATGTAGCAAATACAAGATATCATCTTTATGATACACTAGAGGCCCGGTGCACAAAATTCGTGCACTTGGAGTTGGAGGGGTCTCCCTCAGCCCAGCCTGCACCCTCTCCAATCTGGGACCCCTCGGGGGATGTCCAACTGCCAGCAGTCAGACATTCCTCTCACAATCCAGGACTGCTGGCTCCCAACTGCTCACCTGCCTGCCTGCTTGATTGCCCCTAACTGCTTCTGCCTGCCAGCCTGATCACCCCCTAACTGCTCCCCTGCTGTCCTGATTGACACCTAACTGCTCCCCTGCCAGCCTGGTTGCCCCCAACTATCCTCCCCTGCAGGCCTGGTTCCCCACCCCCAACTGCCCTTCCCTGCCAGCCCCCTGCAGGCCTGGTCACTACCAACTGCCCTCCCCTGCTGGCCATCTTGTGCTCACATGGGAGTGGCCATCTTGTGTGAGGGTGTGGCAGTCAATTTGCATATTACCTCTTTATTATATAGGATATATGTTTATATAAATGTGTTTTGTTTACATATACACATATTTTTATATATGTACTTAATGTGTAAGTACATACATATATATGTATATAAATATATAAACATATACATATATAAAATAAACAAAATTTTATGTAAATATATTTTAAAATAGTATGTAATATTTTGTTTATATATTTATGCAATATTTTAGTGTTAAAATTGTACTTGAATATATAGCATTTTCTAATTCCTAGATTTTTAAAAATATGAATGAATGGCATTTCTCTCTTGGAGAATAATATTTTTCATCAGAAGTAATTTGGAAGTACTTTGTTGCAGACTTTTAAAATATTGGATCTGGGGCTGACACTGTCTTGGGCCCGATGAGTATCATTTTTTTGAGGTTCAGTTTTCTCATGATGATGGCCAAGTCATTGTTTGGTGTTGAAAGCTAGACAGTGAAACAGCAAAGCAAATGGTTTGTACGTCTGTGAGAAGCCACAAATATGGACAGCTCTGTTTGCTGCCCCTGAGGTCTAGTTCATGAACCTCAGCACAGTCACTGAGGGGAACATTTGATAGGAATTCAGTGTGAAGTGATGTTTCGAGGCTGTTTATTAAATTCAAGTAGAACCTCCAAACCTTTCACATGAAGGCCAGGAGACTAGAGGTGAGCAGGTAACTAGCTTAATAAGCCCTTGTCCCCACCCTCCTTCCAGCCATGGTTTCTTCTAGGGCTGCTTGGCTGAAAGACATCAAGGTCATGAACCATAACCCAAGTCTTCCCTGCTGGCTCATTGTGGGGAGCAGGGAGTTGATGTATTTTATCCTCTCGTTGTTTCTTCCCTATTTGCTGCCCTATTGTTCTGGTTGGGGTCTCACTCCTGCTACAAACGTTGAGATAGCATCTGTTTTAAGGATGCATTCTTTGATTGGGCCATTCAGTGAACAGTCACTCAATAGGTGTTGGCTGCTTGAGGACCCTCATTGATCTACTAACTATATCTCTACTCTTTTTTCAACGTTCACCTGGAAGATGTGCCTTCTGCAAGAGCACCTTGAATCTGTGCAAAAGGAATTCATCATTTTCAACAGGGAAAAGTAAGTCAGTAGCTCCTGTAAGAACAGTAGCCCAGCAAATGATAGTGCTTCAAGCCAGACTTTACTTGCAAAACCTTAATATATTTTTAACATTTTTTATTCTTTCTAATTACAAAAAATGATAATAGAATGTTTGGGAATTTATGGAACCTTTTTTATTTTTTTTGTAAGAAATTTCAAATATTGTAGTAGGTAAATGAGCTTCAAGTTTCTGTTGATGGGAAGAGCAGAGAAATCGGGACTTAAATATTTCAAATCTATGATGTTTTTAAGGTTTCCCTTTATAAATTGTTGGGCTTAATGGTATCATTTCAAAGGCTTAACTCTCTTTATTTTCAGTGAATAAACCCTCTTTCTTTTTTCCCCCTTTTAAGAGTAAAAAGGGACTTTAATAAAAGGCAAGCAAATCTAGCCTTCGAACAGACCAAAGACCCACAAGAAGAGAACAGCCAGAATAACAACCTGTGAGTCGTCAACATCTTCTTCTTGGGACATTTCCTGCCACTCGGGCCAGCAAGCTCTGACTTCCACAGCAGGATGAGCTGACGTAGTTCCCTCCGCACACCTCACACACCTTAGAAAACGTGAATGCCTACTTTTGAGGGAGGCAGCACGAGACAATGAAGAGCTCCCTGGGCTCCTGGGAACTGGTTACACCACTAACAAACCATGTGACCACGAGCAAGTCACTTAACCACTTCCTCTGCTTCAGTTTATTCTTCTAAATGAGAGGGCTCTACTAGATGAGCCCTCCTCTGCCTTTTTATTGAAACCACTGTTGTCCTACACAGCTTTTATTCTTATTTCTAAAGGACTATTTGGATGTAGATTTATTTTTCCACTCCTAGTTACACTGTGACAGATGGGCAAATGAACATAGGTGGGTGATTGAGTGAGGTGTTTGGGGGCTGACTGAGTGAGGCTCTTCAGAGCTAGGAAACTTCATAAAGAGGTCGCAATCCCCCAGCCTGATTGAATAGGAATAAGGAATCCAATCAGGAAGAAATGAGTGGGACTGAATTAAAGTGAAACAGACTTACCTGGGCCTCCCAGTGCTATGCCAAAGTTACACACCACATCAGCTTATCCCAGCTAGCAAGAGCCTGCTGTGCACATCTGTCCCAACACCCTGTACAGTGACATGAAGTTGGGGAGTTGAAATTGGTGATGATGAGGCATTTACACCATGGAAATTGGCCAATGTTGTCCTAACCGGTTTGGCTCAGTGGAGAGAGAGTCGGCCTGCAGACTCAAGGGTCCCAGGTTTGATTCCGGCCAAGGACATGTACCTTGGTTGCGGGCACATACCCAGTAGGGGGTGTGCAGGAGGCAGCTGATCGATGTTTCTCTGTCGTCAATGTTTCTGACTCTCTATCCCTCTCCCTTCTTCTCTGTAGAAGGATCAATAATATATATATATATATTTTAAAGAAATTGGCCAATGCTACAAATCAAGGCATTTTCCCCACCCACCCACCCAGCAAGCCACTGTTAGATATTTTATTAGCACACCACTTGTCTTCTTCCAGTAATCACAACCCTTGAGAGCTCATGGTCCTCTTAAGATTATCAGATGGATAATCTTAAGAGGACCATCTCCTACATCTGGAGGGGATCAGGAAAGACTTGTCACATTGATAGCATGTCCACCTTGCAGTACAGTGGCGTGTCTTACTTGGGAGTTACAGCTCAGTTAGAATGTGCAGTGAATTTGAACAGTAAAATTTACCCTTGAAAATTCCCTGAAATTACCCATAATGTGGGTATCTTGTCTTTGTGAAGCCAGGACAGTGAGCTGCGGGTCAACAATGAAACAAGTCCCCGTTTGGGGTTCGTTTTGATTTTGCTGTTTACCTTTATTTTTGGCTGATATCAGATGAATCAAAACATTGAGCAAATTACACAGGCATTTATAGAGTAGAATTACACTAAGCACCGTGGATGTGTACATGTCTGTGAGGTTAGGGGTCATGGAACTAAGGGAATGCCTTGTGCTCACTGAAGAATGGCAAGTAGGATCACCTAATTACTTAAAGTCTGATTGATGTCTCACTGTTTTCCTTTATATTTTCTTTATGTATTTGTAAATCGCCAAGTTAATTCACCTACATGAGATGTGCATGTAATGTATCTCCACTCTCCTGACGATCTCTGCAGAGGAACTATTTTGGGCCACCTACAGAGGCCACTGCCTAGGGAGTCAAGAAGTGAATAGTCTTGACAGGGGACTGTTTTAACCTCTCTGCCACCCTTGTCCTTCTTTATGGAGAGTGTGGGCCTCACCAAGGTGGTGTTAAGCTGGCAATAGGGGAGACCAGACGGGTCCATTTGAGAAACCAGACATGTGGACATAGGCAGAAGTCACAGCTGCGGCCACCCGCTACACCAGACTTTTCCAGGAGGGGTTTGCACTAGGGCATCTCGGCACGGGTAGAAGCCAGTGCTGAATTTAACTCAGCGTGTATAGTAGTCTTCTCACTAGGCTGATAGGCCCAGCATTTCTGGCGGAGCTGTGAAACAGTGCCTACCTTCTTTAACAGCGACCATCCTTTTGTTAAGAATTAAAACCAGCTCCTTTGTTCTGTGTGTTGGATTCCTTTTCTCTACATTCTCCACACTGTGTCTATGCTATTTTGTTTTCCTCCGAACACTATAAATTCTAAGTGCTTGCCCTGACTCAATTTCACAAGGAGAGGGATGGGTTGACGAGATGACCAGATTCGGCTCCAGGGGGTCAGGGGCCACCCGCACGTTTACCAACTTCCATCTTTTCATTTGTCCTGATTCAAGCCCTGATGTGCTTGGACTTACCCCCTAGTCACTGCTTCCTCCTCTTGCTATGACTCTGTATGCATCAACCCAAAGGGGAGGCTTTGGGAAACACATAGCAAAGGGCAATGGGGTTGGTAGGATCTCCACTGGGATGAGAGCTCATCATTTGTACCATTTCACGTCTGCACAATGGAAAATGGGATAGGAACCCAATGCAATCGCCAAGCCTGTGCCTGAAGCACCTTGATGGGCGTTCAGGAACCAAGGATCCGCTGTGCAGAGAACACCACCTCAGAGAGGTGGCATGGATTTCCAGCTTTAATCAGGTTATAGCCCCGCGATGTGTTTCCAGCTAGAAAAGAAAGACCTTTGCATCCATCAGTGTAGATAACGACTAATTATAAATACCTTCCACTGTTATATATTAGGACAAACCGGTTTTCCAAAAATTAAAGGATGCCTAAGTCCTTACCATGATTGCTACTTATTAAAATCAGACCTTTTGCTTTTTGCCATTATAAAAAGCTGAAAGTTACTATCCTACATTGTGGAACATGTCTCATTTGGATTTGTAACAACCAGGGCTCAGGGCTAAGAATTTTAGAAAACAGTCACTATTGCATTTTTCTGTCTCATATTCCTGGAATCCTTTCCTCCTAACAGCTTCCTCCCTTATCTGTGTGGAGCATCGAGTCTGAGCAGGATTTGAAGACCAGAACCTCCTGCTTATAACACTCTAGCACTGCAGCTGGCCACCATCCCGGTGCATGCACAGTGACCTCTAGTGGATGGGCGGGGCATTGAGCTCTGTGTCCCAGGCCACAGCCCTAACTGGCAGTGAATACTCTGCTAATGGCTAACACACCTCCATGGCAGCACTAGCTTGGGCTGAGAGCAATGCTAGGGAAGGAATAGATGTGGAGCAGCACAGAGCATGGTTAAATTCATTTGGATAATTAATTAGTGGTTAGGCTTCTTCTGATAGGAAAATTTTAACCGGAAGTGACTAGACATTAGACCAGCGGTTCTCAACCTGTGGGTCGCGACCCCTTTGGGGGTCGAACGGCCCTTTCACAGGGGTCGCCTAAATACATCCTGCATATCAGATATTTACATTACGATTCATAATAGTAGCAACATTACAGTTATGAAGTAGCAACGAAAATAATGTTATGGTTGGGGGTCACCACAACATGAGGGACTGTATTAAAGGGTCGCGGCATTAGGAAGGTTGAGAACCACTGCATTAGACCATCGTAGGTTGTCTAGATTGAATGGACCGATAAATAACTACCGAGAAAGGACGGTACTACCGCTGGCGGGGCCAGTGTTGCTGCTTTGGGCTGACGCAGTAACGCTAAAGCTTCAATTCTTCCAAAGCTGAATGAAAAGGCATGAGAAGCACAGCGGGTTTGTTTCAGCACCCAGTTATCCTTGCATAATGTCTACACGGAATCCTGTTTCCCACTCCACCTGCCTGTGATCACGGCTTCTGACAAGCTCCGCGTGTCTGTGTCTGATGGTAAATGTGGCTGTGGAACCTCCACACGTCAGCTGTCTGCTGTTGTGAACAGGCGGTCCTTGGATGGGAAATACACGGTTCCGTTCAGCTGTAGCCCATAATGCAACTGTGCCTGGTGATTGACACGTCTTCTGTGTACCGTGAGCCACTGACCCTTCTTTGTCCGGTGTATGTCTGTGTGTGTCTGTGTGTGTGTCTCTGTGTGTCTCTGTCTGTGTGTGTGTCTGTGTATGTTTGTGTGTGTGTGTCTGTGTGTGTGTATGTCTATGTGTGTGTATGTCTGTGTGTGTCTGTGTATGTCTGTGTGTGTGTGTGTCTCTGTGTCTGTGTGTGTGTCTGTGTATGTCTGTGTGTGTGTGTCTGTCTGTGTCTGTGTGTGTGTGTGAGTGTGTGTCTGTGTATGTGTCTGTGTGTGTCTGTGTCTGTGTGTGTCTGTGTGTGTCTGTGTATGTCTGTGTGTGTGTGTGTGTGTCTCTGTGCGTGTGTGTCTGTGTGTGTCTGTGTGTGTGTGGTGATGGTTTTCTCTAGAGGAAGGGTTGTGGTGCCCAGCATCACTTGTTCTTACTTCCATTTCCTGCTACGAGGAAAGTCCTTTCCCAGGCAAACTGGTGACAGAGATGAGATTCTATAAACTACCAGATGTAACACAATTTAATCCCATGTATGAAACCTAAAGACCTGGCCGCTCCAGCATTTACACCTTAGGGAACACAAGCCAGAATTCCAGATGTTGCCTTTCACCAGGACCATAACCCATGAATAATAGCCTGAGCACCCTTCGCCAGCACGCTGCCTGCCTTCCCCTCAACGTCTTTTTCCTGCTCCATTCCGTCCACCAAAGCAGCGGGTGGGTGTCTCAAGACCCGGACTCTGGGACGGGAAGGGAGTAGCCGCTCTGAACTCCTGCAGCTAGAAGCAACGTCTGCCTTAGGAGAAAATACAGGTACCTTCACTACCTCTCAGAGCCACATCTTAGCAGCCAGGCCAGCTGGTTCCCTGGGGTTGTCCTGAAATAGAGAGGCTCCTGTAAGCCACGTGGGCTCTGAAATCCTGCGCGCTGAGTGCCCTGCTGCCCAGGCCACATTCAATCCTCTGTCCTGTTCTCAGCTGCCATTGGAGCGCAGAGCAGGATCTGGGCCTCTTCCGTTCTGAAGGGTGCCAGCCTTCAGGGACGTCATTTTTGCAGGTTGCTTTGGCCTTTCATCCCCCACTTCCTGTTCATGGTTAGTATTCCCTTTGTGATGGCTTGAGGGTCCCAGAGCTGATTCCCGAAAGTTCTTTGAAACCAGAGGGGTCCTGTAAGTCCTGTTCAGTGTCCTCATTCCCCACCTGGTCAGTGTGACTCCGCCTAGGATCCCTCCAGCCCGCAGGCGTGTGGAAGTTAGTCACTGTGTGAATTGTAAGGACATTTTTTAAAAAATTGCTCCATCCCTTTTGGAGCCCTGTAACTTGAGTTCACTGTGAGCACTGACCGTGCCCTTTACCCATGCTAGTCCTAAACAGAGCTCAGCTGCCGCCTGGTCAGGAGAGGGAGCGGTGTGTCCCCAATCCTAAGTTTGAGCCAGAAAATGGGACTATGGCCTAAAGCTTATTATTTATTTTAATCTTCATTCAAAGTTTTGTTTTTCTGATTTTAGAGAGAGGAAGGGGAGAGAAGGGAGAGAGAGAGAGATGAGAGATGAGAGAGAGAGAGAGAGAGAGAGAGAGAGAGAGAGAGGAGGGGAGATAGGAGGAGAGATAGAGATGAGAGAAACGTTGATCAGTTGCATCCTGTACATGCCCTCACTGGGGATCAAACCCACAGCCTAGGTATGTGCCCTGACCAGAATTGAACTGGTTACCTTTCTGTGCATGGTATAATGCTCCAACTGGCAAGGGCTGGGTCAAAGCTTATTAATCATCAGACCTTGAACCTCAAGCTGAAATAACTCTTTATGTGTTCAGAGTAGCTTTCAGTATGGTTTCTGAGCTTCTATGCTCCTGTACTGACAGCATTGGTCTATCAAACCAAGAGGGGCTCCTCATACAGAAAAGCAATTCACCAGAAATTAGCACCCAGATCTCCTTCTCTTCCCCCCTCCCTCCACCCGGTCCCATCCTAGTCACACTTTGCTGAGGAGAGCATCCATGCCCTTCAGGCTTTAGACAAGTGATGGGACCATCTGCTGCTTTTGCCTGCCCAGCAGCCATCCCCTTGTCTTCTGATATCACATTAATATTCCTTGAGTTCGTGAGAGTCCACGTGGTTCAGGTGGCTCAGGACTGGCCATGTGACCAGGTGTGACCCATCAGTGCCAGTCTCCCGGCCACAGTGACTAGTTTCCTGGTGAAAACACATGACTTGAGCCAGACCAATTAGAGTCAGTCTCTTTGGCCAGACCAACTATCCCGGGAATCTCTATCCTTCCCCTGAAATTACTAGGCAGGTAACAAGAAAACCTAGAAATGCTGATGGCCAAGTTCGCTCCCACTTGCTTTCCTAAGAAGGCAAGAAGGACGAAGAGACAAAAACAAAACAAACAAAATACTTGTGCTCGTTTGGGCAGTACATATACTCAAATTAGAACCACACAGAGTTTAGCATGGCCCCCGTGCCAGGATGACATGCAAATTGGTGAAGCAACCCATATGTTCTTAAAAGAAAAGAAACAACATGCTAGATCCAGCTTTGCTTAAGTCTACCCAAATCTACCCATGTTTTCAGTTATACACTTTTCAAAAAAAAAAAATTCTTTGCATACACGAATCTAACATTTACAATGAAAAAATGTCCTATGTAAATTGTAATTAGGTCCAGAAGTGTTTCCCCAAAAGGGTTTGGTGGAATTTTAGAAGAGGATAAATAGATTAAAAAAAAAGTTTGAGAGCCTTGAATTGGACAGATTTTGAAAGATAAGATTTCTAAGAGCTTTGAATTTGATGAGATACACATAAGTCTCTCAAAGGAGTGAACATAGTTAATAATCCTAACACTCATGAGATTCCTTGGGACCAGCTTGCTAAAGAATATACTTTGCAACATGCTTAGTTTGCATTTTCTCAAATTGCAGGCCTTTATGAAGAAGCAATGCTTTAAGGGAATGACACAACAAAGAACAAACAAAGAGCTGAAACCGGTTTGGCTCAGTGGATAGAGCGTCGGCCTGCGGACTGAAGGGTCCCAGGTCCGATTCCGGTCAAGGGCATGTGCCTGGGTTGCGGGCACATCCCCAGTAGGAGATGTGCAGGAGGCAGCTGATCGATGTTTCTCTCTCATCGATGTTTCTAACTCTCTATCTCTCTCCCTTCCTCTCTGTAAAAAATCAATAAAATATTTTTTAAAAAAAGAACAAAGAAATAAAAAAAGGCATTTACACTAATACCAAATTTGATTATATATATATATATATATATATATATATATATATATATATATAGTAATTCCCCCAAGTTTTAACAATAGTCATCAAACTCTTTAGCCAAATAAAAGCTCAACCTCAACTGAAAAGATAGGAACTCCCCACATTTTCTCTGGGTAACTCTGTTTTCATCAGATCTGCCCCCCTTACCAACCATTTCAGTTTTACTGATTTTAACAATTTGGGTCAATGTCGTGTCACACACAGAAAAGACAGAACGACATTGTGATTTTATAGTTATTTTAATAACCAGGTTTACATGAACAGTCACTTGATGAAATTTTTTTTTTCTTCTTAATCTCAGCTAAACTCAAAACACAGTTTTCTTCACGGTTCAAACCAAACAGCTCTTCACATTCCAGAGCCGCCTCACAGCTACCACAGGTCACAGGGAGGTCACTGTCCGTCCACGGTCACCAGACACAGAACTGAACACCCGCACACGACTTTCCAAAGAGGGGACCGACCACGGATGCTGGCTGCCGGGACAGCCCGGTGTATGTCTGGGGCTCCAGCTGGACTTTCCCGGGAGAGAAGGCCTGGGGTGCTTGTGTAACACGTCACCCTGTTGGGAAGGGCTACTCAGGGTGAGTGAAAGTCCAGGCTTAGGATGGAGGCCTTCACAGCAGACGGTGACTCTCTGGGTGTCGGTACAAAGACAAAGGCCAAAGGATGAGGGGACTTGGAAGAAAACCCATTTTCAAGATGGCTACAGCCCTGCCAATTTCAGAAAACTTAGAAGTATCTCTGCTGGGGTGACGGAATTAACAGTTCCTCAAATACCTTTCAAGCACCCAAGATCGTGGCTCTCCCACACAGAACCCTAGCTGATGGCCATCTGGGTTTAGGGACAACGTGGGGAGGTTGGGGGGAGGGGAGCAGGCGGGGTATCCTTAGAGAGGGCCCAGGCCAAGACAGGAGACAGCAAAAGAAAGCCTGGGAGGAAGACAGAAGACCCAGCAAGCCCTCCCACAGTTGGAGGTGCCAGTGACTTCTGAGAGGGCCTGACTCACTGTGGGGATCTCTTCCTAAGCCCGTGTGTATGGGGCTCTTTGATGTGTCTTAAGGAACAGGACAGATTGGAATATAGAATTTAACTTAAGTAACAAGGAACCAGAAATCAAAGTCGACAGTGGGAGTGTTCTGGGAATTCCCAGGAATTTCTGTGCTTGGGAAGTCACTAACAGGCATGAAGAAAGGGGGGCTTTTCTCAGATCGTGTTGCCCAGCATCGAGGCATGAAGGGGCTGCTCCCCCAGCAGGGGAAGCTCGTGGAGAACGTAAGTCCTGGTTGAATGTTTCATTCAGAAGTCCCAAGTGCAGCCACCTGGGCCATGAAATGTTGGTTTTCATGGCATAGCGAGGTCAGGAAGGATGAGCTGGACTCGGGGGCTGGTAACAGCAGCCGCTGGTACAGAAGTGGATGTTCCCACTGGTTATTAACGTGTCTTTTCCTCCATCTGGTGGTTGTGGCTGGTACTGCAACATATCCTAATCCCAGCCC
The DNA here is from genome assembly GCF_964212035.1 of Myotis nattereri. Classification (NCBI taxonomy): domain Eukaryota; kingdom Metazoa; phylum Chordata; class Mammalia; order Chiroptera; family Vespertilionidae; genus Myotis; species Myotis nattereri. The sequence continues at coordinate 87,123,479 of NC_138080.1, forward strand.
AGCCAATGAGGTATATAGAATACGCTTCTGATATAACAAGCTAGCTGCCGGTCTGCAAAACTGCCGCTCCCAGTTTGAAACAGGCTCCCACATCTTTGAGTTATAAACCACGAGCCGCACCCTCCCTTCACTTACATTTCCTTAAAATAAAGGCACCATGAAAAAGCTTTAAAGGTAGCAAGGTTCCTTCTTTTAAGAGGAAATCCTCTTTTTCATAATTGGACGAGAAATTAGCTTAGTTAGGGGGAATCCTCTTCCTTGGCTATTTCCACATGCCTCCCTAGCCACGTATTCTCTCCCTCTGGCCTTCCCCTTAAAACGTGCAGTTAGGTTTCTCCCAAACGCCTGGAAGGTGTTTGCGGCCTCTCTTCAAAGTACCTAGTACACAGGGTTACGAGTTCTACCAGCTGGATCCCAGCACAGAAGTCAGATCGCAGGTGAAATACATTTTTTTCCTGCACAGGGGCCCCTTAGTTCTACAACCTCGTCCGGGTCAGAGAACTTGTTCTGAAGTTGAGTTTGGATGGGGAAGGACGTTCAGCTCCGGCAGACAAGGAAGGTGCCAGCGCTCCCTGCTAGCTTCCTGTACTTGTGGGCCACTTGTCACCGCCTCCCACCTGGGGAGACGTGGTACCAAATGAAAGCTCTCCCCAAGGCTGTGCTGATGGCCGGGGAGATGGACAGCCTGGGACTGAGCACCAGAACCACGGTCACAGGACATGCTCTTGCTGCTCCAGGCTGGCTTTCCCAAAGCCCTGCCTGACTCCCACACAAGCTCAGATGAAAGTTAAAGAACCCCTAAGAAAATCAGCTTTCAGCAACAGCAGAAATCCGATTCGCTCATGGCTGTGCCGGGATCTCGGGAGACCAAGAGAATCAAACACTCACCACCGGCAGGAGCAGCCCTCACACAAGATGCCAGGGCAGGCTGCCCTCCTCCGTTTGAAAAGACCAGCGAGAAGGTGACCTCTGCCCCCTGTTTACAGGGAGGTGCTATGTAAGCGAGGCCGCTCCCAGGTGTTGCCTCTGAACAGCACCAAGACCAGAGAAGTGTCCCTTCTCCCTCCTCTCCTCCTTCCCAGCCAGGAAAAGAGAAGCATCTGAAAGCAGCTCTGAGAAAGACGCCCTGCCAAGCACGGGCACGACCAAGGGGAAGCCACGGCTGGGTTTGGTGTTTTAATAAAATGCTCAAAGACATGAAATCTACTAAGAGAGGACGTGACAAAGTCCGGAACCTGAAGACCCCGCCTGCCTTCTCTGCTGCCCCCGGACCCCCAGGGGCCATCTTCCAAGGAAATAAATGTACTTCATTAACACAATACACAAGACCCCTTATATTCACCCACCCACCCCCCTCCCCGTGCTGACCCCACCCCAGCCCTCTGAGCTCCCAGCCTTGCTCAGGCTCCCACCACCCACTCACCCCAAATAACTGTGTCCCTTCTGTTCAGTCTCCTGACATCCAGCTTTGTCTGTCCCCTTGTCTTAAGATGCAGCACTACACACGCTCTCAACACTAGATAGCAGACTCCTTACCTTAGTGGCCTGTCTGATTGCATGCATGTAAATGGGGGAGGGGGGTCAACCAAATCAAGGCTAGGCATAAACAAAGCAATATTCGTAAAGCTAGGCAAGCGAGCGTAACATTGGAGAAACATAAGGCTTGAGGCTTATTGATTCTTTAGGTCGTAACTGTTTGGATTCGCTCTCCTCCTTAAATATCGGTGTACCACGTTGGCTTCAAATCAATCTCTTCTTGCTTCTGCCCCTCTGGGGAGGGGGTGCTTAACTCAGGGATGTGATGTTAGAACGGCCTCCAGGGGGCGCCACGATGCGCTTGCTGGCGGAGCGGACCCCTTCATCCACTTGGGTGCCTGCATTCCCAGGGAGAAAAATCGGGAGGGGGTGGGGTGTGGACAAGAGAGAAACTGGATTAATTTTAAGAGTTTAAGCTATTATGTGCCTTCTGGCTTCCTCGCCCAAGAAACTTCCATTCTCGTTTGGGAGGTCTTCCAGACTTTTCATACCCACCCTCCTGAAACTCACCCTCTGCCAGGGAAAGCCAGGTTTATATCTCGACTTCATCCAACCCTCCACATCATAACAATGATAATAAAAGCAACGAGGGGAGTGTTATGAGAAATAGCTGCTCCATTCACGTTTCAAGCAACGGTTTAAATGTTTCTCCGTTTGTCTTACTCAACTCTCCCCACTATCTTTCCAGAAATGGACTGTTATTATCCCATTGAAAGAGGAGGTGACTGAGGCTGTGAGGGGCTAGGGCAGTGGTTGGCAAACTGCGGCTCAGCAAACCGTGGCTCAAGAGCCACATGCGGCTCTTTGGCCCCTTGAGTGTGGCTCTTCCACAAAATACCAACTTCTGCGCATGGGCCACGAAGTTTCAATGGCACTGTACGTGCGCGCCCCACGTGGTATTTTGTGGAAGAGCCACACTGAAGGGGCCAAAGAGCCACATGTGGCTCGAGAGCTGCGATTTGCTGACCACGCCGGTCACAACTGGCAGTGGTGACGGCCAGGCCCCTGCAGCCACAGCACACCAGGAAACACCAGTGAGTCCCTCTGTCCGTTCAGAAGGAGCCGGAGAAGCTTAGGGCTGAGGGGAGCCAGGGAGCAACAGAAAAGGGCAGAACACGGGCAAAGACTTCAGCAGAGAGCGTGCTGTGGCCTCTGGCCATGTCACCTGAGACCCTTCAGCCCTTTTCTTTTGTCTTCCTCCCCGACCTAGGTCCCCCTCATCGCTGTTCCTCCCCATATCCTGCTGCTCCCCTCCTCACCCCCTTCCTGCTGCCAGTTTTCTCTTTACACATCTCTGCCCTGCTTCCCTCACATTTAAATTGTTCATCATAGAGACCCTAACCTACATTTATTTTTTCGCAATTTAAGACTACTGGTTGTGGAGGAACTGAATCATTATTTCGTATTTATATCAGGCAGTTCTTAAAGAATAGGTAAGATTCATGATATGGCTGCCCCACGGTAAATGTCCAATCAGCAGCGGCTGCTGTTAGCTTGATTACTAGTAAGAGGAAGGGCAGAATAAAAATCCTGGGCTGGAAGAAGCTATTGCAATTTGAGCATAAAAAGAATCTGAGCTCTCTTTTCACCTGGGCACATTGCACAGCTCTCAGTCTAATGCAGAAAATCACTATAAATTCACCCCCCATCCTCCCCCACCAGATGGGAGCTCTGAGCAGAACTGGTGTCATTTAAGCCTGACCTTGAGCCTGACTGAGCCTCATCTAGCTTTCTCAGCAGGACTTATTTATTGATTCAGCACAAACCATCCTTCTTGCCCAGTAACCTGTCCCCTAAAAGGCGGTCTGGGTTCGCTCCAAGGACCACCGTTAGCTTGGAGCACTGAGTCCCCTTCCCCCTTCTCTCCTCCCTTTCTCATTAAGAGTCACCATCAGCTTTTCCGACTCACCCGACAGACTAAATCCCGACTGATGGAGGTTCCTCACAGGTGGGGTTGGCCGAGTCGGGGAGCCCCGGGTGGAGCCTGCGGGGGTACCCCCCTTGGGCGTGGTGGTCAGGTCAAACACTGGGCCATCATACATGCCCCTCGGGACAGCGTGTAGGTCTGCCATCTGCGGCAGAGAAAGCACATCACCTTCTATTCCTTTAAAAGCTAAGGGTCGGTTCTAGGTAGCACAAATATACCAGTGCATTAAGTGTGTGCAGTGAGAACCAGGAAAAAAAAATGTTATTTGAAGGAGTGGAAGAGTATAAAATAAAGGGGGGGTGTATGATAGAATGCTGATGGAGGTAGGTGAAGGGTTCTCTAAGGGTGACCTTTGATCTTAAGGATCCAAGAAGCTTGTATGGGGCTGGAGTTAAGGGAGGGAGGAGGCTGGGGGTGCAGAGGTGTGTTGTGGAGGGCAGCGTTCCCAGCAGAGGAAACCACTGCGGAAACATGAAATGGAAGAACCACCTGTACGGCCAGAGCAGAGCAGGTGGGAAGGGTAGTTCAAACTCCAGGCTCCCAGGGCTAGTCTAGCCCTGCTGTGTGGAGCCCTCACTTACCTAAAAGTGACCTGAGACTGTAGGGGGTAGGATGGGGAGCTGAAAAGACAGAGTTCTCAGCCTTACCCCTAGATCCACCAGGGATGCTCTGCTTGTAACGCGTAGGTAGGTAGGTAGGTAGATGGATAGATATACATGTGTATATGTCTGTCCATCTAGCTATTAAATCAGAAATATAAGATTTTATTTGATGCACCGAACCAGCTGAAGAATTATAAACATGTGCCCCCGTGGACCAGCCCTGCCTGGACAGAATGGGACCGGGAGGGTGTGGACTCCTGGTTCTCGTAAGCCTTAAAGAGTTAAATATATATATTATTTTGAATTATTACAATTTTAAATTATTTTAAAGAAAAGCACTATAAAATGGGGAGAAATCATTTGAAAAAACCTCTTTTGACCAAAACATTTGAAGACCCTTCCTGTGTGCACTAAATCGGAGCGCGCGTCCCCGGAAGAGACGAGCGCTGTGCATCTCTTTGGTGGGTCTGGAGCGCAGCGACCCCTCGCGATCCAGGGTTACAGTCCCTGTGCCTGAACAGGACACAGCCCCTCCCAGCCCTCCCACCCGGGGCTCCCGGCCTCCTCACCTTCCTCCGGGCTTTAATGCGCTTGTACACATAGTCGGAGAAGGGGCTGCAGGGGGTGAAGCGGCCGGCCCCCTGGGTCACGTGCAGGCTGCCATCCTCCAGCATGATCTTGCCCTGGCAGATGACCACCAGGGGAGCCCCGCGCAGCTCCATGCCTTCAAAGATGTTATACTCCGCGGCCTAGGGACAGGGCGGGGGACACAGCCATGGGTATGGGCGTGGGAAAGGGGGAAAGTCAATGCGGTCCTCATGTGCTTGCGATCCTGCCTTCAGCGTGGCTAGAACTGACTGGCCAGGTAAGCCAGGAAATGCCTACAATGCATCTACAAGGGCTCAGTGGGTAGAGGCCCTGGAGATAGAAGCTCCCCAAGTATAGGCTGGAATTCCTAGCAAAGAGAAGCACCCAGTCCTTATTAAGGTCCCCATGATAGAAGTAAATTTTGTCACTGTCAGTGCCCAAGGAGAAGCTGGTCAAGTATCAGGGATGCTGTACTTGGCGGCCTTGAAGTGGTGGGTGGGTAGGTGGGTCACATGACCCTTAGGCCCCTGCTAGCTTGAAATGAAATAATGTGATGTGACACAATGTCTGAGCAAAGGCCATTGCCACCAACAAACGGGATTTCTCCCCACCTCCTTCATTTATTCAGCCAGTGCAAGGCGTCATTGCAAATGGTTACGGGCATCAGTTCAGAGTCAGGTTGTCTGGGTTTGAAGCCTAGCTTCATTTCCTTGCGGTCTAAATTATTTAATCCCTCTGCACCTCCATTTCCTTATCTACAAAATGAGGATAATGATAGTGCCTGCCCCTGGAAGACTGCTGGGGAGATTGAATGGATGACAAGCACAGTGCCTGAAACATAGGTGCTTGAAAAATATGAGCTATTTTTATTTTATTAACAAGTATTAAGCCCCTGTCTGCAACGTACTGGGAGTTATCTTCCACCTGAAACGCTTCCCGATGACGTCATCAGTGCTGGTCACACCTCCCCCCTCCCCCATTCTTTTTCCTTCTAGGCACAAGGCACCATTGCATTTCCTGCCCTCCTGGAGGGCTGTGGTCAATGCAGCATGACAGGAAGTGACATGTTGGGAAAGCTTTCGGAGACACATGTAGAGATGACATCTCTATCGGCCTCTGTCCCGCAGTGACTATAGTAGGCAGAGCCCTTCTGCTGACTAACTTTGGAAGGCGGGAGTGAGAACTAAACTGTAGAGGTTGGAAGTCACTGAGAATTCAGGTTGGTTTGTTATTGGAACACATCCTACCTAACTACCCTGGCACACCACATACACACCTCTCTCCTGACCAAGTTCCCTAAACGCGTTCCCCGCCCCGGTCCACGCCTCTGGCTCCAGCCTCACCGACTGGTGGTTCTTGGCAGAGACGATCTTTACAGCATCTGGATCCCAGATCACCAGGTCGCTGTCGGAACCCACAGATATTCTTCCCTTGCGGGGGTACAGGTTGAAGATCTTTGCAGCATTTGTGCTCGTCACAGCCACAAACTGGTTTTCATCCATTTTCCCTGTGGCCTATGGAAATATAATTTTTTTTTTATTGTCCATGCAGGGCTTCTAAGCTCAGAGCAGGGTGACCACAAAGGCCCCCAAATACAAACAGGAGCCTTTGAGGTTGTGAGCACAGAACCACACCCAGCAAGCTTTCAGAACCAGCTGGGCTGTCATGGTTGCCCAGGCAAAACGATTAAACACAAGGCTTAAGAGGGAAGTTACTGCTCCTGAAGTAGGCTTTTCTTTTTCTCTGGTTATGTGCATACATTTACTTACTTTTAGCCCTTCTAATTCCAACAGGGGTTATAGAGAATTCACACTAAAAACAAAGTGATGATGAGCCCATTGTTTAAATATGTGCTTGTATTTGCACACACATAGGATAACTATGGAAGAACCTCGCCCAAATGATAACAATGGTTATCCCTGGGGAGTGGAACTGATGAGTAATTTTTGCTTTCTTTCGTGAATGTGTTTTTTTCAGTGGTTTCCAAGTGTTCTTTATCAAGAATGTACTATGTTGCTAATATATATGTGTGTGTGTGTGTGTGTGTGTGTGTGTGTGTGTGTGTATTTATATATATATATAATTTTTAAACAATTCTAGATAGTGCCAAGATAAATACACTCACAAATACATAACAATGTAAAAAAATAAAATCTAAGTATATAAGAGAAGAGACAAAAATATTTATCCTTTCTCTCTTGTCAAAACAAAAGGCCCAGGTAAGAAAAAAAAGAGTTTAGCTTAAAATCTAGTTTCCTGGTAGCCAAAAAGAAAAGGGAAACTTGGCGGATTACACTGTATAGATAAAGGAGGCAGTAGATCATACACATCCTATTGGGTTCTGTAATGAGTGTCTCTAGAGTTTTTAAAGTAGAACAGAGGGACATGATCAATTTAAAATATTAACCAGTAATTTTGCTGAAAACTTTAAGAGCACTCTCATTTGCATGGCTATTCTTCTGGCAGCGTAGATAACGTTAACAAGGAAAATAAAACCAGGCCCTTTTGCCAGAAGACACCGACGCACAGTCTGGCTACCCTGCCATGACCTGATCCTTACCACCGCCTTGTCCCAGATGACAGACATCCGCTCCTCCACCCCATTGGTGCCTTCAGGAATGGCCGTGAAGTTGTCCTTCCCAATCGCTTTCTGGGCGGTGCTGAAGGTGCAGTGGGCACTGCCTGAGAGCTGCAGGTCCCCACTGGCAAAGGAGAAAAGCTCCATGTGAATGGACTGGTGGCCAGAGGCACCTCAGGGGCCCAAGCCCCAGTGTCTAGTGTCAGCATTTGGAGTGCCATGACCCAAGTGCCAACTATGTGGACTTGCGTGAATGTCTTCCCCGCTCTGGGACTTGGTTACCCCATCTGGAAAAGGAGGGGGTGGGATTCGATCATCCCTTGTGTAACAAAACAGAGGGGACCCAAATGAGTGATGGGACTGATCTGCAGAGAGAAGCAGCCAGCAAGGCCCCTATAATTTTGGTCATCATGACCAGCTGTTCAAATTTTGGCAAATAATTTAGTCCCTCTGACCCTCAGCTGCTTCATCTGTAAAATGGTTATGAAAGTCCCTCACTTATCAAGTTCTAAGGGACAATGAGATCATGTGTGTGGTCTCACCCTAGTGCCTGGCACACAACACACATTAACTGCTGTTACCATTATAAATGTAATTACTGTAGTATTTTTAAAAACACAACGGGGAAGAGCCTGTTGTCTGCCCTCCAGATTGCAGGGGAATTCTCATCGTCGTTCCTCACTGCAGACCCAAGTCCAGCTGATGGATGGGCTGCCCTTGTCCTCATCTCACCAGCCCCAGGACGTTTCCACGCAATGCCAGCTGCTTGTCATTCTGCACCAACCTGGCCAGCAAGGAGTTGATGTAGTCAGGAGTGGTCGGGTCAGGACTCAGAGGTGGGGATGTCACAAATGCAGCTGCCTTGGCCCAGTTCTTGCTCCAGTAATGGGTTCCATCTGTGCCAAGGCTGGCAGTGATGGGCTCTCCAAACACCACGTTTCCTACAAGGGGTAGAAAACGGGCAAAGAGTTTGCATAAGGCACGGCTACCCTGGGCACGTCTTAGATAATCAGCCTCCTTGCCTACTCAAGGCTGTGGCTCTGGAATCAGACAGGCCTGGGTTCAAGTCCACATTCCCACCTTTTCTAAGCCTCTGCTTTTCTAGCTGCTAAGTCGGGGGGGTGGGGGGGCCGGCGGGGGAGCATTCCTCAGATTACAAGAAGCCACTGCTTGCAAGATACAGTATTAATTGTCAAATTTTGAGGCAAATTAAAATGGAAAGCAAAAGAAAAATATATAGACATTGATTATGACATTCACCCTCATTTCAGAAATATTAAAATGTAGCCCGGCTGGCGTGGTTCAGTGGTTGAGCATCAATCTATGAACCAGGAGGTCACGGTCCGACTTCCAGTCAGGGCACATGCCCAGGTTGGGGGCTCAATCCCCTGTGTGGGGCATGCAGGAGGCAGCCAATCAATGATTCTCTCTCATCATTGATATTTCTATCTCTCTCCCCCTTCCTCTCTGAGATCAATAAAAATATATATAAAGAAATATTAAAATGTAGAATAGGTCCATCTTGGAATTGATGGAACAAAATAATATCTACTTACCAGGCTTGTGAAAATAAAAGGATCTGGCAAGTACAAAATGTCTGCCACAAAGGATATGCCCAATAAATCTAATTTCTTTATACCTCCTCCTCCTTCCCACTGTAGGGCTCCAAAGCCCCAAATGTGCCCATGTCATTGGGAAATGCTAGATCCTGCTGCTCCAAGAACATGCATTGGTTCCACAAAGTAAAACCCACTCCATGGCTTAGAGGCTCTCATGATATTTCCCATCATGTCTATTACTCCCTAACCCAAGGCAAGGAATGATTTGCTCAAGGATACCCAATAACCTGGGCACATCAAAGACGAGGCTCGCTTCATGGTCCCTATGTCTGGAATTAGGGACTTAAATACAAATCAAGGAGAAGAAGGATATTGGGAAATACACTGATCTAAGCTTCTGTCCGACTTCTTAAAGAAGGAATAGTGATACAGAAGGCAAATGCAGAAGGCAAATACAGAAGGTGGGTTGGTACCAAGATTCTCTGAGCCAGGATCCTGGGCTAGAGATGGCCGGCATTGCCCTGGGCTTCTTCAGCTTCAGTTCTTCATCTTCTACATTCAAGTTCCCCACAAGGTTGAAGTTCAGCAAGGCTCAATGGCCAGGATTAGAAATAGGTGTTTGCCTTGCTCCAACTGTTATCAATTGATTTTGTTTGACTGAAATTCTGCATAAGGAAGAATTCTAATGCCTCTGGCTTCACTAGAAAAGACTCAGGATCGATTAATGATGTCTGCCTTGGGCAAAAGGAGGAAGCAATGGCAAGGATTCATACAGGAGTGGGCAAAAGTAGGTTTACAGTCATGAGTGACATGCTTTTAAGCTAATAAAGCTACTATGGTCGTCATAACCTGCATGTCTTTTTCCATAGGAGAAACTGTAAACCTACTTTTGCCAACCCCTGTATATGACACCCCAGCTCTTTGGGATGACAGTAAAAAAGGATCCGCACATGACTAGTGAGAATTTCAAGGGCTCTCCAAAAATATTTGCCAAACTAAAGCATACAGGGCCACAAAGAAATGAAGACATGAAAGCCAAGGCAAGCACTCAAGCACCATTAAGAGAAATGACAACGTTAAAAGTGGAAGATCCCTCCCTTTGGGCTATACATAGATGGAAGAGTAGGATAGCAAAGACTGGCATTATACCTGGGCTTGAATGCTAGCTCTCCAAGCTGGGAGAGAGCTGAACAAGGCGAGCTTCAATTCCCTTTTCTGAAACTGGGCGTAATAATGCCTATTTCTCAGGGTTCTCTGAGAATTTTACATCATAATAAATTTAAAGTGCAAGCGTACCTCGTTTTATTGTACTTTGTGCAAATACTGTGTTTTTTACAAAATGAAGGCAAGAGCCTCCACTAGCAAAAACGATTATGACCTGAAGTCTCAGAGAATGGTTAGCAATTTTTAGCAATAAAGTATTTTAAATTAGGGCATGTACATTGCTTTTTAGACATAATGCTATTGCACACTTAATAGGCTACAGTGTAGTGTAAACATAACTTTTATATGTACACTGGGAAACCAAAAATTCATGTTTAACCTGCTTTATTGCGGTATTTACTTTATTGCGGTGGTTGGGAACCAAATCCGCAACATCTCTCCGAGATATGCCTGTATTTGTCTCAGTGCAAGATATACAGTTGGCTTCACAAACTGTAGATCCCTAATATTAATTCTGAGCAGCAATGCTGAGCTGCTCAAGAGCACTTGGCGATGAAACACACGGCGGCTTATAGAGTAACCTGCTCGGCAGGGAGGAGGGGCCCTGCTACCCTCTGTCTTCCTATCTGAACGCCCTTGACTCTCTCCCAGGGAATGACAGTTCATGCGAGGCTGACTGGCTTCAATCTCAGCAGCCAGTGTTTTGTCACTGAAATGATGTAACCCTTCCACCCTAGAGACACACTCTCCTTGTCCTTGCCGGTGAATCTTGACCCAAAAGGCCAAGGGTGAGGAATTTTTCCACATGCGGTTTAAATTAAGACCCAGGATATCACTGACACACTCTGTCCTGGGCCCCCCAGGTCATCCTGAGAAGGGGTGCCAGGCAGGACATAGCCATCGGCAGAAGGTACCGGTACAAGGATGGCTATGGTAGTGGGTCATGGGAAGAGATGTGGGGGTGTCCCCAGTGCTCCTTTCTTTTTCTTTTTCTGCCTTTCTCCAAAAATGGATAAGGAACATGGTCTGCTTTCCTGGTTCTCGACCGATGACTCATCCCCAGCGTAGCAACCACACCATGTCATGTGGAGACACCAAAAAGCTGAGAGAGGAAACAGCAGGCTTACTGGGAGCAGCCCAAGGCAGGAGGTGCCCGGAATCTGCCAGCGAGAAAGACCATAGACAATTAGGACGATTCCCTTCCCTTTGCCAGAGGCCACGCAGCCGAACACAGCCGTCAGCAGCTGGACTATTTTCAGTGACCACCCTGGCCACTCACAGCTGGACTTTCACAGACCGGTTCTGAGTTTGGTAGATGAGTCACTCGCTATGGGTCTCTACGCTTCCAGAGCAGCCACGACACACCGTGGTCACAATCATCCAGCTGGGCCTAGTAAATCCTTGCTCCCAGCCAAACACAGGGCCCCCACCTCCAGTTCCTCAACCACTGTTCCCAAGTGAGCCCATCAGTCTCCCATTAAGGACAAGAATGGAAAGCAGAAAAGAAAGCTTTGAAATGAGAGTAAACTTTAGCTTAGCACAAGGTGAGCGAATGGTGTCCAAGTTAACAGCAATGGAGGAAAGCGGCCAACGGCCGTGGGGACGGAGCCCTGGGTCACGAAGGTCATGCCACCCATTCAACCCCTTTTTGACAATAACTTGTGTTGCCCTGTGGGGCTCAGGGAAAGGACCCTGCCCTCAGCCCTGCCAATCAATTACACCATCCAGAGCAGATACTGGATCAGGGATGAGGCCATCACAGTCCTGAGGACTTGGGCGTGAGCTGTTGGAAGACAACAGGCGTTTATTCTTGTCACTATTCATACTGAAAATAAGGCCACCGAAAGGCCAGCAGACCCAAGACAGGAGAGTGACAGAGCCCTAATCCCATTGTTTAACCCCCTTGCTGTGGCCACGCCTGAAACACCTTCAACCAACAATTTACTTTCGTTTCTGTAAGTCAGTTTGAGTCGGGTCTTTGACTTTCGCACCCAATATAATCTTAATATGTCCATTTATAAAGCTCAGGTAATGTGAACTGACAATAAAAGATAAAAGGGAGGAAAATGAAGCAAGTCTCCAAAGAACTGATTCAAGCTGTGTCATCTGGGGAAAACCACTAACCCTTCCTGAGCCTGTTTACTCCTCTGCCTGTTGGGATTAATCCTGGGATCCTGTTTTCCACGGGAACGTAGAAAAGATAAATGCGCTGCTAGGGATGAGGGCTTCCCAGAGAGCGAGGCCATGAGCAAAACAGGCACCATTTGCACAGGATACCCAGGGAGGAAAGGAGACGTGCAGTGTCAGAGCCCCGAGAGCTTTGGGAGCACGAGTCACCTTTTTTCCTGGCTTGGGAGATGAGGTCGGCCGCACTCTTGCTCATGACCTTCGTGACATAGAGAGGGCAGTTGGTTTGGCTGGCGATAGTGACGGCACGGAACACAGCCTCAGCTTCCAGCTGAAAAAAAAGAGAAAAGGCCCCTGAAGTCAACAGGAATGGGAGCCTCTCAAAGCCACCACTCCCACCTCCACACACTGAGAACAGGGCAGAGGCGAAAAGCCTGGCGCTGCACGCCCTGGGTCTAAATCTCATAGAGGTCTTCCTGGCTGTGTGCTTCACGGAGCTTCCCAGGGCCTCGGCCCCTCACCTGTGGCGTGGAGATCAGGAGAAGACAGCGCGGGGCCTGGCAAAGAGCAAACACTGCCTCAACGCAGCTGGTTTTTCCTTAGCCTATACTCTCCCCTCCCTGTGATGATCACAAAGGCTACATGTGATGGAAGCCTTTGCTCCCCAATCTTCCCAGGACAGATTCTCCAGCAAAACACAATCCCAACACCAATGGAATGTAATAACCAGTCCAGGCGATGAGGCGCCATGTGTCTTCCAATCCTCGCCTGCACCAGCCGGTGGTCAGTGAAGGGTTAATTCCAGCAGGCACACCCTGTACTGATAATTCCCAGGCTTCTCCACACAAAGGCTTCTTTTGTTATCAATCTCCTCCATCCCACCCCAATGTGGAATGCATGTTTGCAAAGATGCTAACCAGCCCAGTTGCATTTATTAAGTAAGAAAGAGTGCGTTCCCCTTATTTTGCTAACAAAGCAGGGTCTGAGGGGCAGGCTTCCTCAAACGGCCTGGATCTGAGTTCTGGTTTTGTCACTTAGAAGTGGGGTGACCTCAGGTACCTCAAACAACCTCCTAAGGCCTCAGTTTCCTGGTCCATAAAGTGGGGATAATAGGACCTGACACATAGGGCTGTTTCAAGCACTAAAAGAGTTCACCCATGCAAGGCGACTAGCCCACTCCTGGGGCGAGGCCAGTGTTCCTTGAAGGGTCGCTGTTGGTGTTCATGCTGATGGCAGCTTCCGACTGGTGTGCGAGAGCCTGTGTTATACCCAAAGTTACCACCCAAGTTAGTCCAATTCAGCCCAAAGCAGAGACACTGGCGTTTTTCCATTCAATCGGCAACATTTTGGATGGCTATGACATTCTGGTTAGCCTATGCAGCCCAACCCTTTCAAACAGACCAAAAATAGCTTGCAGATGCCCGCTGCAAACCAGTTTCTGCCTGTGGTGAGCGTGGCTCAGCAGACTCTTAAGAACTCAGCTGGTCCAGCTGGCATCCCCCAAGCTACACTTGGTTCCACGTGGATGAGACCCTGGAGGCCACCAACCCCAGGGAAACTCGGCCACCTTCCTGAAGCTCCCAGAGCAGCACCTCTGAGCCTGGGGCTCAGCTCTCTGAGCAGCTCACTCAGCTGGTACCTGGGTATGCTCTGAACCTAAGAGGGGCTGGCTCCTCCCATGCCCAGTCCTCCCTCTTCCCACCTCTGCTGACCTCTCCAGCCGCCCTGTGACCTCTGTGACCTCTGCCGGGGCCCCTTTGATCTCACTCTCTCCCAGCACTGCAGGTTTTTCAGCACCTTAACAACATGACTATCTTTGGAAGGTTACATCACTCTCCAGCTTCACCCAAAAGGACTTCCAGGGTTGTCGAGATCTGCCTCTGAGAAGCTTTCTACTAAAAAGGAGACAGGAACAGGGAGGAACGGGGTGTGGGGGGGTTGAACAAACAAACCAAGGGACAAAAATAGACTTTGCTCAGAAATCCCCTGGCTGCTGCTGAAGGATCTATCTCGCCAGCACATCTCAACAGTGACCAGCATTTAAGAAAAGTGGCACAAACAGCGCCGATCGCCCTGGCCCACCTGCACTGTGCAAACTTCCAGGCCCTTCACACACGATGGGCCTTGAGGGCTCTGCTCTTCAGCTTCCTTGTGCACAATCACCCCGACCACCCAGAGCAGCAGCAAGGACAACTGTGACAATGCCGTCAGCACAGTCCTGGGCAAAAGCAACTGTTCCCCAGGGGGCCTGGCACTGAGGACACAGTCTTTCACAGGGATGCTGTGACTGTAACCTCATCACGATTTTTTAAATTGAGGTTTAATGGACATAGAATACTATGTTAGTTGCAGGTGTACCACATGATAATTCCATATTTGTACCTATTGCGAAATGATCACTGTAAGTCTTGTTAACATCCGTCACACACAGTTACATTTTTTTGTGATGAGAACTGTCCAGATGTACTTTCTTAGCAATTTTCAAATATGCAATACAGTATCATTAACTACACACTATGCTGTACAGTACATCCCCATGATTTATGTATTTTATATCTGGAAGGCTGTATCTTTTAACCATCTTCATTCAATTTCCCTACCCCTTGCCTCTGGCAACTGCCAATCTGTTCTTTGTATCTATGAACTTGTTGTTGTTTTTTTGGGGGGTGGGTGTTGGGGGAGTGATTGTTGTTTTGTTTCTTGATTACACACTAAGTGAGATCCTATGGTATTTATCCTTTTTTATCTAACTAAGTTCATGTAGCATAATTCCCTCAAGGCCCATCCATGTTATTAAAAATGGCAGAATTTCATTCTTTTTATAGCTAAATATTCCTGTGTGTGTGTGTGTGTGTGTTTGTGTGTGTGTATCACATTTTATTCATCCATTCACCCATCGATGAGCACTGAGGTTCTTTCCATATCTTGGCTATTGTAAATAATACTCCAATAAACATGGGGTGCAGATATCTTTTTGAATTAGTGTTTTCCTTTTCTTCAGATAAATACCCAGAAGAGGAATTGTTGATAGTTCTGTTTTGAGGGACCAATTTACACTCCCAACAGACAAAATTATAAATTATTTCAACTGGTAACAAAAGTATCATTAGGCAAAGGAGTTTCTGGGGTGCTGATGATGTTCTGTTTCTCCAAAGGGGTGCTACTTACATAAGTGTGTTCAGTTTGCGAACATTCCTTGCACTGTTATGACAGGAACACTCTTCTCTATGTATGTTAGGATTTAATTTTTTAAAAGATTCTGGAGATGGGCAATGGGCATGCAATCATTTCTGGTTCTGACACCTTCTACCTATTTAGAGTGCGGAGCTTGAATGACAGATCAGGAACATGGTTCACTTCGCTGACATGGAGGACCTTGAATTTGCTCCAGGTGCCAGACCCAGGGTAGTCCTTCAAAGCCAATATGCTCTCAGCCATGTGGGCAGCCAATTTCCAGCTGTGCCCTATGCTGGCAGCTGGGTTTGCTGACATCCCAGAGGCATGGAATCAGCCCCCACTTACCTTTCATCCGCTCTTCAGCTGCTAAGCACAGTCGCTAATCAGCATTCATTTTACATGCGGGAAACTTCCACATCTAAACACAATCCACCCCTTACACAAATCGACAGACGTATTGCCTGTTAAAACCTACTCTGCCTCCTATCCATAAGGCCAATATTTTGCAGGACTCAAATTGTAATGTGGGACACAGGAATAAGTAGAAATGTCTCTGGAATTCACATTGATTAAGAAAGGATTTAGAAATTTTCCACTCCTACTGAATAACTGCGGAATACCTCCAACTGGTGTTATCTTTAGAGATTAGGGGTCAGAAGCAAGCATTCCTTTCTCATTTTCTCAGGGGCCCTTGAGTTGGCTCAGTCGAAGTGGTCTTTGGAAGCAATGTTCCAATCTTCTGTCTGGTACTGATAGAGCCTCCCTGCCTCTCACCATGTTTGCTCAGACACTGTGTGTGCCTGTGCCTAGGGGAGGCAGGCTGAGCACTAGCGCTGCCAATGTAAAATGACTGACAGGCCATCCAGGAGGCTGCTGGGATTGGCACTGTGATGACGGGCGTCTCTGGGAAGATGCTGGCAAAAGAAGAAAGCCCCTCCTGCTATTGCTTCTCTCTCTTCCTCCCTCCTTCCTCCCCTACCCCCCTGCAACTTACCTCCTCTGGTCTGCTCAGCACATGGCCTTCTGGGCCAGTTATCCCCATTTCCAACATCCGGGCTTGCTCCTAGAATGAGAAAAAAATAGAGGAGAGTTTTTATTTTTTAAAACTTATGGCATCACTTAGTCAAGATTTATTTCAAAGCCTGAAATCACTCAGACCAACCAAAAAAATGGTACTACTGCAATTGCTTGTAATGCATCAATACTTACACTAAAACTTTAAAGCTCATAAGATGCTATAAACTAACTCCTAACTCTATTTCCTAAGACATAGAGGGCAGTTTTTAGATGGGCTCAACTGAGATTTGGAGAAGTTATGCTGAAGATGTGTTCAAGGGAGGAAAGAATAAAATACGTATGTTGAACAAATTCATCAACTCTCTAGAGGAATTGCAAAATAGGATAGAGTCTGAATTAAAAGGAGAAAAAAACATTTGAGTAGCCTGCTTTTATTAAAAGAAAGATAGTCTGTTAAAAAGTACCATTTTTTTTCTACATTGTGCTTCAAAACTCACACAATCACTTATACTTCATTTCTTTCAGATGCAAACCTCTGTAAGCACACTCCCTTAACTTGTTTTTTAATTTATTCATGCATTTAAAACCTATTCATTCAACAAAAATATTGAGTATCTGCTTTATGCTAGGCTCTAGGTTAGGTACTTACTTGAATGAAGGTAATGAGGCCCCTGACTTGATAAGACTTACAGTGTGGTCCTGCCATTACCCAGAGTCTAGTCAACCCACCACCTACATCGGGTTGTTTGTGGAGATGCGGAAGTCTGGCCCTATTCAGGTCTACCAGATCTGAATACCTGAGGTTAAATTCTAGGAACCTGCATTTTAGTAAGCCCATCAGGCTCTTTAATGCTTTACTTTTATGACTTAAATGAATGGATTAGAATTTAACCAAACTACTACCTCTAACCACCATTACCTGAGTTTATCTACTGGTCAAACTCTAATTAATTAGGTCTTGGATGAGGCAGAACTGCCTACCCGTGGTGGCTAATGGCTAAATTCCTCGGACTTCTGGCCAGCTCTCTGGAAGAAGCAGGTGGCTGGACAGTGAGCACACGCATGGCTAACTGGCACTGGCACAAATCCTAAGCCACCATCTCTGCAGTTTTGCTGGCATTCACTCTCCAAGTATGAAGGCCACTTCCTATGGGCCTGTGCACTGGTGTGGTGAGAGATGTGAAGAGAGTGAACTGAAACCATGAGGTGTTGGGAAGAAGGAATTCCTTCTACCTGGAAAAGAACTATTTTGTTGTTGATGTTTGTTTGTTTCTAATAATAATTTTTAAAAGAAGAGTAGAAAGGAAGATGCTACTACAAGCAACCATGACAAGTAAAATGGCCACTGTGCCCAGCTTTCCGGTATTTGAAAAAAGGTCAGAGGCTAATTGTTCCAGCAATGTACCTCCCTTTCATTCTTACTATTGACTTGATCAAAACTTGGACTGAACAGCCGAAACCGGTTTGGCTCAGTGGATAGAGCGTCAGCCTGCGGACTGAAAGGTCCCAGGTTCGATTCCGGTCAAGGGCATGTACCTGGGTTGTGGGCACATCCCCAGTGGGAGATGTGCAGGGGGTGGCTAATCGATGTTTCTCTCCCATCGATGTTTCTAACTCTCTATCTCTCTCCCTTCCTCTCTGTAAAAAATCAATAAAATATATTTAAAAAAAAAAAAAACAAACTTGGACTGAACAAAACTTCTTCCAATTCTGGTGAGTTTCCACTTAATTGCCTTGTGAACTCACACAAGGGTTAAGGTCTCCAATGAAAGCATCTTCTATCTTTTAGGACACTCTCGCTGTTATCTTGTTTAAGAGTTCTGGGACAACACCCAGGTGAAGGTCACCAGGGGAACTCTTTCAAACACGCTTGTCTGAACACTACTCCTGACCGCCTAAATCTCAGTCTAGAGACCTGGGAGAATCCTAGAAATCTTAGAAATGCTGGAAAGTCCTGTGCCAAAAGTCAGGTTGCCCCTACAACTGGAAGATTAAGAATGGCATGTAAGCCTCACCGGTATGGCTCAGTAATGGAGCATCAACCCAGGAACCAGGAGGCACAATTCGATTCCTGGTCAGGGTACATGCCAAGGTGGTGGGCTGGATCCCTAGTAGGGGGTATGCAGAAAGTAGCCCATCGATGATTCTGTCTCATCATTGATGTTTCTATCTCTCTCTCCCTCCCTCTCTGAAATATATATATAAAGAATGGCATGTAAAAGGCCCTGGATGGGTACTCAGTGGTTAGAGCGTCGTCCCAATACACCAAGGTTGCAGGTTTGATCCCCGGTCAGAGCACATACCAGAATCAACATACAAGTACATACAAATCAATGCATAAATAAGTGCATTGATCAATGTTTCTTCTTCTCTCTTTCTTTAAAAAATCAATTAATAAAAAAAAGAATGGCATGTGAAAAGCCACTGGTGCCGCCTGGCATGGGTGGGGAGCAGGGGCACTTTGAGGCGCTGAGCACTGGGGTAAGCACACCGTGTGGGTCAGGGCAGTTTGGTTTGCTCCAGGAGGAAAGAGACCCTGTCTTTTTCATCTTCCCTCTCCAGTGCTTTACCATAATAGGTGTCCAATAAATATTTGTTGGATGAGTGGCTAAGGACGCTGTGCTCTCAGACTGTCCTTTGGAAAATACCCCTGGTTGGGACCCGTAGGGAATGATTTCTTCTTCCTTAGTCACTTTGGCATGAAGTGCAGCCAGAGACTGAGGACAGCAGCTGCTTCATTTAGATAATGTGATCAAATCTTTCAGCTCAAGCTGAATTTCATAAACACGCACAAGAAACTCATCCAAATGGAAGAATGCCCTTATTCTCTTCCTAACTCAGAACAGATCTTCCCAAGGTAGGGGGCGGGAGGGAGGGGGGCGGAGCAGAGACACTTCTGTGCCACGGAGCCACAGAGGAAGTGGGAAAAGGGGCTTTGAGTCGGAGTGACTTTGCCTGCTCAGGCTCCTGAATGAAGAAGCCAGGAGTTTGTTTTCTAGGGTATCTGGAGGGAGGGCTGGGACCTCTGGCTGCTGCACTGAAAACTTGGAGAAGGGGGAGGAGTGATGGCTCTAATACCACCAGATACCTCCCCTGGGAGCAAGGCATTTGGACCTTCCTTGGAGAATGATTTCATTCGCTCTGAGTGTGTGGAGGACGTAGGAGAAGGCTGTCAGGGGCCTGACTAATTAACCTCTTGGTCCTAAGAAAGAGAAAAGTGCACACTTAGCTCACCTCCTCCGCTAGGGAGACAACACTCCAACCGCCGGAGCCCTACAGCTGGACCGGTGGGGCAAGGGGCCCGATGTACCATCTCTGGGTGAGATGCCCACTGAGGCTCATCCCCTACGGGACTGAGATTCTGTCCTCCCAGTTATTTGCGGTGATCTTTGGGCCTCAATGTTCTCATCCACAAAATGGGGAGGATGGCGGTCAACTTTAAAGGGTTGGGTGAAGATTCAATGAGAACTTAGGAGACCACTTACAGGAGCCTGGCACACGGTAGGAAGTGCTCACCAAGCGGTACCGGCTATTGGGAGCCAACAGGTCTAAGCTAGACTGGGCCGCAGCATTGCTCCCACACCCCTGCCCATCACATTCACCAAGTCCTGGACAACTTCTGAAATGAAGGCAGAGCCCAAGCGCTTCCGAGCCGTGGAGGACATCTGTTTTGGCTCACCTCTGTGTAGCCTGATGCCTGGCACAGAGCGCTCAGGAAATACTCTCTGAAAGAATGAATAATGGCTTCTTGCTATTAACCGTATCGCATGGACTAAGAGAGCTCACACGCTTTCCTGGCAGCCTCCATCTAGCAGAGGCCAATCTTGGGATAAACAAAGCCGTGGCTAAGGCACATCTGTGCATCTAGCCCATTAAGCAGCCCTGGAGCTGGGGAGAGAAGTGCTTTCTGCTTCCTCACCAATGATCCATTTGGGCCTTGGGACCCTCACTTTCATCACTCCGCAGGTTTTTCAGCATGATTTCTAGGAAACCAATGGGACGTGTAGGCCCCACAAGACTTAAATTCTTTATTATCTATGGCCAGGAGTACCGCAGCCCTGGATCGGATTTCTGGCTTCTGAGAAGTGCTGCCTTAGGGTTTTTCTTTAGGACACAGAATGCCACGTAGCTTGGACTCATTTTCAAAAGAGAAGCAGCAATACTCTCCCAGTAAATGACCCGATTTGAAACCTCCTCTTACAGGAAGCCTTTCTGGATTCTCCAGAGCGGCCAGATCTCTCTTTGTTTTCCAACAGCTGACACCTGCTCCCTCACTTGTCCACATTTCCTTTTTTCCTCCTCCCAGACATGAGGTCCTTTAGGGCAGGATTTTAATGGAGCACTGATGATGGTGCCTTCCACACAGTGAGAGCTCAAGCAACGGGGAAGCAAAGAGGAAACGGAGGGGATGCAGAGCGAAGCCCATGCCAAAAGCGCCCTCCAGGGAGCTGCACGCTGTTACCTGGGCAATGATGTCCCCATTCTCAGCGTGGACCTGAGCAATGGCTCCCAGCTCTCCCAGGCAGGTGAAGATCTCGTAGAGCTGAAACGGAAAATGAGTCTCTGTCACCTTCACAGGCCACCGGTGCTTTCAGCAACCTCACACAGGCCCGATTACGAGAGCCAGAGGGGATAAACCAGAGGAAGTAAGTGCCTAGAGCAGAAATACAGACTAAAACACGCCCAGCCCAAGAGGGGCGCGAGTCCGAAGAAATTCCAGAAAACTGTCTATATACAGAACCTACTGTGTTGCCTAAGCAGACAGGGTGGACACATAACAATGCTACCGGCCACTCTACTCCCCCTCAGCACACATTTTTAAGGAATTATTTCCCATTGAGCTTCAGAATCCTTCTCAACCCGTGCTCCCAAAGACCACCACAGCCCGGCCAGAAGCTAACTCGAGAGCTAAAACCCCTATCTCTCAACCTCTCAAAACAGACTTCCCTTCACCTTCTAATCAGGGAAGGTGGGAATTAAAACTTAAGATTTGTCTAAAACACATCTCACAAATTTCTTAAGGAAAGTCAGAGACAAGCTGGGACAATTTCCCCAAACAGCAGACGGCCCTCCTTATGCTGCAAGGCTGAGCATCTTGCCTCTTCCGAACTTGTAAGGAGTTTGCTTTGCGTTTGCTTGGTAGATGGAGACTGAGGCAGGCCCTTCCTCTAGTCCTCTTGAGAAAGCTGCTGCCAGTGGAACTTCTAGCTCCCTGTCTGCCTTGCCGGCGGCACCCTGCCCGTTACCTGATTTAAAAGGGAGCGTGGACTGCGAGAAGCTCTCTGGCCCAGCTGTCTCCCGCAGCGCCCACACTGACTCGTGTTGAAGGAGTCAAGGTCATCAGCAACAACAGGAAACCCATCCAGATACCCCAAGCCACACAGCAATGGATCATTACCTCTGTGTTGGACACCTGGTACAAATCCTTGTAGGCCATGTAAACCATGAAGGAGTTAACCCCTGCAAGAGAGGGAGGGGAGGGGAACAGGAAGAAGACAGCATTATCACAACCACTCTCCATCCTTTAATCCCACTTCTATGGCCCATGGGGCCCGAGTACATTACAGGCTCCGGCCCAATGCAAAGTGATGCTTCCCGTTCTCCAAGAACATTTTTCTATTCCCTCCTCGCCCTGGAAAAGCAACGATTCCTACGTAATGTCATAGAGAACTGTCTCTTCTTCTGCACCTCTTTCTTGCCTACAACCAGCACTTCCCAGCTCACAGGTCAATAGGCTTTGTTTTTGCTTGAGGCAGTATCCTATGTAATAAAGAGCTAATATGCTAATTAGATTGAACAGCAGAACGACCATCTGGATGACCTTCCAGATGAAGCCAAGGCTGCAAGGGCTGGCCGAGGCTGGGAAGGCCAAGCCCCTTGCACGAATTTCATGCATCAGGCCTCGAATATATATATATATGTATATATATATATACAATTTTATGTATATATATATATATATATATATATATATATATATATATACATAAAATTGAGAATCACTGTAGCACACTGGTTGTATTCACACTCTGGAGGTTGCACCACATACTAGTTCAGTGCACTTGGAATATCTAACTTCTTGAGCCTCAGTTTCCTCATCTGTAAAATGGAAAAATAACAATACCCTGCTTTATAAGTGTGGGAAACATTAATGAGATACATGCTGAGCTCTTAGCACTCACTAACCCTGACACATACTTGGTCTCCATGAACAGATCTTAAGGAGTGCCTGCCCTGCACGTGACCACTGCAGGGTTGAATCTGAGAGGACCGTGTCCTTGGAGAACCAACAGAGCTACAGGCGGAAGTCAAGTGTCACCTTGAGCTTAAATATCTAAGTCGTAAGGATATTGAGAAATGATCCATTTAGTTTTTCACCTCAAATAAACTACTAATATAGTAATGTACAGAAATAGGTGGGACTGGGGAGCAGAGAGTCATTTTGAAAAAAGGAGGATAATTTTGATCTCCAACCATCAGGGCCGCCTCAGCCCACAGGGTTCCAGGCCAAAAGTGGCTGCAATTTGAGACCTTCCCTACCCAGAGTGGTTCAACTGAGGGCAGCTTTTCCCAACACCACCCTGCCCACAGCCTCTGTGTCATCTGTGGAATGACCGGGCCCTTTGGAAGGAAATGGGTGTTAAAGCCGTTCTGAAGTCCAGTGTGAAAGGAGACACAAGGAAAAAGGGAGAGGGTTCATCTCACATTCTGAACCAGGAAGGACAGGAGCAGAGCTTGCGGGGTGAGGAGGGGAATGGAAAGGAAAGCTCGTCTTCTGATAGGTCATCCTCGCCCCTCCATCCCAGAAAGCACTCTCTTCCATCGCGCTCCTGGCCTTTGCATCAAGACTGTGCGTCCGGCCAGCCCTCCAGCTCGTGGTATCTATCCTGATGCTCTTCACTGGCCTGCTCCCTTCTGCCTCGGTGGCTCAGCAGAGGCCATTCCTTATACTTCCCTACGTCCCCCAGGCAGCCTTAGATGCCGAGCACATCATGTGTCTGTATGGGGGATGGTGCATGTGTGTAAAATATATGGCCATCAAAATGTAGGAAGAAGTGGAGAATAGAGGAGTCTAAGAAGACCATAGGAACCTAAACCATGTACTCACTGAGAGGACCTCCCCACTCCCTACCTCCTCACCCCCCCATACACACGAGGACATGTTTCATGCCCTAAGCTCCTAGCCTGAGTACAAACACATCTTTGCTCCCAGAAATATCTTAGCTTATCTGAGGATCCTGTTGATATATAATAGAAATGAGTTTGACCTTTGGAATAAAAATAATGAAGCTTAAAAACTCCTCATCTCATATCCAGTAGGTGTGTGACCTTGTATATGAAGTTAACCTCTCCTGGCCGCAGCTTCTTCCCCTGTCAAATGGGCAGCATTGCATGGAGGTGAAGAGCCTAGACCGGGGTGGGCAAACTTTTTGACTCGAGGGCCACAATGGGTTCTTAAACTGGACCGGAGGGCCGGAACAAAAGCATGGATGGAGTGTTTGTGTGAACTAATATAAATTCAAAGTAAACATCATTACATAAAAGGGTACGGTCTTTTTTTTTTTTTTTAGTTTTATTCATTTCAAACGGGCCAGATCCGGCCCGCGGGCCGTAGTTTGCCCATGGCTGGCCTACACTGTGGGGAGATCTACTGCTTGCTACTCATTCTAGCCTCAGGTTCTCCATCTGCCAAGTGAGGATAATAATTCCCATCTCGTGGAGACCCTGCAAGGAGTAAGAATGATGGACTAAATAAGCGCCTGGAACGCAGTGGTGCCCCTTTCTTCCAGCACGCATGCTTGAGGTTCCAGGCTCCAAGCTAGGAGAAGGGACTCAAATGAGTGGATGTTGTGTGGAGGAGGGGCGAGGGGGAAGGGAGGAAGGCGCGCTCGGGCTCACCTTTGTCTTTGATGAGGCTCTGCACCTCCTGCTTCACACTGTCGTTCCAGTGGGTGATGTCCACATGCAAGGCATAGTCACAGCAGCTCTTCCCATCGGCCCACTCCCGCCACTTCTCATAGGCCTCCGTCAGGCTGGACTCGGGTTCGGGCACCACGTGGTCGACTGAAGGACAGAGACCCTAGATGGGTGACTCACTGACACAGCCTCTGTTCCCCTTTGCACAGGCCTGCTCCTGCTTGCTGAGCCATGGCTGCAGGATTTCCATTTCCTGAGCACGGAATTAACCTTGGAAAGTGTTGCTGATGACTTAACTGTCACATAACTACGGGACCTTGTACAAATTATTAGCTTCTCTAGACCTCATTTATCTCATCCTTGAAATGGATCCCAAGTACGGTGGGAGACAGGATGTCATCGTGCCTTCCTTCTAAGTTTGTTATAAGATGAAGAGGGAAAATGCACCAAAGTGCTCTGCCTGATGCCTGGCACATAGTAAGCGCTCAACTAACGTTAACTATCAATGTGTGCCTACTATGTGCCATTAATAGCAGTACTGTAGGGAGTCATTAGAACAGATAAAAGTCCAACTCCCTCCTAAGGTGGAGGAAGGGTTTTAGAGTTATATCAGGGCCCAGAAGAGTGACACCCTCACGCTTACTGTCAGAGGAGAGCCACTGTCTGCTGAAGGAGCCTGACGCTAGGCCCACAGATCTCATTTCTATGCAAATTCTTCATCAAGAATCCAGTTTCCCTGAGGCCCAAATCTACTCATGCAGTACCTGCAACCTAAACGATATTTTTTTAAATAATAACATTCACAGTTGGTGAGGATAAGGCAAAAGTGACACCCTCAGAGTTCGCCTGGGCAGTAGAGGAAAAGTGAGAATCGGCACAACTTGCCTTTAAACAATTATAAAATAGATGTCAAAAACCTTGGCAATTTTTTCATACCTTAACTCAGGGTTATTTCTGTGCCTAAGAATTATTCCCACGGGAATAAACAATGCTGCATGCACAATCTGGGTTCTAAAGATGTCTGTCAGTCTAAATTATTACATATTTACATAAGTGAAAAACTGGAAACAATTGGAATATCTAACAATAGGGAAGTCTGGGTAAATACATAAATTGTGATACCTTCATAAAACAGAGGGTTTGGCATCCGTTCTACATGTTGTGGTAGAATAAAAATAAATGAAGGGAAAGACATCCTCCCATTGAAAATGGGAGGCGAAAACACAGTGTGTCTATTATGATCCTATTTTTGTTAAATAGGAAAAAAAATATATAGCCAAACTGAAATAGTGATGTGGGATTTATGGGTTTTCTTTCCTTATTTTCTTTTTCATATCGGGGTTCTTTGTCTACGAAGGACACGTACACTTGTGTGGTTCTTTGTATACTTTTCTCCCTTGCCACCTGGAACTCTGACTTTCCTCCTGCTCCTTCCCTCATGCAGAAGACTGAGCAAAACACACATCTGCAGAATGCTGACACGCTCAGCTCCTTGCCCAGATGGCAGAAAGCCAAGCCAAGATCCCTCATTTCCTCAGCCCTCTATCGCAAGCAGCCTAAGTGCACTTATCGGAAAGCAAATGCGTGCAGCTACATTACTGATGTCTGGACACACACCAGGGCCTCCGTGGGCAGGCGGCTGCTGAGAAGTCAGCTGGCTTCCCCACTTTGGCTGGAATTGCACCTTTTATGGCCTCAATGCAATTGTCCTGGGCTTCCACACCCAGCTAGCTGAAGCTGAAGCTGAAGCCTGCTAGGGCTCCTGTTGAAAGTGAATGATTCTACGGCTTAGGCTGTTCTGTGCTCGTGGGTGGATGTATAAGGTGTTAAAATAAACAGCACCCTTGATGACCAAGTTTGGAATGGGGCCTGGGAGGGGACCCAGTCACTGGGATTTGCTTGGGACAAGAAGGACTGCCCTGGACCACTTTCTGTTCAGTAATCCAATGGCATGCAACTCCCTAGGTTTCCTTGGAATTGTAATAGTTACCAGAAAAGAAAGAAAGAAAGAAAGAAGAAAGAAAGAAAGAAAGAAAGAAAGAAAGAAAGAAAGAAAGAAAGAAAAAAGGAAACCACAGACATAGCTTGCCCGATCTTAAAAATATGAACTGGTCAACAAATAGCTCAGACCAGATAACACCAAACTCTCTGCTATGCTCTCTGCCCCTCCTGCCTGAGACCCAAAGGGGAAGTTCTGAAATAACTTTTTGCCCCACTATCCACAAATTTTTCAGTCCGCTTTTCCCAGTGACCGGCCGAGGTGGTCACTTCTGATTGTCCATCACCTGCACGCCCGCCCCTAATGCTAAGGAAGACAGGAGGGATGGCTGAGCTCATTGTCATGAACCTCATGCATCTCTTTCATGCAGTTGTGGTGAGCTGCCAGTGTCCTCACTCCAACCTGCTTCTTTCAGGACCCATCAGGCAGAAAGTCTACCAACTGTCTGAAGGGACGTGTACAAGTTATCATCGGAGAGCACGGTGGGTAACACACTCCTAACACTGGGGACCAGGAGTGGGTGATTTGGGGGAACTTACTAATCATGGTGGTGCCGCCAGCTAAGGCAGCCTTGGTCCCTTGGAAGAAGTCATCCACGGTGGTCATCCCCTTGTAGGGCATCTGGAAGTGAGTGTGGACATCGATGCCTCCGGGGATCACCATCTTCCCATTGGCCTCGATGGTCTTCACTCCTCCAGGGACAATCAGATTGTCTCCAATTTGCCTGGCAAGACAGTGAAACAGCTGGCAATTTAAAAGAGTGATTTCAAAGACAGACATCTCTCTATATAATAGAGAAATATGCTAATTAACTGGGGGAGGGCCTGATCAGCAGCGGCCGTGGCTGCTTCAAAGGCCGGAGAGGAAGGCAGGGCCGGACTGGCGATTGAGGGTGGGCGGCACCAAGCGATTTCGAATCGCGCACTGGGCTCCTAGTAATATTATAAGTTTTAAACATAGGAACACATTTATCAAAGTAGATTCACAAGTTTAGCGATCTAGAAACAAATAAAAGTAGACATACATACAGAAAATCATTTTTACAGACACAACACAATCCAATGTGCTTTTTGGGGAAATCATGTGTCCTGGTTTAGTACTGTAACCCCAGGGGTTTGAGAGTGTCTAGCACATAGGATGTGAAATATATATTTTTTTTAGGAGAAATTGCATGGGATGATGAATCATTTAAAAAACAGGAATGTGAATTTAGCTACTTCACCTGGGCTCCTAAAAAAGAGGTCCTTTGGCACCCCAGTCTTCGCTCCCCAGCCCACCTTTCTTGATGATGTACCCATCAATCACACACAAAGGCAAGGGAGGAAGTCAAAGCTGTAGCCACCTATTCTCAGCTGCTTTGGCGGGGTCAGCACCTCAATGGAAGCTTCCAGCCAAGGAAGATGATTATGCCAACCTCAACCAAACACCTTCCCCCAGGAAGCTTCAGAGCCTCTCAGGGAAAATGAGAGGGGGACTTGGGTGGGGAAGAAGCTGGTGAGTAGGCCAAGGCACCTTCCACCAGGCAAGGAACAAACACAACTAGTCCTGGAACAATGTCACCTCACTCACCATCTCATGTTGCTCGAACTATTTGTGACTTCACACCCTTGACTTAAATGGCCAATGTGGTTTGCAGGTAGGACCCTGATTTATAAACTCCTACATTGTCATTAAATGCCTCCTACCTTGGGGGATCCAGGAGCCCCACTGCCAGTATCATGAATGTTCCCCCTTTGTTCATAGCCAGCCGAGAAGGAAACTCCCTTGGGGCACCAGAAGTCCACTACTGGCCTGCCAAAATCTTAGTTCTGCAACTGAAGTCAAGTATTTCTGACATCTCTAAGAGTTCAACTTCACCACATCACCATGGGGCCATTCCAGAGCCACCACAATTCAAAACACACTGTGGAAAAAATGCAGCTCTGATTGGAACCCTATTCTAGTCAAGATACTGGCCAGCCGTGTTCCCATTTTTCCTCTCTTGCTGGTTTTCCTCTGAGGGAAAACGAGAGCCCAGGGCATGAAGAGCTGTCTGGTCTCTCTGTGTGGATGCACGTGTGCTTGCACCACTATGACAATTAGTACAATACCAAGCCCCAAACAGATGTGCCTTCCTCTTTTCCTCCACTGAACTAACCAAGGTTATATTAATTCCTGAAGGCTGGGCTACCATCTCCCCTCCTTGGTCAAGTTTCTACTGACAGCCAGGTCTAGTAATTAAGTGTAGATCAGCTCTGGAATTGGGGTAGCTAGAGGCACAATCTTGGCTTTTCCAGTTACTAGCGTTATGACCTTGGCCAAGTTACTCAAGCTCACCAGGTCTCAATTTTTTCATCTGTAAAATGTCATAAAAATGCCTACTCCATAGGGTTGTTGTGGAGATTAGATGTTATTGTGTTAAGCTTAAAGGACAACGTTAGGTACATAAGAATTCAATAGATATCAGCTACTATGATTAATAACCATCCTACTCCCATTTATTAACCAGTCCTCTCCCTCTGAATCTCATCATTCTACTAATTTAATATTTGATGTTGATATTATCTGGTAATGTTAAATCTGTCATTTGTGTGCACACACGCGCGTGCACACACACACACACACAAGCACACACATTATTCAGTTCCCCTGAAATTATGTAAGGTTCCCAGGGGAAGAGATGACTTGGATCCCAAAGGCATCTAACATAGCATGTGTCCAGTGACTAAGACAGCTGCCCTGCACATAGCAAGCACTCCATAAAAATTCACAGGCAAACAACTATGTGGAACAGTTGGAGGAAATAATAGATGCTCCCAGACTTACAGTGGGATTATATGTCCCAATAAACCACTCATACACTGAAAATATCGTAAGTTGAAAATGCACGTAGTATACCTAACTTAACCAAACATTATAGCTTAGTCAAACTGAGAACTTTTGGATTAGCCTAAAGTTGGGCAAAATCACCTCGCTGTAGCTGCCTAGCATCGTAAGAGAGTATTGTATGCCCTATCACTAGCCCAGGAAAATTCAAAGCTTGAATTATGATTTCTACTGAAGGAGTATCACTTTCAAACCATTATAATATGAAAAAATCATAAGTCAAACCATCTTTGAGGACCCCCTGTATTTCTGTTTTTATACTCTGTTAAGAATGTTGTTAGAGACACACAAAATGTCAGGATTGGATGGAGATCATGTTTATCCAATCTTGTCTCCATCGCCAACCCACACATCTGTTGGTTAAATTCCTTCTATAACATCCTTGTTAAGTGGTCCCTAGTCCAATCTAATAAAGATGCCAAAAGGAATTCATTTTGCATATTCAACTCTGGTAGTAGATGCCTGAATAAATGTGTGAAGATGGATTGAACTTTCATTTAAGACTCAACTGTGAAAAGTTCTGGGATCAATTACTGATGCCTATCATAAGCTCTGAAATAAGAAAGAAGCATTAAGTAATAATTTTTTTTCTATTTCTGAATCTCTAAGTGAGGGAATTTGCTACCTCCAAAGAGAGCCGACTATATAAAATAATATTTAGCAATAAAAAATATAAAATCAATTGTGACTGATATTTTGACAAAATTGTTTTATATTTGTTAGCTTGCCTATTATTTCCATTTTTTCCTACTTCTACTATGAAAAATTATTTATGGAAATTGGCAAGGCAACTAATACCAAATCTTGCATTGTTCATTCATTCATTCAATGTATCTGATTTATATGTTGATCTTTAGCAAATTACTTTCTATGTTATTTTTTCTCATCTGAGAAGAGGGCAATAAAAGTACTTACTTCATAAGGTTTCTGGCAGATCAGATGAGGTAAGGTGTAAAAACATTTAACAGTGCCTGACATACTACATACTCAATAGAAGGTAGCTCTTATAAAAGTGCTAAGTGCTCAATGTACTAAATACTAGGTTCAATGCAGGGAATATGAAAATGAACAAGATATGGTCCTTGCTCTCAAGGGGGCCTAACAGGAGGATTTCTGTGATTGATAAAAACACACGGTGTTTTATACTGAAGGGGAAGCTAGCTCAGATTGGGGGGCTGATAAGGAATGTCCACCCGCAAAAATTTACTAGTATATCTAAGCCAAGTTTTCAAAGATAAGGAAGAGGTCTCCCATAACCAGAATATTAAACTAGCCAATAAAGTTGAACAACTTAAGTATAAAGCTGAACAAGGTCAGGAATGGCTAGTAGGATGAGTTGAATGCACTAGTTTTACACAATATCGTATCCCTGTGGGGATGTACCGTGCCTTCTGTGATGAAAGGCTATGTGTCTATCAAACCTTTCCTTTAAAGGTCATTAGGTAAGGAACGTGCACTTAAAGGTTACCTGGCTGTGCTGCTTTCAGGATTCCAATAGCAAACCATTTTGCTAAGTAATTACACATCCCTAAAGTATCTATTTGGAAATTTGCCTGGAATATATGTCCTATCTGTGCTCTTACCTAAGTCAAAGTTCAGTTTAAATGGCCTTTCCACCCCAAAACCTTCCTCTGGACACTTCTAAAAGACTTATCCTCAGCTGAGCTCCTTGGGGACCTATTTTAGGGTGCTATAAGTTGTGCACACTTTTCAGTATCCTTAAGGACAGTGGTCACATCTTCCACTTCTCCAAGACACATAGGATGCCCATCAACGCAGCTGGCCCAAAGTGCCCTCCACCTCAGTGGGTTGATCAAACTCAGGTTTTTCACTTTATTCATGTGATCCAAGTGAACGAAGGCTAGCTCCCACTTTTGAAGAATCATGTGCATCCAGACTGAGGGGTGAAAATAAAGATTCATTTTTAAGGAGAAGAAGACATGAAACCAAAGAGATAAAGAGAAGGGTTCCAAATACATACTTGATTAGGCCATCTTCCATGTAAATATCAGCATAAAAGGACTGATCATCGTTGACGATTCTGCCTCCCTTGATAAGAAGACGGTCACTCTAGAAGGAAAAGCGAACAGCAGTCATTCTCGCAGTCAAGACTTCAGAGAAGAGTGGTCTGCCAAGCTTTTCCCAACTCCTTGCTTTGGAAGTCCAGTGAGAACACATTTACTGATGGCATCTATGCGCTCAATGCACTCAGCCTTTGAACTGGGGGTATTTCCTGGGGACCCAGTCTTCGCCTTTGCTTCTAATACAAATTATTCTGGAGTTTCACCTCTTGCTTCTGCAACCTACCATAACAAATCAGAAGCATAGCTACTTGAGGGAAGACACTCTTTTTATTATGTTTCTCCTTCATTGAGCATTCAATATTTAAAGTGGTAATACATATACTTCGGTGCCTACCACCCAGTTTGGTATTTTTGCTGATGCTCCACGTGATTCTCAAAATCACGTAGGATCCAGCATACCATGAAACAGCCTTTAAAAGTCTTTACAATGACTTGGTAGTCATGTTACATTTAAAATTCAGGATACTTACACAGGTATGCACACATGCACACGAAGTTGTGGAATGTATAAGAAAACTACTCGATGGAAAAGAAGACAAAACATCTATAGTACTTAACTCAAGGTGAAAAAAATTATGCAGGATTCATATTTGCTTCATTATATTCAGTATCTCTCTCACATCTGAAATATATTTCTTTATTGCTTTTATTATTAAAAATTGCTTTTCTTGATGAGAAAAGTCTTTACAAATTACAACTTAAATAAAGTTTGGAGAGTGATCCAACTGGAAACAACGCATGTAGATTACAAGATTATTCACAAAATACAAATATGTGTTTTACATGTAAGTCAGGAGATAGACAAATCAGTGTCAGCTTTAGAGACTGAAAATGTCATTAAATGAATGGAGCTGAGACTGCAGCATGAGGGATGGATGAAGCTTCCTTAGGTTCATAGGGGAGAAGAGAAATCTTAGGTTGAGTGCACCAGAGCATGAAAAAGAATAGTAGGTTGGGTTTTGTTAAGGTTTAAACTTAAGGACTTCATCCACCCACTCATTCAGCAAATCATTATTTAATATGTATTACTCAATAGGTGGGGATGGTGCCCTTGTGAATGAGTCACGCAGGTCACAGCATTTATGGAACTTACGGAGCAATTGGCAATAAAGAAAAAGAGTCAATAAAACAAATAAAATGTAAAAATGTATTAAGTGCCCCCAAAATATAGGGGAGTGGAGCTTGTCTATTTAACTAGAGGCGGGAAAAGGCCTTTTTGAGAAGACCAATTTAGATGGGGTGGAGATGGAGAACTACAAGGGGAGGGAACCGCGTGTGCAGAGCCCTGAGGTAGGGGTACGTTTGGTTTCTTTGAAAACCTGAAAAAGATCAGTGTAGGGGGAGCTTGGGGATCAAAGAGGAAAGTGGCATGAAATGAAGTTGGTGAGGCAGACATTGGCTTTCAAAGAGAACACACGTTTTATTTTGGTTTTTAAATCTTTATTGTTGAGAGTGTTACCTATGTCCCCTTTCCCCCCATTACCTCCTTCCACCTGGTTCCTGCCCGCCCCAGGCCTTCACCACCCTATTGTTTGTATCCATAGGTAACGTACATATGCATATGTTCTTTGGTTAATCTCTTCTCGAAGCCTCCTTCCCTCTGAGATTCCTCAGTCTGAGAACATAGGTTTTATGGGGAAGGAAGCCCTACATACGAGCTGACCTCTGGCTTCAAAAATTAAAGTAGACAGGGCCAGAAAATGAGAATTGAAAAGAGGGATCCATGAGCAATAAAGCAAATTACCACTTAGTTTCTCCTGCTTCCAAGGTATTGCATGAGAATAAGAAATTTCATCATGCCATATTGTCAGGGGAGAGGATTTTAAATAGATACTGATCAATGAGGCGCTTAGAAAGAACCTATATATGTGGTGAGGAGATGCAGTAATAAGGTCAAATACAAACTCCCAGCACCCATGGCCTACAAGCCCCTCGTGATCTGGGCGTGGTCAGTATGTCTACCCTTCTTTATATCATGTAATGCCTCATATTTTATACAACAGCAGAACTTGTTGAAGCGTGTAGTTCTTATCTCATATCAGGCTGAGCCTTTGCAAAGATGTCCTCTCTGCTTTCTCATTTGTTTACCTGGCACCCAACAACCGTTCTCTCCTTTGTTCAGCCTATAGTCAAAGGGTTTCTCCCTTAGGACACGTTACCTGACTTCCCAGCAAATTCCACCTGCTACCATTGCAATTTAGTTCACACAATTATATTGCTCTATAATCGCTGGCTTATTGTTCAATTGTCTCCTGACCAGACAAAGACTCTCTTCGTCTTGGAACCATGTGTCTTTTGATCATTTTACCTTAGTTCCTGCAGCCCATCCTTGACAGCTGTGAGGTCATGGCCAAATGAATGAGTGAAGGGTGGGAAACAGGAAGTTGTATTATATCGGTATGATGGAAAGGCCATCTGAGTCAGAAAATTATGGTAAGGGGCCAAAAAAATTGGACTTTTAAGAAAAAAAACCTGGAAGGCAATTCTAATCTACTGGTTTAACAGCAACTGAAAATTTATATGAGGCAGTCAGTCCTAGGACTGTGCTTCCTACACTAGAGAACACAGATTCCCATGCCCTGCTCTGGTCACATCTATACTTTATAAGCGCCATACACAGCTCTGGTGTCATCAGCCAGCCCAGGACCCAGTCACACACCAGTGGCAGAAACCATTGCCCCAGGCACGGTTCTGCGTGCTTATGAGGGCGACAGGAGCACCTCCAGTAGGAGCTTTGTAATAATAACAATCTTGGTAACTATACTAATAAGAGTCCCCTCTTGTAGCTCAGTGCTTTTCTGATATTCTTTTATCTTTCTACAAAGAGGCGAGGTAAGCTGGGTTTTGGAAAGGAGCCAGTTACTGCCTGAACGGAGACCAGCTATGAAATATGACCATCCTCCTGCCTGGGGACATCCATCCCTGAGCCACTGGCCTGCTCATCACTTCCTTCAACACCTATCAAATGTCAGCCAGGGGCAGAAGCTATCTCAGGCCCCATGTACATTGGGGGATCAGTAAGAGCTGATCTAAGTGGAGTGAATACCATTGGAAACCCTTCACATGATAATTAAATAAACCTCCTCTGGCTCAATAATCAGGAATCTAAACAGAGCCACCAAAACCTCAATTCATAGAACTCCAAGGGATGCTGCCTTGGGATCCTCAGCTTTTCCCCCTAACTTTTATAAAAGTGGTTAATAAAACTGCTTTATTCACGTTAACTCTTTCCATGCATGTGGGATGGGATCCACGACAAAGGGCAGCCCAGGCAAACTGTTACTAGACACAGAAAAGTCTGAAAAGCCAGCCTTGGGCTTGTCATTGAAGGATGACATACCTGCTGACCACTCCCAAGCCACATAAAAACAAACTTCACTTGTTACAGAACATGCTCGTTCGTGAATTCCTGGATCAGCTTTAGAGAGTAACTAACACATGCTGGGGTCGAAAACCAACAAGACGAACACATCTGACTTCTAGGATTAGAAGGATGACGTTAGAAAGGATGGGTGATTGTGGCTTTGTGGGCTTTCTGTTCCCGGCAGCTGAAGTTGTCTAGCATCCATGAGCTGATGCCCAAGGAGGTAAAATGATCTTGTTAGGAGCCTACCAATGTTTCTCCTGGAATGAGGTATATAAAGGATGAGGGTATTGCTAGAGCACCCTGGGATAATCTGGAGGGTATCTGGAATGCAAAATGAAGCTATTCAGAGCCCGAAGCAATCAGCCCAGGGCTCTCTCTGCCTTAGACCCTGCACAGTCACCCAGGGCTGAGTGTGGCGAGCTCTGAGAGCCCATAGGAGTGCCAGGCATACCAGCTAGTAAGTGTGAGACCAGCTGGGTTCTCCCGCTGCTGGGAGAGCTGGGCAGACCATTTAACTAGGCGTGTGATCTTGAGTTGGGACTTAACCTCTCAGAACCTCAGGTGTTTTTTTATTAGCTAAAAGTGGATATAATAGCTAGCTTGTCACATAGGGTGGCTGCCAGGAATAAAGGGTGTGTGTGTGTGTGTGTGTGTGTGTGTGTGTGTGTGTGTGTACACATATATAAACTATCTAGCACACAAGTAAACATCTCTAAATATTAGTTACATTGATTCCATCCATATTACTTACAGTACCCTAATATTTTAAAGCCTTAAGAAGTATGTTGAAAAGGGGTGACTTCCCATTTATCAAAGAGAGGTGAGTGGCTTCCTCTGAGTGACAGAGTCGATTAGTTCCAGTTGGAAGAAAATCCAGGTCTCTACCTCGCGGCGCTACACCCGTTTCCATCGGAAGCCACTGTACCAAGTGTCTTAACCCGTATGACAAGTGGCTCTTCCTGACAGGGCTCTCTTCTCTGTTTAATTCTGACTCTGACTGTCCAGTGCTGAAACTGCTGACCGGTGCTCTGCGGGAGGTAACCTTAGGAATCCAGTAACTTTCCCAGTAACTCTTTGCCACTTACAAAGAGTCAGGGCAGTAAACCTTCCCCTTATGTGTCAATGCAGTTCATAAAGGGACCTGATTCACAATCCAGGGTAGCACAGGTCCCTGAAGTCTGAGAAAGTGGTGAAATCAAATCTTCTTTCCTTCACTAGTATATACAGATAACTAAGACAAACCAATACAAAAAAATTAGGAATTTGCACCCTAGCCAGTTTGGCTCAATGGATGGAGCGACATCCTGCAGACTGAAGGGTCCTGGGTTCGATTACAGTCAAGGGCACATGCCCCAGTTGCAAGCTTGATCCCCAGTAGGGGGTGTGCAGGAGGCAGCTGATCAATGATT
This sequence comes from Myotis nattereri, assembly GCF_964212035.1. Lineage (NCBI taxonomy): Eukaryota > Metazoa > Chordata > Mammalia > Chiroptera > Vespertilionidae > Myotis > Myotis nattereri. Next base: position 87,159,395 of record NC_138080.1, read on the forward strand.
GCCTCTCATCATTGATGTTTCTATCTTGCTCTTCCTCTCCCTTCCACTCTGAAATCAATAAAAATATATTTTTTAAAAATTAGGAGTTTGTGAGAATGAGGGAGGGGGGAGAGAGAGAGAGAAAACGAAGGAGGCAGGAATGGAGGGAGAGTGGAGAGGAGGGAAGGCAGGAGGAAACAGTTGTAACAGGAAAGGCTGGGGTTCCAGTGAGAATAGAGAATGAAAGAACAGAACCTTGAACTCAAGCCTATTGGAGATGTTGGTTCCCGTTTTCATTTTCCTCATCTAGTCTTCAACTTCAAGAACTTGAATTATCACCTCCGTCTACCTGAGGTCATGAGACTATGCCTCCCAAAGCCCCCCCTCCCACCCCCGTGGATTTTTCGCATCAATAAAGCCAGCCTGATAACAGTACTTAAAGCACCTCAGTTGTATGTGCGGTGGACATTCCAGCAGCCCAGAGTAAAACCTAGAATCCTGAGATGAGTCTTCCAAAATCACGTATGGTGTTACCTCTGCTCAAATCACAGAACCTGACTCCCATCCTCAAGTGGGACTCGAGATCCTTTAGAATTCCAGGGCAAGGCGCCGGTGGCTATGTAAAACACATTCCCTTCTGGGTAACTAGATGTGACTCTCTAAAAACACTTCTGCTCCTAAGAATACAGCAGGATGGACAAACTACACGAATGAAATTTTGTTTTTCTTCCCTGAAGCAGCATCCATTACCATGTGAAGTGCCAAGCCTGTTTTGTCTTCCTTCCCAGTTCAGTCACCACGACTGACATGGCGCTTACTGTGTCTCAAAGAAGAAAGAGAAAGGGCCCTCTGAGACAGTCCAGTTGACTCAAAATGGTGTTCAGAACAAGGCACCCGTGGGCTCGTAGGAGACCAAGCTTCTCATCCTGGCTCTGCTGTTAAATACGCACCTTGGACGAGACACACAGACTGAGTTTAAATTCTAACACTAGCACGACCTGTGTTTGGACAAGTGCCTCCACCTCTCTGGGTTTCAGCGGCATCGCCTGGGAAATGGGGCAGTGATGCCTCTCTCTCAGAGTGCTGGCTAGGATGATGGGGATGCTACATGTGAAGGGCTGAACTCTGCTTGGCATGCTACAAATGCTTCAGACATGTGAGCTACCACCATTATTATTATTCCTTATCGTTACAACTGGCCACTATAAACCCCCCCTCTCACAAATGCTCACACAGAACTGAACTACATTTTGTTCATCGAAATCTACAGGCCTTGCCACAAAGGGATGCCAGTCCCTAGCCAGCCCTCAGCAACGGTTCTCAGCTCCTGCCACCAGCAGCCAAGGTCACCCCTCTTCATCCCCCTCCTCCATCAAGGGCAAGTTCCCATGCCCCTCCTGGTCATTCCTCCTTTGGAAATAAGCCTCCATGAGGAGATAACAATCTGCTTGCTCTTTTCTGGGAGGAATGGAGAGTGGGTGGAAAGGTCTTCAACCTGCCCCCCAAACCCACACTCCCCGCCCCAGGCATGGGTCTGTTTCTAGGATCCCCCCAATGACAAACGTGCCATTGAGACAGAGAGACAGAAAACATCGGGAGAAAACACACGTCTCGAAGAGCAATGCAGTGCCCTGGCTCTGAGTCTTCATTGAAACTGGCATTGTTTGGCAGGGTTGGCTCTTCCAAACTTCTGAACTGCTCCAGAGGAATCTCAAAAACATTCCTCCTTCCTCTCATCATCCCAACACACTATGACCATCAAAGGTGTGCTAGATGGAGGTTAACCTGGGGCACCCCCTTCAGAGCACAGCCCACCAAGCCAAATGCATACCAAGGGAGAAGCACTGTGTGCAGGGGATCACGCTTGGCTGGGCCCTGCAGGGACAGATTGCAGGGTAGGCGAAGCAGCCAGCAGAGGAAGCAGTAGCCGGGGGCAATATTAACCAGGACAGGAGGTTGTTCAGTCTTCTCGACCAGAACATCAAAGTCAGCTACGGGCATTCTCCCCTCCCCAGAACGTCACGTGAACCGTTCTAAAGATGCATCTCTCAAAGGGCCAGGCAAGTGATGTGGCCAGCCCTCGGTCAGAGTCCAGGGGGGATGGCTGTGACGGCTCCTTCATCCCAGCCCCCTGATAACAGTCTCTCCATCTTCAGCAGGTTTCCAGACACGGATAAGCACAAGTGGGTAGCCAGGCCAGGAACGAGAGGATGGGGAGGGGAGGGGCAACCAGCCCTGCACAGGAGGAGCCACAAGCCATTCCAGTCTCAAGCAGGAAGGTCTCCTGGACCTGGGAAGCCCAAACCTTGGTCACTTATACACTGTTTTCATGATATTTGACATATCCTGGTACAAACTGTGCTGTTATTATTGACTTAGTATCATGCTCAAATAAATGTGTTATTACAGGAAACACTCTCTACCTCCCATAAATTCTAAGCCAGTATCACTTACCAAAAATAGACGTTAAAAGTAGGAATAAAAACATTGCTAAGTTTTGGCTACATTTTGCTGCCTCGAGAAATGTTCTAAAGGCTGAGCTCAGATCTGCTACCGTTGTTAAAAAGGAAGGTTACCGCAAGGCCAGAGTGGCTCAGTAGGTTGAGGGTTGTTCTGCGCACCGAAAGGTCACCGGTTGGACATGGACCTGGGCCTGTCAGAAGCAAAAGCAGGGCCCAAAGCAGAATCACAGGGACCTGCCAGGCCCCAGGCGGTGCAGCAGAGGGAGGAGATTATGGGGATCATGAAGGACCCCTGGGTCATAAGGTTGGGGTGAAGAGGGAAAGGCAGGGGTGGGGAAGGTCGAATGTGGGAACAAACACGCCTTATCAGAAAAGAGTATGTATGTATCAGATGCGAGTCAAATAAGAAATGTGGCACATTTTTAGCTGAGCTTTTGGGAGGGGAAATAGAAAGGATGCTGCTTAGGATGAAAACCATTTTGCAGAGCTCTTGGGAGAGTGGAAGCTAGAGCTACATTGGCGTCTCTGCCACCTACTTATTTGTGTGATTTTTTTTAGGCAAGTGAGTTGATCTGTCTCTGGGCCTCAGTTTCCTCTGCTGAGTGAAGGTGTAGCTCCCCAAAAAGGCCCGCTTATGTATTTATACGGTACAGATCATTCTGCCGACCTCAAGGAGTTACTGTGAGAATTAAATGTCACGCTGCAGGGTTGGGCCATAAGTGGTAAGCATTTTATTTATTTATTTATTTTAAAATATATTTTATTGATTTTTTACAGAGAGGAAGGAAGAGGGACATAGAGTTAGAAACATCGATGAGAGAAACATCGATCAGCTGCCTCCTGCACGCCCCCTACCAGGGATGCGCCCGCAACCAAGATACATGCTCTTGACCGGAATGGAACCTGGGACCCTTGAGTCCGCAGGCCGACAAGCATTTTAAGTATTAATATAATAACCCTACCACCATGCTACCATTTCTATTTTATTGCTCTTATTATATAGATGCACAATTAAAGGCAAATCCAAATTGCAGTACAAACAGAAGTGAGTCATTACTAATAAACTGCCTGAGAAACGTGTGGCTCAGGACCTGAGTGCAAAGTAGAACACAGACTAAAGAAAAGTCAGTGCTTTGGAGAACGAATCCATGGCCATCTTCGGTCTGGGTTTGTCTGGTACTTTTGTGTTTCATTACTCTCTGGCACTGCTCCTTTTTAGGCCTCCAGTCCACGGGCGATGGGTGAGACCTCTCTGTGCAGATGAGAAAACTGGGTTCCACCTTCGTTCCTCCAGGATCCTACGTCCGTGAGTCCCAGAGCCTGTGCCAAAGCCAAATGCCTGCGACGTCAGGCAGGAGGGCCTGAAATTTCAACCCTTGATCCCAGGGATAACCGGGTTTAATAATTCATCCTTGAAACACACACTGGTGTGACTACTGGCTGTGAAGCTGCACGTTAGGTTTACGGAGAAGCAAAGATGAAACAGTAGGAAAAGGAAGCCATGAACACAAGCAATAATGTGAAATCAGAAGAGAGAGGGTGAGACGATAGACACAGTAAAATGATCAGTGGTTTGGGGAGGTGAGGAGAGAGGTGGGAGGGTGGTGAGGGGAACAGCTGGAGCACTGAGGATTTTCAGGGCAGTGAAACTATTCCCTAAGACACTTTAACGGAGGATGCATGACAGTATGGATTTGTCAAAACCCACACGACTGTACAACAAAGAGAGTGAACTTTAATATAAAACTATGGACTGCTGTTAATAATGCATCAATATTGGTTCATCAAATCAAAACACATGTACCACGCCAATATAATATGTTAATAACAGGAAACTCTGGGGTGGGGGAGTGGAGAAGAGTATATGGGAGCTCTCTGTACCTTCTACTCAACGTTCCTATAAACCTAAAACTGCCCTAAAAAGCAAAGTCTATTGAGAGAAAGACCCTTGGTTGGGTAGATATCAAAGAAGGTCTGAGTCTTGGGAAAATGACTGATCAGGACATGCAGAGTGGGGGAACAATAATTCCTAACTAGCACTTACTGAAAACTTATGTGACAGAAACTCTCAGAAGCGTGCACATTTTGTTCCATTAACCCTCAATCAAATGCTATAAATTCTGTGTTGCTATTACCCCCATTGAATTGATGAAGACACGGAAGGTCAGGGAGTTCAGCTCATGGTCCAACATCACATAACCAGTCACTGGGAGACCAACTGTACCAATGCGAGAAATGCATGTCTAGGAGTGAGGAGTGGGGTGGGGAGGGGACTGTGGAGTTGTGCAGGGTCCCTAATGCTTAAGATCCTGGGATGAGGGGTAGGTGATGCAAGAGATGGCTGGCTGGGAGTTTGCCCTTTTTTGTGAATCCTGGGGAGCTCCGGAAGGATTTTGATAATATGAGTGAAAGGAAAAATTAAGCTACCAGAATGGCCAAGATGGAGATTAAGAAAGGAACTAGTTAGAAAGTAATAGCAAGTGGCAGAAAAAAAAGAGCCTTTATCACTTAGGTTGCCAGGAAACATAAGGAATTCAAACATATGGAATACAAAAGAGAGGTTAGCAAAGGGATCATTTAACAAAGTGTGGACAGAGTTTAGGGAAAATAAATGGATGTGCAGCATCCCAGGACCAACAGTAGGGAGTCATCGCCATCCCAGGCCTGAAGGAGGTGTGGGCAGGCCTGGTTATGGGCAGTGAAGAGGGCAGTTGTGCGGAGCGGTCTGTGCCCTTCAGTGGGGGCATGCAGCCGCTCCAGTGGCCCAGCAGGAGCGACTCAGGGAAGTAACCTGTCTCCATCTCCCAGTGGTACTACGTGACCTGAATCCCCCCAGGCACCCAAGGGCAAAGGCAGGTCCAGGGCATGGGGCAGGGCAGAGAAAGGTGCAGAGGATATCCAGAGGCAAGCAGGAACTATCCAGCCCAGGCTCTGAGCATCCAGCCATGGAACATGATTTCATAAACTGCAACACAGCCACACTATGGATTATTATGCAGCTATTTTGTAAAAACAGGTTAAACAGCCATCTTGAACTGGAGATCTAAAATAAGTGCAAAATAGGATTCTGTTCTTGCAAAAGCAAACAAAAAAATACTCTAGGTAAATATGTTTATGTTTTTGTGTGAGCAAGAGAAAGGTCTTAAAGGATGTCCACCAAGTTATTAACACTGGGTATGGTAAGGAGAAGGAAAGCACAGGGAGGGGGTACTCGGAACTTAATCTCCCCGCCTTTCTCCTCTATTTATTAATTTATATAATTTCACCAGTTGCACAATGTGTATGACATTTTATTACTTTTCAAAGAGGTTTAATAAAGAAAATCATAAAAAGGAAATAGACTAAGTTGATTGCTATGGTCTACTGTGACAGCAAGACTATGGGTCAGAAAATGCATGGCATACTACAGAAAAAGCAGGGATCCACTTAGCAACTGAAAGGGAATGGAAAGTGATGTGTCAAAATCGACTGGGCCTGGCTGGTCAACCTATGAACCAGGAGGTCACGGGTTCGATTCCCATCAGAGTACACACCTGGGTTGTGGGCTAGATCCCCAATAGGGGACATGCAGGAGGCAGCCGGTCAATGATTCTCTCTCATCACTGATGTTTCTCTCTCTCCTTTGTCCTTCCTCTCTCTGAAAAAAACAACAACACGCACACACACACAAAACTTCACACACATTACAAAAAATTGAAGTTTCAAGTCAGGACAGCAGGGAGGACCCAATAATAAAAATGGAGAACAGAAGGGAGAGTAACAAAGTGGCGGCACAAGACTATGGATACTACTTTAGACATGCTGGCCAACCCAACAGCCATGCAGCAGATAGCTAGAATGGGGGCCTATGATTTGGAAGGATGGTCAGGTGTTCATGGACGGACCTGAGTTAATGTCACACTGAAAATGACTACATCAACTGAAAGGCAGCGAAGGGTAGAAGAAAGGACTCTGGAATGGAAGTCAAGAGCCCTGTATTCTGGTCATAACTCTGCGACCCCGAGCAAGGCACTTAGCCTTTCTGGGCTGCTGGCCAACGCATGGTACCCACTTCCCTCTTTTAGAAGCGTCTCTCCGCTTTGATCACTTCTGACTGGCAGCTGGCTTTGACTGAGCCTTTAGAATGACAGGGAAGTCTAGTGAATTCCCACCCGACTGCTTCTCAGAAACAAGGAACTCTTTCACTAAATCTGAAAGCCAGCCAAAATGCAATTCCCAGAGGAGAAACGCGGGCTCCAGGCTTGGAATGTGTGAGCGGCACCTTCAAATGACAGGCAATTACTCCCCATCTAGTTGTGGTGGCCATGGGGATTCTTCTCCAAGTCTGACCTTATACTTTTAAAATTGGCGGGGGCTGCCTGGGGATTGTGGTTATGGGCACACAAACCACGGGCTTATGCAACTTCCTAAAACTGTCCCGTGGTGGGTGCATTTAAGAGAACATACAGCTGCAATGTTGCAACTCACACCACGCTGCGGCGGAGAGAGCACTTGGAGAGGCAATGTGGGAGGAAGGTACTGTTCCAAAGGCCAGAGATGTTCCCCAGTTTGCTCTGCTCTGGAGTCCGGACATCACAGAGACTGGGTCTGTACAGGAGCCGGGGCCGGTCTCTGCAGGCCTCAGCACTCACTTTGCAGCTAACGATCCCAAGTGCCAGAGCAGCCTGATGCAATGGTGACAACAGTGGGCTTTGGCTGCAAAATGAGAAAACTTTGATCTGCCTCAGAGGCCTGAGGTGAGTATTAAGCCTAGGTTCTGGTGCACAGTAAGTGATCAATAGTTGCACATTTCTTTTGTTCAGGCCCGTGACACCGGCCAGATGGGCAAGTGACTCAGTCTCTGTGCTGCCAGGAAGCTCCAGAGCCACTGACGAGGTCCGAAGTGGCATGATAAACAGTACAGAAAGGCCCATTTGGGCACAGCCCTGAAGGCCAACGCTTTTTGAGGCGCCTCCCATGCAAAGGGAAAAGTAGGGGGTTGAAGCCAAACAGCCAAATTCTGCCATCAGGAAGTGTGTCAGCATCCGGCTGATCACGAATCACCTCCCCCCAAAAATCACAGCCTTTGTACCCAGTGACGGTTGTTCGAGTTTTATTGAGGCAAATGATGAAGTTCTGGTTGCTAAATTTGGTCACAAAGGTCATGCTGTTGGTGACATTCCTGGAGTCTGCTTTAAGGCTGTCAAAGTAGCCGCTGTCTCTCTTTTTGGCCTTAGACAAAGGCGAGGAGGAAAGGCCAAGATCCTAAGTTCTGGTGGCAAAAACATAGTAATAAATTTTCACATGCAAAAAAAAATAAAAAAATTGGACCCAAATCTTCTAAGATTCACCTGGATGCCTACCCACTCTCTCTTCTCCATCCCCCCAAAGTAACTTGGCTTTGCATTTTTTTTTAGTTTTTACATATGCTTTAACTACCTTCTGCTAAGAGCCTAGCACACTTCCTAAGATGGAGTTTGGGGAGAAGAGGGAATGAAGGAGATGACTCTTTTTTCTGGCTCTTTCTGTTGTTGTTAATCCTCACCTGAGGATATTTTTTCCACTGAGAGAGGGGGAAGGAGATGAGAAGGGAGGGGAGGGGAGGGGAGGGGAGGGGAGGGGAGGGGAGGGGAGTGGAGGGAAGGGGAGGGGAGGGGAAGAGGAGGGAAGGGGAGGGAAGGGGAGGGAAGGGGAGGGAAGAAGGACATCGATGTGAGGGAGACACCTTAATTGGTTGTCTCCTGCACACACCCCTACTGGGGCCGGGAGCAAACCCAAAACCCAAGTACATGCCCTTGACCTGGAATTGAACCCGTGACCCTTTGGTGTGCAGGCTGATGCTCTAACCACTTAGCATACCAGCCAGGGCTTTCTGGCTCTTTCTTGACACAAGAAGCAGACAATGGTGATGACTGATTCTCTTGGTCACAGCCATCTATCTGCCTAGAAACCTGCATACCCACAGCTCCACTTTCATTTGCTAGGTAGGTGGTTATTTTACTCTTGTGCCCCAAATTTCTCCAAGTTATAGTGACAGAGAAAACTACAGATGCTCTGAGAACAAGGACTTCAAGAGGTCAGGCCAGCTTTGAAGGATATGAACACTTAAGATAAATACAATTGAGGCTCCACTTAGAAATGATCAGAGTCAGCAGTTACTCCTATAGGGAGATGTTTCTTCACCTTCAGCAAAGATCGAAGACTGTACACAACAGGCACCTCCTGGAATGTACTCAAGACTGCTTTTATTTGCAAATATCACACTGACATTACAGGACTATGTTGCCCTGCACCCGGAGGCCTGCAGCCTTCATCCCTACCTGCAAAGCCACGAAGCTATGCTCTTTCCAATAATCACCATTTAACACTGTATGATTCTAACACCAGCAGAATAACCTTCTCTTGCAAAAGTTCCAAAATGTGTGCTCTTTTTGTGTCTCTGCTCAGAACTGTTCCAAAAAGTGTTGTGATTACTGAAGTGTACAGCTGCCGTTGTCCTGTGCATATCAAAGCAAGATGTGGCATGTATTAAACTGTCTAAAAAACAGCAAACAAGTCACAACTCTTGCAAGTCCCTCCAAGTCATCTCAGACACAGCGGTGTTCATGTGTTTTATCACTTTTGTCCCTGTTATCCCAAGTCTTTTCATCTTTCATTCATCACTCCATTCATTCAAGGTTAGCCTGAGCTAGGCCCTGGCGATAGAGTGAAGAACAACACAGACATGGCCCCTATGATAATACTGTTTCCTTGACAGCATCCTCCCCAAACCACTTAACCCAAAGAAACCATGTTAGTTTACAATAAAGGAGTAGTGTGCCTTTCATTCCTTTCTTTCTTTCTTTCTTTCTTTATCCATTCATTCCTTCCTTTAACGATTGTAAATGCCTCCTATTCACAGGACTAGGAATACAACAATAAGCAAAAGAAATTCCCTGCCATTGTACTGTATGGCTGAAAGGGCAAAGAACACATAAGCTAGGAAATGAGTGTAATTTCAACAGTCTCAAGTGAAATTCAGAAAGAGGGTAAGGGGATGATGGAGGCTTGGAAGAGAATCTGGGTCTGCCTCTAATGAGGTTTCAAAGGCATGTCTGAGAAGCTGTCCGCTGGACAGAGCTCTGAATGATCTGAAGAAGTCAAGTAATGAACTGCTCCCCAGTTAGCGGGAGTGGCCAGTACAGAAGCTCTGAGCTGGAGATGGATGTACAGGTCCAAGGGGCAGTGAGAGGGGAGGATAGCTGCTGCCAAGTCACTGAGGGGCACTGGCAGGACTGAAGTCCGGAGAGATTGAGTCAGAGCCAGCCCACGTGGAACCCTGAGAGCCATTCCAAGCGCAATAGATATATTAGCAGAGGTATGATTGGATCTGATTTATATTTTTAAAGGATCACATGGGGTGATTTAATTAGGGGGGCCTTGCAATCAGATGACAAAGGCTTGAGCTAGGGTGATGAAAATGGTGGGAACTGGTTGAATTAATATTCTAATCTAAAGGTAGAGGCAACAAAATTGCACAGCTAGTCTAAGACCGGCTTAACTGGGGCTTAACCCCAGGATATGCTGAAAACAAAGCCCAATGAACTCTTAACTTGATTGTGTCTTCTTACTAATAAAGTCCAAGTGCGTTTAAACCTATACATTTAAGCATTGACAGGCCACACAACTTTGAACCAAGGAGGACACAGTTGTGAGAGAGCCATCTACATTCAATATTTAAAGCAGCCCATATTTCTCCTATCATAACTGGGTTTACCAGCAGCTCAAGTTCATTGGAATTTGTTTCTTTGGTGACTTGCATATTTCTCAGGTCTTATTCTTAAAAATACTTCTAAAAGATGTCACTGTAAAATTCTGGCATAGACAGTTTCCACATCTGCTCATATTACAGATGTATGGATCTGGTTTCCTGCTTTAGCAAATATGACCCAATGCTGGTAATAGATACTCCTTTGCTGGGTTAGATGTCTTCGGGGCCTAGGGTCCATCACTATCAACATTAATTCTTTATTATGTGTAGCTGTCTGTTTTAACATGCAAAGGTGTAAGCCACTGGGAAGACTTGGTTGTGAAACTCAAATACTTTGGTTATCTTTTTAAGTTTCCCCAATCCCTGTTTTCATTCTAAAAGCAGGGACCCAAATCCTGTCCAATCAAGTAAGTGGATTACAGGTCATTTTTTAAAGTTAACAATAAGAAAAAATTATTAACTTTAAAAAACTTAATATCGATGTTTACTAAACAGCTTGGATTAACTTCCTCATTGGGAAGGAGCAGAGTGTTCTAAGTGAAGATTTTAAAGTCAGTCAATGGGGTGAATTTGGAGCTAATTCCACCAGTTAGTTAATAACCATCTAACTTTCTGAGCCTCAGTTTCTGCATCTGTAAAGTGAGTCTGATAACTATAACCCAGGCATGTTATATGGATGGAATGAGACCCCATATATATAATCATGCCTGAAAATCAGTTAGCATGGGCTCTGGTATGGCATAATTCCTTATAAATATTAATTATCTGGGTTTCCCTTTCCTGTTCGTTGAGAACTTCCCACCTTTGATGTTAGTTTTGTGTTCCTTAGTAATTTTTATTATTTTCAGAGAAAAAGGGAGAGGGAGACAGATATAGAAACATCAATGATGAGAGAGAATCATTGATTGGCTGCCTCCTGCATGCCCCTTACTGGGGATCGAGTCTGCAACCTGGGCATGTGCCCCAACTGGGAATCGAACCATGACCTCCTGGTTCATAGGTCGATGCTCAATCACTGAGCAACACGGGCCATGCTGGGGTCCAACCCCAGCGGGTCCAGGGGTCCCCAAAGGTGTGGACGGAGTCGGCGAAGAAGGAAGGACACGAAGACAGCGTTCAGTTGATCAGCAGCCTAGCCAGGATCTCCAGCCAACTTCTGGTCTGGATCTCCAGCCAGGTTCTGTGTCCATGTTCTCTTGCTAGGTTCTCCAGCCAGGTTCTCCAGATTCTCCAGCCAGGTTCTGTAGCCATGTTCCCTCGCTAGGTTCTCCAGCCAGGTTCTGTCCAGGTTCTCCAGCCAAGTTCAGTCACCAGGTTCTAGTCAGGTTCTCTTGCCAATTTCTGTAGTCAGGTTCAGTCCAGGATCTTTTGCCATGTTCTCTCCAGCGAAGTTCTTCTGTCTGTAGGTTCTGTGTAGGTGCTGTCTTCTTTCTGTCTCCTAAGTTCTGTGTCTTGCTGTCTTATTACATCTGTATTTATACCAGTTGATTTTAATCCTGTCAATCTCTATTACAAAGGTTAGGGCGTTTCTTATCTCCATTCCAGGGAGTAAAGATTATGTAGCTTAAGCATGATTGTTCATAGTTAAAGTGATTAATTACCCGCCTGGCACTTAGTTGAGGGGTTTTATTCCCTCCCTAACTTCAGGGAAAAATTCCTACCTGGGGAAACAACCTTTCTAGGAGAGGCATCCCCTCCCTGACTTCAGGGAAAAATTCCTACCTGGGGAAACAACCTTTCTCGGAGAGGTGACCTTGGTTAAAACACACAGCGCTAAGGGGAGCAAACATATTAAGAACAGTATGCTATATATGCCAGGTCCCTTAAAACAGCAAGGATGGACCGGCTCCCGGCAGGGCCAGGCTGTTTTTGTTTATTCTCACCCAAGGATTTTATAGAGAGGAAGGCAGGTTGGTTGCCTCCATACTCGCCCTAACCTGGGATCAAACCCTTTGATGTATGGGATGATGCTCCAACCAACTGAGCCACCTGTCTGGGCTGAAGTTTTGAGTTTTTATCTGTCTTTGTTCTTAACTCCCCCCCTGTTTGCCAGGGCTGCCATACAAAGTATCAGAGGCTGAGTGCCTTAAATGTAAACACCAGAGATTTATTTTCTCGCAATTCTGGAGGCTAGAAGAGCAAGATCCAGGTGTGTGTGGGCAGCTGGTTTCTTCTGAGGCCTCTCTCCTTGGCTTATAAAGGGCCCTCTTCTCCTTTCCGTCTTCACAGGGTCTTGTCCTGTGTGTGCCTGTGTGCTAATCTCTCCTCATAAGGACACCAGTCCTACTGGATCAGGGCCCACCCCGATGACCTCATTTAACTTAATTGCCTCTTTGAAGACCCTATCTCCAACGCAGTCGCATTCTGAGATACTAGGGATTAAGACTTCAACACATGAATTTTGAGGGGACAAATTCAGATCACAACAGCCCCTCACACAGCAGCCTCTCACATTCCCCATCCCCATCAAAAAGAGTGTAAGAAAAGCACTGAATCAAAGCAAGAGAAATGAATCCTAAGCTTTGTTGTTGTTTTTTTGTTTCATTCCCCCCCCCCTTTTTTTTTAAATAGAACTATTTTGCTGTGTGACCTTTGGCAAATTATTTTCCCTCTTTGGCCCATATTTTCTTAATCATTAAAATGAGAGGGTTTAGAATAACGGATTCCTTATTTCTCTTCCTGCCCTTAACCGAGCAAGGCTAAGCGTTTCCCACAATTTTTCCCAGCAAAAAGGGGTCTGAGAAAGAGCAGGCAATGAAGTAATTGAAATAAAACTAAACAAAACGAAAACATACCTTCTTTGTGGAATAAACTCAGGATGAGGCCTCTGGAAGCAGAGGATTCTATTCAATGGCTTTCAAACCTTCTAAGTTGTTTAAAGCCCTTACTCCAAGGCCATAATTTAAAGCAATTTAGTTGGATAAGCCAGAAACCCCACTCTGAGTTTATCAATATCCCCAAACAAAGTAATCTCATCAGGCTTTGGGGCACAGATGGGATTTGAGGGGCAAGGGTGTATGATTTCAAACAAAGGTCACCTTGAAAGAATTAAGGGGTGGGGTTAAAAACAAACACACACACAGTAAATGTCAAATTAAAACCAGCTTCCCAGCGTATAGGTTAAGCCATTAGGGAGACGGGGAAAGGACTGGGCACGTTTTCCTTCCAGCTGTGTAGGTTCAGGTCCTAAGACACTGTGTACTTCTACAACATCGTCAGCCTCAACAGGATGGGGAGGCAAGCATGGGTGGTGGCGAGGAAACAAATATGCTCATTTGAGAGGGAACACAGATTTCCTTGGAAAATGGCACAACTGCTGAAGCAATCGAGCGATAACAAGAGGATAAGACTAAGTCTAAAGATACTGGGATTCCCAAAAAAACTAAGCTACCTAGGAATAATCTTAACTAAAGAGGTAAAAGACCTCTACTCAGAAAACTACAGGACGTTGAAAAAAGATATAGAGGAAGACATAAACAGATGGAAGAACATACCGTGTTCATGGATTGGTAGAATCAACATCATTAAAATGTCCATACTACCCAAAGCAATCTATAAATTCAATGCACTTCCCATTAAAATACCAATGGCATACTTCAGAGATATAGAACGAACTCTCCAAAAATTCATCTGGAATAAAAAAAGACCCCGAATAGCTGCAGCAATTCTGAAAAAGAACAAAGTAGGTGGGATCTCAATACCAGATATCAAGTTGTATTACAAAGCCACTGTTCTCAAAACTGCCTGGTACTGGCACAAGAATAGGCATATAGATCAATGGAATAGAATAGAGAGCCCAGAAATCGGCCCGAACCAATATGCTCAATTAATATTTGACAAAGGAGGCAAGAACATACAATGGAGCCAAGATAGTCTCTTCAATAAATGGTGTTGGGAAAATTGGACAGATATATGCAAGAAAATGAAACTAGACCACCAACTTACACCATACACAAAAATAAACTCAAAATGGATAAAGGACTTAAATGTACGACAGGAAACCATAAAAATTCTAGAAGAATCCAAAGGCAACAAAATCTCAGACATATGCCGAAGCAATTTCTTCACTGATACAGCTCCTAGGGCACTTGAAACTAAAGAGAAAATGAACAAATGGGACTACATCAAAATAAAAAGCTTCTGCACAGCAAAAGAAACCATCAACAAAGCAACGAGAAAACCCACTGTGTGGGAAAACATATTTGCCAATGTCATATCTGATAAGGGCCTAATCTCCAAAATCTATAGGGAACTCATACAACTTAACAAAAGGAAGATAAACAATCCAATCAAAAAATGGGCAAAGGACCTAAATAGACACCTTTCAAAAGAGGACATTCAGAAAGCCAAGAGACATATGAAAACATGCTCAAAGTCACTAATCATCCGAGAGATGCAAATCAAAACAACAATGAGGTACCATCTCACACCTGTCAGACTGGCTATCATCAACAAATCAGCAAACGACAAGTGCTGGAGAGGATGTGGAGAAAAAGGAACACTTGTGCACTGCTGGTGGGAATGCAGACTGGTGCAGCCACTATGGAAGACAGTATGGAGTTTCCTTAAAAAACTGGAAATGGAACTCCCATTTGACCCTGTGATCCCACTTCTAGGAATATATCCCAAGAAACCAGAAACACCCATCAGAAAGGATATATGCACCCCTATGTTCATAGCAGCACAATTCACCATAGCTAAGATCTGGAAACAGCCTAAGTGTCCATCAGTAGATGAATGGATTAGAAAACTGTGGTACATCTACACGATGGAATACTATGCTGCTCTAAAAAGGAAGGAACTCTTACCATTTGCAACGTCATGGATGGAACTGGAGAGCATTATGCTAAGTGAAATAAGCCAGTCAATGAAGAAAAAATACCACATGATCTCACTCATTCATGGATAATAGAGACCATTATAAACTTTTGAACAATAATAGATACAGAGGCAGAGCTGCCTCAAACAGATTGTCAAACTGCAGCGGGAAGGCCGGGGAGGGTTGGGTGGCAGGAGGTAGGGGGGTAAGAGATCAACTAAAGGACTTGTATGCATGCACATAAGCATAACCAATGGACATAAGACACTGGGGGATAGAGGAGGCTGGGGGACTGTCTAGGGCGGGGGGATAAAATGGACACATATGTAATACCCTTTGTAATACTTTAAGCAATAAAAATAAATAAATAAATAAAAAATAAAAAAAAATAAAAAAAAAAGATACTGGGATTCGGATCTATAGTCTGATACCCATGAGCTGAGCAACTTTGGGCAAGTTATTCAACCTCTCATCCCGGGGTAGCTTTGAATTTAACTTCAACTAAAGAACAGCATCTGAAAATGAATCCAGCATTTCATTGTTGTTGTTAATGCCAAGACCTTGGAAACCACCACCAAAAAACAAAACCAAAAAAAAACACCTAAACAAAATGGGATTAATTTAACCAGAAACCCAAACACAGGGATAATATGTAGGTATTTAAAATTATGTTAAGGGAGACCATTTAAAACACAGAAAAATGTCATAACATATTGTGGAATAAAAAGCAGGATGTAAAACAACATGAATAATATATGGTACCATTTTAATAAATGACATGTATAGTCATAAGAAAAAATCCTAGATGGGTATGTTCATAAAGTTTACAATGTCTAGCTCTGATTCATTTCATGTTAGCTTATTTTTATTGTCCTCATTTTGTTTTCTTGTGGGATTTTTTTGTACATATTTCTATAACTACTCATACTTTTTTTTGTAATTGAAAAAAGTTTTTTTCTACTCAATTGTAAAATCTCAGTGCCTCACAGTAAACCAGGTACCAGAAAAAGCCCTAATTCATTCAGCCCTATTTGGGTCTTGGTTTCCTCATCTGAAAGGGAAAGCTGAATTAAAATAATCTCTAAAGAGGCTCTGAGGATGAATTTCACAGAGCCAGGTTAAGTCTAAACCTCCATGGAATCTTGCTTAGGATTTACCAAGAAGCTGGGGAGGCGCAACTGGCGTGGCTCAGTGGTTGAGCATCGACCTATTAACCAGGAAGTCACAGTTCGATTCCCAGTCAGGGCACCTGCCCAGGTTGCGGGCTCAATCCCCAGTAAGGGCTGTGAAGGAGGCAGCCTATCAATGATTCTCTCTCTCTCATCATTGATATTTCTATGTCTCTGTCCCTCCCTCTTTTCCTCTCTGAAATCAATAAGAATATATTTTTAAAAAAATAAGCTGAGGAATGCAGCATGGGGTGTGGGATGTGAAAGTGGCATTCAAATCCATGTTAAGAAGAATCCCTCATTGGTCATTTTGCCAATTCAAGCAAAAGAGCTTTCAGTGCTGAGAGTGGGGGCACATCCCTGGCAAGTTGATTGGGTAATGCAACAGTATGGAGCTGCCCAAAAGCAAGGCTGTTCCTCATGGGAAGGCTGAAGAGCTTCCAGCACCAGCCATTGCTCCTGTATGGAACCCCATGCAGAGGAGGGCACCCCCTGGCTGTTCTTTGTGACTCCCATAGCCAGAACTCCTCACTCATGCCTCAGGGAAAATAGGGACAGACAAGGACTTAACCCTGGACTTGCAGTAGGAGAAGTCCTGTTTGAACCAACATCTCCTGATCCCGGAGGTGGGAGAAGATAAGAGAAGTTAGAATGTAAGGTAGCACTATATAGTGGAGTTAAAAATGTGGGCTCTGAATCAGTTGGAATTTTGGTTCCACCAGTTAAGGCTTGTGTGATCTTAGGCAAACTTCCTGATGTTTCTACGTTTTCTCATCAATAAAATGGGAAGCGTATTTGGAAATCCATCGACCAAATTGAGTTGTGCATGAGTTAATGGATGAGAAGCAGTTACTACAGGATACAACAAATGCTAATTCTTATTGTTATGTTCTAGATTAGATGCTCCTGTGAAAAGCATTACATGGCTAGGCCCAGAGTCGATGGTCAATAACTATTCATTCAATCAAAAAATAGCAAAATATTGTTATTACAGCTGATTATATTATATACTAGAGGCCCGATACACGAAAATTCGTGTAAGAGTAGGCCTTCCTTCCCCCAGCTGCCGGCACCGGCTTCCCTCCAGCACCTGGGACCCGGGCTGCCTTCCCTCTGGCCAGGCTTCATCAGGAAGGATGTCCAGAAGATGTCTGGAAGATGTCCAGTCTAATTAGCATACTACCCTTTTATTATTATTATTATTATTATTATTATTATTATTATTGATGATACACTCTAATACATATAGTATTTCAAATGCTTTCTGATCAAACGGTTTAGGTTCCATGAATATACTTTAAGTCTTCATTTTGCCATCCATCATAGATACTCCTTTTAAAAGGGTCCAGTAAGTATTAGTGAACATAGATTGTTGAGTCCATGAACTGTACAAGTTCACAAACAGAGATGAGCTCGCTTAAAATGTATTCCACTGTCCCCTCCCCTCAAAACAAAGAATGGATGTTAGAATAAAAGCCAGTAACAGGAAAAGCTCCAAATAGAAGCCCAGAGAAAGCTGATAGATGTGGTAAGGTGAGGGACTAAAAATCTTTAAGAAAACAAACACACAAGCAAACAAGCATTCCATTGAAATGGCCAGCCCTGACAGGAAGACCCAAAAGAACTATGGGCCGCTCCTTGGCCGAGCTTTGTGAATGGCAGAGTGGGCTGTGCACATGCAGACTGGCCTGTGGAATCGCAGCTGATCACTCTAATGACTGTGCTTTCTGCGCCAAGGCAGAAGCAGCTTAAGTTAAAATCTGTGTCAGATCCTGTTTCAAAAAGTCACAGTGACAATTTTCTCCATTTGGACAAAGACCTAAAGGTCCCTATTAATTATTTTAAATCATTTGCAGTAAGAGAAAGGATACAAGCAAGAAGTACCCAGGCAGACCCCTGAAACAGGCTGAGAATGAGACCCGATGCAGAATTTGGGAGAAGAAGAATGGATGAAGGTCAGAAAAATGAAGTACCACTGATGGATGGCCTCCCTGGCACATTTACCTGTCAGGTCCCCGGCTACAGTGAGCTCTGCGTTTTCTACTAAAGGAATGTCACACTTCTCTTGGCCAGTGATCTTATTCTAAAGTTTTCAGTGACAGGGAGGATGGTGTACAAGCGCAAACGCATGCACATTCTGATCATTTTCTCCCTTGAAATTATTCCCGCAAAGTAAGTGTTAAATGTATCCATTCATTCAACAAATATGTACAGAAGGCTTAATATGTGCCCAAAACTAAATACTGGAGATTCAGTGGTAACAAAACAGAAACCATCCATCATGGAGCATCCATGGCATTACTTGGCCTTGGGGAGGGCTCTTTCTATTGGATGTCAGCCATCACATTTAAGATACTGGCCAGGGCAACTGAACAGAGCTTGGTGAGTATATACAGACCGGAAGTTGTTTTCTGTTGGTTATGCTTGTTTGTTTGACCAATCTAGATTTGGGGCAATTGTTGGCTTTGTGCCCTTATCAATGGTAGCCTTATCCACAGGAGAGACTATATGTGCCAGCAAGTAGATCATGGTATCATTTTATAACACTCATTTGAATTAATTCTAACACTCTGCTAAGGAAAGAACCTACCAATCATCATTATTCTATTTCTCTCCTGCACAGAGTCTGTTAACCAAGTCCTCTGTCTGAATGAGAAAAGGGCTGGGATTTTAAGGGTAAAAAAGCAACCAAAGACCCTTATATCCAACACAGATGTTGGCTGGTCTTGCTGAGTTTAAGCCAACAACTGTTCTCTCATCCATTTTCTCACTGCTCTCCCTTCCCTGGTGGGGAGGGCTTAGAACTCCTCTCTGTGAATCTGGAACTAAGTGGAGAGGGGCTGACCATGATCTCATGAGAAAATAGAAGACAAAATAAAAGCTCATGGAGTCATTTGCACTGCCAGGGACTTAAGGGATCATCTAGTTCAGTGCCCTCACTTGACTGGTACAGAATCTGAGAAGGATAATAAGGGTTGGCCCAAAGTCACAGGTCAACGAGAGGCAAGGACAGGCTGAACCACAAGGTGCTGACACTCCATCCGGGGTTCTCTTCCTTCCCCTGCATCCCAAAACAAGAGGACTCCTTTGCTCTACTAGTCAAAGGAACTCCTCTGTTAAAAGATAAAATCTCACTTTATCCTTCAAATCTCACTGTCCAGTGCTTCCATAGGAAAGAAAAAGAGATTGATGAAGCCATAAGAAACGTGTCTTTGATTTCCAGATGTCCCGGTTAGGTTCCTGGGCCACCAGAAAGCGGAGCTTCCCGATCTGGGTGTGTCCAGGGTCTGTCACTCTGCCTGGCTGGATGGGAACAGGGAGCCTGGCTCTGTCTATGTCCAGGAAGAGGACAGGGACACGGAGTGAAAAGGGGCTTTGGGCCCAGATCTGCACTTAGGCAAGGGAGAAAAACAGCATCTGTTTTTCCATCCTTTTCCACTCATGCATGCTCCTGGGCAACAGCCAGAAGCGAACTCAAACAGCTGGCAGAGCAACGCATGGACCACTGTCAGGAAGCCATGCACTCAGTTGCTGTTCCAATGGTGATGTGATAGGCCTGGCTGGGCCATCCCCACTCCTTCTATCCTATGAGCGCTGCCCGACATTTGTGAGCCAACAGGTGTGGACAGCTGGAGGTGACGGGAGGCGGGGATAGTCACCTGTGGGTACAGAGTTACTGCTTTCTTGCCTGTGAAACTAACTCACCTCTGGAGGGATCCATCCCAAGATCTTGCTTTTCCAGCTGTGTGCCTTGAGTCAAGTTACTCAATCTCTCTGAGCCTCTACCCAGACCACAAAATGATGGTGAATAATTATAGCTACAGGAGTTGTCATGAGTTAAGTGAGATAACCCAGGTAGTGTGTGCTAAGGCACTGAATAAACAGTCGGTATTTAATAATAACTCCACTATGCTTTGTCCCGTCTTTCTAACCACCGAGTTCCCCACAATCTAGACTAGGGCCAACAGAAGAGGTCAGGTGGAGAATCTTCCTATCCCACTAAACTATTTTTTGGTCTATTTCACATTCTGAGATAGACACATATTGAGTCTGATGAGAGAGGGGTTTCACAGCAGAAGAGTTGGAAGATAGAGGAGCCTGTTTGCCTGGGCTGTCCGGGGTCTTTCCCATTTGTTTCGCACTAGCCTACAGAAAATGGGAGAAAAGGCAGAGAGGAGCACTGATTTAAGGAGGGAGTAACCAGGGAGCAGTCCAGGCCTCCTGTTAACGTCCATCCCCAGAGGTGATGACATATTCAAACCTCCAGCCCCCTTATGATTAGAAGCGCTGATTTAATCAAAGATGTGCACATTTCCATCCCAGGGAGACAGTCCCATGACTGTAAACATATTGTCATTTTTTCAGATGCAATAAGCAGACATAAATAGTTCTATGAAAGATGTCAATACATAAAGAACAGAGAGCCTGTTAGGATCTGAAGAGATTTTTGTTCTTTTTCAAACTCAATTTTATTTTTTTTTCCAACTGAGGAGAAAGGGCAGAGAAAAAGCCACTGGACAGGAAGTTGTGAAGAAATTGCTAGAAAGGGGATTTGTAACCTGTGTCCCTCCAGGCTAGAAGCTAATTGGGACGGAAAACAATCCAGTTCCACTAAGAAAGTGCCCTTTATTTGGGTTGAGGGAGAGTCCCTGTCTCCAAGTCCAGAGGCGGTCTAATGACCTCTCTTAGATCGTCACAAATGAATGCCAAGCATAATTCTGAGGAACACTGTAACACAACCAGAGCAGGAAAAAAAATCATGGTTTTTATATAACATTGTGCTCATTTTTGTCTGTTCTTGAAAGTTGTGTTTTTTAAAAGTTTCCTAAGTAGTCTCTTTCTACTCTAGACGTTGTCAAGTCTTCCTTTATTCATTTCCACATTCCAGAGTGGTTGAGATTGTATAAATAAATCAGTGTTTACTCGCCTGACTACATCCGGGGCTCACAGACCACTTTCATGGGCACTCCTCATTTGAGCCTTTCAACAGCCCAGTGAGATAAGCAAGATGGATTTTTATTTATAAACTGACAGTCCTACCCCAGAGACTTGAATATTCTCAGGAAACCTATTTCCTTAGAATTCCCCCAAGTGCCCAGCTGGCTCCCTCAGTTACTAATAGCTCTTTATTCACCTGAGGTGTTTCGCTGCTATTCGAGAAAGAGAAATAACCTGGCTGAGAATCAGACCTGCTCAAAATATAAAGTACAATGAGCACCCCAGGCAGAGCCTGGGCTGAGATTTCCATGATCAGATACCTAAGATGCTTTCCATTCCTACATCTTTGATCATTTTCCTCTGTCTTTTACGCTGCAATTGGCCTTCCAAGATGCCTGACATGACAGAGCTGACTTTGGATGACCTCTCTTCCTTCAGTCTCCCAAATGCTAGTCCTCCATCTCCTTATATCTGCTCCCAATCCGAAGTGGGAGGAAGAGGAAGACATAGATCCAGGGGCAGGGCTGCACTTTCCCCTGCTCCACTGTTACAGAGACCTGGGTATTCCCCCAAGTCCCTAAGCATCCCCCCCACTTCCCCTCCAAAACAATTCTCATGGCCCCCACAGCGCTCACAACACCCCCGGCGCTCAGACTAGGTGCCCTAGACAGAACTCTCCAGGTCCCGTTCCAACTGAGGATGTGATCTGGCAATTCCCAAACATCACACACCAATGGTCCAACCTCCAAGGCAGGGGAAATGCATTAATTATCTGCCAGAATGTATTTACAGAAATCCAATTAGTATTCGCAAAAAGCCAGCTCTCTGGGATTGGTCCCCCAGAGGGAATTCAGGAGTTCTAGCTACACCTTTCAGGTGCCTATGGGAGGCTGTGGCTGTACCAGGGCAGCTGAGGTTGTGCAGTCAGACAGGACATGGATTTCATTTCCAGCTTTGCCCCAAAGTCTCACTGTGTAACACTGGATAGGGGACTTCACCTAGTTATCTATGTTTCAACTTCCTTAACTGTGAAATGGTTTTTTGTGTGGAAACTCTGCTAAGAGAATACATGGAAAGCACTGGAACCTACGCGTTAGCTCCCTACCCACTCCTGCGGCCAGCTTAAAGTTGTAGCTTATATCAGAGGAGAACAATGACTGTGATTATCCAAATATTCTGCCTGCAGCATTGATATGGTAGCTACCATCCCTAAAATTGGCATTTATATTTAGTGACTATAAAAAGTAAGAGGGACTGTGTTACACAATTGGTTGACAATGGCAGGAAACTATGCTTCACAAGTCCTACCAGGAGTAGAGACTGAATCTTTCTTCTAAACCATCTGCCCCCGCAACCCTAAGCAAGAGTGATGGCCAAAGCAGAGACATGTACTTTGATTTCAGCTAGGTGTGTAGGTGTGCGTCCTGCCTCTAACACTGCAGCTCTGACCTAGGCCAAATGCATTGGATTTTCAGGTAGTTTGTTTAAATCTGCACAATCAGGATAACTGTAATACCTCCCAGTGTCAATTCAGGGATGAAGTGAGACAATGCATGTAATAAACACTCAATGGGCGTGAGCTATTCTCATTAGGAACACGTTTTAATTCATTCCTTGATTTACCAGATCATCAATGGGTGTCCATGTATTAGGCCCTGTGCTAGTTAGTGGAGACAGAGGTGAATGCCAATGCAAGGGCCCTGCTCCAAAATGCCAAGGTCTGACATCTAGAAACAAGGTCTAGTACTGAGGAAGGCTGTTCAGGTCCTGCACGTAGACAGATGACCTAGGGAGGCACCATGACAGCTGGGGCCTGAGATACTCACGGAGAAACCCCCACCCCCTGCAGGAAACCCATAAACACAGGGTAGGGAGAAGGCTTAAATCTCAGGAGGGCAGCACAAATAGGTGGGAGGAAAGAACCAACAAAACCTTACTGAGGCCCCCCAGACTGTGGCAGCGGGTAGTGCCTGGGAAGATAGAGGGTGCAGGGCCAAGAAAGATTGTCCCCACCCATCCTCAGATTAAAGTGACATTTCAGCTACTGGGTGGGGCAGCCTTCACAGGAAGGAATATGGGGAGGATAATAAACTTAATTCAAATCCTACAATCTTACCATTAAAAAGTACTAGAATTGACAGTAGGAGATATATGTTATATTTAAGTCTTTAATCATATTTCATATATATATATCTCCATGCTTTTATGTTAACTGTGGAGATAAATATCTCAGCCCTTGTATATGTGGATAACCATAATTATCTCTGGACATGCAAAATTAGAAAACTATTTTATTCTAAAATAGAATCCTTGTTCATGGAAATACAACACAAAGCATAAAAAAAAAATCTACAAATGGATTTCTTGCTCCCAAAGACCAGCATCCCCCTCACTCCTGCCTTACCCCTCTTGCCCCCGTCCCCTTTCAACAATGAATATCAGGCAGCCTGGGTTGAAGAAATCCACAGCCATTGTACATTCCTGTCACAGCTGCTGGAGACACAGCCCCAGCTTCAAGCAGCGGCTGCTATGCAGCACCACGCCCCACGCGCAGAGAGAAAGGATGGAAGCCGCACTGAAAATGAAGGATGCACCCCAGGGAAGAGCATCCAAACAGGAACAAAAGGGAACCCCTTGCAAACCTGGCCCTGAGATTAGGACACAGCCACACCCATGGTGGCTTCTAAGGCAGGTAAGTTATCAGGGCTAAATTTCTGCATCTTTCCTTAAGGGTGGCTTAAATGATGCCTAGAAGAATGGGCGTGGCCCTCAATGCCATATCACAGGCTAAGTCCATAAGAACCATTGCAATCTTCAGACTAGGGGGGGGGGGGGGAATTTGTTTTCTGCTTATCCCAAACAGGCGAACTGGCAAATGCATACTGGATGTAAAGCAAGTGGCTTATATGCACCATACCTCCTGCATATAGCATGACAGCTGGGTGTACCTCTTCTGAGTTAGGGAAATAAGTATAAACAGTGAGCTTTTGTCCTAATCAGCCTTTTCTTTTTTACTATACCCTCCACAGCTCTTTGCAAAAGCAACTGGCACTGAGAAAATAGTGTGCATTGTAAATGACCTACAATGTTTCTTCGATAATGTGGAGTTCATGGTATCAGGTAATGAGTGGTAAAGAAGGATGGGTTTCAACCCATCCCCTCTACCTGACAAAAGGATCCCTACCCATCCCAACGCTTTCCCTGGGGGGAGTGTTTCTTCCCTGGGACCAGGTAAACAGCAGGTAGGGGTGGGGCACACTTGTGTGGCATGAAGCCCAAGGGCATGAAAAATGTAGGATGCTGCAACAGAAATAAAGCACCTAGCCAAGTGCACGCGAGGCAAGAACAGCCTCCTGCTGCCGACAGAGGGGAAGGCCCTGCATGGCAATCACAAACGCACAGGATGTTCCAAGCCTAAGAGAACAAGTGCAAACAGACCCATGCCCACAGCAAAACCTAATGAATTGAGGCCAATTAAGTGCAGCAGCAGGTACAGCTCTGCCCTCAGGCAGCTGCAGAGCCTCCCAGGGGCCAGCTGATCACTTCCTTTGTTTGCCCTGCAAAGATGGAGTAGCCACCCATTCCCTTACTACACACCACACGCACTACACACACACCTCATTCACTATAGACAAAGCACAACTGCCCTGCTCCGCGCTCAACTCCCGAATGTCAGTGGGGTTTCTTTTTTTGTTTTGCTTTTATTTTATTTTTTTAATGCCCATCCTAGCTTGTGGTATGTCCCTTCCATTGGGGGTGGGGGGCATCATTTCAGGGAGGCATCCCAGCCCAGGGCGCGGTATTTTGCCGTGAAAGCATCTTGCTGGTCTCTGGTATAAGTGTGCTTCTGTACCTGATCATGCACCTCCCCTCTCCACCCCGCCTAGGGGTCGCCCAGCGCATCTGACACCCGCAGGCCCAGGGTGGCTCTGTCTCGCACACAATGGCAGTTGG
The DNA here is from genome assembly GCF_964212035.1 of Myotis nattereri. Taxonomy (NCBI): domain Eukaryota; kingdom Metazoa; phylum Chordata; class Mammalia; order Chiroptera; family Vespertilionidae; genus Myotis; species Myotis nattereri. The sequence continues at coordinate 87,184,445 of NC_138080.1, forward strand.
ACACCGCATGCACACAGCGTGCGCCTGCGATTGCAAACTAAAATTTGCTCTAAAAACTCAGCCTTTTTGTGGGCTGGGGAGGAGAAATGGCACGAAAAATGTAAAATGCATCGAGGGGGGGAAAAAAAAAGACCAACAACAGTTGTCATGCCCGTTACAGCCACGTTAGCTGTCCGGTCCCGAATATGACGCACTGAAATATGAATCGGGTGAATGCAGGCAAGAAGGGGACAGCGTGAGGACGGACGGTCCAGACACCCCATCACCCTAGCGGCACGGCGGGCAGCGCCACGGGGCTGGAGCGGGAGAGGGGCGCGGTCGGACCGCCCAGTGCCCTGGGGAAAGGTGTCATCTCCCCACACCCCGCCCCGCCAAAAGCAACCTTAGACAAAAAGCACCCCTGGCCTGGGGCGGCGCACACCGACACCCCGGGAGAAGAGGGGATCTGGGGAGAGCCGTGAGCCCAGCGTTCTTGGGGAACTACGGGCGGTGGGAAAGGAGGCTACATAGTCCTAAATTCTCCGCGCCAGTGTTTGGGTTTCCTCTTTGTTTTGTTTTCCCCAAGCCCCAGGGTCGCTCCGTCTGGGTGGCGCCCGCCGCGCCGGCTGGACTGACCGCCGCTCTCCACCCCCAGACCCGGGTCTCCGTCCCTCCCCGGGGACCGGACCAGGGATCCCAGCCGCCCCGCCCGCAGCGCAGCGGACCCGGCGAGAGAGGGAGGGAGGCGGCGGCGCCCGGACTCACCGTGATCCTCGGGATGTTCTTCTTGCCTTGGTAGGACATGGTGGCGGCGGTGGCTGAGCAGCGGCGTCCCTCCCTCCTGCTTCGGCTCCGGCTCGCCCGCGCCTTCCTCCGCGCACAGCGCCCCGAGATCAGGTGGCGCGAGTGGTGCGCTGGCCGCGCCGCCGCCTCCCCTCGCCTCCGCCCCCCTCCCGGGCTCCCGCGGCGGCTGCCAGAGACAAAAGTAAATCTCCCTGGTCCCCCTTTCACCCTCGGCCCCCCCGCACACAACCTCCTCCACTCGCGTTCACGCCCGGGCGCTTTTTTTCTTTTTCTTTTGCGGTGCCAGCTGGGACCCCGTAAGACAAGAATGGGAATGGCTGATCCGCGACTCCTCCCTCTTCTCTCTTATCCCTATTGATTTTCCTCTTTGCATCTGCCTCACCCACTTTTTCTTTTTCTTCCCTTTTTTTTTTTTTTTTTTGGTGACTTGCTTGTGCGGCGGAGCCAGGCCGCTCCACGGCCACCAGGGGGCGCGAGGGACTTTTCCGGGCCGGGATGCTGCAGTCCCGGGTAGGAAGGGAGCTCTGCTGTCGCCCTCCTGGCCTCGAGGGCCCAGCTCGGGAAAGCGCCAGCGCCTCCCACCAGCTCGCCGTCGGATTTCTCCCCGTCCCCACCCTCATTTCTGAAAGGTGACAGCTCTGGTGTCCCTGCCAGAACCTGCCCTCCCCTTCCATCCACCTCGCGGGCTGGAGGGGGTGGCCGCCGCCTTTGTTACAGCCAAGCGCTGGGCGCTGCCTCTGCTGGTCGCTGGGTGTGTAAACAGCCGGTACAAACCCTTAAAAAGCCCGGGACTGGCCAGACTTGGTGCAGCCTGTCGGGGCCACTGTTATCCTAAGACCAAGAGAATAGGAATCAGAAAATGTTAAGCAACCCACTCACAAAGGGCTGCGAGGGGTAGGTACCGTGTCAGCTAATACCAACTGTTTTTCTGAATTTAAAAATGTTATCAAAATAATATGTTTTAAAGGAATGCCACTACCTGATTCTTAGTATCGAAGAAAGAGTATTGATGTTGCTCTGTTGAGTAAAAAGTAGATGACACCTTTAAGGGAAGGCACGTTACTGCTGGGCAGCCAGGGATTTTGTGAGTCAACCTGTTCACATTCCTGAGTTTACTTTAGGTAGCAGGGCTGATAGTCGAAAGTCACCGTTAGCAGACGCAAAAACATGCCCTTCAGCGCTGGAATATATTGCTCCTTTACTACCTGCTTCGAGTTAACTGCCAAGGGAGGCAAATTTGGAGAAGCCACTGTGGGTGGGAGGTGAGTGGTGCTTGACTAGGGAGCTTCCAGCTCCCCTGAAAAAAAAAAAATCAATCATGGCATTTAGAAACAGCTATTGCTTGCTGTGCAAAAATTAGAAATCCCTCTCAAGATAAGTCTCCTACATCCCCACTCCTCAACTGTGGATCCTAAGGCCCTACTAAATAGAAAGTCTTTACATCTCACGAAGCATGACTAGGTCTGCGTGAGGAATCTTGAATTCGCGTTTCTGTTAGGCAGAACACTGACCACACTTCAGGATATCTTTTCATTAAGTTGAAGGCTTACTTTGCAATGGAGATGCTATAAAAAAAAAAAATCTACAGAAAGAGGACAGAATACTTCAGCTGGGGCTTTCCAGAAACCTGACATGAACCTGACATAATCAAAGGGGAGACTAAGGCCCTCCGAAACACTCCCTTCTTGAGTTAATCCAAGCTTCCAGTGTATTCATGCGTAACTAGACTGAATGCAGGCTTCACAGGAAAAGTCCACTCCACTGTGATACTCTGCCCAGGACAATGAATGCCAGGCAAAGGTCACCTCCCAGAACTCTTCTGCAAAGCACTGGGGGCGGGGGGGAGGGGGGGGGGGGGGGAGAGACGGAAACCAAAGGCACGCCCTAAACATTTTGCTTTGTTCTTAAAGCTTAAGTGCTGAGACCACTAGCCAAGAGTTGTGAAATTACAAAGCATTCTGGGGATTGACATGCAAATAAGCAGGATTATATTTAGAACAGAGTAAAAGAATTAAACTACACACTGTGAAACCCTGCAGAGGTCTCTCTGAATCTTTTCCATAGTTTACTGCCACCAAGTCTTTTGAGGGGATTTTGCAAGTTCTTCTTTTAAAAAAGCAAAAATATATAGGGGACATTTATAGTCCTAAAGAAATATTACTACCTTTTTTTTATTTTTTTTATTCCTGGGTTTCTTTGCCTGTCTTGCATCCTAATTATCTCCTCTGTTATGGTCCTTATGAACCAGAACACTGTACTAATGAGATTGATACCATATTTTTTGGTTACTTGGTCGTGTGTGTGTGTGTGTGTGTGTGTGTGTGTGTGTGTTGTTTCAAGTTACAAGACTTGGTTAAACTCTTTGAGGTCAGGTTTGCCTGCAAGAGGCCCTGCAGAATAGGACCTGTGATGTGTTTCTCCCGATGAGAGTGCCGTGACAAGCCAGGCACAGGAATGCATAATCACAGCTAATCGATCCAAGCTGTTCTCCTCATCAGAAATGTAAAACAAACACCATTTTATCCCTCTTTCATCCCCTTCAATCATCTCTCTCTCTCTTAAAATCAAAATCAAGTGTCTGAGATGAGTTTGAAGGAAAAACCCCTCTTTGGCTTTGCCTTTCTTATTCAAGGGGTAAGAAGAAAGGCAGCGATCAACACAAGATGCCTCTGTGTCTGGCCAAGAGGGTGAGGAGTGCACGCAGCATGGATGTTTTCCACAGTAGAATGACTCTGAATGGTTTTCCTTGGATACACAGCAGTACTTGGCTTTAGGCATCTCAGGAAACTATGAGAGAGGGAGGGAGACACAGAGGGACTTAATTTATGGTCCCAAAGAAACTTAATTTTGGCCATCAAAACTACCGCACCCATAGACTTCCACATTTCAATCAAGACTAAGTTTTTCTAGTAACTCAGGCCAATTCATCCAGTCCAACCCAATCCAATTTGCATTGCCTATCCAATCTGTCAAGAAATGCTGTTGCTTCTGTCTTCTGAATACAACCAGAATGCAACCTCTTCTTTCCATCGACAAACCTGCTGTCTGTGTCTAGCCACCATCTGCTGTTACCTGGGCTCCTGCAGTACCCAAACTGGGCTCTCCTCTTCAGCATCATTCATTCACTCTCACAATTTCACATGATATTTACCTTGTGCTTACGATATGCTATTATTTTTCTAGGTACCAGTGTTCCAGGGGCGAATAATAATAATAATAATGTCCCAGATCTCACATACTGGTAGTTGACTTTATTCCTTATCAACAGAAGGTCCTTTGTTAGACCTCTTCTGTATTTTATTTATGTTGGTGGTACTTTACCCCACATGACATAGCAATTTATTATTGAGTATTATCCTCTTTCCCATCACTAGAATGTAAGATCCTTAAGAGCAGGGAATGTGTCTGTTCTATTCACTGCTATGTCCTGAGTGTATGAAATAGGGCCTTGCCCAAAGAAATTGCTCAATAATTAGGTGAGTGAATGCAAGAATGATTTAAATTCTATCTGAAGAAAAAGTAGATGGAGTAAGAACTTTCCTGTAATCAAAGGGCATGTGGTTAGAATCTAGATTTAAGAATACTTTTGCATCTCTTGGGCTTCTTAGAGTTTCCTGATTCTATATTTCAGAGCAGATAAATTCAAGATGGTGAGGAATCACTTTGCTAATATGATACAGTCACAAATTCCAAGGCAACACATGTGTCACAGAATGGCTCAGTAGAATAGGTTAGGTATTTATGCACTAATTCGAGACCTGGTGCACGAATTCATGCACGAGTGGGTCCCTTGGCCTGGCCAGTGATGGAGGCCTATGGGGGGGTGGCCGGCAGACGGGTAGGTGGGGGTGGTGATAAGGGGAGGGGGAAGGAACCCGGGAGGTTGGCCGGCCAGTCGGGAGGGCTGGCTGGCTGGGGGGAGGGGCTGCAGGAGGTTGGCTCTGGGAGTGCACTGACCACCTGGGGGCAGCTCCTGCATTGAGCATCTGCCCCCCTGGTGCTCAGTGCACATCATAGCAACTGGTCAACTGGTCGTTCTGGTCGTTCTGTCGTAAGGGTCACTTAGGCTTTTATATATAGAGAGAGATTATAAAGCTAAGCTTTGAAGGGAACTTCCATCAAAGTGTATGAGGAGGTAAAAAAAAGAAAAAGCCTGTGGTCATCTAAAGAATTTCTTTAAAAAATTTCTTTTTGATGAGTTCAGAGGGAAAACTATGGACTTAAACCCAAAATGGTGCACTGTCTAAGAATCTGGGTTTAGGAGCAGAAGGACCTTGTTCCATATTGCAGCTCACACACTTCCTATTTCCATGACCGTCAGCAGATTTCCTCAGCTTTTTGAGTATTGGTTTCATCCTCTCTAAAATGAGCATCTCATTACCTACCTTTACAGTGTTTTGTGATGATTTACTAATCCATTCAACTAATATTTATTGAGTACCTACTATGGGCATCTAGGCATTAGGGAATACAAATATTTGGGCACAACAGACAAAAGCCCTCTTTAAGCTTCTATTTTAGGAGCAAGTGTATTGAGGATAAATAAAGCAGGGATGGCAAGGTGAAAGTCATTCCAGAGTTTTGAGGATGGGCTGGAAATTTACACACAGGGGTCACAGAAGGCAAGGTGATAGGATGGTAGCTCAGACCAAATGGTAGCAGTGGAAGCAGTGAGAAATGGTTAGATGTTGGATCTATTTCAAGGTAATGCCAACAGTAGTTGCTGAGTATTTGACTGGGGTATGACAGGAGAAGAATCAAAGATTACACTAAATTTGTTGCCCTGAGCAATTCAAAAGATGAAGGTGAGATAGGAAAAAGTGAAGGAGGAATGGGATTGGGAAGAAAGGTCAGGCATATGTTTGTGGACATTCCTGTTAAACATCCAAGTGAAATGTTGAGCAGGCTGAGCAGGCAGGTGCATATCTGAGGTTAGAAATCTAAGGGAGGAGCTAGGAGAAAAATACGAGTTTGGGAGTTGACAGCCATTAGGTATTACTTAAAGTAACAATGCTGGAGGAGATGACCAAGGAAGGGAGTGCAGATAGAGAAGAAATCTGAGGTAAGTAGCATCCCTAATGGAAATGAGAAACCAGGAAAAGAAGCAGAGAGAGTGGTCAATGAGACAGAGGGGACAGCATGCAAGTATTGTGCTCTGAAGGTCAAGAAACAAAATTATTTCAAAGAAGAGAATGTGTTTACTTCCCTAATGGCCCCTGAAAGATTGAGGAGGAGGAGAACTGAGAATTAATCGGTACATGAGAACACTGTCGAGGTCACTGAGCACCTTAAACAGAGCACCTATAAAATGAGTCTCTAAATGCCCATATCATAGTGGGTTTTTGTTTGTTTTTTTTGTGAGCATGTATGAAATTATTCAGTGGTATTTACTAAGCACCTACTATGTGCGTACCTGTGTCAGAGCGGTCTTAATGAAGTTGTGGGGGTGGAAATTAGAGACATCTAAGACAGGCAACTCTTTCAAGGAATTGTATTGCAAACAGGGACAGGGAAATGGAGAGTAACTAGCAGAGAAAGTGGAATCTAATATGAGGGAAGTATATCACGGTTGTGTGCCAGTGGGCCTAATTCAGTAAGGAGAGGAAACTTCATGGAGGAAACTTCAGGAAAGAAATGCAATAAATGCTCTATCATCTTGAATGGACAACACAGGTGACACCTAGTGTTCAGAAGGAGGGCTTGCCTCTTCGCAAGGAGCAAGGATGTTTCTTCCCAATAACTGAAGGGAAGAGCAGAGTGGCACAGAGACAGGTGGCTAGGTAAATTTCACAGAGGGAGTTTATGAAAGTTCTCTTGTGATTGTGTCTTTTTTCTCTGTCATCAGCTAAGACAGTCTCGGGGGAAGGTGATAGAAGTTAGAAGGGAGAAGAGTTGGTATGAATTACTTTTCCAGGAGAGTAAAGGGACTAGGGAAATAGGAAATATGCTGTGGTTATCTGGCAGCACTAAAAAGTTCCTTCAGTTAGTGGCCATGAATTTGAAGAAAGACCCATAAGCATGTTTGTTGATATTCCTTCTGCCGTGTACAGCTGTATGTGCGCAGAGTATGCAGGCACGGGGTAGGGAGGGTGTGCACTTTAACAAGGGCTTTCCTAGGTGAGTGCTGACAAGGCAGAGAGAAACTCAAGGGAATTGAGGACGAGGCCTGGGATCTATGCCGGTCAGAAGACAAGGGAGGGCACAGATGTATAGACGAGTAAAGGACAGTGAACATTTGAAGATTAAATATAATTATTCATGTAAAGCTCTTAGTACAAAGTAAGTTAATTAGAGGGCAGCTATTTCTACCTTTAATGCAGGGTGGAAGGTATTTAATTGAATAGAGGGAAACGTCAAGAATATTCTGTCTTCCTTTTAATCTCTACAATATCTAAAATGGGTGCTTAGCCATGTACACGGTTTTTACTCTTAAAAATATTTTCTACTTTTAAAAAACAAATTTATGTTTTCCTATATTAATTTCCCCTAGTTCTAATTTTAAGGGTGGAGAAAAAAATAGTCCCAAAACAAATATAGAAGAGTTTTGAAGGGGCAAAACCACATAGCAGACCTTCGTGAAATACGTAGGCAATTTTAGTGTGAATAAATAGACAGTTAATCTCAGAACTGCCCGTTAAGTATTTGGGTCTATTAATTTCACCTACAATTCAAAGGAAATCTTAGTTGTGTAAGTCCAGTGTCACAGAATGAAAATCAAAGTGGTGATTCACCTGCTATTATTAGATGTTTACGTATTAAATATACAGAAATAACCTGACAAATAAGCCTACCCTTGTTATACATAAGCCATAAAAGAGGAAAAAAAGATTATAGCCACAGAGTAGTATTCTCATGGGCTTATCCCCAGATCACACTTCCACCAGTGAGAGCTAGTGTGCACACCTCCTTCTCCCCGGACGGAGCTTCTCATTCACTTCTTTAGTACAGAATGATTCTGACAGCCCCTGGCCTTCTCCATTAGCTTTCATGGCAACTCATTTTAAAGCCACAGGCAGGATTATCCAGTTGAGCCCAGTGTAATCACAAAGGTCCTTATAAGAGGGAGGCAATGGGTCAGAGAAAGAAAGGGAGATGTGATGTTGGAAGCAAAGGTCAAAATGATGTGGCCACGAGCCAGGAAAAGTAGTCCACCTCTAGAATCTGAAAAAGGCAAGAAACAGAGCTTCATGAAGGATTGCAGCCCTCCTGATCCCTTGATTTTAGCCCTATAAGACCCATTTTAGACTTCTCACTTCCAGAACTGAAAGAGAATAACTCTGTACTGTTTTAAGCCCATAGGTGTATGGTAATCTGTTTCAGCAGCAATAAGAAACCACAATAGATAGAAATAAAAGTGAATCAAGGATTCATGATCAGGGAGCTAAGATTAGTCACTCCACTAATGGAATGACTAATTTCGCTTGCCCAATTTCTGGATGTGACCTAGTTTTCAGGCTTCAAAAAATGTTAACTGGAGGAGAAGTTGGGTCATCAAGAGGAAGGAGCCTGCAATACCATGTCTAGTGTATATGATAATGAGTCTTCTCCTCTCTCCTCAAGGGCCATATACTAATGCCACTATCAACTGGGAAAGGGAATAACTAAACACCTAAGGACCAATGGATACAACTTCCCAGTTGGCACTGATACACAGAGACTAGAAGCATCATCATAGCTTTTCTGTTAGAGAGGAGGCATGTTGAGGCCAGGTATAAATGGACCCCTGGTCTAGATCTGGCTTACATTTGGTTCTTTGGGTTCACAGATCCATCTAGTGATCATTTTCACATACTATCAGTCTTGAAGGATTCCTAGGCAGAAAGGGGAAAGATGGAAAGATCAAGGAAAATGAGGTCATGGGTAGAAGCATATGATGGACCTATGGAAGTGGGCATGAAGACTAAAGATATAGAAATTACATATCAATGCCCTCCCCAGAGAGCATCCATCACAGCGGAGACAAGAAATGAGGAAGACAAAATGACTCATTCAGTTGACATCAGCCAGGCTCCATCATTAACCACCCCAATATTGGCACAATGGGCTCAGGATGGAGTAGACACAGTGACAGAGAAGAGGCTATGCAGGACACCAACATCTACTCACCAATGCTGATCCAGCTACTGGTGCTGTCAATCATCCATCCTGCCAGCGGCAGAGAGCAATACTACCTCGCCAACATGGCACCATCCCTCAAAGATACACAGGACCACGTGGTGAAAAGTTGACTACATTTGGACCCTTTTCATACTAGGAGGCACAGTGACTCATTTTTACAGAAATGAACACATGCCAGGTATGTTTTCTGCTGCTAGGACCTCAGGCAACACTACTATTTGAGGGTTTAAGAAGTGTTTAATGCACTAAAGTGGGATCCCACATAACATCACGTCAGATCAAGAGGCCTGTTTAAAAGCAAATGAGATGCAAGAATGGCCACGTGATTATGGGATCCACCAGTTATATCAACTGCCACATAACCCTGAAGCCGCCATCGTGAGTATGGAAGAATGGCTTACTGAAGGCACAACTGAAGCACCAATTCAGAGATGATTCTTGGCAAGGATAAAGCACCATCCTCCAAGTTGCACTGGACATTTTAAATCAATGCCCTCTACTAGTATATGGTGCTGTGTCCAGAAAGAAAGGATACATGGATCCAAGAACCAAGGGGAAGAAACAGCAGAAGTGACCCCCTTTTACCTTCACTCCTAGGGACACAACTGGGAAATATGTGCGTGCCCTGAGAAGGGCATGGTGACCAGGGGCTCAGAGCCCTCAGAGATGAGGGTCTGTGCTCCAACAGCAAGTAAATCACCTGGCCCAGTGAAGGAGGTAGCTGAGGATGAAGAAAATCTAGAATAGTAAAGGTCCATGATGAGTATTATTGTGGCCTTAAGACCATGGGAAAAGAGGCCCTCAGACCCCCAAGAGAAGAGATACCCGCTGATCCTGGAGTTGTTGCACCGAGCACTTACACAAAGAAGTGAAATTGAGCAGTAGCAGCAGCGCAAGGAGGGGTCTGCAGGAGACACAGTGAAGCTCCACCCAGCTCTCGGTTCAGGACTGAAGGATTCATTCCAACACTCAGTGGTCAGCCCTTCCTAGAAGCTGCCCTTGTCTAAGATACCCACCCCTGCAAGGGCAGCCTGATCCAGTCATTGGTTAACCAGAGCATTTAAAGGCCTGGCCTCCTCGCCACAAAAGAGCAACAACTATAAGGGTGATCCCAACTTCAGGACTGTAGGTCAGCTTATGTCTTTGTTAAAGACCACATCACAGATAGACTTCACCCTGGGCCCAAACCTCCCCTTTCCTCCCCTCCCCTTTCACAATCATTGATTCTAGGGACACTCCCTAATAAACTTCCTGCATCCTACTCTCCCTCTCAGAATCTGCTTCCCAGGAAATCCTACCTGTAACCGTGAGGCTGCTATTAAATGAACATCTACCTAATGCAACGTTTTTATTTAGCCAATGTCTTAAAATGCATAAATTTTGCACTCAAATTTGGATTTCTTTAAAAATGAGAAACTTTGCAGTTCTAGGCTCATAGGTACACATCGGTGTCCATCAGCTGGAACTGAATACTGGCTGAGTTTTGAACAGAATGTATTCTCCTAGCCACAATGCCTGCTACTTTCTCTTCCTTTCCACAGAAGCCTGTATATATTAGTATACGTGCTTCCATGTATTTATGCCACCTGCCTGGTTATCATCATTTGAGTTCTGACATCAGACCATCTGAGAGTCTTTAGTTATTTAGGCCTTAAAGAATAGGGATTCTGGCTCTGACTCAGTTGGTTAGAGTGTTATCCTGATAGGCCACGGTTGAGGTTCAATCCCCTGTCAGGGCACATACAAGAATCAACCAATGAATGAACCAATAAGTGGAATAACAATTTGATTCTCTCTCTCTCTCTCTCTCTCTCTCTCTCTCTCTCTCTCTCTCTCTCTTTCTCTTTCTCCCCCACCCCCCTCTTTCCCCCTCCTTCCTGTTTATCTCTAAAATCAATCAATAAAAATGAAAAATAGGGACTCTATGTCTCAGAGGTTTGGGTTGTTCTTTTCCAAGGTCCAGTGCCTGTTCAGAACTGAGAGAGCAATGAGCTCTCCAAGGAGCTACCTCCACCCCAGCCCACCCCACTTCACTCCCAATGGGCCCTAAATCACAAGACTGAATCCGGGAACCACCAGGCCTCCTGTTACAAGCCTGCTTGAGAACACGCACTGGAGCTGCGGGATCTAAGGCTAAGTGCAGTCAGTTTCACCCTTGGGCTGAACGGAAACACGTGTGCTTGGATTCAGATCGCTGCCTGTACAGCACAACAGCTCACTCCAGATGAGGGATGTGAGCTTCACTCTTGGATGGAAGCTCAGAATAGCAAGCCAACCCCAAGTACAAAGCTGCAACCCCAGTTTATATTTTCCAGGTTTCCCATCCGTCTCCAGGAAGGGACTTTGGCTGTATGTCCTTTGTTTTATTTCCTCTGGTTTCCTGTACTGAGCTGTAGCAAATGCTCCAAGGCCATAGGGCCTCCTGGCTCCCTATCTTTTCAGAGAAGTAGGAATGGCAGATACATATGCCTGAGGATATAGTGGTCACAGTTTCTCTAAGCAAATTCCCAAAGGAGCCAGGGAATGGAAACTGGTCCTTAGGTCATAACTTAATTATTCCTGCCTCCATTACTTGTCTGTGAGTCTCCAATCATTTCCCAGTACTCTGAGGTTAAAGTCTCAGATTCTTAATATGATCCAAAACTCCCCGTATAGGGCCTCTGCTCATCTCTGTGGCTTCATTTCTCTTCACTCCTGATTGTACTTTCTGGTCCAGTAACCCTAGGAATGACTAGTTCCTCTCTCACATCCAACTGCTTGCCTATGTCACACTTTCCGCCTCCAACGACTGTTGCCCTACTGGACTTGGGAAGCTCCAGGCATGATCTCTTCCAGAAAGCTTTCCCTGACACCTACTCACTGCCCCCTGGTGCTTCCTCAAGTCGCTGCCAACTTCCAGCACTGCCCTTACCGAGGATGTTGTAACTGTCGTTTTGTTGGGCATTGTCCTCAGGGTCCTTGAGGGCGGTGCTGTGTTTATTCCTCACTGTATGCCCAGTGCCAGCCTAGTATTGAGTATTGGCAAAGGCAGGCATGAGATGTGTATTGAATGCCTTGGATGAACTCATGCCAACATACATATACTCTACAGATGTGCATGCACACATCCGTACACTCATAAACAAACTCAAACCAAATGTAAACCCTCCTGGAGAGCAGAATCCTGGAGGGTTGGCTGGGGTCGCAGAAAGTTCTGGATGGACTCATTTGCATGTTAACAGGATATCATGTAGGTAGACTATTAGTGAAAATGCCTTGTTAAAAAGTTAAAGATAACAATATCAGTAAAACAATTTTTTAAAAAGAGGGACTGTATTTATTTAAAAGATGCAAGTGTAAGTACCCAGCCAGGCTGGAATCAGGACCTGTCAGCCACAGTCTCTTTTACCTCCTGAGGCCTCATGGTCATTCACTTGACTGTATTTACACTAGCTACATTTTTTCTCTAAACATTTGACTGGCCCATATTTCTGTGCATTAAGGAAATAAGAGAATTAAATAAGTCTCTTGGTTCCAGTTCTCAATTGGAAAGAATCTGATTGGCTCTGCTCGAGTCAGTTATAAACCTACAATCTAATCACCTATGGAGGAGGGGTGGAGTAATCACAACATAAACCTGACTGCAAGGAGCCCACCCACGTGGAAACAGAGGAAAAGGAGCCATTATTCTCTTGGCAGAACCCCAAAAGACGAAAAGTCGACTGGTGCCCTGATTCTTATCTGCTGTCCACACAAACGGGCAGAGGAGGGTGCACAGAAAGCCATACATCATGAACAAGGGGAAGAAAAATTGTCAAGTTTAAGATCGAAATTCTCCAACAAGTTCAGGAGAGAGTAGGTGAGATAAATTTTGCAAAGGCGACCCTCGGTTTCTGTCTCTGATTGTCTTTTTGCTCTAGCTTCATTAGTATTTTAGATCGTCAAAGAAATCAAGTCCATGAGACCATTCTGATCAACCCACTTGATCCTATAGGGGAAGCACGCGAGATTACAGAAGACATGGTTTGCCAACCCCTAACCCCATAGTCAGTGACATGATTAGTGTAGGTTCTGACTCCTACTCCAGAGACCACCCCCCATCCATGACATACTGCCTCGCTTCATCCTAGATATATAGAGGTGTGGGGGCCGAGGCAGGTTCATGCCCTGTTCAAACCTACAGTAATACAAAGCCTCAAATAAAATAAAATTCTGTGCAATATCAGAAAGAGACAAGTAAATGCTGAATCAGACACAAAGGTGGTGTTGTGAAAAGAGAAAAAGAGCCCATCGCTGTGCCTCAGTGGTTGAGCATTGACCTATGAACGAGGAGATCTCTGGTTCGATTCCCAGTCAAGGCACATGCCTGGTTGCTGGCTCCATCCCCAGCAGGGGGCTTGTAAGCGGTAGCTGATCAAATGATTCTCTCATTATTGATGTTTCTATCTCTTTCTCTTCCTTTCTGAAATCAATAAAAATATATTTTTTTTTAAAGAGAGAAAAAGAATAGAGTCAAGGGTCCCACGGTTTAGCCGTGTCTGTTTTATTACATATTATTTGACCATAAGCAATTCATTTAACTTCTCCTCAGATCTTCAATGGAGAATATGGAATTTCCTTCCAATTTGGAAGCAAATTATTTATTCTCCATTGGGCTGATGATCAAATGAGATCATGGAAATGCCCCCATTTGGGGGGGAAAAATGCATCCAGAAAGGCTATTTGAACACCAGGTCTTAGTATTATTTTTTCCATCATGTTACAAACATATCCAGGACTGATATCTGCTCAAAGGTCTAATTACCATCATTGTTTCCAAGTATGACCCTCCCTGTGAGTACCTCTCTGTTTTTCGAATTATGTATTTCTCCAGATGCACGTTTCTACTTTTCCAGGCTGACCTCATTTGTTCATTTCCTGTCCATATTTCTAATCTAAGGTTGCTCTGCACTATGTCTCTTGCTCACTAGTGTCTATAGCACCATGCCATTTACCCTCATCTGCAGATGCAATTACCATAATAGGTTTATAGCCTCTTTCCAAGCCATTAATAACAAAGCAAAATGAAATGTGCCTGAAGCTGCTTGCTGCCGCATCTTCCTGGGACTTGCAGCCTGCCGTTGTTCACTCTTGTTGGGTTTTTCAACCAGTTTTGAGGGTCATTTCTCACGATTCAGAGAACCTCCTAACCCAGTGATGGCGAACCTTTTGAGCTCGGCGTGTCAGCATTTTGCAAAACCCTAACTCAACTCTGGTGCCGTGTCACATATAGAAATTTTTTGATATTTGCAACCATAGGAAAACAAAGACTTATATTTTTGATATTTATTTTATATATTTAAATGCCATTTAACAAAGAAAATTCAACCAAAAAATGAGTTCACGTGTCATCTCTGACATGCGTGTCATGGGTTCGCCATCACTGTCCTAACCCAGCCCAAGGCTGTTCGGTTTGTTTGGTTTTAGTCATATGGGAAGCAGACCTTGTTTCTCCTGATCATAATAAAATTAAGTAAAATAAAATAAGTTACAACATGCCAACACATCAGAATAAATCAGTGGGTTCCTTTCCAAATTTCTCCTGTCCCGCGTCAACGTGAGGGTGCTCGCTCTGATTCTGTCTCTGTGCGGGTCCAGAAATCAGGAGGACCTACGTTTCCAAGTGGAACTCCAAATCTTTGTGACTCTTTCCAGTGAAAACCTGCCAAGTTCCTCCATAAACTGGAGCAATAGGGTGCATAATCTGTGAGGCTCCCACAGAGAAAACTTTTCCTTGTTTTTCACAATAATTTGGCTGACATTAGAGTCCCTTCTTTGCTTCCATTACAACACTTGGCAGTTTCTAAAGAGAAAAGGGTTTGAAGGAGAAAAAACACAAAGACTAATCCATGGATGACTAGACTTGAGAAATCGTTTTGATGACATGTTATTGCAAACAATTTTCTTTTCTTCTTAGCTTAGAATTAGTTTTTGTTTGGTTTTTAAATCGAGTTCAGCATGGGGTACTCCGGCTTCTTCTAATCTCTGGAAGATGTCTGTTCACTTATTGAGCATTTCTGCCAGTGGGCTTCTCACCAGAGATTTTTGCCTTTTGCAGCTCAAGCTCTAAACAGTTGGAAATTCAGGTTGATTAAAACCTCACTCTGAGCTACCATAGGTATCTCTCAATTTCTTTTAAAAATATAGTAAAAACATTTACATACAACAAACTTAGAAATGCTAAATTTTAGTTTCTGAATAAAGAAGAGAGAAAAACTGAAAGTTATCTTGATAACCGAAGTGAACGATTTGCAACCTTTTTCATCTCATGGCACATGTAAACTAATTTGTAAGTTCTTCGGCACACCAAAATATATCTATTTTTGCTGATTTGACAAAAAATAGGTATAATTTTGATTCATTCACACCAGACAGCTATTGTTGTGTTGGCTGTTGTCATTGTTTTATTTGACAATCTAAGCAAAAGAGATTAGTGTCCACCCTGGCCAGGTGGATCAGTTGTATGGAACATTGTCCTGTACACCAAAAGGTTGCATGTTCGATTCCTAGTCAAGGCATATACCTGGGTTTCAGGTTCAATCCCCAGTGGGGCCACGTACAGGAAGCAGCCGATCAATGCTTCTCACATTGATGTTTCTCTTTCTCTCTCTCCCTTCCTCTCTCTAATAAAATCAATGAACATATCCTCGGGTGAGGATTAGAAAAAATTTCTTAAAGAGATCAGCGCCCTTGACGAAAGAGCCAGGTATTGCATGTCTTAAAAATTCTTGTCCCATACCATTTGCAAATGACTGCCCTAGTTAATTGCAGTGTTTGAAGAAAAGTCTAATTTGTATCAATTCCTTTCATCCATGAAAGTAGAAAAGCACAGGGACACAGACCTGGTTTTCTGTCGGGGCTCTATCAAATGCTTGCTTTAGGAAACTGGGAAATTTTCTCAACCTTTTTGAGTTTGCTTCTTATTCTATATAATGGAAATGATACTATAGCCACTGTGGAAAATTTTTTAGATTAAATGAGCAAAATGGGGGCTAATAAATACAGTGTCTGCTGCATAGCAGGTGATCAATGTCAGCTGCTTCCCTTGTCCTCCCTTAAATACAAGGACAAAATCTGTCATCTTTTATTAATACATGTGGCTCTCTTTCTCATAACACTATTACCAGGCAGTTTTCAACTGCTAAGAGGAAAATGTCTTTTCATGAATTTAATAAGGATAATGATACTAGGCAGGCATCATTCTAAATGCTTTATATGAATTATTCCATTCACTCCTCACAAAGGAAGGTCATTTTACTATTCCCATTTACAGAAAAGGATGAGGAAGTTGCAAATGGTTACAGATGGGTCAAGAATTAATGTATATAAAGCATTTTATGTAATGCCTGCCACATGTAAATTCTTAATAAATTAGAAAGTTAGTGAAGAAATAAGATTTTTGTAATACAATTAGATCCCTAGTTGTCATATCCTGTTATTTGTTGTTACCATCTTTATTGAGATATAAATCATATACCATAAAATTCCAATTCATTGTTTCTTAGTATATTCACAGAGTTTCACAAAGATCACCACGATCTAGGTGTAGAATATTTTTATCACCCGAAAAGTCCTTTATTTTTTAAACTCTGAATTTTGATAGGTTTCTTAAAGAAGAAATTGTATCAAAAATGTCACTTCTTTCATACATTGTTGGTTGGAATGGTAGAGCCACTCCAGGAAACAATTTGGCAGTTTCCTACAAGACTAAACATACACCATTTGACCTCACAGTTACACTCTTGGGCATTTATCCCAAAGAAATAAAACTTACATTCCTACAAAAACATGGACAAGAATGTTCATAGCATTTCTATTGGTAATAGCCCCCAAGTGAAAACAAGCCAAATGTTCTCCAGTAGGTGAATGGGTCAGTAGAGTCTGGTACACCCACATAATACAATACTACTCAGCAACAAAAAGGGTCAAACTATTGATAGATGAAAAAGTAGGAGGAAAGGATGGATCTTAAGGGTATTATGCTTAATGAACAAAAATAATTTCAGAGTGATATACTGTATGATCCCATTTATATAATGTCCTCAAAATGACAAAACTTTAGGTAGCATGAGGGACTTCCTTTAGTGATGAAACAATTCTGTATTTTGGTTGTAATGGTGCTATGTGATGAATATGTGTGGGGTGAAATTGCATAGAAACACACACACACACACACACACACACACACACGCAATGTAAAAATTGGTGAAATATGAATAAGACCCTGCCATCCAGGTAACATTATTATACCAGTGACAGCTTCCTGGTTTTGACATTGTGCTACTGCTACATAAGATGTGATCATTGGTAAAAGCTGAGTAAAATGTTCAAAGAACTCTATGTACCATTTTTGAAAATTCCTGTGAGCCTATAATCATTTCAAAATAAGAAGTTAAAGTAATTGCATTTCTAAAGGAAAGCCAAGAGGAGTTTTAAAGAGGATGCCCAGACATGAAAGCTGGCATTATGATTTTTTTAAGATTGACACAACATGATCATCATTGCTAAAGACTTGACAGAAAGATGAAATTACAAAACAAATTACTCAAAATGGAAAATTATTCAAGGGAATGGAAAGAACACCTCAAAAGGACAGATAAAAGCAAAGCTTCAAAGATGCTAATAAACATAAGATAAATTAAAGAATAAATAAAGATGCCTTATAAAAGGTGGAAAGATTGAAGTAATTAGAAACTACAGGAATAATCCCATTTAATGGACTGTCTTAACATGTTATCATAATGAGGAAGATGACTCAAACTCTTAAAAACACTCTTAAAAGTTTTAGAGGGGTAATTACAGTGAAAAAAATATGAAGTTAATTGTTTAATTTAATCCTCACCCAAGGACATGCTTAGAGAGAGGAAGGGGTGGGGGGGGGGGAGAAAGAGAGAGAGAGCAACATTGATATGAGAAAGAAACATCAATTGTCCTTTTGTAGTGCCCTGACCAGGGATCAAACCCACAACTCAGGTATGTGCCCTGACTGGAAATCGAACCAGTAACCTTTCAGTTCAAGAGATGACATTCAACCAACTGAGACACTCCAGCTATGCTGAAGTTAATTTATTTGGATTAAGAACATGAACTCAAAGTAACACCAATAAACACATCCTTAGAAATAAATGTATGATTATTATATTGCTTCTATAGATTATATATATATATGAACCCTAATACGCAAAAAGACCAAACGGCAGAACAACCAAACAGTCAGTTGCTATGACGTGTGCTGACCACCAGGGGGCATACACAGAACATGGCGGGCATCAGCCGCAGTGGGATGGTGAACAGGTGAATGAGGGCGCCAGACCATGGCAGAGCGCCGGTTGCTGTCATTGGGGCAAGCCTCTGCTGGTTACTGAAAATTCTTTGCTCCCATGTGTCGCGGTCCTGCCAGGCGCTTGCACCTGCTGCCAGCACCCGGTGATGGCCCTGATCGCTCGGCACCATCAGCGGGTGCAAGTGGCAGCTGCAGTCCCTGATCTCCCCTCAGGGCTTCTCCACCTCCCCCTGCTCCTGAGGGACGATTGGGGCAGCAGCTGCTGCTTGCACCCACTGACAGCGCCGGCCCACTTGCACCCGCAGCCAGCACCAGAGCCGCTGCTCACACCTGCTGCTGGTGCCCAGTGCCAGTCCCAATTACTCAGCACTGTCAGCAAGTGTGAGCAGCGGCTGCCGGCCCCGATCGCCCCTGAGGACTCTCCACCTCCACCTACTCCTGAGGGGTGATCGGGGCAGCAGCTGCCACTTGCACCAGCTGACAGCACCGGCCCCAATAGCTCCGCACCATCAGGAGGGTACGAGCAGGGCCAGGGCCATCAGCGCATGGGAGTGGCAGCGGCAGGAGCAGGGCTACCAGCAGAGAGGAGACTGGGGGCTGTGGTGGGAGGGGCCGGAGGGCCAAGACCTGCCCCTGTGTCCATCACAGCCTTGCAGCCCACAGTTCCTTTCAAGGTGCATGAATTCATGCACTGGGCCCCTAGTAGCAATAATAATAAAAACGAGTAAGATTATTAAGTTCTATCTGCCACAGAACTTTTCTCTGTTTTACATGCATTATTTAATTCTCATAATAACCTGGCATGATTGATACCATTACTATGGCCCTTTATTGAGTGAGAAAACTGAGCCACAATGTTTTTAAGTTACTTGATCAAGCTCACATAGCAAGCAAGTTGTAGAGCTAGTTAATTCATAGAACTACAAATGGTCATGAGCCCCATTTCAAAATTCAAAATTAAAGAAAGGATATGAATTAATCTCTAATTTTAGCATGGGAAATTAAACCCTAATGTCAATTAGTCCTTCAATCACCTAGTCAATGGAGACACAAACTGATTTTATTTATATTAGCGAACTTTTAGTTATCCAGGGTCCTCTCAGAGGACAATTTTTAACTATAAAATAATTAACATCCATAATTACGAGTAAGGCAATATGGTAGGTTAGATAACTTAGCTTTTCCAACACAAAATATATAAACACACAATTAGAGGCGACAGAGGGGCGGGGAGGGGGGGAGGGCTGAACATAGACATAAGCAGGAGAGCTGACACTTCGGCTGCCTTAGGGAAATCTGTCCATCTTGGTAACCAGGGGTTTGGGTTTTAAAGCTTCAGAGAGGACAAGAAAGCAGTGGGGTTGGAACAGAGACACCCGCTTCCCTATATAAATGTTTGTCCTTCTGGAAGAAAAGCAAGTAGGAACATCTTTTTAATAAAGGGTAAAGACATGGAACTTGTTGGCCTTGTGCCATGCTCTTGATGGGGCACTGAAAGGTGGGTCTCTTCAGAATTTGTAATAATGGGAGGACCCTCGAACAGGCTTGGATTTTATTTTAAACCACTAAGAATTCCTAAATTGAGGTATTAACATTAAAAATGGTCACCACAAAGATACCTTGAGGTATCAGGCAAAAGCAAAACCACTCACAAGACACTCTAGACCAGAGGTTCTCAACCTGTGGGTCGCAACCCCTTTGGCGGTCGAACAACCCTTTCACAGGAGTCGCCTAAGACCATCCTGCATATCAGATATTTACATTACAATTCATAACAGTAGCAACATTACAGTTATGAAGTAGCAACGAAAATAATTTTATGGTTGGGTCACAACATGAGGAACTGTATTTAAAGGGCCAGAAAGTTGAGAACCACTGCTCAGACACTCAGGCTCATTAGATTCTTTCAAAAAAACAGCACTAAGATGAGCTAGTTAGTTAGAAGTTGCAAAACACATAAGGAAATAATTTATCATCAGCAAGATTTAGCAGACATAATAAGTAAACTAAGTCCCCTCCCAAACTTCATATAATAAAAGAATCAGATAAATAAAATCCGTATGTTTACAATGACAAAATTCATAGTACAAATAAGATTTAAGTACAAGAACAGAATGATACACCATCCAAACAGAAAAAAATGTAGATTTTTTTAAAAGGTGAAGGGCATATGTATCCCGGAAATTACAAAGAAATAGACAATGGAATTAAACACTTCATGGACAAACAGCAGATTAAATACATCTGAAGAGAGAATTTGTAAGCTGGAATGTAAAGATGATTAAATAACTCTAATTGTGGCAAAAAAAAAATGAAAAGAAGTGGAAAATACAATGGAGAGGAAAGACACCAGGACATTAGTGAGATGGTTCACCATTAAGTTAACAGGGATTGCAGATAGGAAAAGGGAGGGGACGGAAAGAGACAATATACACAGTGATAAGGGCTTAAGACATTTCCAGAATTGTTGAAAGATGTGGCTCCTCGGATTCAAAAAGTATGTTGAGTTCATAGAAGGAAAAATAAAAATACCCAAATCTTTACTAAAATTGCAGAACTCATAGACAACAAAAAGATGTTAAAGGTAAGCAGAGAGAAAGAAAGATTATCTGCAAAGGAATTTTGATTCTGAAACCACATCAGATTTTGAAAACTTTCCAATACAGGGATAATGTTTAGTATATTTTATTATTATTTTTAAAATATATGTTTTTGTATTGATTTCTGAGAGGAAGGGAAAGAGAGATAGAAACATCAATGATGAAAGAGAATCATTGATCGGCTGCCTCCTGCCTGCCCCACACTGGGTATCCAGCCTGCAACCTGACATGTGCTCTGACCGGCAGTCGAACCATGACCTCCTGGTTCATAGGTCAATGCTCAACTGCTGAACCACACCGCCTGGGCTATTTTATTTATTCTAATTCTCAGTAATCCATGCAAGTCACATGTGGACATGATAATAATCTTCCCTATGTCTGTAATATACAATTTTTCAAAATTGCTACCACATGATGAGTCTCACTCTGGAGTCCGTTGAAAGAGATTCTAACCCTGAGGCCTCCTACTAGAAACTTCCTGACTTTGGGCAAGTTATTCAGTCTCTTTCTCTCTCATTTCACTTACTTATAAAATGGTAGCACTCATAGATTATCATAATGCTTGGTGTTTTAAGTGAAATGACATGTGTAAATTGTTTAAAACAGTGCCTGGAATCTCTCAATGAACAATAGCCCGTGCTATTATTTTCATCATGTTCCAATTGATCTTCATAATAACACTGCATTTGAGGCTTTGTTTCCATTTTCCCAGGGAATTTTATTATTTCATAGTTAATGGCTCATGCAGAATCACAATTAGACTTTTTAGAGCTAGGACCAGAATTCATGTCTCTTGTGTCCTACCATTTTTTTTCTCTCTTTCTAATTATTTCTCTTATAAAAATGCTTTTCAATAAAGAATTTATCCTGGATTATCGACTTCATGAGACAACACTTCTCTCAAAGCTTCTAACATTCCGTTAGTATTTATTGGTGTGTTAGAGGAGGGCCCAGGGATCATAACACACACTCTGCCTTCTTATTTTCATTGAACCTCCAGTTTGTACACATCAGTGTCCGTTAGGATGATCATTCAGCCATGCTTAGCTGTATCTGTAAGAGAGTCTAGAAAATGGAGTTTTTCAAGCTGGGCATACTGTCACCCTCAAAAAAAAAAATTAGGGTTGTCTTAACTGAAAAGGAAGACAATTGATTATTGGTTAGACAGGTACCATAATACGATAAGAACTGTGGTCTGAGAAGCAGATGGCCCCTTTCAAAAGAAAGTGACAGCCAATAGAACGAAAAAGGCGCCCCAGGGTCTGTGATCCTGCACACACTCTATAAGGCTCTGCACAATTTGGCCCTGGCTGATCTCTCTGGCTTTAACTTTTGCCCAACTAATGCCCTCATTATCTATAGGAGTTCATGTTCTTAAGCATGCCACGCTTTCTCTTTTATAGATCCTCTGCCTGGAAACTGCCCCCTCCCAATCCCTCCCCCACCAACACCACCACAAACCCAATCATCCCACCACACATATGCATGCACACACACCAACATATATTTTCATCACCATACCATGCATGCCTATTTTGCCAGCCTAATTCAACTGTGCATTGAGGCCATGGGACACCATCCCTACCCCCCAAGTCCGGGTTCAGCTCCCTCCCTATCTGGCTCTTAGCCCTGTGGCCCTTTGTAACCCTACTGTAGCACCTATCACACTGTACTGTGTGTTTGTGAACCTGGCCAACCTCCTTCTCCCCCACTTCTCAAACTGTTAGCGCCTTAAAGGCAGAAACTCTATTCTATTTTCACCAGGTCAGGTTTGCATTTTTGCTCATTTCTGGTTGCTCAATTATTTGCACAGTAGCTGGCACCTAATGAGTAACCAATAAACATTTGTGGAATAAATAAATTCAACTCGGAGTATTTCAGGAGTTCATAAGAGGGAAAGGATAGTGCCGACAGGCAGTAATAACAGTTATTGCATATTGAGTGTTTATGAAATGTGAAGCATGCTGGATTTAGGGCTTTATGTGAATTATCTTCTTTTATTTTTCCAACAACATGCATACCATTACCATGCTCATTTTACAACTGAGAAAGCTGAAGCTCAAAGGGGCTACTGCCTGAGGGCATATAAAACATTGATCAGGGACTTGAACCCTGGCTGTTTCTACTCCACAATCTAAATCCTTAATTACCAGGCGATGTTGCTGAAACTCATGTTGGCTGTGTGTTCTGAGAGGGCGCAGCAGCATGAAGCTCCAGGCCCCGGAACAGCTGTTAGGTAGGACAAATCTTGCTGACTCAGTGAAGGACATTTTATCTTGTCTGAAGGGAGCATGGAAAGAGAGAAAAGTGAAAGGCCTGGGGGGAGGGGGGGGGTTGAGGGGTCTTTCTTTGGGGAAAGAGAGGAAGCAGGATGACAAATGAAATAAACTGAGAATCCGCATCAGAGCAGCCACAGACCCCGTCTAAGACAGGCATTTCATCTATCAGCGTCATTCTGACAGCCGGCTAATGAAACATCTCTGGGGAGAGGGCTCCATTCTTGACGCAAAAGGGCCAGGGCAGGCTTCTGAAGCCCCTTCTCCACATGGGGTTCAGCAAAACCAGCTTCCCAGATGGCCTGCTAATCCCTGAAGCAAGCATTAACACCCATGTCCCACTGGAAAACAGGCAAAGGCAGCAGATTAGAGAGAAAGCAAGCTTAGCATAATACGAATAATGAGAGCTTACATTTATTGGGCACTTGCAATCAGTCTCAAGCAACTGATTGGTTATTTCGTTTAATCCTCCGAAAGAATATAATGCTATAGACATTATCCTCACATTACAGACATGGGGCCCAGGGATAGCAATTGTGCTTGTTACTTGCCTACTATATTCTAGCCTCTCTAACCTCTATTCGGCTGGAACTATGCTAACTACATGACCCAGGGCCCTTAACTGCCTAGTTTCCTAATAAGTTCTGCAGAGAGGAGGCAGAAAAAGCAGAAGAGAGAGCCAAATATAGGGCAGCAGAACTTCCTTCCTGCTTCCCTGTCCCTGCAGCATCACTCCTATCGCCTCCAGACTGCAGCCTCTTTGGGCACTTCCACTCCCAGTTTTGCCACATCTTCACAAGAGCATCAGGCGCAGCCAGGAAGAGATCTCTATTCAGAAATCTGAGCGCCAACACTGCAGGGCAGCCCTCCGGGCACCTCCATTCTAGCAGCCCTCGGCCTTCGTTCATCCAGCCTTGGATGGCTGCTGCTTCCTCTCGTTACTCTCTCTAGATTTACCTCTATGCTCCTTCTTGCTCTTTGAGTGTATTCTCAATCCTCTGTATTAAATCCCTTTATCTGAAGTACCTAGGAAGGTGTGTTTTTTTATGACTCAATATGAACTGATACAAAGGTGTTAAATATCGTGTCCAATGTCACACAGCGAGTAAACAACATGGCAATGACTAAACCTAGTCTTTCCACAGACACTTAAACAGGCAGCTTTATTTGCTGGGGGTGGGGCAGGGAACTAGGGCCACAGTAGATAATTGATACACATGGGTTTAAGATTAACCAATTTCTTAAGGCTCACATCATAATTATATTGTCATTAATAATAACATATGTGGATATTCATAGCCATTACTTCCTATGATTCATAGCCATTAGTTCATATGATTCGGAAAGGAAATATATTATAGTGAAGGGTATAACCTTTGGCGTAAGATAGACATTAGTTAAATCTTGGTTCTGCCATACAATAGCTGTGTGACCTCTGGCACATTACTGAGCCTTGATGAAACGAAGTTTTGTCATCCATGAAATATGGTTACTAGAAATACCGTATCTACCTGATATAGCTGTTGTGCTCATTTACTTCATGTAATTCAATACATATAACATGTCAAAAACTATGTGGGCTCTGAGATTTTATCTTACTTACAACCTAACCAGTTAACTTGT
This sequence comes from Myotis nattereri, assembly GCF_964212035.1. NCBI lineage: Eukaryota > Metazoa > Chordata > Mammalia > Chiroptera > Vespertilionidae > Myotis > Myotis nattereri. The sequence goes on from NC_138080.1 coordinate 87,209,146, forward strand.
TACTGTATCACGGATGCTGACAGAACACAGGAGACTCCTGGGTCAGAGACAAATGACTTCATTTCTCATGACAAAAGCATTAGCCAGAGTTTCATGTTGGTTTTCCTACATTGCTCATGTTTCCCACGTCTCACAGGCATGACGCAAAGGGCCCGCCCGGCATGGATGCCTGCACACCGTGAGTGGTTATAGGAGAACCCTCTGCTTGGGGGATTCCCTATTTTTATAGTGCTCTGAAGTAAGACAACCCTGTGTCTGGGGAAAATGTTACCTCATCTGTCAAGCTTGCTCACCGAAAACATAACCACGAGAAGCGATCCAGGTACAAAGGAGCCAGGGCCTTGCATGTTGGGGATAACCAGCAAGAACATGCAGAAATACTCAAAGGCCAGGGTGGACTGCCTCTCCCAACAAAATGACTTGGCAAATGATAGTTATTATGAGCCTCATAAAACCCAATCACTAAAGAATACTTGCCCCGGTTTATAGATGAGGGAACTGGCTCAGAGAAGTGAAACGACTCGCTCAATGGTTTTACCCTTCGGGGAAGCGGTGGTTCTGGGTTCCTAAACCAGAAATCATGGGCCCAAACCCCATGCCCATTCCTCTCCATCAAGATGCCTGTTTGTCAGGATAAGGGGCGCATACCATTAGCCCAGGACTGGCTGCACAGCTTGAGGGGCTCAGTGTCCATATTTCTAGAATTCTTGAACTTTCGAACCAAAGGGGCCTAAAATCATCTGTTCTAGAGGGTTCCAAAATGTGTTCCCCAGGGACCTTGTGGTCCACTGAGCTTCCTCCAAGGCTAGCATGGGTGGGGGTGGGAGTGGGGCCCAAGACGGGAAGGGTGGGGAAGGCCTCTGTCACTCTTACTGGGGTTATGCATAAGATTGCTTTGGATTTTTTTTAAAAAAAGAAAGTTTGCTCCTAGAAAATCTCAGGCTTATCTCAACGGAATCTTTGTATTAAAGGCGAAGAAGCCAAGATGAAGGGATTTGGCCCAATTTATACAAGTAACAGAACCAGGTCTCACTTTTGTTCTCCTGGCTGTCAGACAAATGTTCTTTCCACCAGGCTGGGGGTGGCCTCAGGTAAGTACAAGAGCTGTTATATCATGAGATGGACTTCGCAGAGCAGACAGCACCAAGACCCTATCAGGAAGCTACGCACTTTGAATTGCTGGCTAGACATGACAATGATCTTTCCTACCAGCTAATGCAATACAGCGCCGGAAGTCAGGAAAGCTTGGTGTAACTCCCTGGTACCGTGGGTGATGAGCTAACTGATGCTCATTCATTCACTATTTCATTCCAATATCCACTGATTGTCTATTATATGCCAGGGACTGTCCTAATATCCAGGGATACACTGTGAAAAAAGACAGAATTTTGAATAAGTTACTAAAACTTCCTTATTTATTCATTTATTCATTCAAAAACATATATTGAACACCCACTATATGTCAATCCCTGTGTTAGGTACTAACAGATGTGCCCAAAAGGCTCCCAGGCTAGTGGAAAAGAGGTGAACAAGAATCTGTACTACAGAATGATTAAATGTCAATCAGAGGTCATTCGGAAGAAGAGAGATGACCTCACTCGGCTTTGAGACGCAGGGAAAGGTCCCTGGAAACACTCAGGATGAAGCTGAGATCTGAGGGACAGAGAGAGTGAGAGGAGCCCAGTTGCCTCAGCTAGAAAATGAGAAGACTCTTATCTCAGGGATCCTATGAAGGTCCAAAGAGACAGTAGTGCCCCAATATCTGTGGGGCAATATTCCAAGCCCCCCAGTGGATGCCTGAAACTGCAGATAGGACAGAACCCTATGTATACTAAGTTTTTTCCTATCCATACTTACCTGTGATAAAGCTTAATTTATAAATTGTGCACAGTAAGAGATTAAAAACAGTAACTAATAATAAATGAAACAATATGCTGTAGTAACTGTAATAAAGGTTATGTGTATGTGGTCTCTCACTCTCTAATAACTGATCTGATATCCCACACTGCTACCACGCGACTAATGAGTGGGTAGTGGACACAGTGTGGACACACTGGACAAAGGGATTCTCCCGTCATCACTCTCCTCTGAATAGCACACACTTTAAATGTATCCATGGTTGATTTCTGAAATTTTCCATTTAATACTTTCAGACCACAGTTAACCTGAACTGAAACTGTGGAAATTGAAACTGTGGATGGGGGCAGGGGTGGGCGGGCACTGTATCCATGTGTCCAGCCTGGCACACAGAGATGGTGCTACGTGTTAACTTTCTGTCTCTGTCTTCATACACACAGGAGCCTACCCGCACTTTGTGTCTGTCTGTGGTCAGCAACTCACGTAAGAAGAAATCTTTGTCTCCAGCCTCATTAGCATCAGGGTCTAAGCAAGTAACCAGGCCCAGACTCTGGCCTTGGAAAGGAGCCTGCGCTGCTGGCCACTGCATTTGGGAATTTCCCCAATTCTCCTCCTAAAGTAGTTTCCTCCCCTCCCCCTCTCCTACTGTCTACCCCCCACCCCCACCCCCGGCACCAAGTAATTTATGTCTCATTGAGGGCCTTTCCCCTTCGTAGCCCATCTGGCCTTCCTGCCTCAGCCTGCAGGGAGGGTGTAATCCTCTGTTTGCAGCTTTGCAGAGGTTTCTATGGAAATCATGACAATATTACAGCCACTGTGGAGCCGCATCCTTGCTGATTGAAGGCGGAGACAGACAGGACTTGAAAGGGGAAATTTGGAATTAAATATCAACAACCTAAGTCCTTAGAGACAATGACTTATTTTCTTACTGCTGTTCCTATCAACAGTAAAAACAATCACAAAGTACTATTGTTCTTATGTTAACAATAGGAAGACGGGTTATTTCTCAGATCCTCTGTGGAGACTACAGGACAGGCCCCAAGCAAGGGCTCCCGGGCAATATTCAGACATGAGAATCTCACTCATCGGTGGGATTACAAAATGAACAAACAAGCTCATAGATACAGAAAGCAGGTTGGGGGTTGCCAGAGGGAGGGGGAAAGGGGTGAAATGGGTGATGGGGGTCAAAGGGTACAAATTTCCAGTCATTAAATAAATCCCGGGGGTGTACTGTACAGCATGGAGACTGTAGTTAATAATACCGTATTATGTATTTGAAAGTTGCTAAGATTGTAGATTGTAAAAGTTCTCATCACAAGAAAAAAAATCTGTAACTATGTATGGTGACAAATGTTTACTACACTTATTGTGGTGATCATTTTGCAATATGCATGTAAATACTGAAGGATTAGGTTGTACACCTGAAATGAATATGATGTTATATGTCACTTCTTATACCTTGACAATAAATAAAACAAAACAAGGTAAAATAATATTTAATTTAATTTAAAAGAGCAAGGTAAATTTTTAGATGGAGGTGAGAGAATCGAGGGGTATATCTTAACCAACTGAATGCTTCAAATTTCTACCATGTCACACAGACCAGGCTACGACTGCATACAGTTTGGCATGGTTTGTCAACTATTTTCTCAAATCATCACAGGAACGTTGTAAGGAATTGGGAAACAGAAATGCTTTTTCGGGAGAAGGAGTGGTCAGCATCCATTAATCGTTCCCAAATGTTGAGACGGCAAGGAAAGTGCCCGCGGAACTGGATGGACCTCCACTGAGGGCTTCTCTCCAGCACTGTTCCTGACTTTTGCTGTGACCCGTTTTCTCCCATGAGAATTTCATCTCTTTTTTTAATCAACTATGTTTTGAAGTTAACTTGGGCAGGATTCTCTTTTGTTGTAACAGCAAATGTAATGCCTTTCTTCAATTTCAAAAGCAAATGCAAGGCCTTTGTGGCAAATGTGGAAATGGTGCTGAAGGAATAAAAGAAAACACAAGTTACCCATTATCTCACTGCTCAGAAATATGCCGCTGCGAAGATTTTGCTCAGTTTCGACTGAATTTTTTTATTGTGGCTGAAAGCATGGGTTTGGGAGGTAGACAGAATCCTGGCTTGGGCTCCTGACGGTTATTTACCTTCTCTAAGCCTCCGTGTCCCTCCCCAAGGAGCCGATCACGCCTTCCTTCAGAGGGCGGGGAGACAGAATAACCCAGGAACACATCCTCATGCCACTACTCTCCTACGGTAGCCTTTTTAAAAATGCTCACCTGAGGATATGTTTATTGATTTTTAGCGGGAGAGGAAGAGGGGGAGAGAGAGAGATAGAGAAATATCAGTGTGAGAAACATTGACCCATTGCCCATTGCCTCCCATACCTGACCGGACTGGAGATTGAACCCACAACCAAAGTATGTGCCCTGATGGGGAATTGGACCTGTGACCTTTTGATTTTATGGGATGATGCCCAACCAACCGAGCCAATATCACTTTTAATGTCTCTATAATATTTTATATGAATACACCATAAATTATTTATAATCCCTGTTATTGGATCAGTTGTTTTATAAATTAACTATTATAATACATAGAGTGACTTTTTATGATTTCTAGTCCTTCCTTTGGTTCCCCCCTATATATTACTCAGCAAAAGGGTTTACTAGTAAGTCAACTAATTTACCCAAATATACTGAGCACATGTGGCTGGGTGGACACTGAGGAAGGGCAGTCAGGAGCGAGCAGCGAGTGCCCTTACAGAGCAGAGATACTGGGGAGAGTGAAAGGAGCCTTGGGCTAGAAAATAAAAAATTGGGGTCTTAGTTCCAACCTCTCAACCCCCTCTACTAACTGTGAAACTTGCTATCTAGCCTTCTCTTTTCTCATTGTAACATAGATGTCATTATAATTCCTCCCTCCAATGTTTTTTTTGTGTGTTGTGTGTGTGTGTGTGTGTGTGTGTGTGTGTGTGAACAGATTAACTTAATAAATGTAAAGTGCTTTAAAGAGTGTCTGGCACAGCACTATTCACAGCAGCCAACAAATACAAACAACCCAAATGTCCACCATCTGGTGACTGGATAAACTAAGTGTGGTGTATCTATACAATGGGATATTATACAGCCACAAAAAAGGAATGGAGGACTGATACATGCCACAGCATGGATGAACCTTGGAACATTACGCTGACATAAGCCAGACTCCCCCCAAAATGTCACATATTATATGATCCCACTGATATGGAATGTCCAGAAATAGGCAAATCTATGGGGACAGAAAGCAGATTAGCGGTTACTCAGGGCAGGAGGGAGCGGGGAATGGAGAGTGACTGCTTCATGGTTACAGTTTCCTTTTGGGAAATGGAAAAGTTCTGGAACAAGATAGTGATAACTGCATAGCACTGTACATGTATTTAATACCACTGAATTGAACTTGAAATTTATAAGTTTTTTGTTATACATATTTTAGCATAGTAAAAGAATAACAACAACAAATCAAACAGTGCCTACCATATAATAAGCACTCAACAATTTCCATTTTTCACCCTTATTGCCCTCTGAAGGTCTCCGTTTTCCCATTTATAAAGTGACGGTGAGAAAATAGCGTTGAAATTGCTTCTAGCTCTGAGATTCCACAGTGTCGTTGGATGCATCTGCCTTGTGCTGGAGAAATCTTTTCGTGACTAACCACGTCCTGCCTGCTCCCTCCTCTGGCCTGACGGAGGCCCAGTGTCCTTCTCCTAAGCATTCATTTTGAAGTTGCCATCACCTCTTTAACATGATTTCTTCAAGTACCTGATGCTCTCTGAGTGCTGGGACCCTGAAGAAGCTCATGGGGGACTCTCCGTAAATATCTATTGGACCCATGAATGGATGGAAGGAAAATTGAATATATCCAAAGAAACCCAAAACACTAATTAGAAAGAACATATGCACCTCTATATATTCAATGAAGCTTTATTTACAAACACCAAGATTTGGAAGCAGCCCAAGTGCCCATCAGTAAATGAGTGGATAAAAAAAGCTGAGGTCCATTTACACCATGGGTTACTAGTTGGCTGTAAAAGAGAAGGAAATCTTACCCTTTGTGACAGCATGGATGGGCCTGGAGAGTATTATGCTAAGTGAAATAAACTAGCCAAAGAAAGACAAGCACCATATAATTTCACTTATATGTAGAGTCTAATGAACAAAATAAACCAGGGGTCTTCAAACTATGGCCCACGGGCCACATGCAAATACAAATATTGTCTTTGTTCCCGTTTTGTTTGTTTTTTTACTTCAAAATAAGATATGTGCAGTGTGCATAGGAATTTGTTCATAGTTTTTTTTTAAACTATAGTCCGGCCCTCCAACGGTCTGAGCGACAGTGAACTGGCCCCCTGTTTAAAAAGTTTGAGGACCCCTGGAAAAAAAACAAACAAAATAGAAACACACTCATAGATACAGAGAACAGACTGAGCTGTCACAGGGGAAGGGAGTTGGGGGGAGGGATGAAAAAGGTGAAGGGATTAAGCAAAAATAACCCACACAACTCATAGATGCAGACAACAGTGTGGTGATTACTACAGGGAAATGGAGGTTGGGGGAGGAAGACGAGGGTACAGGGGGGATAAATGGTGATGGAAGGAGACTTGACTCAGGGTGGTGAACACACAATACAATATACAGATGATGTATTATAGAATTGTACACCTGAAATCTATATAATTTTATTAACCAATGTCACCCCAATAAATTCAATTTAAAAAAATAAATATAAAAAAAGAATCCTATATAATAAAAGTCCAATATGGAAATTGTTCCCTCAGGTGGTCATTTGACCAGGAGTTCAACCGGGAGACCGGGAGTTCGACCGCTCGCTATTATGTGCACTGACCACCAGGGGGTGGCACGGAACATGGCAGGCGTCGGTGACACGGTGCTGGCAGCAGGCGGCAGTGGAGGCGCTGCAGGCCCTGATGCGCCCCATCGAGAGCGGGATCGTGGCGGGATGGTGGAGCAGGTGAGGGGGCAGCACCAGGCCAAGGTGGGGTGCCAGGAGGGGCTGCGGTGCTGTGAGGCTGGGGCACAAGCTGGGGCTGCAAGGCTGGGGCATGAGCTGGGGCCCAGTCTCTGCAGGCCACCCCAAGGGACCCCACCCATGCATGAATTCATGCACCAGGCCTCTAGTTTAAAAAATAAAATAAAAAATTAATGAGAGAGTGAATGTGTAGCCAATGATTCTCACTGCATGCCTCATGCCCCAGCTGAATGGCTGACCCCTAAGTCAGATTTCCTGCAGTGAGCACACATCTTCCAGAAGGTAACAGACACATGCCCAACTGCACCCACCCTTTTCCTGTGAACGCCTAATCACACTTTTATTGGACAAGCCATTATCTCAGCTCCCAAAGCTCCACATTTGTAATCTGTTGACATGTCTTAAGAGTAATCCTCCCTGTTCATTTAATCCTGTCACATTCTGCCAGCACTCCGAAAAGTCTCTTTCCCACCTTTGCCTCTCTTGCCTCTTCTTGCAGCTCCAAGCTGTTTGCTGCCTGCGCACCTCCCCTCTTCCTAGCACTCCCGCGAAGCCTTGTTTTAAGTTTGGCCTCCTTCTTCCTCATCACTGGGACTTCCTTTGTTTATTTCTCCCCCACTGTTATTTCCAGGTTATCCTCTTCAACCTCCCCCTCTCTCCTGTCTTTGTTCTTCACAGAGCCTTGCCTACACTTCATAGATTGCCATTCTCAAATACCTTGCATTGTTCTCCGCAATATCAGATATGTATGTATTTTTAATTTCTTCCTCTAATCTCAGACATCCTGAAAAGGGGAACCAGTGCTCCTTGTTGAGTATTTTAGATTGTTTTGGATAGTTACTATATCTACTTCAAATGTCTGAATCTTTTCATCTAGAAAAGTTGCTAGGACTCACTCTGCCACTCTCACACACACACACACACACACACACACACACACACACGCCCCTTTTCTTGTATTCAAGACCAGGGTCTGCAAACAACTGCCCTTGGGCCAAATCCAGCCCTCCACCTGATTTGTAAATAAAGTTTAATTGGCACATAGCCACCCGTTCATTTACATATTGTCTATTCATGCTCTTGCTATACAGAGTTTACTAGTTGGGAAACACAGCTTATAGCACATAAAGCCTAAAATATTCACTATTTGGATCTTTATAAGAAAAGTATACAGACTCTACTTGTGCACAGTTTCTTAGCTGTCAGCATGCATTGCCAGATACTGCCTTCATTTCAAATCCCTCTCCCCATTTCAAACTCCCTGCTCCCCACCCGGTAATCTCACTGAAAAGTTCCCTAAGTGTACCACTGGCTGGCTTCCCGACTCTCCCCTGGTGGTGTATAGGAAAAAACTGTGCCCCTGGAAATGTAGTCCCTCCCTACTAATTGTGTAAGGTGTCGTCATTCATCAAATGTATTTTTTTTCCCTTCTCACTCAATATCCATTTATCACACAGCTTTCCATTTCGTTAGTTTTATTTATTTCTAATTGACAGGATGTAGGAATATTACAAGACAACAGTCCCTCCCCAGCCCACTTCCAACTCAAAGTAAGCATTGCATCTTTTCTCTTTGGACACAGTTTATCTGCTTGAAATAAAACAATTGGTTCCGCCTTTGATAGACTGTCCAAAATGCGCTGTGTGTGGGCTCCAGGGTCTTGTAAACTGAGAATTGAACCCAATCTCTGCCACCATCCTTTGAATACTATCTGCCCTTGGTAGGCGCCTTTAAATCAGGCTGACCCCCCAGCAAATCATAGCACCCAACAAAAATTATCATTAGCTCTTGGTGCTTATCATGACAATTGTCCTAGTCCAGGGGTGGGCAAACTTTTTGACTTGAGGGCCACAATGGGTTCTTAAACTGGACCGGAGGGCCGGAACAAAAGCATGGATGGAGTGTTTGTGTGAACTAATATAAATTCAAAGTAAACATCATTACATAAAAGGGTACGGTCTTTTTTTTCAATAGTTTTATTCATTTCAAACGGACTGGATTCGGCCCAAGGGCCGTAGTTTGCCCATGGCTGTCCTAGTCCCTCCTATTTCTTCCCTCCCTTTCTCTGTGTCCTGGCGGCTTTCTAGGGCCTCCTAGCTTCTGATGTTTTCTGCTTTAGCTACTGTGTTCACCTTTTGGACTTAACCAAATTCTGCTTTCCTATGTTGATTCTGTGAACCCCATCCTCTCACTCTCCAGAAAGTCCCATGAGTAGATACTTTATTTTGAATAATCCTCTTAGCCACATCAGTGTTAGGTGCCGGACCTCATTCGGTACCAATCGATGCTTAGCTGCCACCATAGCAACGTGGTGTAGCAGAAGCAATCAGACAAGTCCCAGAGCTTAAATCCTGACTTTTTCCAGTTGTATGATTATAGGAAGTCAACCTCTCCGAGATTCAGTTTTTCTTCCAGACTATGTAGATATATACTTATTTTGTGGCGTTATGGTGAGAATTGGAGACAGGAGTGCTTTGAATAAATAAGTACTCCATAAATGAAACTTTTCATTAGAATACACCTTCAACCTCCTATGTGTGCTCCCAAGCCCATAAAATTGTAAGGGCTTATAATGTGAACTACTTTGTTACAGTAAATTTTGTTCTTTTAGTAGGTCTCCTTTTCATAACTTTAATTTTCTATCTGCAGCTAAGATTTAAAATCTTCTTCTTCCTATGTCTTTTACTTTGTCTCACCTGGCTCTTGTGGCCCCTTAATTTCATCCACAGTTAAGCAATGTGGCCCAGGCTGCACCCCTCGTTCTTATAGAATTTATACAAAAGGCTTCCCTGCCTTTAAATGCCCTGGTGTCCTGCTGGTGAAGTTTCCTGTAGGAAGCAACCATCCCATGCTTGTGTCCGTGCAGGATGGAAAGGACCACACCGCATGCAGTCATGTCTAGGAATTATCCATTGTCAATGGTAATGAAATGAATATTTACAAACATTTAGCTAGAAGGAGGTCAATCACCTCCTTACTCACAATAGCAAAAGCGAAATCAAAACTGAAAAAACACACCCATAAGTAACCAATTAAAAGGAATTAGTAATTAAATAAGTGATACCTCACAGTGGAGTACTATAGAGCCATTGTAAATTAGGCTTTAGAAAAGCACTGATTCTCTGTAAAAATGCCATAATAACACAAGTTTAAAAAGGTCATTTAGGGTTTCCAGTCTGGCATTAATGAGCTTAGAAGTTGCCACTCCATCTGAACAAGTAAAAATCTAAGTAAACTAACAAATCAATAGCTCTTCTTACTAGTAGGTCCAGCAGATAGGTAAATTCACAGGGAAACTGCTGCACCAAAAATTAGAGAGACAAGTGGATACAGAAAATCACAATTTTCCCGAGCAGAACCCCATAAGCAAACACTTTCATGGAAACCAACTGGGGTAGGAAAACCTGAACTGTAGTGGAAAAACTGCTGGAAACTCAGTGTGGACAACTCTGAGAGTCAAAAGCTCCAGAGGAACTCAGTTATCAGATGGCCCTCACAGTTTTATGATCATTACCGCGAAGAGCTCTGCTTGTCCTCACGGTGACTCTCAGAGAAAGATCTCCTCCTGCCTCTGGAGGGGGGCTGAGAAGCATCGGGAAGTCTACAGTCTAGGGCCACGAGCTCGTCAAAAGTCCTAAGCATAGGGCTGCAGAATGCTTCCCATCCCTCCACGTCTTACCACTACATTACTAAAGGTATATTTATTGGAGTTCATCGTACCTAGTACATTGTGTCCACATTTCAACAACAACAAAAAAATGCAAGGCACACTAAAAGGCAAAAAACACAGTGTGAAGAGCATGAACAAACATCAGAACCAGAGCCCGACATGGCAGGGATGTTAGGATTATCAGACCAGTAATTTAGAAAAACTATGGTTAATATGCTTCCATGGGAAAAAGAGACAACATGCAATAACAAACATAATGTAGACAGAGAGATGGAAATCTTAAAAAGAATTTAAAAATGCTAGAAATGAAAACAATATAATAGAAGAAGAATGCCTTTGATGGGCTCTTTAGTAAAATAAACCCAGCTGAGAAAAGAATCTCTGAATTGGAGGAAGAAACAATAGAATCTTCTAAAGCTAAGCGAAAAGGGGAAAGACTAAACAAAACAGAACAGAATATCCAGGAACTGTGAGACAACTACAAAAGGTGGGACATACACATAATGGTATTACCAGAGGAGAAGAAAGAAAAAAACCCAGAAGCATTATTCAAAGCAATAATGACTGAGAATTTCCCCAAAATTAATGACAGACACCAAACCACAGATGGAAGAAGCTCCAAGAAAAGGCAAAAGAAAAAAGAAAGAAAGAAAAAGATGCTTATACGTATTATATTCAAATTTCAGAAAATTGAAAATAAAAAAAAATTAAAAGAACCTGTGGGGGGCGGGAGAGGGGGGTAGGGGGGAAAGACACCTTACCAATAGAGAAGCAAACATAAAAATTACATCCAAATATCCTCAGAAATCATACCAACAAGAAGACAATAGGGTTAAATATTAATGTGGTGAGAGAGAAAAAAACACCAACCTAGAATTCTAACCTTGTGAAATATCTTTAAAACCTGAAGAAGAAATAAAGAATTTCTTAGATAAGCCACAAATGAGGGAATTGTTGGCAGCACATCTGCCTCAGAAGAAATGTTAAATGTTCTTCATAGAGAAGAAAAATGTTATAGGTCAGAAACTTGGATCTATACAAAGAAAGGAAGAGCACTGAAGAAAGAATAATTGAAGATAAAATATTTTTCTTATTCTTAATTGATCTAACAAAACACTTTGTTCAAAATAATATTAGCAACAATGTATTCACTTATATATGTACATATGTACATGTGTATAGTGATGTATAAATCATATGAATAACAGCAAAATAAATTATAAAATACTTTGAGCTAAATAAAAGTGAAAATACAACATATAAAAATTCCTGGGATGCAATTAAAACAGTACTTAGAGGGAAATTTATAACATGGAATACATATATTAGGAAAAAAGAAAGACCTAAAATCAATAGTGTAAGCTTCCATCTTAAGAAACTAGAAAACGAAGATAAATTAAACCCAAAGTAAGCAGAATAAAAGAGAGAATAAAAATTAGGACATAAATCAATAAAATTGAAAATAAGAAATCAACAAAGAAAATTAACAAAACCATAAGCTGGCTCTTTGAAAAGATCAATAATTAATAAGCTTCCAGTGAGGATAACTAAGGGGGGAAAAAAGAGAGAAAACACAAATTATTTATATCAGAAATGAAAGAGGCAACATCACTATAGTTCCCATGGATATTAAAAGGATTATAGAACAATATTATGAACAACTCTATGCCCACAAATTTGATAACCTAGAAGAAATGGACTAAATCCTTAAAAGATGCAACCTGCCGAAACTCACACAAGAAGAAATAGACTATCAGAATATACCTATAATTTATTAAGTAAATTTAATCAATAATTAATAATCTTCCAAAACAGACAGCACCAGGCCCAGATGGGTTCACTGGTGAACTCTACCAAATATTTAAGGAAGAAATTATACAAATTCCCTACAATCACTTCCAGAAGATAGAAACGAAGGGAATACTACTTAACACATTCTATGAAGCCAGCATTATCTTAATACCAAAACCAGACATATATTACAAAGAAAAGTAGAGACCAATATCTCTCATGAACATAGATGCAAAAATTCTCAACAAAATATTAGCAATCAAATCCAGCAATGTATAACAAAAATTAAATACCACAACCAAGTGGGATTTACCCAAAGTATGCAAGACTGGTTCAATATTATAAAATTAGTGTAATCCATCACATCAACAGACTAAAGAAGAAAAATCACAGGATCATATCAATAGATGCAGAAAAAGCATTTGACAAAATCCAGCACCCATTCATGATAAAAATTCTCAGCAAACAAAAAATAGATGGGAACTTCCTCAACTTGATAAAGAACATCTATAAAAAACCTTCAGCTAACATCATACTTATAAACTCAAAGAAACTGACACTTACCCAACTTCAAGACTCACTATAATGCTACAACAATAATTAAGACAATGTGGTATTGGCAAAAGAACAGACAAATAGATAAACGGAAGATAATATAGAGCCTAGAAATAGACCCATATAAATATAGTAAACTGAACTTTGATAAAGAAGTACAGGAAATACAATGTAGCCAAGATAGTCCCTTTCAACAAATGGTACTGAAACAACTGAACATCCAGAACAATCTAGACACAGATTGTATACCCCTAACAAAAATGATCTCAAAATATATCACAGACTTAAATGCAAAACTACAAAACTCCTAGAAGATAACATAGGAGAAAAGCTAGATAAACTTGGGTATGGCAATAACATTTTAGATACAGCACCAAAAGCACAATGCATGAAAGAAATACGGGAACAACCCAATTTTAAAAGGGTCAAAAGACCTGAATAGAAATCTGATCAAAGAAGATGTACAGATGTCAAGTAAGCGTACAAAAAAATGCTTCACCTTGGATGTCGTTAGGGAATTACAAATTAGAACAACAACAAGATACCACTACACATCTATTAGAATGACCAAAATCCCAAACACTGAGGATGCCAAATGCTGGTGGCAATGGGGAGCAACAGGAACTCTCATGCATTGCTGGTAGGGATGTAAAATGGTGCAGCCACTTTGGAAGTCAGTTTTGAGATTTCTTACAAAACTAAACATACTCTTACCATATGATCCAGTAATCACACTCCTTGGCATTTACTCAAATGAACTGAAAATTTATGTCCACACAGAAAGCTGTAGGTGGATGTTCATACTATCTTTAGTCCTAATTGTCAGAACTTGGAAGCAAGCAAAATGTCCTTCAGTAGGTGAGAGGAAACATAAACTGTAGTACATTTAGACAAGGAATATCATTCAGTGTTAAAAAGAAATGAGCTCTCAAGCTATGAAAAGACATGGAGGAAACTTGCATGTGTATTGCTGAGTGAAAAAAGGCAATATAAAAGGGCTATTAATGACTATAATATTAGAACCACTGATTATTATGGCTTTTGTCTTAAAGATCGCAGACTTACAAGCACTATTTTATTGGGTTGGCAAGACGAGCTACTGGGGTACCAGGAAAAAAATCAGGATTTCTATTTGTACTTATTATGCTATCTTTTCCTTTTTACTTTGTACTTTTTTATTTGTATTGTCTAATGGTCAAAAGATATCAACAGATTATTTGTGTATGTAATTTATATAGATGTACTAGAGGTCCGGTGCAGGAAATTTGTGCACAGCTAGGGTCCCTAGGCCTGGGCAGTGATCAGGGCCCATCTGTGGGGCAGCCGGTGGGGCAGTCGGGGGGCCCCTCCTGGCATCCACCTTGGCTGGCCTGGCTTTGCCCGCTTGCCAGCCCCGACCCCCGCCGCTGCCGCCGCCAGTTCCCTCCATTTGCGAGGCAACCGGAGGGGCAATTGGGGGCTCCTGCTAGCACCCGCCTTGGCTGGCCTAGGGCCTGCGGGCTGGGGGAAGCTCCTGTGTTGAGTGTCTGCCCCCTGGTGGTGAGTGAGCATCATAGTGACTGGTCATTCTGCTGTTCGCTCGATTTGCATATTAGGCTTTTATTATATAGGATAGGTATATGTAATTTGCATAGAGGAGAAAAATCAAAAAAAAATGTCTAGACCATTGCCACAGTGACCATCTGGCCCAGCCCTTTTGTTTTAGAAAGGAGGGAACTGAAGCTCAGAGAGAAGAGAGCTAACTTGCCCAAGAAGCACAGCTGGTTAAAGCTAGGGTCTCCAAGCTGAGACTGCTAATGCTTTATCCAGTTAAGTTTTGTGTGGTTGGTTTGTTTTTTTTGTTTGTTTCTGATGCATCTAATTGTCTCTTGGTGGAGTAGAGCTGTTTTTTGAATGCCTATGAGTTCATCTAAGAGTACAGATAAATTTTAACATCACATTTTCCTAGAGACTTAATTTTAAACAGGGCTTACACACCTATATAGGCCTTCTGCCTCCTCCCCAAACCGAAGGGCTGAGCTTCCCAGCCAAGATGGCATTCTCCACAGCCAGAGCTCCTGTTCCTCATCAGCTGTATCCTCTCTCTCCCTGAAACACTACTAGAGGGATAATGCCCAGTGGACATAAATCACAAGGAAAATCAGCTAGAGGATCGCTGACAGGAAAGCATCACAGACAGCCCCTGGCCGTCTTAAACTTTACTTACAAGAGCCGTCAGCAAAACCCTGTCTCCAGGGACCATTACTTTGAGGGAACCCTGCCAATCCCAGCATTACTAGGAAGACATGCTTTTTATGAACCTCAAATGCCTACTGTCAAACTAAACCAAAGTTCTGAAAGGTTTCAAACACTTCCGAGTCAGGGGAAGTAAACATACTTCTAGATTCAGGTAAGCAAGCGCCTCTTTCTCTAAGTGCACACTCCCATGAGTCAGAGCAGCCTTGTAAAAATAATTTACATCCAGGATTTGGATTCTGAGGACTAGCCAGGCCTCTATAAACCTACACTTCTATGTGCATCTGTCTTCCCTTGTGTAGGGGAAGGAAGAGAACTCAGAGTTGCGGGATCCTTTTGCAAACGTATTGCCCAGGACCAGAAGGCACATGACAAACGGTCAAAAGTTAAGAGCCACATCTCATTTGTGTAAATTCTCTCCTCCAACACCCTAAACCCCTGCTGACTTCAGAAAAGAAACATCTTGCCCCAAAGTGGCCCCTGTGGGAAGCAGGGAACTAGAAATGACCCACGGCTCCTGAAAGGGAGTTATCAATACGCACATGTAATCATAATGTCATTATTCTGTTTTCATTGGATGACAGAGCCTTTGCAGTATCATTTGCTCTTGGCCAGCCATGTATCATAATTACACTCCCTCTAGTAATTCCTTCACTGCAAGAACAATGCTGGAAACCATCCTGAGAAGTGGTAGAAAATACGTACTTTTCACATGGAATTGCTTTTTCTGCACTTATTGTCAAAAAAAGTAAACAAAAAGTTTCCAGATCTTGCGATTGTAAATAACTCTGCAATAAACATAGGGATGCAAATATTCTTTCAAATTCATGTTTGGGGATTCTTAGGATATATTCCCAGAAGATTAAAATATATAAACACACACATACACACACACACACACACAAAATCATTTGTTAAAACTCAGAAAACTGTATGCTTTAAAGGGTAACATTTTACGTATGTAAATTATACCTCAATAAATCCAATTTTTAAAAAAATTATAAACAGCCCTGGCCAGTTTGGCTCAGTGGATAGAGCGTCAGCCTACGGACTGAAAGGTCCCAGGTTTGAATCTGGTCAAGGGCACATGCCCGGGTTGTGGGATTGATCCCCAGTAGGGGGTGTGCAGGAGGCAGCCAATCGATGATTCTCTCTCATCATTGATGTTTCTATCTCTCTCTCCCTCTCCCTTCCTTTCTGAAATCAATAAAAATGTTTTAAAAAATTATAAACAAAAAGTTGTGTGAGCCACCTATGGAGGATTTTGGCAACATGAGTGCCTATCATGAGAAAACTCTAACTATAAGAATTAATAAGGTGTTTACTGGTAGGTCCAGAACTACAACATAAACCCAGTCATATCCCAAACCTGGAACTTGGCATTCGGAGTATAACTCAGAAACATTTTTATACTTTTATTCTGCCAAACACTTTTATTATTTAATTCCTTCATAATTTATTCATTCATTAAACTCATTTTCCTTTGGTGGGAGTAATGAGTAGGTAGGTATGCTTGAGAGAGACAAAGCCAATTTTGAGTTTATGGAGACTTTTAAAAAAATCTATTTTGATAACTCTGCTATCAACTTGGAAGAATAAGGGTTTGGCAGCAACTGTTTCAAGGGTGAGCAACTGATCTCCAAGTGTCCTGAATGTGGGCTGGTGGCAGGATGGAGGGAGGTTTCCACGGGTGTGGCGGGAAGGTCTATCCTTGCCCTGCATTCTAGTAATGTGTCAGGAGCACGCACAGCAGCCAGGACCATTGAATTTTTTTTAAAGACAATATGGAATTTATTAGGTGTCAAATACAGAAATAAACTCATCTACATAGGAGTGCAGAGAGCTCCCTTTGTTTCTCTAGGCCAGCGGTTGGCAAACTGCGGCTCGCGAGCCACATGTGGCTCTTTGGCCCCTTGAGTGTGGCTCTTCCACAAAATACCACGTGCGGGCGCGCACACACAGTGCGATTGAAACTTTGTGCCCCATGTGCAGAAGTCGGTATTTTGTGGAAGAGCCACACTCAAGGGGCCAAAGAGCCGCATGTGGCTCGCGAGCCGCAGTTTGCCGACCACTGCTCTAGCCTTTCCCACCACAACACCATAAAAACATTTTGCACACACACAATGGCCAGCAAAGAGTAAAAAAAAAAGGCAAGTCCTCAAAAATGACAGATGTTCAGCATAAGGAGGAGGACGTGCTGGAGCTGCTGGTTGGGGGGTAGAGCACGTTTCTCCCTCGGTGCATCCTCCAGTTGTTTCTCTATCTAACCCTGCCGCTGGCCAGCCAGTGCAGTAATGATTTGCTCTGGCCAATGAAATCTGAGCAGAGGCCATGTTTGTGACCTCAGAGTGGGAGTTTAAAAGTCTGTGAACAATTTGCCACATGCTCTTCCCACCATGATTGTGTGGGCATGGAGCCTCCGTCAGTCTAGGTCTCTGAGGGGCAATGATGAGCAGAGCTGCTCTGATAACCCATGCTGGCCCAGTAGCAGGAGCAAGAAATAAACTGCTATTGTTTAGTTAAGGCATGGAGAGTTGGGGATCGCTTGTTACTGTAGCATTACCCAGCCTTTTCTGACAGATACATGAGCCCAGATGCTTAAAATCATTAAAATATTTCAGAATAAGGAACCATATTTATTCTTCTCTTTCCAAAAGTCAGAACTATGAGTCGTTTGTAGAAACTACAAGTAGGCAGATGTTGGCTCAAGTTTCTTAAATAAAGTTATCCAAAAGTTGCTTCATGAGGGAGAGAGCACCCTGAAAATGGCAGTGTTTAAACTGAGACCAGATGATCATCTGGCTTTTAGGTAGCAAAATATATGGCTTAATGAAGGAGGTTGAATGTATCAAACATTTATGGAGCACCTCCAGTGTACCAGGTATTTTAGTCGCCAAGGTAAATCCAAACACATAACCCCTTTCTTCAAGGAAGTGACCGTCAAGTATAGAAGTAGATAACCTATGCCATCTTCTCTAACACTGTGATTCAACCAAATTAGAGGTAATAACATGTGCTGGGTGAAGCTGACAGCAAGCCCGAACTTACAAATAACCATGTGGCACTAGAAATCCTGCTGAAACTTGGATTGTATTATTATTTTTCAATTAGGAGCCCAAAGTATAGGGTTGACAAAAGGAAGGAAAACGAGAGAATTGCTGGTTTTAAAGGAGGAACATTTTTCCTTTCTCTAGTTGCCATTCTTACATCTTGCAAACCAGGCATATTATCTGACTTACATCAGGGGTGTTCCAGCAGAGGGAACAACACTGCCTCACAACAATTGTCACTGACCTTTTCCAGCCTTTCTCCCACCCCTAAGAGTCAGGAAGGGATCATTTCAACGCCCACTAACTCAGACTTGAAGACAAGCAATGACCATCCTATTGGGCCATCCTTCAGTTTACCAATCAGCTGACACCCTTCCAGAAGAGCTGAAGTTTTCCCTAAAAGAGTATTTGAGTAGGGCCTAGAGAAATCCCATATTCTAAGGATGAGGTGAAAATCACAAACTGAGTGATCCAAGGGACGCTGACCTTATTTCCCAATGGCCCTTTCCAACAGGGCTTGCTTTTCCCTGCTGGTATCAATAGTTAAAGTTTTGTTTGTTTTTCTTAAACTTCCAAAAATCAAACAGTGGAGAGAGATGTGCTGGCCTTTCCCCGGCTCTCTGCCTTTTCATGGAAAAACATCTAAAACTTGGGTCAGCATTCACTGTAATTGCTCTGAGGCAGACATTTCCATTTCAGGTTATTATTCACAACAGTATTAGTGCAGAATAATATATGCGGCTGAATTTTGCAGCCATTATCTAGAGTCTAGATTCTGGACAAGGGTGACGTATCTGATTCCTATTGTCCCTCAACGGAAAAGCATCAGTTTGGACTTTGAATACTCCAGCCCTGCTCAGGCCCTAAATGCTCTGAACTACAGTTCTGATTTGCCTATGAAATAAATCAATCAGGGCAAGCTGGATGTCAATGCCATGCCTCCAGTCAGTTCAGCGGGACCTAAGTTTCTCAAAATTACAGACAGAAGAAATTGACTTTGGCGCGTGGAAGAGGAGCCGGGAAAACTTGCAGCTCGTGCTAGTCTAATGTGCACCCTTAACACGCTCGCCTATTTTTAAAAAATACAATGATATTCTTCCAGGGACAGCTGGATCCCTGTGGTACCCAGGCTTGTGCCAAGCTCTCTATACAAATACACACTTCACAAACACAGATGTGAAATGTCCATTCTAGGACATGAGCGAGGCGTGGAGATTCGATTGTTTAGTCTGGTGGCTCTACACCTAAAAGTTTCAGGAAGAGAACCGATGTTCGAAGAGTGAGAGGGGAGAGGGCCCATCCTGTATTTTCATCCGGGCGCTATGGCGATGACCCCGTTTTCCCAGCACAGTCTGCCTTCTGCCCTGATGACCTGTGTTGAGACTGAAGGGCCAGAGTGGGAGCCCAGACAATTGTGTCTGGTTAGTCAGACGAGAGAAATCACTAAGCCTTCCCGGACTGGCCGGGCTGACACACCCACTCAGAACCAATGGCCCTGGGGTGCGGCTGGGAGGCAGGGGGACCCGCGCGCATTTAGATGCTGAAATTGGGGTCATGCGTTAATCCGGGTCCGGGCGAGGAGGTCACGGCAGGCTCAGCGGAGGATGCCCTTGTCCTCCTCCCAGTCCCCGATTCCTGTGCAAAGTGAGCAAAAGAAAGTTGCGCCCGGGGCCATGGCGCCCCTGGCTGCTCCGGGAAGGAGGGCGGACGGAAGGGAGACACAGGCCCCTTACCTGGTCCTTGGGGCCGAGGTTCTGCAAAACTTCCTTGCCGGTGGCGCTGCGGATCTCCACCCCGGTGGGCGCGGGCGGCGCGGGCGTGGGCTCCCGGCTCTCCTCCCGGCCTTGGCTCCTGCGCGGGGAGTCGCCTTCGAGCCCGGGTCGGCTCCCCGCGCCGCGGCCGCTGCCCTGGCTGCTCCGGGGGGTCTTCGCTCCCCGCTGCCCCACGCTCAGGGCATCGAAATCCAGCGTCTTGCTCTCGAAGGCGCCCTCCACGTTGCAGAACATGCCGCCGTACTTCTGCCGCGGGACCTGGTCCGTGGTGCCCGGCCTGGCCAGGTACACGGGCAGATCGTCTTCATGGGAGCTGTCCCAGCCTCTCCGGCCGGAGGCCATGGTTCCAGCGCCACAGGAGCCCAGCGGCTTCTCTTCCCCGGGGCGGAAAGGGCAGCCACCGGCCGCGTGCGCCGAGCCTCAGGGATGGGGCGGGAGGAGGCGCCTGAGCCTTCGCGCCAGAGGCGGCAGTGCTGCGCCCGCGGCTGCCAGTCCCCGCCAGCCCGCCGGCGCGCAGGGGCCGGGGCAGGGCGCGCTCCGCTCGGGTCACCGCTCCGACCTTAATGTGGCCTCGCGTCCTTGTCCTCCGCGTCCTTGCCGCCCATGGGAAGTAGCAATCCCAACTTGCGGCGCGCGTGCACACACACACACACACACACACACACACACACACACACACGAGCGCGCGCGCACTCCCCGCTCATCCAGCGAGCCCGATTCACACTCAAGAACTTGCCTCGCTCACACAGGCACACGCACAGGCTCCCTCGCCCACCCCAACTCCGAGCTTGCCGCGCAAACACCAGTCTTTCTGCCCGGCTCGTGCACTTGTACCTAGTTGGCTCAGGGGTCAAAGCCAAATCCTGATTTATACCCACACAACTGAGTTTTATCAGACTCAGTCCCAGACTTTGGTGTCCTATAATTCCAGACTGGTCTCATCCTGATTTTAGGACTGTCTTACAATTGCACCCTCAAATAAAGAGCTCCTGAATTGGGGGGAGGGGCGGGGGAAGAGGGGTGGGGGAGAGAGACCTCTTAATTCATTAACAATCAAAAAAGCCTATCATTGATTCACAGACAAATCTACACTTTCTGCATATATAGCACCCCAGCTTTTGCTTTTATCCACCCTGAATTCGCCCCTCAGACAATTACATTACAGATCACAGGGATGCATAATGAGTCAATATATGTGAAACAATTATAATAGTGATTGGCATATTTTACCCAGCAAAATACTCTTAATTCCCTGTCCTCATAAAACTGCAGTCTAATACCTCACAAGCTGACTCAAGCTCAGATTTACCTCAGTCAGAAGCCTACATCTGGGCTCACACATAAACTCAGATTTACCTCAAAAAATGCACAACCAAAGATTTTGCCTTCCATGTTACCTCAGGTACATGAGGATTTTATTTGCATATAATAGTACTAGTATGCGCGCTCTCACAACCTCCTCCTTCTCCTCCCTTTGTCCGCCTACATATATTCTAACCCAGACTTTGCCACATAAACAGGGTCCATAAATGGTGGAGTTTGGGTGCTGTCTGCACACACAGCCTAAACCCAAAACCTGTGGTGCCCACGGTAAACTGGACCCCTCCGAAGTTTACTCACTTATTCGCGTATTCATCCAACATGAATCAAGTGCTTCCTATGCTCTTCACAAGATACTGGAATGACTGTGTGAAACAAGGTGGGTGGGGACCTGTCCTCACCAAAAGGGTAGTCCCCAGCCAGCCATCTGCGTGGGGCATTCACCATTCTGCTCAATGCACTAAACTTTCTTTTCTGGACATCCCTCACCCCAACTACATGATAAGCTCCATTCAGGCAGAGATCTGATCTGTCTAGTTTACCTCTGAATATCTTGAGCCTAGAACACCTACAGGCACATAATAGGTGGTCTATAAATCCTATTTTAATACATGGATAACGATGATGATGATGGTGATGATGATAGCAACAACAAGGAACATTTATGGAGCTGTTGCTATGTGCCCATCACTATTGTAATTGTTTCCCATATGTTGACTCATGTAATGCTCATAAGCATATGGCAGGCTTCTTTGTGTACATGGCACAATCTTGGAAGGCATCTGCACTGAATCTGATGACCTGAAACTCTGGACTTCAGTTTGGGAGGGTAATTGGGATATTGGAAAATGGGATCTCGGTGACAAGCCTATGACAGCCTTGAAGGTTTGGGAGATAGAAGTGGACCTGAACTCAGGTCAAAGACAGGGATGTTGACATAAGTTATACTTATTCCTAGTGAGGAGAAAGGCATTTGCTTACCTGTGCTCTATCAAAATTATTCAGGAGTGCTTAAGCTGACTTCCTCTGGGCAGCTAGCTGCTCCTTTTTGAGAGATGCTGATTGATTATGAACCCAGAATTTCATGTGAGAAATCAGTAATGCAGGACATTCCCTCTCGCTTGCTCATGTAGGTTATTTCCATCTTCTTTCCCACTGCTGTCTACCTCTTCTCCACTCAATTCGTTTACAGACTTTTAGGGGGATACTTGCTATGTGTCTTCTTTGGGACATAATTCTAGTGGAGGGAAACAGACAATAAATAAGAATAATCAGGACAGATAGTCACAAGAGCTATGAAGAAAATAAGATAACCAAATTTTAGATCGGCTGGTCAGGAAATACAAACTCTTCGCCCCCTGACTCTATAAGCACCACTGCCACCAACAGCATCAGCAAGGACAGTAAGGATATTAGCGAACATCTATTAGGAATCTATTCTGCGCAGGTTCAGTGCTGTTGTCTCACCATGCAGTATCTTGATTATTCTTAATAACACTGCAAGTCAGGTACTATACATTCTTCTTTTACTAGCGAGAAAGTTGAGGATCTGAGTAAATGCCCAATTTATGACAGAATCATAACGGGATGCGAGATATGTGCGGAGTCTGTTTCCTTTGAGAGGGGCCCATTCTGAATGTGGGTGCTTAGCTCGTACATATGGGCACTGGGGTGGGGGGAGATCAGCCCCCTTGTTACAGCTACATTGCCTCACCAATATGCTGCATTGTACATGCTCATTAATTACATTTGTTAATGAAACAGATTTAGAGTCCACAGCTCTGTATACACATCTGCGTTTAATTAAAAAAGAAGACTGAAATGGAAAAGGCTGATCTGACTTCAGTTCTGTAATTATGGGGCTTCAGGCCAGGTGTCTTACTTAACCTCTTGCTATCTTTCTGCTCCGGATTTGCCTCAGCCACCTAATAGGATTATTATGGACTTCATTCCTTTAGTAAGGCATTGTGCTAAGAACTTCATGTCCATTGCCTTAATTTTCATATCAACCCCATACATTTAGGGTGACTGTTATTCTCATTTTACCAGCGGAGAATACGAGGCCTAGAAAAGTTAAGCTCCTTGCCCGAAGTATCACAGCTAGCACTTCAAGCTGGAATTCAAACACTCTACTAACTAGTTCCAGAGCCAGTGCTCTTAAAAACCACCCCACAATAAAATTCTGTTGTAAGGATCCAAAGAGATAATAAATGGAAGACCAGACGTATGGTGTTAACATAGGAAATAATTCTAAGTGGCTCAACTGTTCTTGGGAAAAAGTTAACTTTAATTAAGACAAAAAAAGAAACAGCCCTGGCTGGTGTGGCTCAGTTGGTTGAGTGTTGTCCCATGCACCCATGCACTGAGAAGTTGCCAGTTCAATCCCAGTCAGGGCATATGCCTGGGTTGAGGAGTCAAGCCCCAATAGGGAATGTGCAGGAGGTAGCCAATCGATGTTTCTCTCTCATTGATGTTTCTCTCTCTTTCTCCCTCTCCCTTTCTCTCTCTCTTTCTAAAATCCATAAAAATACATCATATTTAAGACAAAAAGAAATCACCAACCATTAGCCCAGGAAGTCTGTCATGTCTCTCCCTAGTAAGATAGAGGATGCATTTCTCATGATAGTTACAAACATGAGAATAGCATTGTGTCTATGCCACCTTAAGTCAGACTTCCCAGAGAAGGGGCTATTCAAAGCAATGGGCACAGAATTGTGTCCATGCCACCTTAAGTCAGACTTCCCAGAGAAGGGGCTATTCAAAACAGTGTACAAACAGCAAGCTATTTCTATTACATGGGCAACGAAATAGAGCTTCCCACTTTTCACATACCAGCTCAAATTTGCATTGCCTGTAACTCTGCAGTAAATGACTTGCCACTTTGCATTGAGATGACTTGTGATGTGAGCCCCTAGCAGATCCAATTATAACTTTAAGGAAATGTATTCTGGAGGCGTCTCTATTACCTATAGATCAGCAGAAGGCAGACAGTGTTAGACAGCAGTGGCATGCACAAAGCAATCCAGCAATCCCGAGATAGCTGCCCATGGAATACCTTTCATTCAAAATGAATTGCACCGCATTCTTATGAAGCAAAATTCTACCCAATAGGAGATAAAATTTTAATACTAAGTCTGTGCTCCATGCTCACAATAAGGAGAAAATGGAGGAGTTACGCAGTTTACCTTGACTCAACAGTGAATGGAAACATATTTCTGATCAAAACCCACCCTCTGTCTTTTTCTTCCTTGAATTGCAGAATTATCTCTTTCCTATTTTATAGGAACATAAATTAGAAACTTCATTTTTTTACCCTACTTAAGGTATATATAAGGCAATCTTTGCAAAAGATTCAGCTTTCTGCCTGATACTTAGTAGGTGCTTAATAAATATCAGTCCTTCATTTCCTCAGACTATTTCAGACATAGCATTACAATAAAACAGAGTTTGTAATAATGAACTTGTCCTATGACTTCAGCTTTGCAGGGTTTATGGAGCAAATTGACACTATAATAATGTTTGGAATATATGTTTAAAAATAACTGCTATTTTCAATATACCTCCACCACACCCTAAGAATTCTCTTGACAGGCTACTACTGAGATACAGCTCAGTATTGGTAAACAAAGTGTTCATTAGAAACCTGGAAGTAGGTCATTTTTCAAATCTATGCACAATGTTAAAATCAGATTATAAAATTTTTTAATAATCCCAGTTGTGCATGCAGAAAAAATCCCTGCTATTTCATAAATATATACATGTAGGGAGAAAAAAAATATAAGAACATATATAAAAAATTAATAAAAGATGAGTTGTAGGATTATTAGTAACTTTTCGTTTCTTCTTCCATGCATTTCTATATTTTCCAAAATCTTTATAATAAGTGTGAGTTACTTTTATAATTTTAAAAAAGCATGTTATTTTTTTAAAGGGATGTCCAGAATGTTTAAAGGGGCATGTCAAAAATCTCTAGTGGAGAATGAGTGAGCCAAGATGTTAGCTCCCCTCCATTAATAAGATCTATTTTCTAAAGTGAAAAATAAAAATAAAAGGACATTAGACCCCTCATCAGAGTCAAGTTGTCACCTCATGCAAAGGACCCCAGCAGTGGACAGCTGACAGGGAAAATGATCATGATGATGAGGGTGCGGAACGAGGGCTTAGAAATGTCCTTGAGGCAAATCCTTCCCACCAAAGGATTGCTTAATAAGACTCGACATAATCGCCTTCCTAGTGGGGAGTTGTTGGGGTTTCCTTCCCAGTTTCATCCACCGAGCATCTCTCTTTGATGTTACTATTCTCAAATGTTCCAAGGCCAATGTCAATCACAGAATTTCCTTTTGCCTTAAGTGAGAAGGAGACAAATGCTAAGTAATTGCTGACCAATATGATAAAGCAGATAGTTCACTGC
Source organism: Myotis nattereri (assembly GCF_964212035.1). Classification (NCBI taxonomy): domain Eukaryota; kingdom Metazoa; phylum Chordata; class Mammalia; order Chiroptera; family Vespertilionidae; genus Myotis; species Myotis nattereri. The sequence continues at coordinate 87,234,836 of NC_138080.1, forward strand.
CAGTGCTCTAAGGTGCAGGTGCACAGGTGCAATTTAATCTCCTACATGAAAATCCCTGAGTAAGAGATAGACAGTCAAGTTACAGGTTACATGAAAAATAAAAAAAATAAAAAGCAAATGAACAAACAAACAAACCAAAGAAAACTATAACCTGCCCAACCTCTTTCCCAGCCACAATGGCTCAGAGTATGTTCCCAAAATTTCAAAAAAAAAGTGCTTATTTGTTATTTTTATGTCTCATTCCAATTATTTTAAAAAACAATTCTCTTACTCTTTGCCATCCAAAGTAAAAATAACAGCCCTGTAATGAATCCTGTGTTTATTTCTCCCTCCCTTCCTTCCTTTTTGATGGAAATTGCAAAATGACAGAAAAGCAGAGGGTTATTTAACAAACTCCCATGTACTCTCTCTCTCTCTCAAATTTATAAAAGCTAACTTTTCATCACATTTTATTCATGTTTTAGGCAATAAAATATAATAAAGTTAAAGTGCCCCTTATCTGTTCTGCCCTCTCTTCCTCCCTCTGAAAAAGAACCAATAGTCTATATTAATCTCTCACAGTCTCCTGGCGACCTGCTATCTGTTGAAACCTGGTCCTTTAGTTGGGATTTTTGAATGCTTTTCTCTTACCATATAAATTACTAGCCTCGTTTTGATTTGCTTTTAAAAATAGCCTTCATATGTTTGACATATAGAAGCCCCTCTCTCCTAGAAAGCTAAGGCTTGCAGCACTAACATGATGACGTATGTATCAGGGCAGAAAATGTTCCACTCGAACTCTCAGAGAAAGTGTGTGTCTTCAGAACTCTGGGTTTCTGCCTCAAATGATACCATTTCTGTCAGAAAAAAAGTTCAAAACCCAATCATTTTGCTGGTATGGGAGATACTTTTGTTGTTATTATACCTAAAGTGGCTCAATGAACCTGGACATAAAACTTACACTGAACATTTAAAAAGGTAACTTTTATTTTAGTATTCCCTTCAGCATAAGTTAAGTAATGCCCAAAGAAAGGTAGTCAAACAAAATGCCACTCTGAAAAGAGAAGCTCCTTTCATTCCAGACAGAAATTTGCTGGCTCCACCAGACTAGGGCACATCCTGGCTCCAACATCAATAGCTAACAGGCAAGAGCATGAAAGTCTGCAGATAATAAGAGATATGGGAGCGGGGGGAATGGAAACATGGTGAATAATACTTTCATTGAGAATTTTATAGTTATGCATAGATTCAGAAAACATAAATGCATTGGTAATGCCTTCTTATCCCAGTGTTTTTGTCTGATTTCATTTTTCTGTTAATAAATAACTCCTTGTTTAGGCAGCTCCCTGTCATGCCTTATTCCTTCAGATCTTGCATAATTAAGACAAATGGATAGGAACAGGATCCATTCAATGTTTTAAGCTCTTACAGTGATTTATATTGGAAACAGGAAAATATATATGTATAGAATAGACAGACAATTAGTTTAATCACATAGCCCTAATTTCCATTTCTTTCTTTCTTTTTTATTTTATAAAGAGGAAAGGAGGGAGGAGAGAGGAAGAGAGGGGGCAGGGAGTGGGAGATAGAGAGAGAGGGAGGGAGGTGTGAGAGGGAAATATCTATCAGTTGCCTCTGCAGGTGCCCCGATTGTGGATCCTGGGGATGGAATCCACAACCTGGGTATGTGTGCTGACCGGAATTGCCCTGACCGGAATCAAACCTGCCACCTTTTTGGTGTATGGAATGATGCTCCAACCAATTGAGCCACACCAGCCAGGGCCCGATTTACATTTCTTACTAAGAAATATCAGAGTATTTATGTGGAGTGTGATAAGTTTGAGAAAGACATGGGGTTTGAAGTAAGAAAATCTGGACTACAACTGTGGGTGCCCCCCTGGCTGAGTGAATTCGGAGGGATTGCATGAGCTCTCTTTCTGTTCCTCACCAACAAAATGGGGATAAAAAGCTGTGGTGTTGGAAAAAATAAAAGAGAGATGTTGCACACCATGTTGTAACTGTTCTCTAGAAATGTTTTTTTTATTATCTTCAGATCCTCACCCCAATTTCTCTGACCCAATAGGTAAACAAAAAAAACTACATTTTGAATTAATGCTACCCAGGATTTTTGTTGTTCAGTGGTAGATAGAACTATATGCAGTATATCACCAATGATTACTAATCAGTCTTAGGCATGGCCAAAATGAAGACATATTTTGGGAAACCAAGTCAGATCACCTGTATCCAATCCTGAAACTCTCAGATGTTTCCTAGAGGTATCCTAGATCAAAGGTATAGTCATAAGTGTGTGTAAAACTTATTATGGGGAGGGAATGTCAATTGGGGGAAAAGGAGACATATGTAAAACTTTAGACAATAAAAGAAAACATATAAAAATACACTAAAATATTTTGATACAGATGAATGTTTTTAAAGATTGGTATTTTAAAGCAGATCCATATTACAATTTTCTCAGTGTTGACTATATAATATCTAACAACTTGTTGAATAATTTTTCATGTTGGTTGTCATTAGGAATTATAACATTGAAAGTACAATGTTAACTTGCTAAAGTGTTTATTTCTTACTAGAGGCCCAGTGCACGAAATTTATGCACAGGTGGGATCCCTAAGCCTGACCGGCGATCAGGGCTGATCAGGGCCAGGCTGATCAGGTCCTGGTTGGAGAGAAGGTGACGGTCGTTGGGCCGGACGCAGAAGGAACGGATGCTGGATGCCGACGACACCATCGTTGGCACTCCACCACTGCGCAGTTCCCCACCCAATCCCCTCCTCCTCCCCTTGCCACTGTGCGCCACCACAGCAGGCAGGTGGTGGGCTGATTGGGGCCTGCAGGCCTGGGGGGAGGGACCAGGGGAGGTTGGCCAGCCAGGGGGAGGGACTGCAGGAGGTTGGCTGGCCAGGGGAGGTTAGCTGTGGGAGTGCACTGACCACCAGGGGGCAGCTCCTACATTGAGCGTCTGACCCCCTGGTGGTCAGTGCACATCATCGCGTCCGGTTGTTCCGGTCACTTAGGCTTTTATATGTATAGGTTTGAAAAAATAGTCAGTATTAGTATATGCACTGCCCTGGGTGGAGTGGCTCAGTTACGTGTTGTCCTGTGTGATGAAGGTCACCAATTCAATTCCCAGTTCAGGGCACATACTGAGGTTGTAGGTTTGATTCCCAGTTGGGGTGGGTGCAGGAGACAGCTAATTGATGTTTCTCTCTCACGTTGATGTTTCTCTCTCTATCTCTCCCTCTCACTTTCTCTCTCTCTCTAAAAATCAATAAAAATATATATATGTTCATATATATAAATATTAGTATATGCTCAAATAATATACTACAAAATCATTAGTTGCATCAGAAAGGAATTTTTGGCTATAAAATTTATATCTAAAAATGACATATTACAGTCTTTGGCAATAAAATTGATCAGTTCTAGGAATAACTAGAGAATATCAATATGAACTACTCTAAAATTCTCAAAATCATAATTTATTAAATACGTAAATTAGGAAGGTTTTCAAAAGAAGATCTAAGGTTATATACCAGGCAAAAATTATAGATTAATTATCTGGTATTTTATTTTTAATATAATAATTTATTTTATGGTTGAATTTTAACTAAAATTTAATTATCAAACTAAAAAATTTGAGTGAGTTAAACCTGGATAAGATTTACCATACATCTATAGCATTGTGGTAAGTCTGGTGTATGTAGAACTTGGGAATTACCCATGTAACAAAACACAATAAGGGTATAATATTGTTAGCTGGATTATTCATTGTTATGGATATAATTTTTGACAGTGGCTGGCAAGCCATAATTACTTATTTAAAAATTCAATAATCTGTGATTAAAATGTAATCTTAAAATATAATGATGATTAATTTCACTATTTGGATTATTACTAGTCCTTTTTACATCTGGGTCCTGAGAAATCCTTAATTCATACAAGACAAGACGTACATAAAAACTTCCCATAGGGAAGGCAGTCCCAATTTTATAAGAAATATAACATTTCTGTGGATCTTAAAGTATTCTTTCCAAAATTCTAGTATATCTGATGATATGAAAATCAAATGTGCTTGATTTTCTTTTTTTATCTTTGAAGACACTGAATAATGTCTAAGAAACCACTTTGAAATTTGTTCTAGTTTTTTTTTTAAATGAAATTTTGAATTATCCTATTCATTCTTTTCTTTTCTGTATTCAAAGACCAGTTTTGTTTCTTATCCTAAAATAGTTCAAAAACAGGAGAGACAATCTCCCTGAGCCACGTACTAGTACACTCTCCCTGGGCGGAGGGAGAGGGCAACGCTGCTGAGGTAACAAAAGGAAAAGCCTGCTTAATCAATATAAGTCATTACATGTTTACTGAGTACTTATTTTATGTCTGAGAATATCCAAGGTTTTGTGAGAGTTCATAATACAGGAGATAAGACAAATTATTCAAATATAATGCCGCCCGGCCTGTAATAGGGTCACTAAGGAAAAGAAAACTACAGATCAGTGCAGGCTTCTGAAAAAGCAAACCACATGTCTTAAAGGGGAAGTTGGGTGAGGTCATTCCTGGCAGCATGAGGAACAGGGGAGAGCAGTGAGCAATCCCGCTTGCTGGCGAGCACAAGGCGAGCAGGGCAGTAATGGACGAGGCCAGGAAGACTGGACCGGGCTTGCATAGGGGGAGCATGAATGGCAGAGGAGAAGCTTTTTGCTTAGGAAAATAAGCGTACCCTGGGTCATACCTGCTCTGTAATACTAACCTTACCTACAACCATGAGTGCCCGGGTTTGATCTCAGATGTAACAATCGCTTCTGCGTCTGCCCTCAGCCCAAACTTCTCCTGTCTTCATATTGCTGTCTGAGATCACGTTTAGGACCTCTGCTCTATTCCTTAAGACTCTGATGCTTTCGTAGATACAGATTCTCCTGACAGTGAGAACACCTCCAGCTATTAGTAGATAGACTGCCCATCCCTTGCTGAGTAGGTTAAATCTCAAGGTATGGACGGGCAAGGAGTGTTCGGAGAAAGGTTTAGAATCAGGAGGCAAATTTTCACCATGAAAAGTGCTTTCTTTTCATCAAGTGTGGCAGGTGGAAAATAGTTGTTAGAAAACCAGCGATTCAACAGCAGGGCAGAAAGCTTAGAGCTGTGACTGAGGAGATGAACAAGCTTCTGCCACACGGAGGGTGGGGTGGGCTGTGAAATACAAGATCAAATAATACATGCAGGCACCTGAAGAACGGTTTTCATTCTCTCTCTGAGAGTGGATTACTTTTCTGTTCTTCCACAACAAATTCCTACAAATCTAGCAGCAGCTTAACACAAATGCATTATCTCAGTTTCCGTGAAGCAGGAATTTGGGTACAGGTTAGCTGGGTCCTTTGTTCAGGTCTCGCGTCAAACAAGGCTGAGATCTTACCTCAGTCTTGGGGTCTTTTTCCAAGCTCATCGGTTGGTGGCAGAGCTGTTATTTCCAGTAGCAAAGCTGCCAGCTGTTTTCGTGCTGCCTGTTAGCCAGGGGCGGCATCAGCCCCCAGAGGCCACCTTCGTGCCCTTGCTATGCGACCCCCTTCATCAGCAGTTTATCACATGGCCATGTGCCACTTCAAGATCAGCAGGAGGATCTCTGCTGCTTTTAGTCTTTGTGGTCTTGCCAAGTCTCATCTGATTGGGTAAGGCCCACCATGCTACTCTCCTAAAAATCAATTGATGAAGGGCCTTAATTACTCCTGCAAAATCATTTCAGAGCAGCACATAGATTAATATTTGTTTGACTAACTGGAAGGTGGTGTATGCAACCAATGTAGTGGGACTATTAGGGGCATATTAGAATTCCGTTTGTCCCAGAGGGACATAGGCCAGAATCTTTAATAGGTGAGGATGTTTATATTCCAAGGGAAAGTTGTTGAAAAGTGGGCCAGCCTTGCCATTTCTTATATGACTGAACAACTCTCACCACTTAGAGCTTAAGGATTTACTAAGGACCAAAATATCTATGTAGATGGCTATGTAGATATGATCATATGATTCAAATTATATTTTATCACTAAAATTTTGTTACATAATGTTTAGGTTGTCAGCACAAATTCACAAAAAAATGAGACAGTGCCTGGTAATGTAGAATAAAATCTATATTGAATTTTTAAAAAAATGCTCTTTTTCTTAAGTGTGACTTTTTGAGAGTCCTTGTGGAGCACGGGCAAGAGCACACAGAGGATCAAGATTCAATTTCAGGAAGCATCAGTTAGTAGCAGGGGCTCCCCGGCAGGCCACTCCAGCCCTCTGCATCTGACAAGTTGCGCCATGGACAATAAACTTAACAGACTTATCTATTTTGCAAAGTTGCTATAAGGACCAAGCAAGATGGCTGTAAGGATCAAATGATAACAGTTGTAGAAATGTATATAATATGGGAATTTATATAAAATTAAGGGAGACATTCTTAGGCCACATCTTGATGAGTTTTTAGTTGGGCAAGACATCCCAAATATTGAAGCCAGAGAAGCCAAGAATTGTGAGCCAGGACAGTGGCAGGCTCTTGCCTCCTATGGTCACAGACAGATGATTCTCCCAGCTATGCAACCTTCCTTAACGGGGCCTCAGAAGATCTCATAATGAGGCTCAGCAGTGGTCCAGAGTTGGAGACCTGAGGGCTTGATCTGTGTACATGGCTTCTCCCGGCTGCTCTGCAAAAGATACCCTTGCAGGGCATTTTCCATTGAGGAAATAAAAGTTTCTTCTCTTCCTATATCTTTTTTTTAACGTGCATATTTTTATTGATTTCAGAGAGGAAGGGAGAGGGAGAGAGAGAGAGAGAGATAGAAACATCAATGATGAGAGAGAATCACTGATTGGCTGCCTCCTGCACACCCCCACCGAGGATCGAGCCCACAACCCGGGCATGTGCCTCACCCCCAACCAGAATGGAACCTGGGACCTTTTAGTCCGCAGGCCGATGCTCTATCCACTGAACCAAAGGGCATCTTCCTATATCTTTTTAAAAGGGAATGATGTTGCAAAGTGGGTCAGGGGAACATTCAGTAGTTTTACCTTGTATACATGTTGTGCAAGTCACGCGCTCGTCCACAAGTGATTTCTGTGATTACACTATGACTGACTCAGGGGCATCAGGCTTAGTGACCAGCCTATTTTTCTGTGGCACTCAAGCTAGAATTTTTTTATGTTTATAAATGTTGAAAAAAATCAGAAAATATTTCATGATGTGAAAATTATAGGACTCAATTTTCCATGTCCAGAAGAAAGTTTTATTGGATGAGAGTCCTACTCATTTGCTTAAGTATTGCCTATGGCTGTGTTCATATGCCAACAGCAGAGCTGAGTAATTGCAACAGAGACTGCAAATTCCAAAAAAACTGAAAATATTGGCTATCTGGTCCTTTATAGCACAACTTTGCCAATCCTTGATCCATAGTGTGCACAGGGTGGTGAATGTATAGAAAGATAGGTTCCTGTCACTTCTGGGGATGTTTATAAAGTGTAGCATTTTTTAAAAAATTTATCTTTATTGTTGAAAATGAAGCATGGTGGCAACCATGCTTGGTGGGAATTGCTGTTTAATATTTTAACCATGCTGACTTGGCTTCTGTCATTATTTGCTTGCTAAAATAATAGAAAAGTTATTTTGATTTTCTGAATTATATAAATCATCCCATTCGATTGACTACGCTATCGATTGTAATTTGAATACCCCATTGGTTGTGGTCATACTGATTTTAGACAACACATTCCTCTGTACCTGGAGGCCAGGACAGCACAAATACTCTAAATTGCCCCAGTGGCTCCAGATAATGTGTTTTCGTTGACTCAGTGGTCCCAAGACCCGATGGCTCCAGATAATGTGTTTCTGTCAACTCAGTGGTCCCAAGATCTAAAACTATAATTAATCTTTGTAGGTAACTAATCGGCTCAATTTAGCTTCTGTAACAAACTGCTTTATTGCAAACCAGGTTCCTCATTCCAAACCCCGAGATGTAATCAACACCTTTGTGATTTTTGCCTATATAAATCTGGTGTTGCGGCCATCTTATCACTACGAGATTTGGAGAGCAAAATCCCCCCCTCGTAGTCCCGGATTTGAAATAAATGTGACTCTTTAATTCGACTTCTTGAGGTGTCCTTGTGTAATTCACAGGGTACATTACAACAAAAGTACTGCAGATATCCCCTTTTATTCCCCCATTGACCCCTGACACCCTTCTTCCACCCGCCCCCCAACCCCCCAGGCTTTTACCACACTATTGTCTGTCCATTGGTTATGCATATACGCATATAAATTCTTTGGTTAATCTCTTCTCACCCCCACCCCCCAAAATTCATTAGTCTGTTACATGCTCCAGTGTCTCTGGATCTATTTTGTTCATCCGTTTATTTTGTTCATTAGATTCCACATATGAGTGAGATAATGTGATACTTGTCTTTCTCTGACTGGCTTATTTCACTTAGCGTGATACTCTCCAGTTTCCTCCATGCTTCCTCAAAGAGTAAGAGATACTTCTTTTTTACAGCTTCATAGTATTTCATTATATAAGTGTACCACATCTTTTTTGTCCACTCATCTGCTGAGGGGCACTTGGGCTGTTTCCAGATCTTAGCTATTGTAAATTGTGCTGCTATGAACATAGGCGTGCATATATTCTTTCTGACTGGTGTTGCAGAATTTTTAGGATATATTCCGAGACCACCAACTTACACCATACATAAGAATTAACTCAAAATGGATAACAGACTTAAATGTAAGTCATAAAACCATAAAAATCCTAGAAGACACCATAGGCAGCAAAATCTCAGACATATCTTGTAGAAATATGTTTGCAGCACATCTCCTAGGGCAGTGGTCGGCAAACTCACTAGTCAACACAGCCAAATATCAACAGTACAACGATTGAAATTTCTTTTGAGAGCCAAATTTTTTAAACTTAAACTATATAGGTAGGTACATTGTTATTAACTTAATTAGGGTACTCCTAAGGCTTAGGAAGAGCCACACTCAAAGGGCCAAAGAGCCACATGTGGCTTGCAAAACGCAGTTTGCTGACCACGGTCCTAGGGCAAATGAAACAAAGGAAAATATAAACAAATGGGATTACATCAAAATAAAAAGCTTCTGCAGAGAAAAACAGACACGCAAAAACCCATCAACAAAATGAAAAGAGAGTTCACTGTATGAGAAAACATATTTTCCAATGATACATCTGTAAGGGGTTAACTTCCAAAGTATATAAAGAACTCATACAACTTCATCCAATTTAAAAATGTGCAAAGGACCTAAATAGACACTTCTTCAAAGAGAACATATAGTTGGCCAAGAGATATATGAAAAAAAAAGCTCAAAGTCACTAATCATCAGAGAGGTGCAAATTAAAATCACACCTGCCAGAATGTCTACTATCACCTCACCTGCCAGAATGGCTACTATCAACAAAGAAACAAATGGAAAGCCAAGTACACTGTTGATGGGAATGCAGACTGGTGCAGTCACTATGGAAAACAGTATAGAGCTTCCTCAAAAAATTAAAAATGGAAGTGCAGCATTTTCAGGGGGCAGTTGGACAATAGATATCAAGAGTCTGAACATATTTAAGAAATCTGCCTGTTTAGATGCCCCTGTCAGGTATTTCTGCAGCAAGTGGTTCTCAGCCAGGGCACATTCTCAGAAATAGCGTTCTCTGATGTCTCTGAGACCATCTCTATTGAAACTCTTTTTCTGTGATGTGTCGCTGATGTTTCTTGACTTAGAGAGGATTTCCAGGTCTCTCCTGGTGTAGGTAAAGGAGCTTCTGTAGGAACTGTTCTTTCAGCACCATAACCCACCCGTCTTCTCAAATGCAGTTTACACACCTGAATGCAGACTGTTACTGATGGATCCTTCAAAGAGCAAATCCTTACAACTCTCATAAATCCCTGCTTTAAATAGCAATGTTACTAGTCTAAAGTCTGTGTGCCTGGTGCTTCAAAAGCTCAAACAAAACTCAAAATGTCAGGTTTTGGAGTAAGGAAAACTTTATTGATCAAGAAGGTGTCAACCACCCCAACCAATATACTCAATTAATATTTGACAAAGGAGGCAAGAACATACAATGGAGTCAAGATAGTCTCTTCAATAAATGGTGTTGGGAAAATTGGACAGATACATGCAAAAAAATGAAACTAGACCACCAACTTACACCATACACAAAAATAAACTCAAAATGGATAAAGGACTTAAATGTATGACAGGAAACCATAAAAATACTAGAAGAATCCAAAGGCAACAAAATCTCAGACATATGCAGAAGCAATTTCTTCACCGATACAGCTCCTAGGGCATTGGAAACTAAAGAGAAAATAAACAAATGGGACTACAGCAAAAAAAAAAAAAAAAGCTTCTGCACAGCAAAAGCAACCATCAACAAAACAACAAGAAAGCCCACTGCATGGGAGAACATATTTGCCAATGTTATCACCGATAAAGGTTTAATCTCCAACATTTATAGGAAACTCATACAACTTAACAAAAGGAAGATAAACAATCAATTCAAATAATGGGCAAAGGACCTAAATAGACACCTTTCAAAAGAGGACATTCAGAAAGCCAAGAGACATATGAAAACATGCTCAAAGTCACTAATCATCCAAGAGATGCAAATCAAAACAACAATGAGGTACCATCTCACACCTGTCAGAATGGCTATCATCAACAAATCCACAAACGACAAGTGCTGGAGAGGATGTGGAGAAAAAGGAACACTTGTGCACTGCTGGTGGGAATGCAGACTGGTGCAGCCACTATGGAAGACAGTATGGAGTTTCCTCAAAAAACTAAAAATGGAACTTCCATTTGCCCCTGTGATCCCACTTCTACGAATATATCCCAAGAAAACAGAAACACCAATCAGAGAGGATATATGCACCCCTATGCTCATAGCAGCACAATTCACCATAACTAAGATCTGGAAACAGCCTAAGTGCCCATCAGTAGATGAATGGATTAGAAAACTGTGGTACATCTACACGATGGAATACTATGCTGCTGTAAAAAAGAAGGAATTCTTACCATTTGCAACAGCATGGATGGAACTGGAGAGCATTATGCTAACTGAAATAAACCAGTCAATGAAGGAAAAATACCACATGATTTCACTCATTTATGGATAATAAAGACCATTATAAACTTATGAACAAAAATATACACAGAGGCAGAGCTGCCTCGAACAGACTGTCAAACTACAGCGGGAAGGCCAGGAGGGTTGGGGGGCAGGAGTGGGGGGAGGTAAGAGATCAACCAAAGGACTTCCATGCATGCATATATGCATAACCAATGGACATAAGACACTGGAAGGTAGGGGAGGCCAGGGGATTGTCAAGGGTGGGGGAAAAAAAGAGACATATGTAATACTCTTTGTAATACTTTAAGCAATAAATAATTTAAAAAAAAAAAAAAGAAGGTGTCAACCATTAAGATAGGAGCCCTAGAGGTACCTCAAATCCATCCTATGGAAGTATAGAATTCAGGCTTCTTTTATGCCAAGGGAAGGCAAAATGGGAGGGGCAAGAGGTGATTAACAACTACAAACATCTGAGCACCAGCAGGGGTCCAAGGAAGATTGTGCTAGTTGATGTGAGTCTGGTTATGAGGTTCATGCCAATCTTTGGTAAACAATACACACTTCCCTTATCTTCTCAAGCTGCAAGCAGAATTTCCCTAATGATTACCATATCTATATGCAAGACTAAGCAGAAGCTAGTAACCTGAAGGCAATGGGAACAAAGCAGGCTTGAACAAGATGGCTTGAACAATTGATTGCAAGTCACATAATTTGGGGGTTTTTCTAACACACTAGAATGCTTAACCCTTTGAGTGCTAACCAATATCCGAGGAACTATGCTAAAATTGCCAAGAAATTTTTGCTGATTTTACAGCAGTTTAGGAAAAAAATTATGAATCGCAAGTAAATGAAGTTACATATTCAAAAACTTAAAGAAACCTTTACTACATTTGTTTTCATCTTTGACATATATTGTTTGCTGATTGTATTATAAAATACTAGTAGAAAACTAATTTGAACAAAACATATAATGTTAAAATAGAGGGACACCCTTCTCCAATATCTTCCACAAAATCGTCATCTTCACAGCAAGAATTGGCATATTTAGCAATATCATCATCTCTAATGAAAGCAGACTTAGAACTGGACACCATTTCGAAGCTTTAGGGCTACAAAATCTGAGTAAACTTCATAAAATCGTAGTACCTGTAAAAAATTAGGCAGATAAATGCCAGTGGTCAATTTCAGAACTACAAACATTCGGCATCATAAGTAATCTGCACTTAGGTGCCATCTGTCAATAAAGAGTGAACTACTAGCATCTAATAGTGACACTGCAGGAGGAGCGCAATAGCGCTCCTGGCACTTTTGGCGAAAGACAGGAGGAGCACGATGGCGCTCCCCGGCACTCTAAGGGTTAAACTGGTTCTAGGCTTTTTTTTTTTTTCTATGAAGAGTAAGCTTTGATTCTTTAGGGAAACAAAAAAATTACAGTTTTGCGGTCAAGAGAAAGATTCTGCACATAGTTCCTATGGCATATCATCCTATTTTGACTTCATAGTTTTTTAAACCAAAACACTCTGCTTTAAATTTTAACATTAATTACAACGAGCTGAAATTTTGTGCCATATGTCAAGAAGGACTAAAACTCTGGATTCTGGTAAGCAAATTAACGAATCCAACTGCTCCCTATTCCTGTTTCTAAATCTGAAGCAAAGTGATATTTTAGCGAATGCTTCTATGTCTGTGAAAGGTAAGGGTTGAGGATGGCCAGGAAAAGTTCATACTTGAAAAAGAAAAAGAGAAAGTCATTGACTAAGTCAAATAGTTCTACATGTTCCTGTCATTTTGTACCAAACAGCTTTTAGTTCCACTTCTCCGACGTTGGCAAGGTAGGGATTGCAAATATGCGATGAGGGGCCTAGGCCCTAGGTGGTTTAGTGTGGGTTACAGAAATAGCAGTTAATTCCCGTATTAAAAGAATTCCCATGGGTCTTCCGTATGTAAGCACTTTGCTGTGCATAGCTGATGACTCAGTCATCATGGTATATGTATTCCCAACTTTATGGAGAAGACAAACAAATTAATAGCAAATGAAAATATGTCCTAAATATATACCCTATCAAATAGGATCAGCTCAGGCATGGGCCTCATAAAGCCATCTTTGAAGGGTAAGAGAAACCCAGAAGCAAAGTGGTGTTGAAGGAGCACAGTGTAAAGGAGATGATATACAAAAGACCACAGGCAAGAGATGGTTTCGCTGGTTCCTGGAACTGTAAATAGTTTCCTATGAGCACAGGGGAAAAACAAAGATTGTGAGAAATCAAGTAGGCATTATATATGTTTGTAAGTACATATACATCATTTTCTACATGTAACACATTTCATTAGTTAAATAAAAATATGTATGTGGAAAATCTAGAAGAGGTAGTTCAAAGGAAAGAAGAAGGCACATAATATATCTATCCGGTGCCTGCTAAGCTCTCAATTAATGTTAGCTATTATAGTAAGAGAAATCCTAAGTTTAGATTTTCTGAGATGGATACTTTAGTTATTCTCTGATTTGAGCAAGAACAAAGGACAGAAGCTGGGTGGGTCAAGAAGGAATTTAGTGTAATGGTTAAGAGCCAGACAGACTGGAATTCAAATCCAGATGCTAAATATCAGCTTTGTGCCCATAGGCAAGTTTGAAACCTCTCTAAGCCTATTGCCTCATCTGTAAAATGGCGATAGTACACTTGATTCATAAAGCTATTATGAGGGTAGAGTACAATAATATATGTAAAATATAGTACAAATGGAGTGGCACAGAAAAAGCACTTAAAAAAAATGGTTTCTTAGCCCAGCTTGGTGTGGCTTGATCTATGAACCAGGAGGTCACAGTTTGATTGCTGGTCAGGGCACATGCCCAGGTTGTGGGCTCGATCCCCAGTGTTGGGCATGCAGGAGGCAGCCGATCAATGATTCTCTCTCATTATTGATGTTTCTATTGCTCTCTCCCTTCCTCTCTGAAATCAATAAAAATATATGTAAAAATAAATTTTTTAAAAAAGATTTCTTGAACCACTACAAAAGGAGACACAGGACATGTGGCAGAAAGTGAGGAACATCCCCAGAAGATGTATGGTGATAAGGGCAATTGTCGCAGCTGGGCATGAATTGGTCTTGCTGTGGCCGGGTCTGTTTGTAAAGAAGAATAATCTGCCGGATGAATAGGCAGCCAGCCAACATGGCTTGATCCTCCGCATTGGTTGGAGCCAGGAAATCTCTGAGTGTGAGGAGAATGTGAATTGCCTACTTACTGTAAATTAATTATTATTATTCACTCAAAGAGGGAAAATGCTTGGTCAGAATTAATCATCTTTATAAAAACAGTTATTTTAAAGTCATTGCATTTGAATATGGTGATTAGACATTTGTCACTTTTATAACTCTTTGTGGGGCAGAGTGTCTGTTGTACAATGGAAAAAGATTTACATATAATTTCGACTGTGCCCTTTCTTTCTTTTTCCATATTTATTGAAGCCTAATATAACATTTGTTGCATGTTCCCACCTTACAGATAAGGAAATAGGCTTTGAGACTAAAGTGATTTATAGGAAAATGGTGTTTAAAGTCCAGATTTTTCTGACTCTAACCAGCGATTCTCAGTTCTGGCTGCATATTAGAATAGTTTGGAGAACTTCTTTGAACTATCAACGGCCATGGCCTACCCCAAGCAATTTTATAGAAGTGTTTAGAGGTAAATAATTCGTAAGTATGAAATTCATTGGTCAAAAGCACTCATCTTTTTCGAGGTTTGCTAAATACATGATTTAAAAAAAGTTTAAATATGGTGCTGTCACAGAGGAGTCAAACTGGACAATAAATGGACACTCCTCCCTCCGCCCCACTCTGCTTTATGCATTTTACATCTCAAAAGCAGGTTTGAAACCTGGGAGAATGAATCCAACCATTTATGCTGTACTGGGGAGAATAGATTTTCCCTCTTGACCTTTGTGATGAGTCACTGACAGCCTTAAAGTGGTGACTTTCCAGCCTCATCAGAGAACAAATCCCTCCAAACATTCTAAATAATCAGAATATTATCTAACACTTGAATGAACTTGGTCTACATCTCTTAAGCAGTTGACCTTGAAGGCTTACTTCTCCAAAGAAAAGATGAACCCATTTCTCCCGCCTTCTCTCTCTCTCTTTTTTTTTATGGCTTACTAAAGAGGCAAGAATTTTGAAAAGTGGTCTTGTGTTATTCTGTGAAATTGCAATGGTCACACACCCTGTGGTGTCTTGCAATCACTCTCTTCCTCCCTGAATGACACATTCATTCACGTCATGAGCTGGCTGTGGAGCAAAGATGGAACAAAGGCTGAGTCAAAGCTCTGCTTCACTTGCATGTTCCTATTGCCTGATGAGTGGGAGAAACGATAAACTTATTCCACTTTTTAAAATCCTCCAGAGCAATGAGTCTTAAATTTGGGTTCCTCTTGATCCTTTTAAGTAACTAACAAAAGTAAGGTTCCCAGAAGAATTGATTAACATATATATGCGTCATAGATGCATAACCCATGGTCACAGACAATAGGGCGGTGGAGGCCTGGGGTGGGGGTTGGGGGTTGGGGGCGGGCTGTAAGGGGTCAATGGGAGAGAAAGGGGACATATGTAATACTTTCAACAATAAAGATTTTAAAAAATAAATAAATGAAATAAAAAATAAAATCAATAAATATATCCCCTGGGGTGAGGATAAAAATTAATTAATTAATTAAAAGTCAATTAAAAAAAAGACATATATGCTTTAAATATTTACTCATCTTGACGTCTAAAAGGTTCCACGAATTCATAATTAAGAAACTTGATACTATGGGCAAATATGGTTTAGCTATGGAGAAAACCAGATTCAAAGTGAATTCAAAGAAATTGGTAGATGCCCTAGCTGATCTGGCTTAGTAGATAGAGCTTCAGCCTGTGGACTGAAGGGTCCCAGGTTCGGTTCTGGTCAGGGGCACATGCTTGGGTTGCGGGCTTGATCCCCAATGGGGCCGTGCAGAAGGCAGCCAAACAATGATTCTCTCTTATCATTGATGTTTCTATCTTTCTCTTCCTTCCTCTCTGAAATCAATAAAAATATGTTTAAGAAAAAAAGAAATTGGTAGAAAACCAATTCAAAGCTAAATTATGTATCAACATCTTTTTAAATTTTTGTTCTGATATAGACAAAACAAAGCAAAAACCCCTTTCCCTCAAAACAAAATAATATGACAGTAAAACAGCAAAAAAACACCCCAAGCACCGTGACTGCTTCCCTGAGATGTAACTCTTCTCCTGAAGAGTTTACAAATCGCCATGTGTGTGCAAAGATTGCTTCTCTCAACCCGGCTTCCTGGGTCAGTCTGACACTGCCTTTTTCTACCGCTAACATTTCTGTCTTTTTTATCCTCTTTTTTATTGTTATCTTCCAGACAGTCAATCGCAGATACCCCAAAAGGAGCTTTGCTATCATCTGGCCACAAAGAGAGATGGAATAACGTAAGGTCATAAAGGCCCCCAAAATGTCTCAGAAAACACTCCAGCAGGAATTGGCTAGAATGGGATTCTAAATTGATACCTCGAAAATGGGTCCCCTCTGATAGAAATGACCCCGATAGCTGTGCCTTAGCCCATTTTCTATTTTGAGTCAGAGGGGAGATTTGTAAGAAATCCTGGGAAAGTGGGCATGGGGGGTGGTGTCTAACAGTGACAGAGAAACAGGAAGGACCCCTTGTCTGCCAATTAGAGGCCTTGGTTTGAAAATCCCAGGGCTAACATTTAAATGCTTTATTTGCAAAGTGGAACAAGACTGCAGAATAATACCTCAAGTGAACTTGGTTCTAACTCTTTCTGTCATCTCCACTTGTCCTTCTATAAATGGAACTGTGGCTGTGAATACTTGAGACATGTGATTGGGAAAAGTTTGCTTTCTGTCTCTAACCTGCTAAGATTTAATGGGACACAGAATTTACGTACATATTTCCTTATCCTATCTAATAAAAGAGAAACATGGTAATTAGCGTACGACCGCTACCCTTCCCATTGGCTAATCAGGGCGATATGCAAATTAAGTGCCAGCCAAGATGGCGGCCGACAGCCAGGCAGCTTGAAACTAACATGAGGCTTGCTTGCTTCAGTGACGGAGGAAACCAACGTTCCGAGCCTGCAGTTTGAAACATTGTAACAAATATAGAAGCTAAACAAAACCCCAGAAACCTGCTTTCAGTGAGCCGGGATCTCAGAGCTAGAGTTATACATTGTTTCGATTATAGAACCCAAACAAACCAGACACCTTCTTTCAGCAGCAGAGTCCTCAGAGCTGGAGCCAGAGCTAAAGCTGGCCCAGAATAAAAAAAGAAAAAGAAAAAAAGGAGCAGTTGGGAGCTTCAACCCTCAGCCCCTCACCCAGACTGGCCAGGCACTCCAGTGGGGACCCCCACCCTGAAGGGTGTGTGACCAGCTGCAAACAGCCATCATCCCCTCACCCAGGCTGGTCAGGCACCCCAGTGGGGACCCCCACCCTGAAGGGTGTGTGACCAGCTGCAAACAGCCATCATCCCCTCACCCAGGCTGGCCAGGCACCCCAGTGGGGACCCCCACCCTGATCCAGGACACCCTTCAGGGCAAAGCAGCCAGCCTCACCCATGCACCAGGCCTCTATCCTATATAGTAAAAGGGTAATATGCCTCCCAGCACCGGGATCAGCGGAGCCGTGAGGCCTCCCAGCACCGGGATCTGCAGAGCCGAGAGGACTCCCGGCACCGGGATCAGTGTGACAGGGGGCAGCGCCCAAAACCCTGATCGCCCTGAGGCTCTGTGTGTGACGGGGGCGGGGCCACAACCTCCTGATCAGCCCTGCTCTGTGCCTGATAGCGGGGAGCTCCCCAACCCCCTGATCGCCCTGAGGCTCTGTGTGAAACAGGGTGTGGCACCCCAACACCCTGATCAGCCCTGCCCTGAGTGTGAGAGTGGTGGCGCCCCAACCCCCTGATTGGTCCTGCTCTGTGGGTGATAGAGGGCGGCACCCCAACCCCCCGCCCCCTCGCCGCCATGGGCCCTGCTCTGTGTGTGATGGGGTAGAGCCATAACCTCCCCATTGGCCCTGCCCTGAGTGTGACAGTGGCGGCACCCCAACCCCCTGATCGGCCCTGCTCTGTGGGTGATAGAGTGCGGCGCCCCAACCCCCTGATCCGCCCTGCTCTGTGTGTGACAGGGGCGGTGCCCCAACTCCCCTATCGGCCCTACTCTGTGAGTGACAGGGGGGAGCTCCCCAACCCCCTGATGGGCCCTGTTCTGTGCGTGACAGGGGGCAGCACCCCAACCCCTGGATTGGCCCTGCTCTGTGTGTGGCAGGGGGTGGCGCCGCAACCTCCCCATCAACCCTGCCTTGAGTGTGACAGGGGGCGGTGCCCCAACCCCCCAATCGGCCCTACCCTGAGCGTGACTGAGGGTGGCATCGCAACCTCCCAATCTGCCCTGCTCTATGCATGACAGGGGGCTGCACCTAGGGATTGGACCTGACCTCTGACACCTGGGAGCAGGCCTAAGCCAGCCGGGCGTTATCTCCCAAGGGGTCCCAGACTGCAAGAGGGCACAGGCCAGGCTGAGGGACGCCCCCTTCCCCCCCAAGTGCACAAAGTTTTGTGCACCGGGCCTCTAGTTAATTAATAATAATAAAAGCTGGTATTTATTGGGATCTTACCAGATGCCACACATTGTTTGACGAGCTCATGAAGTCCTTATAACAACTCTATAAAACAAGTACTATTGTCTCCACTGAGGCACAGAGAGGATAAGTAGCATGCTCAAGGTCATAGATCTTAGGGAAGAAAAAACTAGATCTGGGTAGAACTTGAACTCAGAGTCTACTGCAAATCTGATATTCTCAACTATTACACTCTATTTCCCCTGAAGCCGTGCCTATCAAGAATTTCCTTGCACCTTGATGCTCTGAGGGATTTAATGTAATCCAACCTTGTTAAAATATATCTTTGAAAAATAGGTAAAATCATGACTTCATATAGGCATGAATATGAACACGGTTAGAGATTTTTACCAACTCAATGAGGAAATTAGAGATGTGTTAAACAACAGAAGACATGTATGTATCAGGGATGTTGAAATGAATGTGAAGTGAGGCAAACCTGGACTCTTCCACAGTGGGGAAGGGGCAGAAGTCTGTTGGATCTCCAATGGATAGAATTTGCGCATCTATAGACAAAAATGTTTTACATTGCTATCAATTATTCGCAGCCTACAGAATTGTAGCTCCCATGGAATCAGAGGAAGATAACAATGGAAGGCTGTGTTCTAGACAATGTAGTTTTCCAATGAAGCCCAGAATCTTCCCTATAATGCTTACACTTCACTCCTGCTCCTTAAATGCAGAAAAATGTACACATTATAGGTATAAAAGGCATTTGGGGAGATAGACAAATGAATAAAAAATGTCTTTACCAGAGCAGAAATTTATAAATAATTTCAATAAGGTAGATTGTTAAAGAATATAAATAAGGGAAGGAGAGATTCATTCATCTCTGGGAACCTGTTAGAACTTCTACACGTATTTATAGGAGACAATCTAGCTGGCAGAGGGCACTGGGGACTGGAGGCTGTCCTGAAGCTGCTTAAAGATAACGCTTTACATAAAATTAAAAAAAAGTAGACCATCTCTATTAATAAATGCCATGACCTTGGTAGGGACCATTAAAGCCTCCCAAAGTTATCTCAGGTACGTCATTTGAAATACAGAAAAATTCCTTAGAGGAAAAGGTATATTGGCCTGAAGGTGGTAGGAAAATGTAGAAGTGTTATCTGGATCAAGAGGGGCATCTTGACCCAAGGCACAGAGACCAAGGAAAGGGAGGGGACATGCAATGGGAATGATGAGAAGAGGCAGTAAGAGGAAAAGAGTGCCTCAAAACCAAGTGCTCCTTCAGCCTACACAGGTCACCTCCTAAGCTCTGTTTCCTTTCACAAGGACCCTTGACAGCAGGATCCTCTCTTAAACCCAGAGCCATGGTCCTAGCATAAAAATAGATACTCAATATATATTTCCTGAATGAGCAAAAGTATGGAAAGAAGAAGGAAGGGAGGGAGGGAGAGAAACAGGGAGGGAGGAAGAAGGAAGGAAGGAAGGAAGGAAGGAAGGAAGGAAGGAAGGAAGGAAGGAAGGAAGGAAGGAAGGAAAGAAGGAAGGAAGGAAGGAAGGAAGGAAAGACTGAATTTTATGTAAGCATTTTGCTCCCAGAAATAAATTTCCCAAGCTTTACTGCTTCAGGAAAGAGCTCACCACAAAAAACACCCTTCCTGGATGACTCAGTTGGGCCCTGCCTCCCCTTTGCCTCATGATTCCCATTAATTCCATTTATAAAACCACAGGTCCCCATATTTTTCTTTGAGATGTCCTTCATTAATGGACATTTTTCTTATTGCAACAGCCTGAATAAAATCATCTCTTTAATTGTCCTGTGTATTTTGTCTTTCACAGTTAGAAAGACGGTAGTTCGGGATCTGATTTCTGAGTTTGAGAACCCTTCTGTGGGTCTGTGGGTTAATACAGGATGAAGGCATGTAGGCCTTTAATTTGTTTTAACTGCATCCTTTTTATATACATGAAAGAGCAGGGACCATGGTCTGTAAAAGCCTCAGATTACAACTTGACCAAGAAAGAACTATTGCCGGCGGCTCTGGGTGTTTGCATCTTTGTCTTTGGGACACAGAGTGAATTCAGGGACTTGCTTGAATTCCTCATTTTTGCGACCAGAGCTTATAATGAAGGGTGTTTTTCCTTTTCCTCTTGGATAATGGACTGAGTATGGGGAGAGGGAGATGTGAGTGGATTAAATTATTATATTATTAATATATATTAATTATATATTATAATATATAATTAATATATATTAATATATATTAATAATTATAACTTATAATTATTAAATTATAGCATCAACAGAAAGACCAGTTTTGGGTAAAAAAGAGGCATGCATTTTTATTTATTCAAAGAAGGTATTTAAGATGTGTCAAAAGGTGCATGCAAGCTACAAACCTAACTTTGATCTGCTTGAGGAAAAAACAAAATCAGAGAATCTATTGGAAGGATATGGTATAATTGAATATTTAAAGAAAAAGTTGAAGTATAAGTGTAACTCTGAGATGTACATGGTAGAAAATCAATGGGCAGTGATGAATGAGTTCCTACTTCTTTCTGCCTCACTGTTCCTCAGCTAAAGAATAAAATTCTAGAGAAAGAGCGTCTGATTGGTAGGACCTGGACCACATGCTCAACTCCTTGGCCAGGGGAGGTCTTAATGAGTTGATTGACAGTTTCACCAAGACTATAGCCAAAGTGGAAGGAATTATACAGCAAAATAGAAGGGAGAGAGGGAAGACTGTTAAGGAGGAGTCAAGGATTTTAAGCAGACAAACCAGTCACTTTATGTGGAATTACCATAAGACCCAGAGATTTCACTGCTAGGTATTAAACCCAAGAGAAATGAGAACATACGTTCACGTAAGAACTTGTAAGTGAATATTCATAGTGGCATATTCATAATAACCATAAAATACAAACAATCCAAATGTCCATCAACTAATGAATAACAATAGAATATTACTCAGCTACAAAAAACAATGACGTACTGATACATCCCACAACGTGATTAACCTTGAAAACCTTATGCGAAGTGCAAAAAGACAGCCACAAAGGACCACATATTGAATGGTTCCACTTTTATGAAATGTCCAGGATCGGCAAATCCATCCAGACAGAAAGTAGCTTAAGTAGATTAGTGATTACTCTGGGCTGAGGAGACTAGGGCAGGAAGGAAGAGTGATGCGGATTGGTAATGGAGACTGGTTTCTTTTAGAGGCAAAACAAAACCCCACTGTTTCAAAATTATTTCGTGGTGATGGTTGCACAACCCTGTGAATACACTAAACACATACTTTAATTGCATGAGAATTCATCTCAATAAGGCTGTTTTATAAAGGAGAAGCAGCTTTTCCATTGCAATACAGCTTTTCCATTGTAATGATGAAATTTGTTCTCATTGACTTTATTGTCTTAGCTTGTAGAGTAGGTAGACGCTATTAGAGTGGTTCTTTTTTTTTTTTAAATATATTTCATTGACTTTTTACAGAGAGGAAAGGAGAGAGACAGAGAGTCAGAAACATCGATGAGAGAGAAACATCGATCAGCCGCCTCCTGCACACCCCCCACTGGGGATGTGCCCGCAACCCAGGTACATGCCCTTGACCGGAATCGAATCCGGGACCTTTCAGTCTGCAGGCCGACGCTCTATCCACTGAGCCAAACCGGTTTTGGCAAGAGTGGTTCTTACGAGAGAGTAAGGATGGTCACTCAGCTGACATGGTTTTGCGATGTAAATTCTGCTGTAGAATGAGGGC
Organism: Myotis nattereri; assembly: GCF_964212035.1. Taxonomy (NCBI): domain Eukaryota; kingdom Metazoa; phylum Chordata; class Mammalia; order Chiroptera; family Vespertilionidae; genus Myotis; species Myotis nattereri. The sequence goes on from NC_138080.1 coordinate 87,257,308, forward strand.
ATCATTTTATGACACAGAGAGCTACCACCAGTGTGATGCCTTAGTCCGCTGGATAAATTACCAAAAATAAGCACGGATTATTCTGTTAGTTCCTTCCAAATGTCTCAACCCAACTAAAACTGCCTGGAATGAAACTCATATGAGACTATATGAAATATGGCAAAGAATGCAGGCTAAGCTGGGAGACCTGAATGACTGCCATTGGTGGCCTTGGAGTATACAGTACTTAGAAAAGACTGTAGGAAATTTGCTTCCCTTCTCTAGGCCTCAGTTTCTGATACGGAAAAGGAGGGAGATGCAATAGATTAGTGATTCCCAAAGACTGGTTTCTCCTTAAGGTTGTGATTTAATTTTCCTCAGAACAAATTAATCTAAGCACAAAAGTGAACCAATATAAAAAATTTTTGGGAAAACAGCGTAAGTATTAGATATATATGGGAAATACTGAAATTTGGCAAATGCTGCGTGATGCCTTCTACATTAATCTGGTTACTGACAACAAGAGGTGGGAGAATCCATTGGCTACAAACACCTTATTTTGTAAAGCTATCTTTCCCCCCGTGTATTTGGTTGTTGACACTAAGTTTCTAAATAAGAATGATGTCAATAAACAGATATCATGTGTTAAGCGCTTATTATATGCCAGTTCTGACAAAAAAAAAAAAAAAAAAGGAGGGGGGGAAGGTTCAGGAAGGTGTTATGACCAGCCTGTGGTTTAGGAGGCTGGAGAAGGCCTCCCTAAATAACTGAGGCTGGAAAGATGATACAATTAAGTAAGGTGAAAGCCAAGAAGAGCTTCCTGCAAGTGAAATGACATCTGTGAAGACCTATACTCAAAACTGAGCATGTAGCTCCTTTTAGGAACAAATATAGCCCATGTGGTTGGAACATGAGAGAGAATTACATCACCTCACTTCTCACATGTGCTAGATGCTTTCTTTCTTTCATTCCAGCTCCAGAAAAGCTCTATGGGGTCAGTATTATTATTCCATTTTACAAACGGGGACTGTTATTACAGAGCTAGTAAGAGGGAAAGCCTGGTGAACACAACCAGTTTGCCTCCAGAGCCAGTAGGCTAAGCCACTACCCAATACTGCCTGCCGACTGCACACCAGTCACCTCAGCTTCTCCAAATCATCACCATCTCTTGATTTTTTTTGGCCTCAGCTAGGATGACAGGCTGATTTAACAATAGATTACTTGCTCTGTGATCCTGGTTAGGAAGCCTATTGTTAAAGTAAATAAGATACTTGAAAGCATAGCCAAAGCTATTAAAATGTTATAAGCCAACTTTACCTAAGATTCTGCATTGAGGATGAAATGTCAAAAGGACTTGTTATGAAATCATATCTTTTAGGACTTCCATGTAATTTCTTTCCCCTTAACACAGAGTTGAGAAAGGTAAAAATAACAATGTTTTATTTTTACTGGGAAAACAACAGAGTTTTATTTGGAACAATGATTGAAAGATTACTGTTTGGTCAGCTTTTGCCCCCACACTATGATTTAATGCAGAAAGGGCAAAAAGTCACTTTTCACTACATTTGTAAACTACATTTATGTTGTGTTGCCTCTCATGGTTCAATGTGTGCTCCCCATAATAGAATAAATCTCTAATAATAAACAGCACTCCTCCCATTGTTAAAGCTCAAGAGTTCTTATTCGATACCTTAAAAGGGAATACAATGCAAGAATTACACCCTACCCCATCCCAATGTCAGCAGATGGACCAAATGACCCAAACACTTTAATTCCAGTCCAAACTTTGAAAGAAAACCTTCTTGTTAATGTCTGAGTTGACTATCTTGCCATTTGGAAAGTTAAAAAAAAGAAGAAACAAAAATAAAAACAATGTTTATCCATGAAGTCTGAGGATTGGACCAACATGTTGGATGAAATCATCATTCTTTTGGCCTGTTCCTAAGAGGCATTTTAGGTTGGAATCCTAACAGCTAAGACTCCCTATCTTATGCTCTTAAATAAAATGCTCAATGGGAAAGAGAAACATTTGGGAAGTTAGAGGCTGAAAAATCAAAGTGGTTTCAACACTCCAGCAAAGATATGACTTGTTCAATTCAAAGATTTCACTGCATTCTTTCTGGTTTTCATTTCTCTGTGTTAGCATCATGACTAAAGGAGATTCCAGTTGTTAAAAAACAAAGCAAAAATCAACCAAGTAAATTTGAAGATCTAATTGCCTTTATTGAGCAATTCATGAATCTGGCAGCACCCCATCTGGCAAGGGCTCTAAACTAGTTGCACAAAATGGTAGGGTTTGCCTGAAATAACCCACTCTTTCAACTTCTTAGTCCCACTCTCTTAGGCTTGGTTAGGAGTTTGGAAAGATGATTTAGGATGACCAACTGTCCCTGTTTGCCCGGGACTGAAGAGTTTTCTGGGATATAGGGATTCTAGTGCCAAAATCAGAACAGCTGGTCACCCTGGGATGGTTTTGTTGTTGTTGTTTGTGGCCTAGTTATAGATCTTTGCTTACACAAACCAGAGAGGACCCATCCCTTGTATACCGAGTCATAATCTCCTGCCAGCCCAAGCACCTATAATTTCCAAAAGCTTCCCAGTTTGTTCTGATAACAAGACAGGTTTAGGAGATTCTGAAAACCATCAGGCCGGCTCTAAATAGAATTGTTTCCATTGGTCTCACATGGAAAATGCAATCAATATAACATTTTCTTTTTCTAATTTTCACAATATCTTCAATGTTGAACTGTTTTTAAAAAGAAAAACAAATGTCTTCTTCGAGAAGAGAGCCTGTTATAAACTTTAAATTTCATAAGGTGCATCCTCTTTTGAAAAACCTGACCTTTGTCCAAGACTTCAGGACTGAAACATCAGTTACCATGTGGCTCTGAGAAATCTGAGGGCTACATTTAGACTAGATGATCTTCCATTGAGGGAAAGATGGGGAACTGAACTCTGGACAATTTCTGGTGTAGGAGTTCAGAACAAGTCACACCAAGATGTGCCTCTGTAGTATGGGAATCGTTTTGAGCAAATGACAACCAAGACCCTATTTAGGCTCAAGAGAAACTTCTGTACCTACCTTAACAACCTAGAAGAATTTAAATTAGGGGCCTGCCCATAATAAGAGATTATCAGAGATAACTTTTTTTACTTATCTATATGGCAGGGCAAACTGTTAATTACTGAACAATTTGCTCTTATCATCCTACAGTGAACTTCCTTCCCTCTGAAGCCTCAGGGCACCTTACCTCATCCTTAGCTCAAAATGCCCTATATACTTAATTTTAACATTCTGTCTCTGAATTTCTTACGTATGTGGGATTCCCATATGTATGGATGTAATTAAATTTGTTTTTTTTTTTTTCCTGTCAATAGATAATTGGCAAGAAGTAAGTACTTTTCTGCTTAGTGTTCATATGAAAGCAAAGTTTCAAAAACAAAATCCAATTAAAATAGAAAAAAGTCTAGCACTCACAAGAAGGGATGTGAGAAATACAATGCTCAAATGTTTATGCGTTATTAAAAATAGAACTATCATGCATTTGAGCTGTGTTAAATGCTTTTAGAAACTGAAGAAATGACCGTGAATAATAATATCTGATGTGTGGGGCACTGTACATGCAATGTGTGGATAGGAACTCAGAATGTCAGAGTAGCAACCCATCTTCAGGTGTGCCTGGGGCTTACATCTGACTCAGGAATATATGGAGTTTCCATGAAACTCTTTGGTACGTTCCCATTGAGGTCTGGGATTGAGAAACATTGTGCCCTCCTCTGGGGGGCCTGGCCTGGCATGTGCCCCCCTCCCTCCCTGGAGGTGGCCCATGGGCACTGCCAGGACCACTCAGCAGAACCTGGGACTGAGTGACCAGGAGGTGGGAATGGGACCTGCTTGGGGAAACAATTTCATGTCAACCAAAGCAGAAATATCTTAAAATGTTGAAGCAGTTGCCCTACCAGTGTGGCTCAGTGGTGGAGCATTGACCTATGAACCAGGAGATTCCCAGTCAGGGCACATGCCCAAGTTGCAGGCGCTAGCCCCAGTGTGGGGCATGCAGGAGGCAGCCCATCAATGATTCTCTCTCATCATTGATGCTTCCATCTCTCTCTCCCTCTTCCTTCTTCTCTGAAATCAATAACAAAATATATTATTTTTTAATGTTGAAGCAATTGAGAAAATACACATTCAGCACCTAACATCTTTAGTTTAAACATAAAAACTAAAAGGTCATTTCTTTTGTTCCAGTTTGTGGAGATACCAAATGAAATGGGTGTTAGACAGTTGTAGATGTTAAACCATCCCGAGGGACTGGTTAGTCAGCTCAGTCTACTTAGATTTCTGTTTAATATATATATTTTAAAGAAAATAACTTAAGAAACTTAAAGTTGGTCTGACATTGTGGGATTTCAAATATTTGAACATGTTGGTTGCGTCTCAGAGTATAAAAACCTTTTCACTTCACATTTAGACTAAGACAAACACTTGTGAACATTGGTGCAAAATGAATTGTACACTAACAAAAACGCTCCAACTTCTCTCTGAATTATCCATTTTGTACAAAAAGTGAGTTATCTGTGGGAACGGATGGTTTTGAAGGAAACCTGTAGGATTTTGTCCCCCAGGCGATAGCCGTTCAGACTTGCTATGGCTATCGTGGCTTCGTCGTAGTTTGTTGTGGTCACAAAACCTTTGCACTTGTTGGTGTCCAAGTCGAGAATCACTTTCATGTTGGTGATTGCACCAAAGGGGCCAAACATATGCCAGAGGATTCCCTCAGAGGCATCTTGCCCAAGGTTGATGCACCAGCCGGAAGACCCGTTGCCTGGAACACTGACACCACAGCCCACTCAGGTGATCTATGCCCACAGGGGAGATCCTGAATCTCTGTGCCTATGATGCACGGGGTCTCCGAACCACCTAGATGGCGAGCGGTACAGCTGGGAGAGCAGCACCAGGTGTTTGTTCTGGTTGGGATCGGCTGCGAACTTCACTGCAATAGGCTTAGAGGAACCTGGGGGTTTATGACCATTGAAACTGGTCATTGCCTCTTCTGCTTCAGACCATTTGTCAAACTGGATGAGCTCCCACCTCTGAACAAACTTTTCATCTCGTCCACCAGGACCCAGGAACTGATGATTCGCCTGAATTGAGAGAACATGTCATTCATGTCCTTCTGGATCATGGTCCTGGGGAGCCCACTAATGTACAAGTAGGCATCTTTGTTGACCTCTGTTGACCTTTTACATGGATACTAGAGGCCTGATGCACAAAATTTGTGTAAGAGTAGGCCTTCCTTCCCCTGGCTGCTGGCACCAGCTTCCCTCTGGCATCCAGGACCAGGCTTTCCTCACAGCCCCAGCTTTGTCTGGAAGGTCATCCAGAAGGACGTCCGGTCTATTTTGCATGTTATGCTTTTATTATTATAGATAATCATACAATAAGCTGTAACCTCCTGGTTCATCGTCAATGCTCAACCACTGAGCATATGACACCTGATGGTTTTGGACTGGAGCCTCAGGCGGTTCAGTGTGTTTATTGCTTTCTCTACTTCCTTTGCAGTCACGTAGTTCACAAAGCCATAGCCTGAGCTGTGTCCTGTGACTTTGTCCCGAATAAGTTTTACAGATTCAACTTCACCAATGCTGCTGAAGAGACTGTGCAACTTATCCAGGGTCACGTTTGGAGGGAGGCAGGTGACAATTAAATTTTTTCTCCAATGTCGCTTTTTACGAAGATGGCGGCGAAAGCTAAGAAGGAAGCCCCTGCCCCTCCCAAAGCCGAAGCCAAAGCAAAGGCTTTGAAGGCAAAGAAAGCAGTGTTGAAAGGCGTCCACAGCCACACAAAAAAGAAGATCCGCACGTCACCCACTTTCCGACGGCCAAAGACACTAAGGCTCCGGAGTCAGCCTAAATACCCTCGGAAGAGCGCACCCAGGAGAAACAAGCTTGACCACTATGCCATCATCAAATTCCCCCTGACTACCGAGTCAGCCATGAAGAAGACAGAAGACAATAATACACTAGTGTTCATTGTGGATGTCAAGGCCAACAAGCACCAGATCAAACAGGCTGTGAAGAAGCTCTATGACATTGATGTGGCCAAGGTCAACACCCTGATCAGGCCTGATGGCGAGAAGAAGGCATATGTTCGACTGGCTCCTGACTATGATGCTTTGGATGTTGCCAACAAAATTGGAATCATCTAAACTGAGTCCATCTGCCTAATTCTAAATATAAAAATTTTACACTGTAAAAAAAAAAAAAAAAAAATTTCTCCAACGTCATCCCTGCAGATTTGGCCATGTGGTCTTCATAACCATTAGACATTGTATTTTTTAAAAATCTGGACACGGGTAGGCGGGCCCAGGGCTGCTCTGAGGAGGGCGAGCGGGAGCAGCGGAGGGAGGGGGTGGGCCACCAGCTCCAGTCCGTGGCCCAACACTGTTAGGGTATTTTTCTTTAGATGCTAAATAGCTTCAGATGAAATTGGAAGAAAAAAAAAATCACCCATGATTCTACTGCTGTTACTCAGGCATTCAAAGAATATAGGCATATACAAGTAGACTTTTATGTAGCTATAATCATACAGTGCATGCAAAATTGTTCATTTTTTCCACTTATTACATGATAACTGCCTTGCCATGTTATTATATAGTCCTTATAATAATCCCTTTTTAATGGCAGAGTAATCATCTGTTACTTGTGGCAACACAATTCCTTTGGGTTGACAACAGGTAACAATTATGTGAAAAAACTGAGGAAGAAAAAAATTATTCAAGCACATTCCAAAGCAGTAATTTTCATATTGTGATCTTTGGCATATACCAAGGTTACCATGGTATGGGAGATGTTAAAAAAGAAAGAAACTGGCCAAAATGGAGTCACTTTTGCTAAGCCACATCACCAAGCCAAAACTTAATACCTAATCTAATTGCAGTTCCAGCCTCTCCCAGGAGTAAAATTTTACACCAATCAGTCTGGAATGTCCTGCTCAACACTAGTGAGGTAATTTGTCTGAGGAGATCCCTTGCCTGTCCCTGAAGAAAGATGTCATTGCCTGAAGTAACCCACTTTAATAAATTCTTAGTCCCAATCTCTTTCTACTTATAAAAACCTTCTATTTAAAAAAAATTTGTTTAATTGATTTTAAAGAGGAAGGGAGCGGGAGAGAGAAATAGAAACAGCAATGATGAGAGAGAATCATTGATCAGCTGCCTCCTGCAGGCCCCCCATGGGGATCAAGCCTGAAACCTGGGCATGTCCCCTGACCAGGAATCAAACCATAACCTCCTGGTCATAGGTTGATGCTCAATCACTGAGCCATGCCAGTCAGGCAAAACCTTCCATTTTGTATAACTTATTGGCATGTACTTCTAGTTGCTGGATGGGATGCCACCAGATTCATGAATTGCTTAGTAAAGCCAATTAGATCTTCAAATTTACTGGCATGAATTTTATTGTATAACAGATATGAGGAGAAATCTGAGATGACCCTATCTTCCTCCTATAAAAACACTTCTTTAAGTTTTCTTTTAAAAATATGCTCTTAAAAAAAAGAAAGAAGTGAAAAGGTATAATATCAAATGATATTACTTTTGTGGTAGCGTATGTCATTTACTAGCTACATGACCGTGGGCAAGTTACACAAATGCCTTCATTGCTTATCTATAAAATGAGGACATTAATTTTTACCTGATTGAGTTGTGGTAAAGATTAAAGATATATGTGATATATATAGATTGCTTAGAACAATGCCTGGCACCGAACTATTGTATAAGTGTTTGTTAAATAAATAAAACACTGGAATAAACAGTATCAGGTCGACAAACCTTGAATGTACTCGTGTGAACCGTAAAGCCAGAAATGGAACAATTAGACACTGATAGATCTGTAGATGGCAGTGATAACCCCCAATTAGAAAGAAGGTTTACCAATCGGTTTGGGGATGAGACCACCAAAGTGTATGAATGACTAGACTATGACACTCACCTTTGTGACTTTAGGCAATTGACTTAACTTTGCTAAGCCTCAATTCTTTTCATCTGTCGAAGAGTGCAATCAATATTAACTACCAGTATATGATAAGGTTCTTATGAGCAGTAAATGAAGTATTCCCTATAAAACATTAGCCCAGGACCTACCCATCCTGAATCTTCAATAATCGATCATCCCAGGTGCAAGGTATTGTGGATCACTTACTGACATTTTTTGGCACGCTCACAACGTGTTTATTTGTTAAAGTGCCAAGTTTGCTACATATGGGATCCAGATGATCAGGATGGAAATAACTTTGGTTTCAGTTTGCAAATAGACAATGGAAGAAGGAAATTGACACGGATATCTGTCTGGAAGTTAATGTGCCAAGATCACACCCCCCCCTTTTTTTTTTTAATAATTGGAGTTTGGGGAAGCGTAGGAATAGTGTGCAAAGACAGTCTTAGGAGCTAAGTCCCACTTTTGTTCTAAACTTGTCACATGACCTGAAATAAGTCAGTTTTCTGCTTCACTCTTAGATTATCTCCTGTCTAAAAGGTGGCGGTTGGACAAGAGACAACCTCAAAGATACCTTTATCTCTTATGGAGTAAAGAGGCTGTGCTGTTTTTAGAATCCATGGGGCATCAGGTTTTGTGGACAAGAAGGTATTATATTTTGCAGAGCAGCATGAAACTTTGCTGAAGACTGCCATTCGTACATTAGTTCTATTGGCTCCTACATTTCTCTCTATGGGGGAGAAATTATCACACAAATAATCAGGATTAGGTGGATAGGTTCCTAGAGAATATGAATGGTGTTGTAAGTATCTGCTTTTTAAAGGAATATTGTGTCCAGATATCTGTAGTTGGAATTACGTATTCAGCTTGAACACTCCCTTGTCTGTAAAATGAAATGATTTTCCACCCTGCCTTAACATTGTCTCTGGCACTTAGCAGAGGGTAAAAAAATTTTTTTTGGTCAGCAATACAGTAGAATTAGGGAATGTTTGCCTTATTTAGTCATGGTCTGGCTGAGTCATTCCAACTGATATTGTTTGGAATGAAAACTTGACCAGATGTTCACTTAAATGAACCAGAGAGATTAATTATCAGTCTTACCATATTATCTGGAAGGGTGGGTGTAATCATCTCCAAAGAATTTCCTGGAGCTGCACACGAAGGTTGGCGATGATAAGTACAGCTAACACTCTATTAACACCCAAGGTACCAGACACCACTGCAAGCACTTCCCATGTGTTAATTCATTTAGTCACGTAATGTTCCTTGAAGGGAGGTACTATTGTTATCCTTATTTTATGAATGAAGGCATGAGTCTCAAAGAGGTTAGGATGCTTGCCTAGGTCACCCAGTTTGTAAGTGAAAAAGCTGGGCTGAAATCCATGGACTTTGACCCCTAGGCCTATGCTTTTAAACCAGGCTATAGTCATTGCCCTAGAGTATTCTCTGTTTTTGACCCAATGTGCTATTAAAACTTGAATATAGTAGGCTTATCCTTAATCTATAAATGAGTGAAGATGAATTTAAAACAATTGTGAGTAGGAAAAATGATTCCTGACCCGAGGGAAGGAAGAATGCTAAATTTTGGCAAAAACACTTATATACCTGATTAGAAATCTCTTGGGTTACCAAAACAACGTACTCGCTATTTATTCACCTTTTAAAGTAATTTGAGGAATGTAAGAAAGCAGAAGTTTGGACTTCAACTCTTTGTCTGCATAAAATATCTGGAATGTTTTGTTGTTATGATCAAAGTGAAGAGGGTAATGTTGGTTGATGCTTCTTGGTTTACCTTAAAAAGAAGCAAAAAGTTGGATTCACCTCATTCAGTGGAATCCCAAATATTTATGTGTAGTTGGAATTAATATACTGGTTGTATTGACATTTTTCTGGGCTTAACTTAACGTCTGAGAGATCCCTTATCTTTTGTTAGAATATACTCTCCAACAATATAAAGAAAGCATAACACTTATGTATCCATCATTTAGGGTTTGAAATAACAAAGTAGTTTAAAAAGGTTGTTGTTTCTGGATGAAGAGATGTGTGGACAGATCCTTTCAAATCTGAGACTGAGATCTTGTAATACGGTTGAATGGTATAATTTCATCTCAGACCCAATTCCTACTTTTTTCTCCTAAAGACTGTGTTAAAGATATTTTTAATACAGCATATTTTTCCCCATTCCTCTTTCCACGAAGGGTTTCAATCCATTTGCATGTGATGCAAGCTTTCATCTATGTAATTAGGATCCCAGAAACTTGCAACAGTTGGCTATGACATCTGTATATGTGCAATTTTGTCATTTGAAGCATTATGATATGACAAGTGAATTAAAAGCTGCAGTAATGGGTTAAGAGAGATTGCAAGGGAAGCAGTTTTGACAAAAGTTTAACTATTGTGTTAATCACACGCAACCAAAGAAATTGGAACTTAGATTAAGGCTTTGATTAGTTAAGATACAGTCTATCCTAAGAGTAAAAGAAACAATCTCCATTGCGCTTTTTACTAAATAGAGAATTTCTCCAATAGGGAATAATTCTCTCTCCTATTATCTGATTTTTTTTTCCATTTAAAGTGTTTATTTTTCTATTATTTAAAAATTGTACACAATCAATGAATAAAACATAGAAAAATAGTGTTCCACCCCCATCATACTGCTACTTAAATGTTGGCACACTTTCACTTGGTTATACTATGCTCTGCATATAAATGCTGCATCCATCATTTTAAATGTTGAACATTATATTGTCTGCATTTTCTATGTGGATGGAACCATAACCTTTTTTTAAAAAAAAGATTTCCATTGATTTTTAGAGAGAAAGGGAGAAAGAGAAACATCTATGTGAGAGTGAAACGTTGATCAGCTGCCTCCTCCACACCTCCTACCCAGGATCTAGTCTACAACCCAGGTATGTGCCCTGACCAGGAATCAAACCAGCAGTCCTTCAGTGCAGGGGATAATGCCCTGTGCTCTAATAACTGAGCAACCGCGCCCCCCCCCCCCCAAAAAAAAAAAAACACGAAACAGCTGTACATATGTAGACTGCTGAGTTCTAATTATTTGAATTTATTTCTGCTTCAACTGGACCAAGTATCAGTGAATAGTGTGACCCCTTATTACTTGTCTGACCTTACTTCCTATAACTCTGCGCTTTGCTCACTTTGTTCTATCCATGCTGGCCTTCTTCCTGTTCTTCCAAAGCACCAAACACTCTTCTCAGGGCCTTTGAACTTGACATTTCCTTCGTCTTAAGTATTCTTTTTCTAGTTGTGTTCATGGTTTCTTCTATCAATTTCTTCAAGCCTTTTTAAATGTCACTGTGATGGTTAATTTTATGAGTCAACCTGAGGGGCTAAGGGATGCCTAGAGAGCTGTTAAAACATTACTTCTGGGCGTGTCTATGAGCATATTTCTGTAGGAGATTAGCATTTGACTCAGCAGACTGAATAAATGTGAGTGGGCACCATCCAAACTGTTGAGGTCCTAAATAGAACAAAAAGTTAGAGCAATGGTGCATTTGCCCTCTGCTTCAGCTGGGACATCCATCTTCTCCTGCCCTCAGACATCAATATTCTTGGTTCTCAGGCCTTCAGACTTAGAGGATTGTATAGACACGCCTGAGGACAACCCCACACCATAGTTATATTTGTATATACTTAATGGATTAGGGATCTGCATAAGATTTTATTTATTGCTGCTCCTTTAAAAATGATGGAAACATATTAACACTGGTAAGTCTTGAAAACTTTAGTGATTTATTTATTCATATATATTCTAGGTGTTGTATACATAATCAACAATAATTTAATTCCGAATCCAATGAAGCTTAGTTTCATGGGTGAGATGAATATTAAAGAAGCAAACACACAATAAAAAACTACAAGTGTAAGTAGTGTTGAAGATAACATTTTTTGTTGTTGTGATGTGAGTTGATTATTAAATTTATAATGAAATATTTGGGGCAGGGGTAAAATGGTATCACCAAATGTAAAAAAAAAAAGACTGAATTTGAATATTTTCTACAGAAAGACTGAAAAATCACTTTTTTTCAAAAACCTTATTCAAATGCATTTCAACATTGAATATAAGATACCTAATTATTTTTTAATAAAGTCCCACTGTGCAGAACAATGGAAATGTTACGACAAATAAGGTTTGTGGAAATGGAAGGTCTTTTTTTTTTTAATTTTTCTATGTCTGCAAACAGCTTTGAATGGAATTATTGGCTTGTGGAGAACTGACCATAATATGTGCTTTAGTTGTTTAATTCCTTTAAGAAATGTCATTGTCTTTAGGTTATTCTGTGGTGAGGCCAGAGTCTTTTCTGTGGTTTCATTTCTGAACAATGATGGGGACTGAAAGTTTTTGATTCTGGGAGCATAGAGCAAGCACCACCTTGGATCTAGTTGGGGCTAACACTGTGTCCGTCCTTATCAAGGGTCTTCTTTTTTTAAAAAAAAAATATATTTTTATTGATTTCAGAGAAGAAGGGAAATAGAGAGAAAGATAGAGACATCAATGATGAGAGAGAATCATTGATCGGCTGCCTCCTGCATCCCCCCACCCCCACTGGGGATCAAGCCTGCAACCCCGGCATGTGCCCTGACCAGGAATCAAACCTTGACCTCCTAGTTTGTAGGTTGACATTCAACCACTGCGACATGTTGGCTGGGTTCAAAGGTCTTCTTTATAAAAATCTTCAGGAGTAACAGGGCACAAGTTGTAAGTGTATAGTTCACAGAACTATGGCAAAGTAAACATACCTGTGCAACCAATTCCCAGGGAAAGAACTAGCACATTACTACAAATCCTGTTCACGCCCCCAACCCATCACTATTCCTGCCTCTCCAGGGTCATTACTACCTGGATATGTAACACTACACGGTCATTTCACTGTATAATATTCAACACTGTATATTCATTATCCCATATAATAAAGAATATGCAAATTGACCATCACTCCGCCACAAAGATGGCTGCACCCACAGCGGAGGTGGGGTTTCCATAACACAAGATGGCTGTGCCCACAGGGGAGGCAGAGTTCCTGTAACGAGCTTTAACGAGCAATCAGCAGGGACCTGGGGCTTGACAGGGGACCTCAGGCTGTGCCCCCTACCCTGGCACCAGGCCGGGGGACCTCAGGCCGTGCCCCCTGCCTGGCAGGGCTTGACGGGGGACCTCAGACTGCACCCCCTGCCTCAGCACCGGGCCAGGGGACCGGAGGCTGTGCCCCCTGCCCTGGTGCCGGGCCAGGGGACCTAAGGCCACACTCCCAGTCCCAGTGCCGGGCTGGGGGACCTGAGGCTGCGCCCCCCGCCTGGCGGGGCTTGACAGGGGACCTTAAGGTTCCCCCCCCTCACCCCAGTGCTGGGCTGGGGGACCTCAGGCTGCTCCCCTCAACCCGGGCCGGGGGACCTAAGGCCATGCCCCCCGCCCAGCAGGGCTTGATGGAGAACCTGAGGCTGCACCCTCCCTTGGTGGGGCTTGACAGGAGACCTGAGGCTGCACCCACTCCCAGTGGGGCTTGACAGAGGACCTGAGGCTCTGCCCCCCCTCCCGGCGCTGGGCCGGGGGACCTGAGGCTGCGCCCCCAGCCCAGCGGGCTTGACAAGGATGGGACCAGTCGGGTCTGGATCTAGCCCAATACGGGGGGGTGGGGGGGGCGGCCGGGTCTGGGTCTGGGTCTCACGCGATTTTGAGGTGCATGTGGGTGGGCGGGGACTTGACTCTGGGTCCCCTGGTGCACCCGGGACTCTGACAGAAGGAAGATTTTCCTATACATTTTACTAATTTTCTTTCATCTCTGACACTTCTATTATAGAGAAAGGGCAAATAGCAATATTAAAATATTTCCTCTAATTAATCCCCTTTTAATGTGCATGAATTCCATGCACCGGGCCACTAGTGTATTTATAATTCTGCATATTCATTGCATACAAATGAGCCATGTAGTATCTAATGCTTTGTGTCTGGATTTTTTTCTCTCAACATTATTTTTGTGAGATGTGGCCATGTTTTTGTATGGAGCAGGTGTTCACTTTTTATTATTATTGCTCTGTAGTATTCCATGGTGTGAATTTATTTATTTATCCATTCTATTCCTGATGGACATTGGGGCTGAATCCAGTTTGAGGATATCAAGAATAATGCTGTGATAAATATCATTCTGAAGAAATTTTAGTGATCAGATACTGAGTCTACATCTAGGAGTGTAATTGCTGGGCCTTGGTTCTGTCTATGTTCAGTATTGACAGATAATCCTATACAATAAAAGGCTAATATGCAAATCAACCGAATGGCGGAAGAACTGGTCACTATGACAGTGCACTGACCACCAGGAGGCAGATGCTCAATACAGGGGCTGCCCCCTGGTGGTCAGTGCACTCTCACAGGGGGAGCACTGCTCAGCCAGAAGCCAGGTGGTGGCAGGAGCCTCTTCCACCGCGGAGGCAGCGCTAAGAATGTCTGACTGCCGGCTTAGGCCCCTTAGGGGAGCGGACCTAAGCTGTCAGTTGGACATCTCCTGAGGGCTTCCAGACTGCAAGAGGGTGCATGCAGGCTGGGCTGATGGGACCCCCCACCCCCTCCTCCAATGCATGAATCTTGTGCACCAGGCCTCTAGTATTAAATAACTTTCCAAAGTGGTTGTACTCATTTTTATTCCTGCAGGCAATATTTAGAAATTCCAGTTTAAATTCAAGAATGGGCAATCTTTCAAATTTTAGCCATTTTGTCAGAAAAAATAATCTCATTTTAATAATGTTTCTTTAGGCAATCACTTTTTGCTTTGTTAGCTAATTTTACATCCACATACAATAGTTGTACATAAATGTCATAAGTCACTACATACAACTTCATACTCTAAAAGTTTTAGTCATCACCACTTCTGACTTTCCTACATTGTCTTCCACATGCAATAATATATAGTAATAATAATAATAATAATAATAGATGAAGTCTGTTGAAGGCTTACTATATGCCAGACACTATTTATTTCTCTTAAGATTATTTAATTAATTTGTTCCTCATAGCATCACAAGGAGATAGATTCTAGCATTATCTTCTTTTTACAGGGTCCAGAACTGAAGCCCAGATAAATAAATTAACAAGTTAGTAACTGGTGACACTTGGGTTAAGCCATAAGCAGTTCAAGTTCAGAGCCCTTGCTAAAGAATATTTTGCATTACCACGTACTCATATGTAGTAGAAAATCCAGCATCCTCCCATCATCCCCAAAAGTTCTTGGAGGCTTATATTTTGTCCCTATTCATGTCTTTCTCATATGGCTGGCTGCTGATGAGTAGATACTGCCACTCTTAATTTTTCTATCTGTCCTACGCTCCTATAAGCTGGGTGTGACCTGCAGCATGTTTTCCTTAAAATATCCCAGGAAATGCATTATATTGATTGAAGAGAGTTATGTCACATCATAACAAGGCTATTAATATAAAATTCAATATAATGTTTTCATGTACCTAAAATCCTATTGCCAGGCAGAACAATGAGCATTTGTCACTGGCTGTCTTCTCCGCAGGTCCTCGTACTGATGCCATTTTACTGTTTCTCTTCATCCTCTCCTTCGTATTTTCCTCTCATCTCTCCAAAATATTACTCAACCCCAATATAAGCATTGTAGAGCCTCTTAGCACTATTGAATTACCGTAGAAAACTTTTTTAAAAGCTTCTTGTTTGGTTATATTGAACTATTTAGTTCTTTGATCTGATTTCTTGGCCTTTCAGGCATCCTCGAGAACCCTCTGTTTTCTCAGCTATAATGGATGGTCATGGAGTTTGTTGATATTGTAGCCTTTTATCAACCTGATAAAATACCTTTTTTTTTTTTAAATTCTCACCCGAGGCTATTTTTTTAATTTATTTTTAGAGAGACAGAGTGGAAGGAAGGGATGGATGCAGAGGAAGAGACAGAGAGAGAGAGAAATATAGATCTTAGAGAGACACATGGATTGGTTGCCTCCTACACACGCCCTGACTGGTGCCAGGGATTGAATCTGCAACCCAGGTATGTGTCCTTGACCTTAAATAGAACCCGTGACCCTTTGGTGCATGGGCCAACACTCTAACCACTGAGAAACACTGGCCAGGGCTGATCAAATTCTTAATTATGGCCTCTTTGTGTCTGCCTTTTATTTATTTATTTTTATATTATTTTTAAAATATTTTTTTATTGACTTCAGAGAGGAAGGAAGAGAGAAAGGGAGAGAAACATCAGTGATGAGAGAGAATCATTGATTGGCTGCCTCCTGCACGCCCCACACTGGGGACCGAGCCTGCAACTTGAGTATGTGCCCTGACCGGGAATTGAACTATGACCTCCTGGTTCATAAGTCGACACTCAACCACTGAGCCATGCCCACCGGGCTATTATTTTATTTTGTTTCTCATGTCAGATGGCTAATGTGCTGAAGTCCTAACAAGGTTTGTGGGAGGCTCATCTCACACAAGAGTGTGAACACCCAATCATCATGTTTAGGAACTACAAAAGGATCATGTTTGTCTCTTTTTTAGTATCAGAAAACTTGGATTTGCTCGGTGAAAACAGCTGCTGTAACAAACACCCCTCCAAATGCATAAAGGCTCCAATACAAGAGACATTTATCTCTTACCCTTTCGAAACCCCTAATAGATGCTCCTGATTGGTGAGCTCCACAGGGCGATACAGGTGTCTAGGTTTCTCTACTCCAGAGCCCTGCTACCTTCAACACATAGCTGCTCAGATTTCTATCCTTTTTGGCATCAACTCAGGGGAAGGAGACAGAGCATGGAGGATGAGAGCTGGGAGATTTTTATGAACCAAGCACATCTGACCACAAACATCCTGGGAAAGGTATTCGGCTGCAGGTCCTGGAAGGAGAGGAGATGGGTCTGATGATGCCTGGTAGTTTCTGCCCCTGAGCCACGTGGAACTCTATTCTCCTCTGGAAACAAATCTAGTCTCCATCATTCTGACATGTTGTTAGTAAACATGTTTGATGAAACACAGAACAGGAATGCATCTACCAAATAGATTTTTGGCAGCTTCACTTGCAATGAGACTAGGAGGACAAGCAGAGGTCAAGGTTCATAGGGCCCGAACGAGGAAAAGAGGAAAAAGAAAAGTAGTGTACCTGTATCACTGGCCTAGGGCAGTGATGGCAAACCTTTTGAGCTCGGCGTGTCAGCATTTTGAAAAACCCTAACTTAACTCTGGTGCCGTGTCACATATAGAAATTTTTTGATCTTTGCAACCATAGTAAAACAAAGACTTATATTTTTGATATTTATTTTATATATTTAAATTCCATTTAACAAAGAAAAATCAACCAAAACAATGAGTTCACGTGTCACCTCTGACACGCGTGTCATAGGTTCGCCATCACTGGCCTAGGGTATTAGGTTGCATTAACCATGTCTATTTATCAATCCTTCATGTTCAATGCACTCAACAAAGAATCCATACTTTGGCATTTTTTTCCTGTGAGAAATGAAGTAGGAAGGATATGATTTCACAGATAGGGAACCTGGGATTTCAGAAAGGTTGAAGTCATGCAATAAGGAATTTGGGCAGTTATGTGAACTTCCTTGTTCATTTGATGTTACTGCTAAACACCCGCACTTGGGGTTTGAGGGTGGGGTTATGCTTGTTGCTCCCACCTCCCTCTTTCCCCCTATCGCTTATGCTCTTTGCTGCAAAAGCTGGCTGGATTGGCCTCCAAAAACGTTTATGAGACAGGATTGACATTTTTCCATTGTTTTCCAAAACTATTGCTATTTGGAGCCTGCTGGTAAACTGGCCAATTGTGTTCCCATTAAATGATATTTTCTGTCTTTTCCATTTCTATGTTTACTCTCAGATCATGAGTCTCTGGCTTACAGACATTCACTCTTCCTCAAATTATTAGAGGCCGGGGCAATAAGCAGAAGCAAATAGAAAGTGACATGTGTTTTTACTTATAGATGCTGGAATTTTCTCCTCACTCCATTTATTGACTGTTCATAATGGTAGGGAAAACAAAGGGATGATTTCAAGGTTTAAACTACATGTTGGTAAGAATAAATATTACTGATGGATATTAATCTAATATTTACCTATATACATTCTTATGTGGGAAATATTTCTCCATATTAAATGGAGAATGGGGAAATCTGTGATAGGTTTCATTGTGATGAAGAAAGATTGGTCATCTAGGAATTAACAAATCACTCATTTTTATTTCAAAAGCAATTAGCTAAGAAGTTAAATATTGGTTAAACAGAAAAAAATGTGAAGTCAGTGCCACAGTTAGAGCTGTGCCCCTGGCACCTTACAGTAGTGTGATACTGAGCGAGTTGTTTAACCTCTTTGCATCTCACTTTTCTCATCTGTAATAATAATAGTCATCATTGTCGGTAACATCATTACCTCTCAGGTTATTTGAATGATTATGAGTTATAGACATAAAATGCTTAGCACAAGGCCTTGGCACAAATTGCCTACCCTTTAACAGGAAAAGTGATATCCTCACTAATAGATTCTAATCTTGTATAAGTCATCATCCCTCACTCCCCAACATCCACATACACATATAACAAACACACAGTAGGCAACAATACACGTACATTAGTGTTTGGTGTATATCCAACCATGCTTTTATCTCTATGCACATATACATGTACATGTGCATATTCATATATTATTTATATGCTTTTTTATTTAATAAAAATTAAAATGAGATCTAAATAGCAATCCTGTACTATAATTTGATTTTTTCCTCCACTTCATGATTTTTAGCCTTTGTTCTATTATAATTATCTATTTTTAATTTTTTTTCTCAGGATTCTATTGTATAAATGTTCCATTTACTTAACCAGTCTTCTACTGAAAGACATTTGGGTTATTTTTATGGAAGCTTTTTGATGACTGCTTCAATTTCTTCCATAGTTATTGGCCTGTTGAGATTTTTAGATTCTTCCTGATTGAGTTTTGGAATGTTGTATTTTTCTAGGAATTTGTCCATTTCCTCCAGGTTGTCTAGTTTGTTGGAGTAGAGCAGTCCATAGTATTTTTTAATGATCATTTGTATTTCTGTGGGGTCTGTTGTTATTTCGCCTCTATCGTTTCTGATTTTGTTTATTTGGGTCCTCTCTCTTTGCTTCTTGGTGAGTCTGGCTAGAGGTTTGTCAATCTTGTTTATCCTTTCAAAGAACCAGCTCTTGGTTTCATTGATTTTCTGTATTGTTTTTTTGGTCTCTATGTCATTTATTTCTGCTCTAATCTTTATTATTTCCTTCCTTCTGCTCACTCTGGGGTTTTCTTGTTGCTCTCTTTCTAATTCTTTGAGTTGTAGAGTTAGATGATTTACTACCATGTTTTCTTGTTTTTTGAGATAGGCCTGTAGAGCTATAAACTTCCCTCTCAAGACTGCTTTCATTGTGTAGACATTTGGGTTATTTTTAAATGTTCACTTTACCACATAAAATAGTAAAAATCCCAATTTTGACATATTCAAGGAAATGTAATGATGCAGAAGTCATAGATGCCAATCTCTGTCAAGGTCATTTGTTGTTATTTTAAGGGTGTGGACACGGCACCCAATGGCAATAGTACTTGTTCAAAGTCACATCCTATATAATAAAAGGCTAATATGCAAATCGACCAAAAGGCGGAACGACCTGTCACTATGACACGCACTGACCACCAGGGGGCAGACGCTCAATGCAGGAGCTGCCCCCTGGTGGTCAGTGCACTCCTGCTCCCCCTGAGGAGCAGGTCTAAGCCATCAGTTGGACATCCCCTGAGGGCTCCCAGACTGTGAGAGGGCACAGGCCAGGCTGAGGGACCCCTTCTCCCCAAGTGCACAAGTTTTGTGCAATGGGCCTCTAGTATCTAATAAGTGCTGATATGAGACTCAAACCCAAGTTACCCCCTATCTTTCAGGACAGCAAGTAGGGGGAGTTATTGGGAAAGGTACTGGTCTTGGAAGTATTTTGATCTTAGAAACTAGGGGTCAGAGATGGAATGTGACTCACCCAGGATCACACAGCCAGCAAGTGACAGATGACCAAGATTCTTTCCTTGACCAAACTCTAGCCAGACTCCCCTGAACCCTCTTCTTGACTAGGCCTAAACCTTTGTCTTTAAAGACTTTAATAAAAACACCAACATAGTTTCTAACAGCTCAAGGCCACATCCTTAGGACGACCCTAACCTCCCTTAAAGTGCCTGCCTAAGAAAACTAAAGGTTCCCATTTTTCACTTCCCTGACTCAATCCCCTGCCTGTTCCTTATTCTCTTTTGAAAACATTCAGTCACTTCCATACAATTCAAAGTTCAGTTCAGTTCATGCTGGACTCTTTTCCCATTGCAATGATTAATCCTTACCACTTTAACTACTGTCTGGCTTTGTTTACCTTTAACATGGAACAGGGCTGTTCTAGAACCCAGATTGCCCTTTCTAATCATGAACTCTTCCATGAATCCCAGGATTTTACCTTTGAGGGAATTAAAAGCAACCCAGGACACTGCTGTAATGCTGACTAAGTCCAGTGACTCGGGTTGCTGGGAAGCTCTTTGTTTTCTCTTTTTCCTCTCTGGAAAGTGAAAGCTTATCCCTGTGACTGATAGTTTCTATCCCTCTTGGCAGCAAAAACAGAAAAGATCATGGGCAGCTTCTACTGTGTTTGCTGTGACACCTATCTAAATATATCCGCCATGGTCTGCCAGGTTCCCTGGATTTTCCACATTAGCTCAACCTTTTCGGCGTCAGAGGCTCTTTATCATAGGCACTCATTAGGTCTTTTAAAAAACATAAATGGCCCCAGACTGTTTTGCTCAGTGGTTGGAGCATCAGCCCACAGACTGAAAGGTCCCGAGTTCAATTCCGGTCAAGGACACATACCTTGGTTGCAGGTTTGATTCCATCCCCCCAAGGGAATGTATGCAGGAGGCAACCAATCGATGTGTCTCTTTCACATTGATGTTTCTCTGTCTATCTCCCTCCCTTCCACTCTCTCTAAAACTCAATGGAGAAAATATCCTCGGGTGAGGATTAACAAACAAAACAAAAAACCCATAAGTGTATAACATTAGTTTTGGACAGCAGGATGGGAAGGAAATGGGCAGAGGGTAATTACTTTTGATGGAGAAGAAGAAAGGAATTTGAATTTTTGGATAGAATGAGAAGGAATGTCATGGGCAGCCAAAGTTGTAGATTACTTGTCTAGGTAAAGGGATTGTCAAATGACAAAGGAGATTTCTCTATGTATATCAGCCTTACCCTATATAATCCTATATAATAAAAGCCTAATATGCTAAGTGTCCAGTGTCCATTCAACCAATCAAAGCATAATATGCTAATGATATGCTAAGATCACTCAACTGCCCACTATGATGTGCACTGACCACCAGGGGGAAGACACTCCAGCCAGTAGGTTAGCTTGCTGCTGGGGTCTGGCCAATCAGGACTGACCGAGACGGGTCAGACATGCCTTTGAGCCCTCTCATGGTCCCTCCCCAGCTGGCCAACCTCCCATGTCCCTCCCCAGCCTTGATCATGCACCAGTGGGGTCCCTTGGCCTGGTCTGTGCCCTCTCACAATCTGGGACCCCTCGGGGGATGTCAGAGAGCCAGTTTCAGCCCGACAGCGGAACAACTGGTGGCTATAACACACACTGACCACCAGGGGGCAGATGCTCAATGCAGGAGCTGCCCCCGTTGGTCAGTGCACTCCCACAGCGGGAGTGGCACTCAGCCAGAAGCCAGGCTCATGGCTGGCGAGCACAGCGACAGTGGCAGGAGCCTCTCCCGCTTCCGCAGCAGTGCTAAGGATGTCCGACTGACGGCTTAGGCCTACTCACCACCAGGAATGGGTCTAAGCCGTCAGTCAGACACCCCCTGAGGGCTCTCTGACTGCAAGAGAGCGCAGACCAGGTTGAGAACACACCCCCCCCCAAAGTGCACAAATTTCATGCACCGGGCCTCTAGTTGAGATATAATTCACACACCATGTAAATTACCCATTTAAAGTATACAAGTCAATGGTTTTTAGTATTTCACAGAGTTGTGCAACCCAATAAATTTTAGGCCATTTTCATTATGCCAAAGAGACCATTTTACCCATCAGCATTTACTCCCCATTTTCCCCAACCCCTTCCAGCCTTAGGCAACCACAATCTCCTCTCTGTTTCTACAGATTTTCAGGAAAGGAGGTTTTGTTTGTTTTACCATTTGACCATTTTTAAGCGTACAACTCAATAGCACTGAGCACAATCACACTGTTGTGCAATCATCATGACCATCCATCTCCAAAACTTTTTCCTTCTAAAATTGACATTCTATCCCCATCTATAATAATAAAAGCGTAATATGCTAATTAGACCAGAAGTCCTTCCAGACGACCTTCCAGATGAAGCAGGGGCTGTGAGGGCTAAGGCAAGCCGCTGCAGCTACAAGGGCCCAGCCCCTTGCAGGAATTTCATGCATCTGGCCTCTAGTTGAACAATAATTTCCCCTCCCCTTCCCCTGCAGCCCCTGGCAGCTACCTTTCTATTGTTTGTTTCTGTGAATTTGACTACTCCAGGTACATCATGTAAGTGGGGTCATACAGAATCTGTTCTTTTCTGACAGGCTTATTTCACTTGGCATCATGTTTCAAGTGTTATTTATGTTGTAGCATGTATCAGAATTTCTCTCCTTTTTAAGGTTGGATAATATTCCACTGTATGTATATGCTACATTTTGTTTATTTCTTTGTCTGTCAATACACACTTGGGTTGCTTTCATCTTTTGCTTTTGTGAATAAAGCTCTGAACATGGGATCCGCTTTCAATTCTTGTGGGTGGATAACCAGAAGTGGAATTGTTGGATTATATGATAATTGTACGCTGTTTTTTTTATTGTTTGTTTTTGTTTTTTAATATATCTTTATTGATTTCAGAGAGGAAGAGAGAGGGAAAGAGAGATAGAAACATCAATGATGAGAGAGAATCATTGATCAGCTGCCTCCTGCACATCCCCCACTGGGGATCAAGCCTACAACCCAGGCATGTGACCTTGACTGGAATGGAACCTGGGACCCTTCAGTCTGCAGGCAGTCACTCTATCCATAAAGCCAAACCAGCCAGGACTATGCTCAGTTGTTTTAGGAATTGCTATACTTTTTTCTACAAAGGCTGCATCATTTTACGTTCCTACCAGCAATGCAAAAGGGTTCCAATTACTCTACATCTTCATCCTTACTAACAAACACTTACGTTCTGTTGTTGTTTTTTAAATAATAGCCATCCTAATGGGTGTGAGGTGGTATCTCATTATGGTTTTAGTTTGCATTTCCCTAGTGACTAGTGATATTGATCATCTTTTCATTGTGCTTATTGGCGATTTCTATATCTTTGGAGCAGTGGTCGGCAAACTCATTAGTCAACAGAGCCAAATATCAACAGTACTTCTTCAAAATAGACTTGCCCAGGCCGAAAACCGACTTCTGCGCATGGGCCACAAAGTTTCAATCGCACTGTTCATGCGCCCGCATGTGGTATTTTGTGGAAGAGCCACACTCAAGGGGCCAAAGAGCCGCATGTGGCTCGCGAGCTGCAGTTTGCCGACCACGGCTTTGGAGAAATGGCTATTTGATAGAGTGTTGGGTGGGATGAGGGTGACTGCAGGTTGGATGGTCAAAAAATTCTCTAAGGAGAATTTAAGCTGAGACCTGAATGACGATAAAAAGGCATCAGCCCCGAAACAACCAGAGGAAACTGTTCCAGAATAAGAGAAACTGAGAAGGCCAGAAGCAGCGACGGGCTTGGCATGATTAAGGAATGGAAATAAGGCCAGGGATTCTGGAGCGGAAGGGCCAGGGTGGGCATGGGCCAGGTCTTACAGGACCCAGCAGGCATTGTAAGGCTTTTGAACATAATCTGTGCACCAGGAGAGTCACAGAAGGGTGTTGAGCAGGAGAGTGAACTCATATGATAAAAATTTTTAATAGATCATGCTGACTGCTGTGTCAAAAATAGACCATGCAGGGCAAGAGTAAAAGCACCAGACCCGTTCAGAAGCTCTTGACGATGTCATCCAGGTTGAACTTGAGAACGGCTTGGTTCAGGCTGAGGCAGTCGAAACAGAAGAGGGGAAGCTTGGGATTCGGTGTTGGAGGTGGACCTGAAGGTTGCTTTGATTGTGATGAGGTGACTGCAGAGGGCTTGGACAGAAATGCCACGATCAGACAAGAAAGAGTTCTCTAAGGCAATGAGCCCCTTCCCTCCTCAAATGGCTTCTGGGGGACACTGACGAATAACGATGATGTGGCTTTGAAAGAGATCAAGAACTTGAAACACTACGCGAAGGAATCACAATTCTGCGGGCAATGAGGAGGAATTAAAGGTTTTTAAAACAAAACAGTGATGGGAACCAAGCTGTGCTCTTAGGTCTTATCACCACCGGGTCAATTCATAGACTTAACAATAAGGAAGATGAGTCCCAATTGTGTGAGCATGTGCGTGCGTGTACACATGTGTGGTTAAGCAGGGAAAGTGAGAGCAATTTGAACAGGAAAGCCAGCAGACTTCTTCAGAGGTTAATTTACTTCTCTGTTTATGGATATCGCTATGGTGATGCAAGAAAGCTAGCCAAGAGGACAGAGAACAGTTGACTCTCTCTGCATTTAATAATCTGATTTTATGTAAGACATTGAGAAAGAATGCAATAACTCAGGGCTTTTGCTGAGAGCATTAAAAGAAACCAGATGAGGCTGAGCTCACATCCTCCCCAGCCACACCAGTGCCCCTCCTCGGGGGCGGGGTTTCAGGCCCAGCTGTCCTGGCACTACCCTGCCTGACATTTGGAGGAACTCGCCCTGCATGTTGCCCCCTCTCTCCCTGCTGCTCCTTCAAACCACAATGTTGCAAGCACTCCACAACGTGAAATAAAACCAAGGAAATAGGAAAGGAAGTCTGCCTATAAAAGGGGTTTGCAAAAGGAGGCTGGTTTCATTGGTGGATGGAAGCTTCTCCCCGCTGGAGAATTAGCTATACGGCCCTGAGCATGGGTCCCAGAGAAGCTGTAGATTTTTATTTAGTTTTGGATTTTTCCACTTTTTTTCAGGAAGTCAGTGTTCAGAAGCTGGTGGTCAAGGTATTTCTCTCTCCACCCCCCCTAATTAGAAACACATTCTTTCTGTTGTTGTTCAGGACAAAAAAAAACACACCATGAAGTTTTCACTTTTCTCAGTATCAGCATAAGGTTGTCTCTCTACATGGATTTTTTAAATATGAGCTATAAAAATGAAAAGAGACCTCTCATCATTCTGAGTTATAAACCCTGGGCATCCTTGATGTTTTTTAGTAATACCTTTACTCATCCCACAGTTTTTGAGCACCTGCCACACACCAGACACTTAGTAGGAGCTAAGAATATAGAGATGAGTAGATGGCCCCTTCTCTAACTACCACAATAACAGTACTGAGAACGATGGCCGGTATCTTTTACTCTTTGCTATGTACATGCCATTGTGGTAAGTCTGTTCCATGCATTGCCTCACTTTAGCCTCCCAGCAATCATACAAAGTATTAGTATTACCCTAATTGCTTAGATGAGGAAGCTGGGGCATTATTGCCTGGCACAGAAGCTCAGTGACAATTGGGCATTATGTGTGGTATGATTTGAGGAGTCACAAGAAAGGCCACTGGCATTCCAAAAGAGCAGAGCCTAGATACTTAGTTCCTTAGTGTTAACAGTGAGGTAAGAATTACCAGTCATCAGACTGGTGCAGCCACTGTGGACAGTATGGAGTTTCCTCAAAAAATTAAAAATGGAAGTCCCGTTTGACCCGGTAATCCCACTTCTAGGAATAGATCCCAAGAATCAGAAGCACCAATCAGAAAGGATATATGCACCCCTATGTTCATAGCAGCACAATTTACCATAGCTAAGATTTGGAAACAGCTTAAGTGCCCATCAGCAGATGAGTGGATTAAAAACCTGTGGTACATCTACACAATGGAATACTACGCTGCTGTGAAAAAGAAAGAACTCTTACTATTTGCAACAGCATGGATGGACCTGGAGACCATTATGCTAAGTGAAATAAGCCAGTTGGAGAAAGATAAATATCACATGATCTCATTAATTTGTGGAATATAATGAACTACTTAAACTGATGAACAAAAATAGACCCAGAGTCATAGAAGCATCAAACAGACCATCAAACCTCAGAGGGAAGGCAGGGTGTGGCGGGGGAAGAGATCAACCAAAGGACTTGTATGCATGCAAAGAAGCATAACAAAAAGACACAGACAGTAGAGGGGAGGGGACATGTGCTGGGGAGGGGGGCGCGGAGGAGCGGCCGGGGAGACGTCAATGGGGGAAAAAGGAGACATGTGTAATACTTTCAACAATAAAGAATTTAAATTTAAAAATAAATAAATAAATAATAACCATAAAAAAAAGAGTGTTGCACCTGTACAGGGCATGGAAGCTTCCTACCCTTTCCCCATTCCTTGCCCTGTGTGTGCATCTCTTCCACCTGTCTGTTCCTGACTTATGTCCCTTTTATAATAAACCAGTGATCTAGTGAATAAATGGGTTTCCTGAGTTCTTTTAGCTGCTCTAGCTATTAATCAAACCAAGGAGGGGTCATGGGGACTCTGATCTATAGACAGTCAGTCAGAAGCACAGGGAACAACCAGGGCTGGAGGCTGACATCTGAGGCGCGTATAGGGGGAGCGGGCTCTTGTGGGAGTGAAGCCTTAACCTGTGGGAGCTGAAGCTGTCTCCGGGGAGGTAGTGTCAGAATCCAGCTGAGTTGTTAGAACACTCAGCTGGTGTCTAGAGCATGGCCTGGGGTGTGGGGCAAACCCCCTCCCCACATTAAAATTGATACCAGTGTTATCGGCGGAAGTGGAGTTCTTGGGATGCTGCGAAGAAAAGAATTTCCTGTGGCCCCAACGGGAGGATGGGGTTTTGTGGAAAGCTTTATTGACCATGTGAAATTAAGGGGGTCCTCCCCCCCAAGGTCCCATCTCCGTCTGTCTTGCCCTGGAAGAAGTCCAACCATGTCTTCAGCGAGGCCAGATACCATCACAGCCAGAGAATCTGCCGCTATGGCCAAGCAGTGTGGGTGGTTTGTGTTCTGTTTCTTTTCTGTTTATTTGGGGCGGCGGGGGGCAGGGGGAGCCTCTATTTATAAAATATTCTCCATCTTAATATTTGTTGTTGCTGTTGTTGTTAAAGTGCCCAGGATGTTTCAGACCCTCAGTGAATTATGACTAACATGAGGTCTGATTATTCACACGTGGGGGGAAGAGCAGGCTCGTGTAACCTACACAGGGCTGCCCCCTGGGGGCCAGAAGAACAAGCCCCTTCCTGCAGGGAGTGGAGTCTCTGAGGTTTTAAAATGCTGGTGAGAGTTCCCTTCAGGCTTGGTTGGCACCTCAGAAAACTTTAGTAATGGCATTCTATTGGGCTCTTTTATGGTTTTTCTGTGCATTAGTTTTGTTGTTGTTTTTTTAAAATCTCTTAGCTGGCTAGATTCAGTTATTGCCAAAAGACTAACTAAGAAATTAATAGGTGTTCCTTTTTTTTTTCTATACTTTATTGATTTTTTATGGAGAGAAAGGGAGAGGGATAGAGAGTTAGAAACATCGACGAGACAGAAACATCGATTAGCTGCCTCCTGCACACCCCCACTGGGTATGTGCCTGCAACCAAGGTACATACATGCCCTTGACCGGAATCAAACCTGGGACCCTTGAGTCCGCAGGCCGACACTATATCCACTGAGCCAAACCGGTTAGGGCAATAGG
Organism: Myotis nattereri; assembly: GCF_964212035.1. NCBI lineage: Eukaryota > Metazoa > Chordata > Mammalia > Chiroptera > Vespertilionidae > Myotis > Myotis nattereri. Next base: position 87,285,059 of record NC_138080.1, read on the forward strand.
TGTTTCTTAACGAAAGCTAATAAAGAAGAAAATGACAAAATTGCCCATAATCCCAGCACCAGAGAGAACATTTCCATTAAAACCCTTCATCTTTATTCTCTGTGTGGATATACATGCCTATTTACATAAAATTTATTTTAAAATGGAATTATTCTAAACAAACTGCTTTGTAGCTTACTTTGCAATGCCATATGGTATCTTAGAGACATAGAATTTTCAAATTTCGTGCAGAACTTTTCTATTTTCTATCCCAAGTAATGCTAGAAATGAATGCTCTCAGTTTGGAGTAGGTGGTATGATGGAATGAATGCCAGCCATTCAGACTGAAATGTGCATATGAATCACCTGGGGATTGTGTTAAAATGCAGATTCTGATTCAGGAGGTCTTTATGTCAATGCATGTTTTTTTTCTGTGCATTACTTTTCTTATCCCTTAGCTGCACTGCTGCAGTTCTAACATGATCCCTGGGATGTTGCCATCCGTGGCCTACACTTTGAGAAACACACAAGTGTGGTGGAAAGAACCCCAATCTAGGAGTCAAAAACATGTCTCCAGGTTTTGGCCATGGATTTGGGGGAATTTTTAAACCTCCTAACTTTAGTTTTCTTGTATAAAGAAGGGATCATAGCAATCTTAAAATGCTTAGCATAAAATATGGATTTATTGCTGGAGTCATGTTTTGTGTGTATAGTTACATGGGAGTGTAGTTGATTCGAAATCAGATCATCATAGAAAAGCTAGATGAGGAGAGAAGCAGAACTCTTATTTCATATCCCCTATTCCCCCTCCCACTTCACCAAAAGAATAAATTTGCTACCAATATAGAAAAGAATGTTTATTGAATGACTTTGGTGCTTAAAGAAGCCCTAGGCACTGGATTTAGAGAATGTTACAAAAACAAGACAACAGGCCCCCAATGCAGTCACTTAGGCTGAGCCCTGCACCACCAAACCAAGAGTTACTTACAGTTTTGGCTTCTTTAGAAATGGCATCTTACAATCAGGACCCTCCCGATCAGCATGAGCCAGGTAATCTGCCTGGTGGACCCTAGCCCCCTAAAGACAGGAACCTGCCATGACCAGCATGTGTTCTGTCTATTAACGTCCCTGTTCTCACTCCCTTCTGGCTATAAAAACCTTTCATTTTATACAGCTCCTCGACAATCCTTCTGTCTGCCAGATTGGATGCTGCCCTATTTGAATGCATTTTTGCTTATAAATTTTAATATGCCTCAGTTGATCTTTTAATAAGAGATAAGTGGATGCATGTTGCCTTTTCAAAGTACTTAATAAAAAGGGACCTATGCCCTGGCCGGTGTGGCTCTGTCAGTTGAGTGTCCATCATCACAGGCACCAAAAGGTTATCAGTTAGATTCCTAGTCTGGGCATAGGCCTGGTTGCAGGCTGGATGCCCAGTAGGGGGCATGCAAGAGGCAGTCAATCAATGTATCTCTATCACATCATTGTTCCTCTCTCTCTCCTCCCCCCTCCTCTCTCCCAAATCAATAAAAACATATTTCAAACAATAAAAGGGACCTATAACTCAAATGTGACCGGATCCCCTAGCACAGCCTCTGTTCGCCCATTACCAGCTTGAAGTCAATTCAATTCTTTTACAGATATACTAACATCTCCAATAGATGTCCAAAGTTCACAAAACCCACCTTTTCCATTTCTGTTTTTTCCCTGTTTTCTGTCTAGGTGCCAGACATGTCCTTTCTCTCCCCCAAATCTCCTTTTCTATGGCCTCCCCATCTTGCAGGCTTCAATTTCTTTTCCCTCCCAGATCGTCCTCCTGGACCCTCCTCATTCCTTTCCTTAGGATGTTCTTGGCCGCTCTAGTTTGTATCTTCACATGCATTTCTCTGCTCACAAGAGGCCCCTCCCCAGGAGTCTGGTGGGACCTTTTGTTTTGTTTTTCTTGATATGATCATTATCACTTGAATTTTATGTTTGCATGGCTTCAAGAGCAGGGGAGTATAGAATGAGACTTTTGCATTTTTCTTTTCCGCTAAGGAACTTGCCAGCTATATCATCTTGTAACTCCTGATAATACTTTTTTTTTTTTTTTCAATAGGCTTAATCACAGCTTGGCCTCCCTTACAAAGTTAGAAGCAAAGGAGCATGATTGTCCTGGGAGAAAGTCTAACTGTACAACCAGGGGTCCGGCTGCCTGTCACTACTGCAGCCAATTAAGCAGAGACAGGGCTGAATCATATACGAGCGTTTATTCCAGTAATGCCGGCAGCGTGGGAGAGCAGCAGGCCATCCACAAAAATCTGCTCTGCCTCTCCCCATAAACCCGCTGCTTATATAGGGCGACCACCACAAATTAAGCGGTTAGCATTCTTTACATAGGCAAATAAACTTTTGAGAGACATACTTCTTATTTTAAAAAGACATCCACTAACAGTTTCAGGTGTGTTTTCTAGCTTTTCTGTGATAAGGGTCAAAAGTAGGCAAAGTCAGATTAATTAATATTTCAGTATACATTTATTTCAAAATACCTAGATACTTAATCATTTCTACTAGTTAAACCAGCAGGACTCCAAAGTTGTAAGTTACCAAGGACTTTACTATATTTTTTTTCTTTTCTTTACAAAGTGGGAGTGGCCCCTGTAGGGCACTTCTGCAGCTCGGACTCTTTGGGGAGAAAAGCTTGGGGGTTAGAAGATTTATTTCCTGTAGTTGTCTTTCCGAGTAGACTGTACCAACATGAAAGCTTGCATATAAGGAGAGATCATACCCTATTTCAAAACAGAAACAACCTGTCAAGTAAGTAGATGAGTATCCCCAAAGCGGGCACTGGGACATTAGCCTTAGTCCAGGGGTCCTCAAACTACGGCCCGTGGGCCACATGCAAATACAAATATTGTATTTGTTCCCGTTCTGTTTTTTTACTTCAAAATAAGATATGTGCAGTGTGCATAGGAATTTGTTCATAGTTTTTTTTTAAACTATAGTCCGGCCCTCCAACGGTCTGAGGGACCGTGAACTGGCCCCCTGTTTAAAACGTCTGAGGACCCCTGCCTTAGACTCCGAGCCGTTGGAAAAAGCGGAGCCCAACAAAGCATGCCATGGCCACATCAGGGTGGTTTTTCTCTTCCTTTTTTCCTCTTAGCCAAGCAGAGCTGAATAGATGAGCTCTTGGCAAGCTCATCGTGTCTATTATGTTCTCACCATTATTTAAACAAAAAATATTCCCTGGGGTCCAAGTCAGAGGGACAGGACACGGGAAGGCTCTTTACCAGTTGGCTGGAGGGTTCCTCCCATTTCACAGGTCTTTCTTGTTCCCTGAGGACCCTTCAGGTGTGGAAAGCTCACCAAGGAGTAGACGGACCTGGCCTTGTCTGGGAAGGGACAGCCAGCCAGTCCCCGTTGCCCCTTTGCAGATGTCTTGACTCTTTGGGCTATTTTCTATTGCTACTCAAATAAATTTAATTAAAAGAAAGGCAGATGAAAACCACACCGTTGAGCACTAGGGGCCAAAAAGGAGTCACGTGCAGGTTTTTCACAAGGTCAAGTGTGATCAAGTATGGAGGAGGGACATGGGGGAGCTGCTAGTGTTTTCCCAGCAGAGAGGGATAGGTGCTGAAAGATGCTGGCTCTGCAGCGTGAGCCTCAGATTCCAGGAATTACCCAAGTGATGCTGGAAGATGGCCTAACCTGGCAAGATTTAAATTCTTCATCTGTAAATGGGGAGAATAATGATAGTATTTTCATCGCATGGACCGTAGGGTTCAATGAAATACTGTGTGCAACATGTTTATGGGCACATTTTGAGCTTTTATTAAACTCTTGCTCTTACAATGAGAGTTGGGGATAGATTTATGGAGGGAGGTGGTCGTGGGTCTTGGAAGGGAGAAAAATTATAGAAAGCTTCAGGCTGGAGTCCAGGGATTCATGAGTTTTGGAGACTAAAGGCACCTGAAATTTATCTTTTCACTCTAGGGTACAGTTAGTAAAAATTTTACAAAGCTGAAAAGTCTTAAGTAAGCTACACTGGTTTAACACGTAGACATTTGGTTACAATTTCCCAAATCACATTCCCACAGAATAATAGGAATTTTTTAAAGCTGCCTCCCCAAATGCTGTAAAAAAAAGGGGGGGGAGGGGAGGTTCTTTGGTTAAATATATTTTAAAAGCTCAGACTACTTGGAAATCCCTAATAAACATTAGGAGAAAGGCTCAAAGCAGGTCCACATGAAAATAACATAATCCAGTGTTAACCAGATAAATGTGAATATGAAACATTGGTTGTTTCTACTGTCGCTGCAGTTTGGAGTGAGGAAGCGGAAGTGTGTACATTTGATTGACATCCTGAAGAACAGAGGCCCCTGGGACTTGCACCGGGGGCTGGGCTTTCTGATTATTCCCAAGAATGGAGTTGGCTGAAAACTGGCTCACCCAGATGTGTGCTGTCAGCTCAAGTGTTTGCATCAGGGTGTTCAGTCCATCAAAAAAAAAAAAATGTTCTTTGCAACAGTTATGGTGACACCAGGCCTTGCTCTAAAGTAATGGCTCTAAAGGGCTGTAATTCTGAAGACTAAAAAGTTGAATGTCTTCGCAGGTAGAAACAGGTAGCCTTATCACAGTGGGAAATAGTTTATGAAGACATTGGGACCTCCCAGCAAAGTATGCCTGGCTTTTAATTAGCTGAGTTTCCAAGATGTTTTCATTATCAACTTGTTTCTAAAAACTCAAGAAGCTTTACTCACCCCAGTTCTTTCCTACTGTGATATACAGATTATGTGAAAGGACGGAACATTGGGAAGGACTGAGAATGTAGATATTGGGGGAACAGGTGGGGCAAGAAAGGAAGAGAGAATGGGATAACTATGATCTTTCAATTTGAGTCTATGTATGTGCAGTATGTAGATTAATATTATGCTAAGCAAATAAGCCAGACAGAGAAAGACAAGTGTCACATGATCTCACTCATATGTGAAATCTAATGAACAAAATAAACTGATGAACAAAATAGATCCAGAGACATAGAAGCATGGAACAGACTGATGAATCTCAGAGGGAAGGAAGGGGGTGGGTGGGTGGGAAGAGATTAACCAAAGAATTTATATGCATATATGAATAACCCATGGACACAGGCAATAGTGGTGAAGGCCTGGGGGTGGGGGTGGGAGTGGAGTGGAATGGAGTCAATGGGAAAACAAAAAAGGACATCTGTAATACTTTCAACAATAATGATACATTTAAAAATACATTATTCTTATAGTAAATCAGCAGCCATATTTTAGATCTATCTAGATATATAGTTTGGGTTATTGGGGAGTGGAGAAGCCTGAAAGATAAAAGAAAATTGAAGATCCCATCAGTTATGTAATTAACAGCTACATAAATTGCCTATGCTGAGCTTTTATGAATTATTTAGCATCTCATAGGTTGCTGGCACTGAATCCTGAGAATGTCCTGATTCTGAGCTTTTTGAGTCTGAGCCACCCGATGCACTGTCTTTGGAAAATCTCTTTGCCTCATGTATTCCTTCTTTCTTCCTCTGGAAATTGAGAATAATAAATGTGTTTCTGGGTGTTTATGAAGTAATATACTGAAGTCATTCCCAAATACCTGTCCATATACTGGGGTTAGTTCCATAATAGTTTTCACCAGCATATAGTAAAATAAAAAAAATAATAGTATCAGCGTCATGAGTGCCAATCAAATTTTATACAGTTTTTAAAATGCAGATAAGCTCTTTCTACTCTTTTGTTTTTTAAAAAAAATCTCCTTTATTTTATAAAATTTCTTTTTGAAGTTTCTCCCCTTCCTCCCCACCCCCCCCCCCCCCCCCCGCGCCCCTTCCCCTCCATTTTACTGATAGTTCATGAAATCCCAAAGTCCCAGAAGTGAGGAGCTGGTGTGGAGAAACACTGGGCCCCATACAGATATGAGTCAGCGTTCCTATGAATTTTGTTTTCTGTATGAAGTTACTCTCTCTCTAGCAGTAAAGAGAGAACGCTTCAGATATAACTATTTTTGGACCAGAACCTCTCAAAAATAGTGTTCTCCAGAGAATAAAACAGTGTTTTTGAGTGATTGCCTTAGAGATGTGATCGGTGCCCATGGGACCAAAGTGAGTTGTTCACAAGAGCATGGACCTCCTGGCTGTAGCATGCAGCCTGTAGCAGTGGACTCCCACAGGCAGCAACAGCCAGCAGGACTGGGAGAGCCATGGGCTTCTTATCCAGGGTCTCTGGCCTCATCACCATGCCCATGTTCCCGATGGCCTCTTCGTCATTGTTTGGCATTTTCTGTGCCTCTTGTCTCTTCTCTCCTCTCTTCATGTTAATTGCTACAGGTATCATGCTGAGTAATTTAAGTACTTTGTTATCACATTTCATTTTTTTTTAAAATATATTTTTCTTGATTTCAGAGAGGAAGGGAGAGGGAGAGGTAGAAACATCAATGATGAGAGAATCATTGATTGGCTGCCTCCTGCATGCCCCCTACTGGGGATCAAGCCCACAAATTGGCATGTGCCCTGACCGGGAATCGAACCACGACCTCCTGGTTCATAGGTCGATGCTCAACCCCTGAGCCACACCAGCCAGGCAGATAGGTTACATTTTTAATTCTTCCTGAAATCTGCCTTAATATATTGAAAGCGGTAAATATGACTTTTAAATCTGTGAAGAGTCACTTGTCCTGTATCTTAAATGAGATCTAGACACTTTTTAGAGAGCTACCTTCTATATGACGAGAGGAAATATAGTTCCATGGCTCTGGGTAATTACAGGGGAGAGGAGAGTAGAAGAAAGAGGCAGAGAATACATCACAGTCCTCGAGGTCCACTTTTTCTTCTTTCTAGTTGTACCTTTAATTAGTTCTTTGCCCTCTCTCTGTTCTCCAGAGAATATAATATAGCCTCACGTTGGTTAAAAATGCAGGATTTTTGCATCAGACAAGCAGGGGCTGAAATCCCAGGTCCTTTGTTACTTCCTACCTATTTGATCTCATCAAACTCCAGTTTCCTCTGCAAAATTGGGTTAACAATTATGTCTACCTCAATGGATTGTTCTAAGTATTATGTAATACAAATAAATGCTTAGCACAGTGACATAATATATTAAAATACTATTATTATTACTTTCCCTAGCCAATATACAAACTTACCTGTCCTGTATGCCATTCCCTTGGGTCCTGCTCTGTCAGATGAGATCATCTGCTAATATGATTTTTAAAAAACACCCCACTAACTACCTAGTATGTTTGAGATGTTTTTCTTTTGGGGAAGTGAGAAAGATTTCAATTACTTTAATTTTGTGGGTGTATTACAAACTATCTTACATTACTTTCACTATTTAGGGGTTTTAAGGGTTATTAATATGTGATAGAAAGGGCAGAAGTCCAGGAGTCTACAAAACTCCTTGGCCTTTCCACTTGCTCCCCATGACTGTGCGCAAGTGGCTTCCTCTCTGTAAGCCTTAATGTCACCGCTCGTCAAATGGGGGCAAAACAGCAGCCAGGACTGCTGACATTCAAAGGAGGTAAAAACTATGCATAGCTTTTAAAATTGTAAAGTTTACTACACCTGCAAGATGATTGTATTATTTCATTGCAACGCACAGCAAATTGAACTCTATGACAAGTATCAGATATCATGAAGACTGTACTATGTTGGGACAGCATGGGCAAAGTTTTAGCTAGGAAACAAAGCGAGAGTCCAATATAGAAAGCAAAGTTTTCCATCAAGGTTCTAAGATGTTTTGAAGGGTTAATGCTCAGTGTTTCTTGGCTTTCTTTTCTGAAACCTTAGGGAGCTGACTTGCTCAATACTTTCTCCCTTAGTGGTATGATCTTTGAGAACAGGAAATAGATTAACTTGACTTATAATTTCAAGGGCCTTAATTTTAGGGACAAAGAAATGGTTCAGAAATCCAATACTTGTGTGTGTGTGTGTGTGTGTGTGTGTGTGTGTGTGTGTGGTAACAGCAAACTTATTTGGAGTTCACTGATTCTTATAATTCAGCATCAGTGGGTTTTTTTTTCTTAAAAACATTTTTTCGATTACAGTTTACATTCAATATTATTTTGTATTCATTTCTGGTTCACAACATAGCGGTTAGGCAATCATATACTTTATAAAGTATTCCCATCATGATTTCCAGTACCCACCTGATATCATACAAAGTTATTACGATATTGTTAACTATAGTCCCTATCCTGTGCTTTACATCCCCATGACTATTTTGTAATTACCAATCTGTACTTCTCAATTCTTTCACCTTTTTCACTCAGCCCCTCAAACCCCCATCAAGTTCTTTTGTTAAATTCAAGTATAATTAAATTATTGACATGTATTTAAAAATAGGATCTCTTATAGGACTCCATTTCTGTAAAAGTAGCCTCAACCTTTCCCCTTCCCCTGTATGTTTACACAGAAAGATGTCTAGGATGATGTCCACCTAATGATTAACTAAGTCGCTGGCTATTGGTAACTGAACTCAATCTCTAGTGTGTCTCCCCTCCCCTAGGACAGGGGTGGGGGTCGAACTGAAAGTTGTAAACCTACAATCACATGGTTGGTTTTCCTGGTGACAGGCCCCAGGAGAGGGGTTCAAAAGTCACCTCCTTGATGTAACAAAACAAACACACCTTCATCACTCTCAACACTTAGGAAATTCCAAGGGTTTGGGAAGCTGTGAGCCAGAAACTGTGGCTGAAGACCAAATAGCTTATAAATCACAACATGACACACAAATCACTTACACAAGCCATCCTCATTCATACACGGGCACACATGGTAGCCATTCAATAAATATGTGTGGGAAATGAAGGAATAAAGTTGAATAAATAAACAAATAATGTTTAAGGTCTCATCCAGGTCTTAAAAAATGACTCTCATGGTGTACACAAATTAAAAATTAAAGAGTTAATGCTCAACTGAAAAGTTATTAGTAATGTCTGAATCAGCAATTTTCAACTAGTAAGCTGCAAGAATTTTTAAAATATGCAATACCTGATTATTTAATCAGGGGCACTGACCTCTTTTCCTTTAGATTGCCAAATACAGAAATAGCAGTGTGGTGGTTGCCAGAGGGAGAGGGGTGAAGGAAGACAGGGGTCCTAATATGAAGTGACAGGAGATGTGACTTTGGGTGGTGGGCACATGGTCTTATATACATATTTTGTAAATTAGTTATCCATACATGAAACCTATATGTTCATGTTTAGTAATGTCACCCCAATAAAGTTTAAAAAAAAACTTTAAATGACAATAGCCAACACAACAATAGCCGTCCAGTATGACTGAACAAAAGTATACCTCTTTTTTGTCATATGGGCAAATATAAATATTTTTGTGGTGTGTGCAGAATTTTAGTAATTAGTTTGTGCGCCATGAGATGAAACTGGTTGAAAATCGCTTGCTTGTGTTAAAGTCCTTGACCACAAAAGTTCCCGATAGCGACTCCATGTGGTGAAAATCTGGTACTGCAATAATCATTGCTTCTGCTTCCCAGTAGGGCCTGGTGTTTGCTGGGGGTTTGCCCTGCCACTTGTTTGCTGCTCCTCGGCCACCGATCAACCCTAGCCTGAGCAGGAAGACTTTTTCTTGGTCCTCTACATAAATCACTGCTTATTCACTGAACAGCACAGTGCTCTGGCTGAATGCATTTTGCTTGGCTTTGTCAGAGTGCCAGGAGCCAGGAAGGACTGTGAAGGCAGGGGTATCTCGGGTAAGGTCTGTTCTTTCATACTCTATGTTCTTACAATTATATTAACTTCTGCACTGTATCTTTTTGTACTAATAAAGGAATCAAAAACATACCAAATAATAAAAAAGTGATGTGTGAAGTCTCCTTATTGAACCCTTACATACACATTAAAATTTTTGTACTAATTTTGCTACGTATCTCGTTTACTTCATACAACAGCCCAGCAAGAGGTCTGAACTTTCAAACGGTTCAGTTACTCACTCAATGACACGTACTTAGTGGCAGAGACAGGACTGGGACCCAGACTGCCTGTCTCTTATGTACATGTTGCCTCTCATAACAGAGCAGAAAGAAAAACAGGTCAGAAAAAGAAAAGGCACACATAATTGGATGCCTACTTTACTCCCATCAGGGATTAAAATAAAACTGAAGCCCCCAGCTTGTTTTGAATTGGGCTTCCCCATACCATACCCTATGTCACTGGGGGACCCAGCACTGAGAAGCAGGGATCCATTGTCAATTAGAACAAAAACATGCTCTTCGTGGTTAAGAATGGCAGACTCGTGGGAAAAAGCTTATCTAGCCAACATTTTGTACAAACAACAAGAAGTTATTGCTGTTTTCATTCTTGTACTCCTTGGGAGGTAAATATTTTATAAGGAAAAAAAAAATCCCTACTTTTCTCTAGAAATTCCTTTGAGAAACATAATATGTTTGGCAAAGATATTTAAAGCATAACACTTATTAAAAAATTCAAGTGCATTCACAGTCAGAGAAACTCTAGCCATAATAACATACCGTCCCCTGTCTGTTCCCTGGGGAGGACTTGCTTTGGAGGTAGACAATTAGGGAGTGAATTAATGAACTGCCTTGACCCCTTCTGTCTGGTGTCTGAGGGAGTGTGGAATATTTGTGTTAACTTAAAAAAAAACATTCAAACCTATAAAGAATTTTTGTGAGTTTATTTGAGCCTAAATGTCCACAACTGCCCAACGGATTGGGATAATGCTCCGGAGGATGGCAATTTTTTACCTTGTTTTATACATCACAATTAAAGGAAGAGATGCAAGTGGGTTACAAGAAATCATTGGTGATAGATTAGGGAGGCGGGAGAAAGCAAAGGCAGGGGCGGGGGAGGGAGTGCAGGAGAAAGCAAAGGGGGGGAAACCTCTGGGATTGGATAAAAAGTACTGTGATGGACACATACTTCTTTTAAGTGGGTACAGGATAGTAGTTAATAGTCAACAGTTAACATAATAACAATAACAATGAAGGAATCTGTGGTCTCAGGCGCATTTGGTTGTGCCCTGAGGGGTCCAGAAAAAGGGAAGTTACAATTTATCTTGACATTTCATAGGTGTGTTATCTTAGATGCAAGAAGACAATAGGCTCAGTAAAGATCTAGTTGATCTTTGTCAGGGAAGATACTGGCCTAGAACATGACTATCCACCATAGACTGCTTTTTAATTTAAACAGTTTAATTTCAGACCATCCTTTGTGGCTGCCACCCAGGCCTTCCCAGAGTTAGTCGGGTTACCATGTGGCCCCCTTTGGCCCACATTTGCAAACCGTGTAATTGGTCTCCAGGTTTCCAGGGGCTTTCCTTTGTGTTTGCAAATGAATTTGCTGCCTGGGTGAGGACAACACAGCCTCCCTGGAAGAAGAGGCTGCAAAGATCCCGGTGGTGGGAAACCAAGCCAGGGGAGTGGCCAAGCCAGTGCTCCTACGAAGGCTATTGCTTCCACATGATGCGAGCAAGAGGAGCACAAAAACAAGGCACACAAACCATGCCATCCCGTCACTTTAGGGTTCTCCTTGAGCTGACACTTTTCCTGGACTTCTGCACAAATGCCCCCTCCTGTGGCCAGAGAGCAGAATACAGGGGAGAGGAGAACACCGGGAGGATACAGGGAAGCCAGTAGGGATTGTGTTCATTTTTTTGAACTGAATTTTTTTGGGTGACATTGGTTTGCAAAACTATATAGGTTTCAAGTGTCCAACTCAACAGAACATCATCTGCACACTGCTTCATCGCCTATCGCCCAAGTCTCTTTCCATCCCATGCCCACTGACTACCCACGCCCTTCCCTCTATCACCACTCTGCTGTCTGTGGCTATGTGTTGTTATAAATGCATATTGGGGGCATATATTTTCTGAAGAGCTTTTGATTTATGGAATAAAACTCTCCTTGAAAAGAAGAAAGGAAGGCAAGAGAAAGAAATAATAAACAAAAACCCAGAAACAACAAAATAACTTTCAAGAATCCCCATTTCCACCCTCACAGAGCCTTCTTTTATCATCCAAACAAGAAGTGACTCCTGCCCTAACCGGTTTGGCTCAGTGGCTAGAGCATTGGCCTGCGGACTGAAGGGTCCCAGGTTCAATTCCAGTCAAGGGCATGTACACAGTAGGTGTGTGCAGGAGGCAGCTCATCGATGTTTCTAACTCTCTATTCCTCTCCCTTCTTCTCTGTAGAAAATCAATAAAATATATTTTTTTTTAAAAAAAAGAAGTGACTCCTCCCTCCACAGTCCAATACATAAGCCACAGAATTAGAATAATTTAGTGAGACTCTGAGGGTAGTAGCAACTGTGTTAGATGCTGAAGATTGAAAGCTGAACATGGCATAATCTCCGCCCTTAAAACAGCTCAGATTTAATTGGGGGTATAAGTGGGAATGTACAGAAAAGTAATTTTCATAAACCCAGCAAGTGACAAGGTAGGTGCACACAGAATGCTGTGGGAGAACTAAGGATGTTTTGTCCAATTCCTGGAGAAGATTATGGCGAAGCTGGGCCTTCATTATGAGTAAGGTGTGTTCAGGACATAAATGGCCATGCTCAGAAGAGAGCCTGTACCTTATTTTACAGAGGTGGGAGAGATAAAATACTCCCAAGTCCCATGTTTGTTAGAGGCATTTGAGAGTTAACCTCAGGTAGATGTGGGAAACCAAGGAGGGATTTTACAGATGAAGACAACCTGTTACGATCTACACATTAACTCAAACTGGGGAAAACAAGATGCTCCTGATCTAATGATGGATTACGTCCCAATAAAACATGGTAAATTGAAAATGCTGTAAGTAAAAAACGCATTTTCTACATACACATAACCGAGCAAACATCATAACTTAGCCTCGCCTACCTTAAACGTGCTGAGAACACTTCCATTAGCCTACGGCTGGGCACAAGCATCTCACACAAAGCCTCTTTTATAATAGTGATGAGCCCCTTGGTCACTGTTGAAAACCGTGCTGAAAGTGGAAAACAGGGGTTGTGTGGGTACTCACCATCAGCAAACAGCGGAAAGCACCGGACACACAGATGGGCAGGCAGGAGGGGATGTAAAAACACAAAGCCACGTCCAAACCACGCTGGCAACCACGCTGGCAACTCGGCACACCGCAGAGGATCGGCTGTTTACCCTCGGGCTCACCTGGCTGACTGCGAGCTTTGGTCCAGCATCGCTAGCCTGGGGAAAAGGTCAAATTCAAAACTCAAAGAACGATTTCTACTGAATTTATTTCACTTTGGCACCATCGTAAAGTCAAGCCATCGTAAGTCAAACCGTGGTAAGTCGGGGGCTGGCTCTAGTTAATTAAAGGCCACAACTGGGAGCAGTTTGTTTAACTAGAAAGCCGCTGGGTGAGTCCAGGTGAAAAGTGCTTAGTAAAGTGATGGGGAGTGGAGGACAGGCTGGAGAGCGCAAATCAATAGCACCTGGAAGGACTGGACGAGGAGGGAAGGAAGGAGGGAGGGAGGGAGGGAAGGAAGGAGGGAGGGAGGGAGGGAAAGCAGGAGAGAGTGAAGCCAGGGATCCATTATCGTTCCAACTGGCATCTGCCACCGAGTTGGGGAACATTGGAGCAGGTGGGGAAGGAAAGATGAGCTCAGGATGTTTAGTGCTTTGTGGCATCCTGACGGCTTTTCCCATCCTGTTTTGATTTCTCTTTCATTGTTTCTGGGCCATATCTGTCTTATTTTACTTCAAGTTCATTGAGAGCAAGGAACACGTCTTGTCTCCACATCTCTTAGGATGCCCTTTGAGAAAGCACTCTTAACAAACTGTTAAAACTGTCCTCATAAATATAAATGTGTACATGCCAAAGTTTTATATACTTATAATTAAAACAACCAATAGAATGACTGAGCTGATTTAAGGAGGATTTAAAGAATGGGGGGAAAATATGTTGAAATGAAGGCAATATGTTAGAAACCAAAGTGGTTGATTTGTATACAGGACATAAACCTAATAGTTGGGTTTTTCTCTTTTTAGATCAAAGAAAAAAACAGTATATCACATCTTATCAGTTTTCTGTAAGCCAGCCTCTGACTTTACAGGGCTGGGAAACAGCTGGCTCTCATCCATTTTTATATTTCCCCAGAGTCAAATGACTTCCCAATTGACATATTAGAAAGCCCTCGGGCCCTGGCCGGTGTGGCTCAGTTTGTGGAACGTTGTCCCATGCACAAAGAGGTCGTCCGTCTGATTGCCCATCAGGGCACATGCCTGGGTTTCAGGCCTGAGCCCCACCCAGTGCAGGAGGCAACCGATCAATGTTTTGCTCTCACATCAATGTTTCTCTCTCCCTCTCCCTTCCTCTCACTCTGAAATGAATAAAAACATAGTTTTTAAAAAGCATTCAGAAGTGGAATTATAAAGATACAGACACATTCATCGTTTTGCCTTATATCCAAGCTTTAAATATTTTCCTACACACTTCCCGATAGTATCTCTAAGAATACTTAATGTGCATTTTTAAAATATTGAATTTGTATCCTGTGGCTGTAGAGAAATAGATTTAAGGTGGTCTAAACTTAAGGCACAATTAAAGCAAGTTAAAGGTAAGACACTAATATCAATAAGGTAAAAAGCAAATAGAAAAAATTGATAAGAGGCCATCATTACACTTTAGATTTGTCCATGCATTTCTAGGTGGTCGGCACAAAGTCATTTACAGAGTGAATTATTTATCTTATTTATCTCTTATCATAAAGAAAGAAGCATCCAGTCATCCAGTTCTGAGCTGGTTAATATTTTGTTTTGTGTTTCCTCCTCCTCCTAAATTATATAAAAAGGAGTCATATGGAGTTTCACATAAATGACAGATGTCGTCGTGGGCCTTGTTCTCGATATTTTTAAACCAATTACAGGCAAAGATTATCAATGACTATTTGTTATGGGTTTTTTTTTTTTTTTAAATCAAAACCAAGTGCATCTGCATGCAAAGAAAAGTGCATTTGTTAAAAACAGGTTTTTATTTGGAGCATTTTCAGTGAGAAAAATGCCTTCACAATTCACCTTCACATTTCATATGAAACTACAAAGTTGCTTAAATAAAGTAAGCATTCTTCACAGCCGTTTGGCACAAAGTTTTACGACATTTAATTAAAGACGTGTCCTTAGTCTTTAAGGGGTAGGTCAGCACGTCATTACACACCTGTACGTCTGTGACTGCCCTTGCTCCCTGGTGGGTCCCAGACAGAGCTGTGTCCTGAGCCCAAAGGAGGAAGCCCTCTGTGTGAGCTTTGTATGGGCCTTCTGGGTGTCCCTGTGTCACTGGCGCTGTGGTAGGAAGGGTCCCCCACTCCCTTTCTGTGTCTCCAGAAGTCACAGGGGTCCTTTCCTCTGGAGCTAGAAGGAGTCAGTGGAGTTGTTGACGTGATAGCATATTTGGGCTTTATACAGGAATTGGAGTTCATCAAAACAGAGCTTTTCATTAATAAAATCAGACAATCCGTAACAATAACAGCCTATTTCATGGGAGAGGGATAGACTTGGTACCTTTCTCCGAGAGACGCAGTTGGTGGTAAATCTTCATCCCATAAGACGCCTTCAGGGCCAGCACCATGTCTCACCCTTCTCTGTTAAAGATTTGCCCTGACATGAGGGTGGTTCCTATAAATGGGCAACAGGACACCGTAGTGAACCGATGAGCGACACTTTTTGCTAAAGATGAGAGGTTACAACTGAAAAGACAGGCAAAGATCCTTCTCTGCATGGGTCTTTCAAGCCCGCCCCCAAATACTATACTTATATTTAAGTGTCTTAACAGTGACTTACGAAATTGTTCCTCCTATTGGGCCATATTGGTTCTTAATTTGTTACCTGGGTTGTTTCCCTCATTAAGCTCTTCGAGAGTAGACCCAGATGTTCCAGGCCATAGGAATGGGCACATACATAATGGATGCTCATGTGACATGTACTGGTTAACTTATTGCATCTAGTGGCTCTACAAGGCAGAGAAAAAAGGGTAGGTGGATAAAGGAAAAGAAGTCATATCTAGAATAAGGATGGCAAATAGCTGGCAAGATCCTCTCCCCAGAGTAGGCATGCTAATGACCAGAGCTCTCTCCTGAGTGTAACTTCTGCCTTGGGCTCCTCACCACAGTGCCCCCGGCAGCTCTGTCCGAGTGGAAACATGAGGAGAAACCCATTTACCACCTTCATGTGGAGTTTGTCCCCTGACGTTATACTGACAGCCCCGACTTGCCTCTCACCCTGTTTTTCAAAAGCAGGTAAGCGTTCAGTTAAACACAAAACAGAAACCTATGAACAATGCCAGATAAAGTTTTAAAAAATGCAGCTTGTTTTATTTGTATAGAAACCAAAACACCAGAGCTCATCAATTCCTATATTAAATACATAAATTATAAAATAACCATTCATAAAACTTTACATACAATAAGCTGATTCCGATCTCTATGGTAATACATACAATACATGTATCTCTTCAGTGACTTCAGAGGCTCATTCTGGTGAAACTCAGTCCATTTATGTTTTTCTCCTGTTAGTAAACAAGCACTGAAGCGATATATGGAGTCATGCTAGTGCGATGGAGAGAAAGAACCCCGTGGAGGCAGTTGATTGTAGGAAAGCTCTGAGAAATTGGCCCCCTGGCTACATGTATACAGTAGACACCTGGGGAGTTGTGTATGCAAATACACTGGCTCTATACTTGAGTTCCCACAGAATTGGATCTTGAAGGTTTAAACATGCATGAACCCTTCTGCAAATGGGGTTTTGAACTGATAAACCTATGAGACTTTTGGCTAATATTAGTGCTGTAGATTGTGTTGGGCTTTCTGTTGCTCTTCCCAGAAAACCATCGGCATCACTACAAGGCTGGTTTATGGGCCTGCGCAAAAAGAACCAATAAGTAGATCTTTGTCTCTGTCAACAGCGGGGAATAGTAGTAACGAAAAGAAGGCGAGGAGGAGAGAGGGAAGCAGGCAAGGAGGGGAAGAGCAGACAGCAGATGCCAAACAAAAACATGAGTTACCCAGAAGCAGGGGGGAAACCCTTCCTTAACGCCTCAACCCCAGGACAGAAGCACACACGTAGGAAGCACTCGCACCATCATACTATGTACAGAATATATATGTGTGTATATACATGTACATCACATATTTATAAAAGTGTTTAGATTTTGATCTGCCTCATTATTATGGTTCATGGGTGGGGGGGAATAGGCACATTTTGTGAGATGCCAATCAGTGATTGCTGTTATTGGGGGATACTGTGGATCTGCTTTTGGGAAATTGCAACATCCACAATTTAGCAAGTTTGTGGAGTCGTGAGTGTAGGCAAAGTTGGACTCAACGTTGTTTATCTGTAGCAC
Organism: Myotis nattereri; assembly: GCF_964212035.1. Classification (NCBI taxonomy): domain Eukaryota; kingdom Metazoa; phylum Chordata; class Mammalia; order Chiroptera; family Vespertilionidae; genus Myotis; species Myotis nattereri. The sequence goes on from NC_138080.1 coordinate 87,302,353, forward strand.
TCCCACCCTACAGAACTTTGATGCAATAAGGATGGAAATATAAGCACGGGCACAGAGACCTCAATGCAAAAACACAAAGAAGAAAGGGAACCTTGCGCCATCAACCACTTGTACTTCTGAGTTTCGTGTTGAGTACAGCACATTATCCTCCTTATTACTGCAGCATGGCCCCTTGAACTCTATCTTTAGTCATTTTGATTGAACATTGGACTCAACAACACTAAACTGCTGAACTAAAGGCAGCAGAGGAAAGTGAATCTTGCCCTGCCCAGTCCTCAAATGGAATCATAGAGGATCGACGCCAACCTTCTAGTATGTCTGAATCCTCTTGCCAAGATGCCTGAAATTCATTCTCAAGACAATATGTAACATGGAAATGACAAGGCAGTTGAACAGAATGGAAGCTTTCATCCCTCAAGACCTTGTGACCTACTTTTTTCTCTTTAGAAAGGCTTGGCCCGTTCTGGAAGCATTAACTCATTACACACACAGCCATCTAAGACTTGCTTTGATTACTGATCCCTCGAAAGGTATGTTATTCAATATAGTAGGCAAATATATATATTTTCTGTGCGGCTCTTTGACAGATTGAAAAAATGCAATTAAATATTTAAAAAATAAACCGTCTATGCTTTCCAACTATTTTCATGTAACACAACACACATGATCCAATTATTTAAACACCAACACAATAGTGATGCATAGTGTTTTTACAGTTCCCATAAAAACCCAGGCAGGTTTAAAAGACTTGCTTCATTTTCAAACAATAATCTTATGAATTACATTGAAGACATTGAATGTATATAGATTACACAGTGGTTTTACAAAAAATGTTGACAATAGTAGGCAAAAAGGGACACATTTGCCAGAGATGTATTTTCAACTGAAAACACAGTAAGTTGAAATGAAATACTGTCGCGAAAAATTACTTGACAAGCCTTGATTTCCTCTATTCCTAGTGGAGAACAAATGTCCCCTTTCTGCTTCAGCAGTGACCCATGAGCCCTCTGGGTCACCTCTATCCTCCTGAAGACCCCGTCACCTGTGTGAAGTTATCTGTGAGTAGAAGAAAAATCAAGCGAAATTTATTCTTCCTTCCCTAAAATCTCACTATTGGCAATAATTTCACTTATATGACAAAGGGTAAAGTAGATCTTATACTTATTTTTAACAAATTCCAGTGTTTCCAAAAACAAAAATTGGGTGACATTAAAAAAAGTTGGTCAATTTAGTAATAGATGCTTTCCAGTATTATAGCCAAATATAGTCTTCCATCCTCCCCCTGCCCCGCACCATCCGCCCCCCCGCCCGCCTTTACCATAAAAAATTTCCTGTCTTGAATAACTGTGCTAAATTTGGGCTTTTATTTGATCTCAAACTATTTTTTAGTATTGTTGGTATTGTTTAGTATTATCTTTATTTTCCAAGAGATGACTATTTTAAGAAAATTTAAGTAAATGGACCTTGAAGAATGCTGTTCTGATGGCTAACCAATTGGCCAAATGTGGTGGGATAGTTAAGATGCAGAAATTAAAGATCCGAGTGGGAATTGCCTGCTCTTTGTAAGGAGTAGGGCCACAGTAAGCCTCCCTCTCTCAGTAAGACACTCTTTTTTTCTGAACATCATTTACAAGGGCAGCACTCGTTTAGATATGGTCCATTTCCATGGATCCATGAGTGACGATATCAGTTACAATTTTGCTATTGTTTTTTTGTAATTGTGGAAATGGGTAACAGAGAGGTGTACCTATAAAAATATTTGACCTTATCCAATAATAATTTTGAGGATCATGAGTAAGACTAGGCAAACATATCACCTGTTAGCCTACAATATAGAGAAATTTGCTAATTTCCTGGATCTTAAGCAACATATTCCCTAAGCACATCTAAAACTGCTTAGATGTCATTGCTCTTGTGTGATTTGTGTGAGTGATGCAATGAGTCATAGCAGATCGCATATATGATTAAACCACATTATTTTTACAAATTTTTCTCATCCTTTAAACCATAGCCAGTACTTGGAAGTCAAATTTATACTACAAATTTCTTGGTGGGGAAAGCAAGATGAAGAGAAGGAACGTAGGTTTGCTGGAGGACGTGGAGTATGAATTTGCTCAGATGGATCCTGGAATGGCAATGAAGACAGTGAAAGAGAAAAGTCGAAGGTACGAAGGGTAATTTATCCTCTCCCATATGTTTTGAGGTTCAAAAGGGTTTGGTCACAAGCTGGAGGGCACCCTCTTTCACACCGTCTGCACAACCAATGTACTATTCACATTTAATCCGGAACCTACCCAACTGAACAAATAATTCAGCAGGATAGTTATCTTAGATATTCCCAGTAGGACACATCACCGGACCTTCCCCCCAAATGGAAGGGGTGATCCGATGAATTATGTGATGCTATCAGTTCACTCCAAGCCCTCATTTTATGGCTGGCCCTCCGATGAGAAAGTGAGTTTTGTATCCTGCCCTGCATACGCAATGAGGAGAGCTAGAAATCCTCATCACTGAGATGGCACACACGTCTATCTTGCTCAATAATAGCACGAGATGATGTCACTTCCTGTGGGTTATTACAGCCCTTGGCTCTGACCTCTCAGTCCTTATCGCTAGGAATGCCCCAGGTGGTTTGATGGGAAGGCTTCAGTGCTGCAGGACTTAGATCCAACCCAACCCAAGCACTATGTCATCACAGGGGGGACTCTCGTTCTCAACAATACAAGGAAGTCAAATAGTATTCGCAGTCAGAGTAATTACAAAGCACTTTGTGCTACTTTAAGCACCTCTTGTTCCAGAATTGCAAGAAAGAAACTTCATGAAAAAAGCTTTTTAACCTCATTTTGCAGATGAGGAAACTGAGGCACAGAGAGGTTAAGTGACTGGGCCAATAATACCTGTGTCAGCAGTCAATATAAAAACAAAAAGCGGACCTCAGCATTGCAGCTTTTCTTGTACACTCTTCAGTGGCTTGCTGGCTTTGAAAACGCCAGTGCTAAAACTGAAGAATAAGATACTGAACCCACGTGTGGGAGGACTTGGGAAGTATTTCATAGAAAGAGGTTCTGGCTCCCTATACACATTCTCTAGGCATGGGAACTCTAGCCCTGTAAATAACACCTTGACGATTTGAAAAATTGAGGCTTTTTTGTTATCTACAGTAAGTGAGGTGTAAAATTAGCTTTGCAGGAACATTTATTTGCTCTCACACCTGAATCCAAGACTCGGTATTACATAACTTAGGAAAAGGACCAGTCTTTTAATTATCTCTGGTAGAAAACAAACCTTATCAGTAACATAATGTTACTTCTACATAAAAAAGTAGAGCTATCTTGTTGCTGTCAGCAATCTGGGAAAAACAAACAATGTTATCCATTTAAATGACAAGAGATCCAAGTCCTGGAGGCTTATCAGGACATTTAAAAAAACAATCATAATTTAGTTTTATATTCACATCCCTGTGTGGCAAACTCAAAAGTTGTTAGAAGTTTACTTGTCATCTCTATGGTGGTTTTACTGGAATCATATGACATTTATTTGCAGGCAATTCTAAGCAGCCATTTGAAAACCAGTATTTTGTTAAACGGAAAGATTCAGAGATGCTCTCTGGCCCATGTCCCCTATAGATATTGGTATTATAAATAGAACTAAGTCAGGGAGCTAGTGACTTAGAGCATCGTCTTCTTCATTTTCAACATGAATGAGATCAGTCTCTTGATCCCGGAGCAAGACAGATGTGACAGGAGGTCAAGGAAGCATCAAGTCTGCTTCTGTGTCTGATGTCCCATTCGCTGAGGTCCTCCGCCTTGGCCGCCAGGGCAGTCGGGGTCACGGTGTGCCACGGCTCAGATCTCCCAGCTGTGGGAAGCACTCCACCTGCTCCGCCTTTGGCAGAAAAACCAACCGGGGAGCACTTTCCTTCCCCCTCACGTGGCAGAGGTCTCTGTTCCTGAGTTTGAAACAATAATAAAGACAAAAAAGCAAATCCCTGTAGTAAGAAACCAGACTTTTCAAACGAAACATTTTATTGTAAATAGCTCCTCATAGGTATTCCTCGTGCTTCATTCCCACCCACCCTAGTTTCTGTTCTTTGTTTTGATTTTTTTTTTAAATGATGTTTATTTCAGGACTAGTGTTTCCATGGGGTGTGGTGTTACATTAAAATGACCCCCCTGCACAGCAGGGGTAGAATGGTTCTTTGTAACTTTGGTTCCATGCCCAAGACACATCTTTGTGTGATCTGCTGAATCTGTTTCCATGGTTGATTTGTTTTTTGCCTTCACAATATATGTTTATAGTTCTTTTCTTCTGGCTTGACATGTACACGTTTCATTAAATGCAGCATATATTGTAGATTTTCACCAGGGTCATGTAGGAACTGTCAAGTAAGAAACCTTGAATAATGGCTTTAAAATACACAGTTGTAGTCCTGGCTACAGGGTAGTTCTTAGCTTTTGATCTCTCTCTCTCACTGCTGTAAACATTTTGCCATCTTTGAAGGTTTAGAAGCATTTGTCTCTCTGGGGTTTTATCCGTGTTTTCGGTTACTCTGTAAAACAGAGGGAATATTCTTTAATCACCATTTCTGTCAATAGCTGAAACAGAAGAAAAAAAACAAAATGCTTTTAAGAAAAAAAAATTATTCTTTACCACCTCTTTGAGTTGTATGATCTTATGCAAGTTACATAAAGAAGGTATCTAAGCTTAATTACATTAATTTCAAATGAGAAAATAGACGATCTATGTCAAAGGTTGTTGCAACATAATGCATCTAAAGCAATGAACAGTTCTTGTCTCACAGTAAGTGGCCTGAAACATTAGGTATCATTAGTACCTTTCCCTCCGGGCCTTCCAAGGTGAGGCCTGAAGAAACTCAATTGAATCATTATGCCCCAAATATTAATTTAAAATATTATTTTAAAAGCAGTTCTGGCCTGGACAGTGTGGCTCAGTGGTTGAGTATCAACCTCTGAACCACGAGGTCACCAGGTCGAATCCTGGTCAGGGCACTTGCCCGGGTTGTGGGCTGGATCCTTAGTAGGGGGTCGCAGGAGGCAGCCAATCAATGACTCTCTCTCATCATTGATATTTCTATTTCTCTATCCCTCTCCCTTCCTCTCTAAAATCAATAAAAGCTTTTTTTTTTTTAAAAAGCAGGTCTGTCTGTGCCTGTCAGCGACTTCCTTTGATGTCACATTTCCACCCCAACAATTGTATCCGGTGGCAGCCTCCACTCTAAGTCCTGACCTGAGGATTCCCTATGAAGTTTGTCACACAGGTTTCCTGGTTGATCCACGGTATGTCCCTGAAAAGGTACTTCTCTGGGCTATGCCAGTCAGCACTCCTGGCCCTGTTCCTCTTTAAATCCATGTGTCTGGGTTTCACTTGGGTAGAAGTTTAGGACATAGTGTTTCCTTCAAGAAAAGCTTTCAGAGTCTGAATGACATGGACAGAGAAAATGGGATTCCCATGTTCTCACTGTATGTCTGTCCAAGGACAAGTTATTTAACTTCTCAAAGCCTTAACTTCCCCATCTGTATAACGAAGATACTGATTCCATAGCGGGATTTTACTGGCGCCTAGGAATGGTGACCAAGATCTGAAGTGATGGGACAGGAGGCACTTAGCACTTTCGGTGCTTCGTTTAGAGGCAAATTAAAGGTTCAAAGAAATTCCGGACATACGTGAGGGCCAGAAGTATTTGGAATTCACATTTGCAGAGCCACTTGGTCTGCTCCAAAAGACCAGATTCAACTGCAATAAAGGAGGGATAGAGCCCCAGAGGGGACCCGTAGTTAGGAAGCGCAGTGGCTGAGATGAGAGCGCACTGTGGCAGGGAGGGGAGTACCAAAAGGCACAATGAGAGATTGGCGGTACTTGTACAAAGGAGACTCGTGTTCTACCCCTCCACTACAGAGCAGTGCTCATCTTCCTTTGTCTATCTGTGCAGAGAACTGGAGGGGGATGATGGGCAGAGATGGGAGCAATAGCTTCCTCCCCAGCAAGAAGCTGTGACTGGGACCCCCATGGTGGCATCCAGAGTGGCAGTGGGTGAGCTGGGGCCTCCATCAGTCAGGGAACAGTGCAGTGAGCATGTTCTGCACAGCTGCTGAGGAGCTCAGACCTATGTCCCCCTAATGGTCAGTCTTTCATCACCTCCCTTCAAAAGGACATTGAGACCTGGTCGGTAATATCCAGAGGAACAGCATTGGCCCCCATTGGAATGGAGAGGCCTGTCCCCCTGCCCTGCTTCCTCTTCCCTGCCCTCCAGAGGAGCTGAGCCTTGAGGAGGGAAGGGAAAGCTTTTATTGATTTTAGAGAGGAAGGGAGAGGGATAGAGAAATAGAAACATCAATGATGAGAGAGAGTCATTGATTGGCTGCCTCCTGCGGCCCCCTACTAGGGATCCAGCCCACAACCAGGGCAAGCGCCCTGACCAGGATTTCACCTGGTGACCTCTTGGTTTAGAGCCAGAACACCCTCCCCCTATCCTTACCCCCCACCCCCACCCCAGATAAGGGAAGAAGTGAGATTAAACAGAGGCAAAGACAGAATTTTTTAATCTGAGCTAGAATTCTAAGAACTGAAGGTGACTAAAAATTTTGGGAACCAACCTAAGAGTCAACTAAAGGACGAAAGAGGGAAATAAGGCAGAAGCTGAGTTTAAGCTATGTTTTGAGAAATATAGATTATGTTCATATTTACATCCTACTGGGATGAGAGTTCTAAATAACTAGTTACAGTTATAATATTCCCATATTCTCTGGTAAATAAGAAAACTGGTCTCAATGTATATAAAAGGTACTGTAAGGTGTGTACATGTATATGTGTATGTATAGTGTATGTGTGTGTTTGTATATTTAAAATATGTATGTAAGTACAAAAGTCTTTTACTTGCAAACTTTCAACTTATACACTTTCAGAGATAAATCCTAAATTCTGTTTCAAATCGCACATGTATAATTTCTGTCTTTCATGTTTGTCATGAAAATCCATTTGAGTAAAACTATGTTGGTTTTAAAAAGACAAATGGACTTGCCCAGGCTGGGTGGCTCAGTTGGTTGGAGTGTCGTCCCTATACACCAAAAGGTTTAGGGTTAGATCTCTCAGACAGGGCATGTACAATCAACCAATTGATTTCTCTCTCATATTGATATTTTTTTCTCTCTCTTTCTCTCCCTTCCTCTCTCTAAAATCAATAAACATATCTGCAGGTGAGGATTTAAAATAACAATAATTAATAATAATACAAATGGACTTAAAGGCAGTCTGCCAAAATGTTACATTTCTGTAAATTGAGTAACCTTAAGGCTGCACACTCTAAACTACTCAGCTGTTCTCCTGTGTATACTTTATATCACCCAGATATACTGCTACTTAATTTGCTATATTATTAATACTGTTTTTTTTATTTAACAGATAATTACTAAGTGTCAATTAAGGGCTATTCCGGAGGAAAAGCAATTCAAATCCTGTGCAGCTCTCAAGGGATTACAAGGTAGAGAGAGGAGGGCCTCGTAATTTCAAAACCCACTTAGTGGGAAGTACCACACACATCAGGGAGGATGCCTCTGGTTGCTGATATACATGAACATAAATGATGCTCAGAATGTGAGAGAAATGCCCTCTTTCATTTGTGAGGCAGTAGTGTGGTGGTTAAAAGTGGTCTCTAAAATGAGGCTGTCCAGGTACAAATCCTAGGCCTGAGAATTGTAGCTGTGTGGACTTGGGAAAGTTACAAGCTACAGTTCCTCCAACTGGTAAACAAAACAAAAATAACAACTAAAGCAACCAATTATGAGAATCAAATGAGATGATGGAAGTAGAAGTGCCCTGAATATCGTGAAATTCTGCACATTTGGGGCAATTTGCTGTTATCACCTGGTTTATAGGGGATTTTGTGCGGATATGTGTATCTGTTGCTTAACACAGTACCTGCCACGTAAGTAAGTGTTCACCATGATTGATGTCCATGTGCAAACCTACTCCTTTCCCACCTGGTATTCATTTATAAAGTTGGAATTTTCTTTCCTAACCCCCCATGTAGTACTTGTGTCTCATGAACTTTATTTGCCTCTTTATTTATTGTTCTTTGGGGGAGGGCTGCTTGTTTTTTTGACTCTCTGAATGTTTGATCCTTTCTTAGAGAATCTCACCCATTTCACTTAAGATATTCTCATTCAATTTGAGAGACTCAGCCCTCTTCTTTATGTGCTGCAAGGCTACCAGCCTTCATGTCAGATGAAGGGTATCTGTCAGCCTGTGAAGAAAATATTTTGGATGGAATCAAGCCAAAGAGTTGGTTATAGGAAGACATAACTTTCTGGGCACATCTGCCTAACTCCCTTGTACACGCCAAAGCCCTTCTGCTTGTGTGTTCCACCTGCAGGTCGCCAAGTTGATGCTCATGGAAAAAGAACGTGTCTCTCCTCCACTTATAGAAAAGCTTAAATAACACGAGGTCCAGGAAAGATCCTTGACTAATATAACTTAATAGGATAACCAAAGCTGTCACAGGCCGTGATAAATGTATTGAGAATAGCAGCTAGCCTGTTCTCATTTTTAAGTGATGGTATTGAGATTTGTGGTCTCCATACCTGGGTGGACATCAGAATCACCTGATGTGTTTGTTAAAAGTATAGATCAATCCTTGCTCTCTCTCCCACTATCTACCCAGTAATCTGCTTCATGAAGTTAAGTCACAGGAAGACCATAGAATCTTTATTTGAAATGGCATTGAGAATCACTGTCTAAGACTACTTAGACATGGACTTGATTTAGCAACAATAAGACTATTCTATTTTCTTCCTCTAAATTGACATTGACAATAATCTTATTTGAAAACCCAAGATCCAATTTTACTTTCCTGCTTTCCTGAGTTTTGATGAAGAAAGATGGGGAGAAAGAGTTAAAAAAATCAATCATTTATTAGTTTGTTAGGATTCACAGATATCAGAATTTTCAAACTGGAAAAGATACTGAAAATATGTTTCTTCATTTTGAAGACATGGAAGCAACTCTCTGTGTAATGATTATGATGAGAAGACTGAGATCCATAGACATCGAGATTCCCAAAGCAAATCTGTTTACTAGAAAAAAATATCTTGATTCTCACTATACTTCCCCAATAAACACCCAACTGGATTCGATCCATTTCTCATTTTATGGCATCTAAGCTAATCAAACCATGTGCATTTTTTTAAACATGGGCCTAATAACTACAGGTATATACCTATCAGAACCACATTTTGAGAATTAAATGGAATCTTACCTTTAAGAGGCACCTTGACATCAAGGCCATAGAATAAAGGCAAGAGAGAAGAACAAGAATAGAAACAGAAACTGCAGAAGAAAAAGAAGAAGATTATGTAAATCTGAATTTCTGTCGTGCTATCCAGGTAGTACAACCCTCAGCTTTTCCACACTGTTCATCTCATCACTTCTCACATAACACCAAGTAGCTTTTGTTTCAAAAAAACATACCTTTTACTTGTCTACTGGCAAAGCAACACAATGAATAACTAACTGGTGTTCAGCTAACATCGACTCATACATTTTAGAATTCTGAGAGGGTCTTACAGATAATTGGTGTAAGCCCTTAATTGTAAAACTACAGAAAAAAAGCACAGATCATTTCATCAATAGACTAATTTCATGGCATAGTTCAGTTTAGAGAATGGACCTCCCAAGTCTTACTCTATTATATGTTATTGTCTCATTTTTAATGCATGGAAGATTATTTCAAAAACACAAAATATGATCAGAGCATACACTTAATCACTCAATGCTGTCATTGATTGGTCAGTGTGTTAGGTTTTAGGACTAAGGCTCATCTGGAAGAATAGTATTATGTAGGGTAAACATATGACAAATTAGCCACAGTGGGATACTCCAGAGAGGGAAATGGGATACTATCAGTAATTACCCCAGGGCAACAGGTGTAAACTGGGTCTGTCCTGCACCAGTGGGTTTGTGTGGCCATCCTATTGGGTGTGACATCTGCCTATACATTGGTGACACTTTGGATAATGAATATACGATGTAGTTCCAGCCTTCATGCTTCTGAGATAGATCTCACTTTACTTGACCTACAGAAGTTAAATGAAGCCTGATTTGTTTATCTTCACCAAGAATCTTCACTAGAGAAGCAGATAGTTGATGGACCAACAGATCTTGTGTAGCACTAGTATATAACCAACTCTATACTAATTATAACAGGTCACAGGTGAGGTCAGTTTTTTCCAAAACTGAGTTCTTCAGTGATTTACTCTTACAGAGGCAGGAAGTCTTTGCCTTGTATTCAATCTCTAGGAGCATTCTGTTGCAAGGCTTCCTGTATGGCATGTACAGCATTCTCATATTAGGGGCATGTTATTTGCATATTCCTTTAATGTCACTGTTTAGAAGGCTTTTGCTTCACTATGGCAAAATTGTATGAACAAGTTGTAAACATGGTGCTAAGAGCCATGTAGCAGTGACTAGTCTATTAGTCTAAAATGCAGGAAACGTCCTTTTTATTTCACTCCTTGAAGATGAAGAGGGGTATGGTGGCACCTGTCGCAGGAGAGGATGGAGAAGGAGAGGAATGGAGGCTTCCACTATTCCCAGGAGAAGGTCAGATATCGGCACTACCTCTCGGGCATGAATGAGGAGATGCCCAACCGCTCAGCCTGTAATGAGATTCTTAGTCTACGCAGTGTGGTGGGCAGACCTCTGGTCCTGGTTAGCCATGGAGTGATTATACAATCTTGGGAAAGTTGTTTAATCTCTGGGTTATTGTTTTATTAAGGGGATCATTATTTTCGCTGTGTCTGAATCACAGAATAATTATGAGAATCAAATGAGCTGATGGAAGTGGAAGTGCTTTGGATATGATGAAAAACTGCACATTTGGGGCAATTTTGCTGTTTGCTGTTATCCCCTGATTTATATTAATGGTGTGCATGGGAATTAGGAACAAAGAAAGGATATTTTATGTACCTTGAGGAGGTGTTCAAGTATTCCAAGGAAAAGAGTGGAGACTATCTCTGACATAAGTGATCTTTAGCATTTTTACTAGGCTTGTAGATGAGTAGAACTGAGGTCAAGTGAATAGAAGAATAGAAGGTGTTCATCTCTCATTCAAATTCTAATCAGAAACAAACTAGGTTATTTTTGAAGTGACTTAATTTACTCCTATATGTGGTATATGTTGCTTTGATAACTAAAGAATCCATATTTTCTGTTAAGTATATTGTCTCATTATCATAAATGTTTAGGAAGGTCAGATCCATAAAATGAAAAGCTCACATGGAATTCTGAACTAAACATAATCTTAATCTCCCTCCTCCCAACATTATGGGGTTTATTAAGAGAATGGCCACTGGGGTAACATTTGTAGATTTAAAAAAAAATAAAATCCTGTGTTTGTTTTCCTCAGTTGAATGGGAACTGAACTGAACTAAAGTTTCTGGGGGCAGAACAGTCTTAGCTGTGATTTTGTCCTTGAGCCAGCCCCAGGGCTGTTTAAGGATTAGCAGAGAGAATGACTAGAGCCAAGAACTCGCCAATCAAAAATGTGGAAACTGGAAGACATCGCGTGTCCTCTGACAACCAGGCTGCAGGGAAATCCTGCCTTTTGTGGGTCTTCTTGCCAAAAACTTGGGGAATGAGACTAAGTCCTTGTTTACCTTTGCCTCATTCAATCCTGGAGAACTAAATAGCACACTTCTGAAATGAGGAAAATTTAAATTTAAAAATCTGCAGAAGTATATTTTACATTTGGTACTTCAAAAATTTATACTTTAAAATTTGACTTTCTTACTGTTTTCACCAACCACTAATTTGTTCCTCATGGAGAGGAGGTGAATGCAAGTGTTATCATCCCTATTCTAGAGACACGGCTTAGACACAGGGGGTCTTACCCAACATCAAATAAGTACCTGAAGACCGGTCTACATAAGAATCCAGGTGCTGATGGTCTGGCTAATAGCTCCCCTCCAGCTCCATCTGAACTCACATATGTAGACAACTACAGAAGCAACTTGGGATGAACCAAGTTCTAACCATAGTCTCAGAAATGCCACATGGTTTGCTATTTTCTTCTTGGGTGACTATGGAAGGTACAGGAAAGCGTTATATTATTTTGCGATGTAGGGATCAGGCAGCTACTTCGAGCCCATCAGATTGGAACTCAGGGAAAACCTCTTGCAATCTTCGCTGTGTTCCTCAGCAGGCGCTCCTGGCATCCCCGGAAGGAAAACTTTTTGTTGTGCCAGACTGTTTAATTCATCGCAGAGCTTGTTTAGTACCCCTGCACAAGTGTCCCTTCTCCCACCACACACACATCTGCAAATGTCCTCTTTAAGAAAGACTATGCTTTAACCCTCCAAAAGTGCTGGCTCGCTTGGAAGAAGCAGTGATTTTTCTAGACCACTGGGGGAAATGACATGAGGAAATGACAGGAGGGCATAATTATCATATGTCAATCTACATTTATGAATTTATTTTTGAAGTGAAACTGCAGTATCAGGAATGAAGGGCTTTTTATGAGTAATAATGGGATTTTTTAAAAGGCGCTAAACATATTTTTAAAAGAAAGCAGAATAACAAAACTCAAAAGAAATGTTTGAAAAGGAAATAAAGATGAAGAAGAGGACACTGAGGAGAGAAAACACTTACAGAAAAGAATGGGAAAACACAAAACACAAAATACCTCGGGCAGCACCTACTCTGGGATCCTGGTGCCTGACTCAAGGTGAGGCCTACGACTATACAGTTGCTTACGCAAAGTACACAGCACCCGAGACCAAAGAAAGGACACACACAGGGAGTGAAACTGGCATTAATTTCTGATTATAAAGTAGAGTTAAAATAGATGTTGACCTTAACACCTACCTTTTCCTCTAAGTCCTTTATCTGTCTTTTCTGGATGTCTGTTTTATCTTCTAAGTCACGGATTCTCTGGAGAAAGAAGAAAAAGGAAAAGCATTAGTGGATATTAAGTTGAACCAAAAGATTGTTCTCCAACCTAAAACAGTCAACTTTCTATAAAAACATCAGCAATAGTATTAGCAACTGGAAATATCACATATACATTTTTTTCATACCCAATTGCTACATTTTCAAAATGCACCTGTGGTGGAAGTTATTTGCACCTGTGGTGGAAGTGATTTGCTAACCCTCTCTACTGGGTCTATCCCTGCAGACCCTTTCCTCGTGAGAGATACAGTCCCCACCCATTCTGCTTGGGCTTGACCATGGGACCGGTGTTGGCGGGTGGGATGTGACTTGTGGAATGCTGCCTCCTAGCAGGGACAGTGTGAATCAGAACTAGTGAACAAGAAACAAACGTCGTTGTAAACCATTTGGATTAAGATTTTTGGTTGGTTGTTACTACAGTAAAAACTGGCTAAAGCTAACACAAATGCAAACAAGCCCATTGGTTTTTGCTAACCTTTCTTTTCAACCTTATTTTAACTCTGTTTCAGGAAGGAATTTCCTCACAAAACACAACTGGCCAGTTCTCATAATACACAGTAGAGATTACACTTCCATAAAAATTTCAAGGAGGGAACTGATAAATCAGGGAAAAAGCAAACATGAAAAAAATAACCCAACTAATCCTGAAGACAATAAAGTTCCAGGACTATTTTGAATTTGTCTGTCAACTAGACAAATGGCTTCAGAGTTCCCTGTTATCTTGGAGAGTCTGTGAGCCGCAAAGCTCCCGGCTACATCTGAGGTGTGCTAAATGCTAAGTTGCCCACGCACTGTTCTTATTGATGTTATCAAATAACCCCTGTTCCTCTTCCACTTACCTTGATCTCTGATGACCACATGATTCCTTCTTCTTGTGGAGCCCATCTGGATTTTATACCAGTTGCTTGTTACAGCTTCTGCGTGACAAATGCTATATAGCCTGGCACTTCCAATTCTGGAATTCTTATGGAATCTACCTTTGACCTTTTCCTCACCATCTAAGCTAAGACATAAACTAAGAGTTGGATGAAGAATCTGGGCTATAAATGAATATTGGGTGTCCATTTTGAACCTCGCTGGTGTAGATGAATCACAAATCACACACAACTCAAGCTGCATCCGTCAGTTAGGAAAGTGGTTACACGCAGTGGCCTTGGGGTCAGGTGGACCTGCGCTGCAATTCTGGTTCTGTTGCTTACTATCCATGTCATCTTGGGCAAACCATTTAAGCGCTCTTATTTCAGAATCATTCTCTCTTGAATTGGGATATTAAGGATATTTGCCTTTGTGGGCTCTTTTGTAGATTAAATGAAATGATGTGAGTAGAGCCCTTAGTTTACTTGCTGGCATGCAGCAAATGCCCGAAGTAAGTGGCACCTTCCAAGCTTTGTTGCTGTTTGTTCTGGGAATAAAGGGAAAGGCCCTTGTGTTCTTTCACCCCATTCAGATTGTGTGATCAGACTAGGTATGGGCTGGGCTGAGTAACAGGAGGAAAGCATTAGTCCTGTCCTGGAAGAAGTCCTGCCTTCCTGCATAACAGGGAGAATAGGCTCCATGAGAGTCAAAGGGTATTTCGTGACAAAGCAGTTGCAGAAACAGTAGTAAAATGCAGTGCTTCTACAACGCCCATTTTCTTAAGATGGAAGCATTACAAAATAGTCCTCCCTTATCTAAAGGTAAGCAGAAAACAAAAGTGATTTATTTTACTCTGAAAATAGCGTCTCACTCCTGGGCCTCTCCACACCCATATGCAGTACTGTGTACTTGGTACTGAGTCCCACTTGCTTAGTACCAACCCTACGCAGAAGTCACTCATCCTCACCTGGTGGGCTTGCTGCAAGAGCTCCATTCTCTCCTGAAGGATCTGACAGTCATATTCTCGGCTCTTCCTCAGCATCTGCCGCCGTAGCTTCTCTACCGCCGTCCTCAGCTCCTCTTGCTGTTTCTCACTCAGCAGTTCACCAAACTTGATAACAGTTTCTTGCTGCAGAGCATTGTACAAAGTAGCTTCTAGTTCCTGGATTCTCTGGCAAATAAAAGGAGAAAAGTCTAACTTTGGAATTGAGCATTTTCTATGTGGTGTGTGAGTGTACACATACGTGTGTGTATGGGAAGAGATGTGTTACGTTAGTCTTACAGGATCATAGCAATTAAATTCATTTCCTAGTTTTTTCAAACTAACTACCCATATAATAATCCCCTTTATAAGAGTCCATAAGAATCATTTATCCAATATGTTAACTTCTTAGATGATGAGAAATTTGTTGTTTTTCTTGGACAGCTTTCATTTTTAAAACGTTCTTACTTTGTTATAATAACTGTACATTCTTCTATTCTGAAATGTAGCTGAAAATAAGTTTGTTTTCTCTTCCATTTGACAGCCCTTCAAATATTTAAAGACATCTATTACAGTGGCCACATTTTTAGAAATAAGTATTGAAAAGTGGTCAAAGTTGGAATAAAATACTTGAAACTAGAGGTAAATTTAATGCACAAAATGCAACGACTCTTCCACATGACAGACCTCTGTACCTGAAGATGGCTTTATAATCCCCATATTTCTTCTTAAAATAAAAATCAGGAAATACGATCTAAAAATGGCCTGGAGTCTCTGGAATTGGTCTGTTTTTAAAAATATATTTTTATTGATTTCAGAGAGGAAGGGAGAGGGACAGAGAGATAGAAACATCACTGATGAGAGAGAATCATTGATTGGTTGCTTCCTGCACATTCCGATCTGGGGGATCGAGCCTGCAACCTGGACATGGGCCCTGACTAGGAATCGAAATGTGCCCTCCAGGTTCATAGATCGACACTCAACCACTGAGCCACACCGCTTGGGCAAGACTTCTCTTGTTTTAGATGAAGAGTCTACTCTTCCTTACATCTCAGTTTTGGATTTTTTTGAAATATGTTTCAGACACAGTTGCCAAAATCTTGTTCCCTGTGACTTTGACAGAGGTAAACAGACATGCCCTGGCGAGGGATGTTTTCCTAACTCTTGTCATAGATTATGCAGATCTCATCTTTTTAAAGTTAAGTGCTGTTGTCTGAATGAGTACACACAGCCTAATTGTTTTATGTACAGGTAGAGGAGGCAAGGATAAAGGGTGGGAAGGAGGGGAAGAACCGTTTCCTTCTTTATTCTCTAGTGACCAACTCATTCTCTCTTTTCCCCATCAAGTTATGCTCAGAACCTCTTATTCATCTTGTAGGGGAAATACCAATTTATCTTTGTTATGAGCAGAAACTAAGTGCTTCACTCTTTTCCCAAAAGTGACTCAGGCTGCTTCCAGGAAAGCATTAGAAAAACTTCTGCAAGCAACTCCCTGAAATGTTCCTCTTCTGAGTTTGCCCTTTTCTCTTGAGTCATTGTTGTGGATTAATGATGGGGGGTTTGCATGTGGACAGAAGAAATGCAAGCTCTCGTCCAATATTAGGAATTGCTTGTTATGACTTTTGTACAGGAGAGTGAGTTAAGCGTGCTCCTCACTCAGCATGATCTGTGGGAGAGAAGGAATAGCCGATTTACTGATACAGCTTTGCTTATGGTGGCTGGATTATGGTAGTTAAGACCACAATGTCTGCAGTCAGATCTAAACACTACCTACTTACCAGTTTGGGCAGATTCCTTATGTCCTCATATGTAATAGAGGAATAATATCACCTATACCTCTTAGGGTTGTTGTGGGAAATAAGTGAATTAAAAATGTATATAACAGCCAAAACCGGTTTGGCTCAGTGGATAGAGCGTCGGCCTGCGGACTGAAAGGTCCCAGGTTCGATTCCGGTCAAGGGCATGTACCTGGGTTGCGGGCACATCCCCAGTGGGAGATGTGCAGGAGGCAGCTGATCGATGTTTCTCTCTCATCAATGTTTCTAACTCTCTATCTCTCTCCCTTCCTCTCTGTAAAAAATCAATAAAATATATTTTAAAAAAAAATAAAGCCAAAGTCTTTAAAAAAAAAAGTATATAACAAACATTAAAGACTTTATTAGTCTACCACTAAATTAGGCTCCCCAATGGATTTAATTCATTTTCTCTTTAATCTACATGGCCATCCATTTAATTAAATGATATACATTTAATTAAAAATTTTAAAGTAAAATTAAATATTTATTAAGTATTATAAGAATATTTTAATATTATAGCAAAGAGCTAGAGATATATTTTCTAAAATAAGAATTGGAAACCATTGAATAAATAAACCATTGCACGCTATGGCCTATTTGAGTATGTGGCATGACAAATTAAATCAGATGTTTTCCTCCATAATATTTGATGTAAACACTCTGAGTCTCTTGAGTGCTTGCTGTACCTACCATATATGCTTGGTCCAGAGCTTGTTTTCTGTAGTCTAGTTCTTCCTCCAGATAGCCTTTGATTTTGCAGAATTGTTCCTATAAAAAAGGGCCATGTTGATAAATAGAGTCAGCTTAGTTAACCAGAAAGTGATATATAATCATATTGATCAGTGTTTTCTCTAATTCCATCACAAGACAAATCACCAGTATTTGTAGGGTCATCGATTTTGTCTGTTAGGGAAATAGTTCAACTTTCAGCGTCTCACACAGACAATGTGAAAATCAATAGAAAGAAGCACAAAAGACAGAATGAACAATGCTTTAAAGGACTTTTATGCCAATCCAAGAGTATAGATTTTGATAAGATAAATGTTCACTAATAAGTATATCTGTGCAAATATATTATGATAGTGTATTTAGGTAAGGATGTTATGAAATGTAATTTAGCAGAGTTGGATAATGAAAAATTCATCTGATGACATCTGTGTATGATTAGCAAACACAAAGATAGATAAGAATTCCGAGAGTGGCGGCGATCCTACCCACCACCACAATGCTACTTAATGGGTGTCTGTTCCTGAGGCAGAGCCAGTAGGAACTGGAGACAAATCTAATGTTCCCTTGAGTCCTCAGCTTCTGTGTGCCTCTCAGATTGTGCACATTTTCCCATTAGTATTTAAAAATATATCTTTGCATATAATACAGCCCCAAGTACAGTCAGTTATTTCTTTGTGTGTATGACTGCCTTCAGCACATAACCGCCTGCAAGACCCATTTTGCTGGTGACTGTCCTGAGTACCTCTGAGCTCCAATGCCTAGAATAGTGCACAGTACAGGCTGAATGTGTAATTAATATTTGTGCATTTAAAGAGTTTTCAAGGGTATTTTCAATATAAACAGTTCTTGAAGATTTCTGGGAACTTTGTTCCACAGTGAGTACACAAAATAATGGAAGGCTACAAACTTTCATCACTGCCAAATAAAACTGGTGGAAAGCAGTCATTTCCCATTGGCCTGTTCAACTTCCCTTTAATTTTTATGATACCTCATCTTTGTACTCACCATGTCACTTTCCAATTCCATCATTTTCTGGTGCAGGGCAGCTTCTGCTCCTTCGATTTGCTGGATCCACTGAACAAGACAAAAGTGTTCAACATGACTCCTTGGTATGGTGTATATGGCGCTCTCTACTGAGGTGCTTAGTCAGTTCCCCTTATATCTCAGGAAACAGACTAAGAACTGAAATGAAAACTTGGTGCATTTTATCTCTTAGTTCAGAAATAAGACTATAGTTTTCCATTCATTCATTCATTCATTCATTCATTAAACAAATGTATTCATTGATATCTACTATGTGCCAGGCAATGTGCTAGCTGTGATGGTAACCAACACATTTTTTTGCCCAACAACACATTCTTGCCCACATGGAGAACACCATGGCAGGCTTTCTTGGGAAGTGACAATTGCACTGGAGTCTGAACAATGAGCCAAAGGTGATTAGGCAAAACTGAGGGGCAATTTCCAACCAGAAGGGATGTCCAATTCTCTATGGTTGGGGGGAGCATGATGAAAAGAAGAATGCCAAGTGAGACTGGAGAATTAGCAATTTTTTAATATATAAAATAGTACAGCTACTAGTAAGTGTTAACGAATCATTTTTGTTGAGTAGAGACATTTTAAAGCACATAAAAAGAAGTTAGAAAATTTTCTTAACACTTAAAACATATAATTCTGTTATGTGACATTGATGTTAGCATTGAACAATTCCCTGAATAAATTTCGACTTTGAATATTATGGTATGAACCTACCACACATATAATTTAAAAGAACAAGTCTTACACTGTGTCTCTACCAAGTTAAACATCAGCTTATCCCTTCAGGAGGTAATTGGGCATAATAATTAAGTGTGTAGGTTCTAGAAGCACACTACTTTGGGTCTACATCCCAATTCTAGCTTTTCATGGTTCTGTGGACTTGAAAGGTTACCTGATTTCTCTAAAAGCCTCAACTTTCTTATCTGTAATATGGGATCAATAATAATAATAAAAGATGTATTTCATGTAACTAGGGAGAGCAAATCCCAGATATCATTTCACAAGTAAATTCCTCAATACATATCCCTAACAGATAAGGCCTTTTTTAATTAAAAAGAAAAAAAAAAGCATAACCACAAGGCCATTTCCACATTTTGAAAAATTAACATTAACATTGTTGTCTGGTACCTGGTCCATATTAAAATTTCCCCAACTGTCAGCAAAATGTCCTTTTTAACATGCTTGGTTTGCTTGAATCAGGATGCCAATAAAGATCATTTCACTATTTCTTTTCTTTTTCCTAATCCTCACCCGAGGATATTTTTTCACTGATTTTTAGAGAGAGTGGAAGAGAGACGGAAAGACAGAGAGAAATATCGATATGAGAGAAACACATTGATTGGTTGCCTCCTGTACACGACCCGAACAGGGCCTGCAACCTGCAACCAGAATCGAACCCGGGACTCTTGGGTCTGCAGGTCGACACGCTTTATCCACTAAGCAAAACCAGCTAGGGCAATTTCTTAAGTACCTTTTTATTTTATAACCATTTTTTAAATGTCTTTGTTTTGTTTGAGTAAGATGATAGGCTCATTTGATTTGTAGAATTCCCTTATTTCAGATTGTAGTAAGCTGATTGCTTCCTCTTGGTTTCATTTAATTTATAACAAACTTTATATGCAGTTAGGAATTAAGGAAGCATCTCAAGGGACTTACATAGTTCTCATTAGATCCAACCACGTATACATGACTCTCAACTATGTGCGATTCTCAAGGCACCCTGAATACAGTCAGTTATCAGACTTATCTACCTGCTCTTTCCTCCTCTTTCACTCTTCCTACCACCCATCAGGTTTAGACACAAGAGGGCAAAGCACACTCTCAGGTTGGGCTTTCCGAATGAGCCTGCAGTGAGCTACCACCAGGTCCCAGAATCCTTTGGAAACAATTTGCATGTACACACCCAAGGAAAAGCCCATAAAAAGAGCCACATTCCAATTTACCGCCTCTCAATTGTTAACACCACAAGCCCACAAATGGCATTACTTGTGCTAAAGCCCATGGTACCAAACCTAAACTTAATATCTGACCTAATTGCAGTTGTGACCTTTACTGGGAATATAATCTCAGTCAACCAGTCTGGAATTCTCTGGGCAACATTCTTTGTCCCTGGAGCGCTTTTCTCTTTCCCCGTAGGATCAAGAGGCAACCTGCATGATAAGACCTTTGCCTGCCTCCCCTGAAAAAAGGATGTCCTGGCCTAGAAATGCTGGTTTATTTTCTTTTGTTAATAGCTCCCTAGCCCCACCTTTCTTCCTATAAAAGCTTTCCGTTTTGCAGGACCTCTAAGAGCGCTGCTGTAGTTGCTAGCTGGGATGCTGCCCAATCCATGAATCACTTAAAAAGCCAATCATTTCTTCAAATTTAAGGAAGTACCATATGATTTCACTCATAAGTGGAATCTAATGAACAAAATAAACTAACAGACAAAGTAGAAACTCATAGGTAGAGAACAGACTGACAGTTGTCAGAGGGGAAGGGAGCTGGGGGACTGGATGAAAAAGGTGAAGGGATTAAACAAAAAAAAATACAAAACAAAACATAACAAACAAAAAAAACCATCATAGACACAGACAACAGTATGGTGATTACCAGAGGGAAAGGAGGATGGAGGGAGGTGGCAGAAGGTAAATGGGGGTAAATGGTGACAGAAGGAGATTTGAGTTGTGGTGGTAAACACACAATGCAATATACAGAATTATATACCTGAAACCTATATAATTTTGTTGACCAGTGTCACCCCCAATAAATTAAATTAAAAAATCTTCAAATATACTCGGTTGAATTTTGTTCTCACAAAAATCCTGAGGTCGTGTCCCGGAGCAAATGGAGTGAGCAGCTGAAACTAGTAACATCCACCCCGAATTGGTGAAATTGCTCAGCTGGTGAGACGGTTTGCAGCCGGGAAGAGCAGAACTCCCCTGGAAAGGTCTAAGGCGAGCCACACTGAAGAATAGAAGAACCGAAGGACCTTCACTACTGCAATTTTTTTTTCTTTTTTCACCTTTTAACTAAGAAACCAATTTTTTTTTCTCTTTTTTTTCTTTTCTTTTTTTTTTCTCTTTCTTCTTTTTTCCATCACCTGATTTTACCCTTTTAATTACTACCTTCTTATTTTTAACCAGTATTATTACTGCTACCATTTTACCATTTTTTTTAAAGTGCCATTTTATTTTCTCTTTATTTTATTTTGGGATTAGTGTTCTCCATTCTATTTTCATCGTTATATTATTGGTTGTTTCTAGTTTGCATTCATCTCCAGGGAGCTGTTGCTGGAATTTGTTGGGATTAATGGCTGTTCTATAGGAGTATTCTCCTCATATAAAATAAGTCTCCTCCCCTCTTCCACTTCATTCTCTCTTTTCACTCTTTTTTTTCTTTTCTTTTCTTTTCTCGCTTTTATTTTCCCCCCTCCTTTTTCCCAATTTCATTTTTGCACTCCTTTTTTTGGTCCCTACTTTTCTTTTCTTTTTTCTCTTTTATCTTTTTCTCTTCCTTCTTCCTTATCCCCTAATTCTCTTAATTCAGGTGGTCACCTTTATTTGGGGTTATTAATATCGTGAATATATTTGTGTATAGTGCCTGGTACGTGGTGCCTTGTTGTGTTGTATTTTGTGCCTTTAAATCAACGCAGCAGATCCAAGCAACAGCAACCTCCTGAGCACCAACACCCTCTGCTGAGGAACAGCAGCTTTACGTGAAACCTCGCCCCACCAGCCAGAAGAGCCACCACAGCTGTGAACAGCACCCACCAGAGGAGCTGCTGCCAACTGAAGAGCAGCTGCTACCGCAACCGCCCGAAGAGCAACCACAGACCAAGGAGTCACTGCCACCCAGGGAGCAGCCACTGAATGACTCAACGTCTAGATATGTCAGTGAGATCAAACATGGGTAGACAAAGAAACCCCCAAAGGAAAGAGAAGGAGGACTCTCCAGAAAAGCAGCTAAGTAATACAGAGGCATGCAACATGGCAGAAAAAGAATTCAGAATAAGGGTCCTAGAGTGCATAAACCGGATGGAGGAAAAAATCGACAACCTCTGCAAGAAGCTAGAAGAAACAGATGAAAAAATCAACAACTTAAGTAAGACCCAAGAAGAAATGAAGAGTGATATAGCTGCAATGAAAAACTCTATTGAAAGTATCAACAGTAGACTAGGAGAAGCGGAGGACCGAATTAGTGAATTAGAAGACAAGGAAGCAAAACACACCCAAACTGAACTGCAATTGGAGAAAAAAATTAAAAGACAGGAGGAGAGCCTAAGGGAGCTTTGGGACAACATGAAACGAAACAACATACGAATAATAGGGGTACCAGAACAACAGAAAGATGAACAAGGATTAGAAAACCTATTAGAAGAAATAATATCAGAAAACTTCCCTGAGGTGGGGAAGAAAAAAGTCACACAAGCCCAGAGAGTCCCAAACAAGGTGAACCCGAAAAGACCCACACCAAGACACATCATAATTACCATGGCAAACGTTCAGGACAAAGAGAGAATCTTACAGGCTGCAAGAGAGAGACGGAAAGTTACATACAAGGGATCTCCCATTAGATTGTCAAATGATTTCTCAACAGAAACACATCAGGCCAGAAAAGAATGGACAGAAATTTACAAAGTGATGCAAAGCAAAGGACTGAATCCAAGAATACTCTATCCAGCAAGGCTATCATTCAAATTGAAGGGGAAATAAGAAGCTTCACAGACAAAAAAAGGCTAATGGAGTTTATCACCACCAAGCCAGCAATGCAAGGAATGCTAAAGGGACTGGTATAAAAATAAGAAATAAAAAGCTCAGAAAGAAAACAGCCACACAAAAACAGAAATGGCTACAAATAAGTACCTTTCAATAATAACTTTAAACGTAAATGGACTAAATGCTCCAAACAAAAGACATCGAGTGGCTGAATGGATAAAAAAACATGACCCATACATCTGCTGTCTACAAGAAACCCACCTCATTAGAAGGGACTCACACAGACTGAAAGTGAAAGGATGGAAAAATATCTTTCAGGCAAATGGAAAGGAAAAGAAAGCTGGGGTAGCAATACTTATATCGGACAAAATAGACCTCAAAGTGAAGGCCATAACAAGAGATAAGGAAGGCCACTTCATAATACTAAAGGGATCAATACAACAAGAAGATATAACTCTGGTAAACATATATGCACCCAATGCAGGAGCACCCAAATTCATAAAAAAACTCCTGGAAGATATCAAAGGAGAGATTGACAACAATACAATCATAGTAGGGGACTTTAATACACCACTGGCAACACTGGATAAGCCCTCTAGATAAACAATCAGCAAAGATACAGCAATCCTAAATGACTCACTAGATCAGATGGACTTAATAGACATCTTCAGAACACTTCACCCCAAAGCCAGGGAATATACATTCTACTCAAATGCTCATAAGACATATTCAAAAATAGACCATATATTGGGTCACAAGCAAAGTATCCACAAATTCAAGAAGATTGAAATCATAAAAAGCGTCTTCGCAGACCACGATGGCATAATATTAGAAATAAACTACAATAAAAACAACCCAAAATACTCAAACACCTGGAAGCTGAATAGCATGCTATTAAATATTGATTGGGTTACCAATGAAATCAAAGAAGAAATTCGAAACATCCTGGAAACTAATGACAATGAAAACACAACAATCCAAAACCTATGGGACACAATGAAAGCAGTCCTGAGAGGGAAGTTTATAGCTCTACAGGCCTATCTCAAAAAACAAGAAAAAATGGTAGTAAATCAGCTAACTCTACAACTCAAAGAATTAGAAAGAGAGCAACAAGAAAACCCCAGAGTGAGCAGAAGGAAGGAGATAATAAAGATTAGAGCAGAAATAAATGACATAGAGACCAAAAAAAAATACAGAAAATCAATGAAACCAAGAGCTGCTTCTTTGAAAGGATAAACAAGATTGACAAACCTCTAGCCAGACTCACCAAGAAGCAAAGAGAGAGGACCCAAATAAACAAAATCAGAAACGATAGAGGCGAAATAACAACAGACCCCACAGAAATACAAATGATTGTTAAAAAATACTATGGACAGCTCTACTCCAACAAACTAGACAACCTGGAGGAAATGGACAAATTCCTAGAAAAATACAACATTCCAAAACTCAATCAGGAAGAATCTAAAAATCTCAACAGGCCAATAACTATGGAAGAAATTGAAGCAGTCATCAAAAAGCTTCCAGCAAACAAAAGCCCAGGACCAGACGGCTTCACAGGGGAGTTTTACCAAACATTCAAGGAAGAACTAAAACCTATCCTCCTCAGACTACTACAAAAAATTCAAGAGGAAGGAACACTTCCAAGCTCATTCTATGAAGCCAGCATCACCCTAATACCAAAACCAGGTAAAGACAACACAATGAAAGAGAATTACAGGCCAATATCCCTCATGAACATAGATGCCAAAATCCTCAACAAAATCTTAGCAAATCGGATCCAGCAGTACATCAGAAAGATCATACACCATGACCAAGTAGGATTTATCCCAGGGATGCAAGGATGGTACAATATCCGCAAATCAATAAACGTGATACATCACATAAACAAATTGAAAGAAAAAAACCACATGGTCATATCAATTGATGCAGAAAAAGCATTTGACAAAATTCAACACCCATTTTTGATAAAAGCTCTCAGCAAGGTGGGAGTAGAAGGATCATACCTCAACATAATAAAAGCCATATATGACAGGCCCACAGCCAACATCATACTCAATGGACAAAAACTAACACCGTTTCCCCTAAGAACAGGAACAAGACAGGGATGCCCCCTCTCACCACTCCTATTCAACATAGTACTGGAAGTGTTAGCCATTGCAATTTGGCAAGAAGAAGAAATAAAAGGCATCCAAATTGGAAAAGAGGAAGTAAAACTGTCCTTATTTGCAGACGACATGATATTATACATACAAAACCCTAGAGACTCCATCAAAAAGCTACTAGACTCAATACATGAATTTGGCAATGTAGCAGGATACAAAATTAACCCCAAGAAATCTGAGGCATTTCTATACACCAATAGTGAACTTTCAGAAAGAGAGATTATAAAAATAATCCCGTTTACCATCGCATCAAAAAAATTAAGCTACCTAGGAATAAACTTAACTAAAGAGGTAAAAGACCTCTACTCAGAAAACTACAGGATGTTGAAAAAAGAGATAGAGGAAGACATAAACAGATGGAAGAACATACCGTGTTCATGGATTGGTAGAATCAACATCATTAAAATGTCCATACTACCCAAAGCAATCTATAAATTCAATGCACTTCCCATTAAAATACCAACGGCATACTTCAGAGATCTAGAACGAACTCTCCAAAAATTCATCTGGAATAAAAAAAGACCCCGAATAGCTGCAGCAATCCTGAAAAAGACCAAAGTAGGTGGGATCTCAATACCAGATATCAAGTTGTATTACAAAGCCACTGTTCTCAAAACTGCCTGGTACTGGCACAAGAATAGGCATATAGATCAATGGAATAGAATAGAGAGCCCAGAAATCGGCCCGAACCAATATGCTCAATTAATATTTGACAAAGGAGGCAAGAACATACAATGGAGCCAAGATAGTCTCTTCAATAAATGGTGTTGGGAAAATTGGACGGATATATGCAAGAAAATGAAACTAGACCACCAACTTACACCATACACAAAAATAAACTCAAAATGGATAAAGGACTTAAATGTACGACAGGAAACCATAAAAATTCTAGAAGAATTCAAAGGCAAAAAAATCTCAGACATATGCCGAAGCAATTTCTTCACTGATACAGCTCCTAGGGCACTTGAAACTAAAGAGAAAATGAACAAATGGGACTACATCAAAATAAAAAGCTTCTGCACAGCAAAAGAAACCATCAACAAAACAACGAGAAAACCCACTGTGTGGGAAAACATATTTGCCAATGTCATATCTGATAAGGGCCTAATCTCCAAAATTTATAGGGAACTCATACAACTCAACAAAAGGAAGATAAACAATCCAATCAAAAAATGGGCAAAGGACCTAAATAGACACCTTTCAAAAGAGGACATTCAGAAAGCCAAGAGACATATGAAAACATGCTCAAAGTCACTAATCATCCGAGAGATGCAAATCAAAACAACAATGAGGTACCATCTCACACCTGTCAGACTGGCTATCATCAACAAATCCACAAACGACAAGTGCTGGAGAGGATGTGGAGAAAAAGGAACACTTGTGCACTGCTGGTGGGAATGCAGACTGGTGCAGCCACTATAGAAGACAGTATGGAGTTTCCTCAAAAAACTGAAAATGGAACTCCCATTTGACCCTGTGATCCCACTCCTAGGAATATATCCCAAGAAACCAGAAACACCAATCAGAAAGGAAATATGCACCCCTATGTTCATAGCAGCACAATTCACCATAGCTAAGATCTGGAAATAGCCTAAGTGCCCATCAGTAGATGAATGGATTAGAAAACTGTGGTACATCTACACGATGGAATACTATGCTGCTCTAAAAAGGAAGGAACTCTTACCATTTGCAACGTCATGGATGGAATTGGAGAGCATTATGCTAAGTGAAATAAGCCAGTCAATGAAGGAAAAAAACCACATGATCTCACTCATTCATGGATAATAGAGACCATTATAAACTTTTGAACAATAATAGATACAGAGGCAGAGCTGCCTCAAACAGATTGTCAAACTGCAGCGGGAAGGCCGGGGAGGGTTGGGGGGCAGGAGGTAGGGGGGTAAGAGATCAACTAATGGACTTGTATGCATGCATATAAGCATAACCAGTGGACATAAGACATTGGGGGGTAGGGGAGGCTAGGGGACTGTCTAGGGCAAGGGGATAAAATGGACACATATGTAATACCCTTTGTAATACTTTAAGCAATAAATTAAAAAAAAAATAAAAAAATAAAGCATTTCAAAAAAAAAAAATCCTTCTTTATCGGTGTCCCATCTTGGTAAGGATTGCTTGAATAATGTAATTTAGAAGGTTTTCCATTTTTATAGAAGTCTATTTTTAAGGGACTTCAAAGCAAGAATTATCCACCCACCCCAAATCAGTGTGTAGACTTTTTTTGGTGTGTGTTTTCATTTTATCTGGGTTGTCTCACCCTGAAAAATAAAATATTAGGTACTCAATAACCCTACCCTGCTCTTTAGGTGTTAAGCCAGGCACGGAGATGATTTGAAAGTCAGTACAATTTATTACCTTCTCTGCCAGGGACAGCACAGTGCTGGCCTGAATTATGGCCACTTGTTCTTCATTTCTTAAATTCTGTGAAAAAAAGACAGAAAAAAAAATAAGCTGAAGACACTTCAGATATTTACATTATCAGAAAATATTGCCTAAGTGCTTGCCACAGACACAAATGCATGGGACCTTAACAAATGTTCTATTTAGTAATAATTCTTCACAAAGAGTTCATTCAAAATCTATAAAAAGTATATTGTTTCTTTATACCTCTCAAACACTGACTTGGTTTTGTTTCACTATAAGCATACTTCATTAATATAGTCATGCTATTAGAAGAGCATAAACCAAAATGAAATAAACAGTAATCTCTGCATAGCAGTTTCATGCGATTTCATTGATAATGTTCTCCCCTTTGACAATTGTTTAAGGGAAAAAATGGTGTAACTTCTCAACCTACATGTATCATTCATCTAAGATCTCAATGAACAGTCCTCCCACTGAATTAATATGCCTTGACCCTGCCTGGAAGGTGTTTTTAAAAAGAAAAAGGACTATAGCTTCCTGGTCCATTTTTATGTGGCTGCCACCAACCCTACTATTTAGCACCATTTACAATTGCATGACTGATTAATTTCACGCTGGATGCCTCCAAGCAACAGTAAGAAGGCAATCAGCTTTAATCACTGCAGATGTGGTTGGCATTCAAATCAGAAACCTGCTCCCGAAAAGCATTTTACCAGTTCCCATTTCTATCACTGCCTTCCAGAGATCCTTACAATCCTTTAGCCAAGTTGTCTGATAAACTGTTGATTCTCTCTGGAGAGCTACATCCTTCAGTGAACATGGCCTCCCACCTGCTATTATTTCACACGCGACACATTGGCAAGGATTTCTTGCCTCTTATTAGGCAAATTCAATGCTTTCCTGCGCTTATTTAATTCATACTTACCCCATTGTCCCCCAGGATATCTAGCTGCTTTATGAGATCAGGGATGTTCACATCCTGCAAAATCAAGGAGATACACTCAAGTCAAAGACACAAATGTGGCTTCCCATTTTCCCAGTGCCCCACGCCTAATATAGAGAAGACATTTTAACCCTGTAATTCCTTGGGTTTTCAAGGAGGCTCGCCTGGTTTTAAATTTCCACTGTGCTTCTTATAAGCTGTGTGAATTTTGGAAAACTACTTAACAGTTCATTCTCAATTTTGCCAATTGCAAAATGAAGGTAAAAAAATACCTCCTTCATAGGCTGATCTTGAGGAGAAACAGATTATGTCCCAAAGAGTCTAGAATGTAGTGAAGGTTTACATTAACTCATTAACTTTTTCATAATAGTTGTCCATTTTTTTCAGTCATGGTAGACTTCAGGTATAAAGAAAAATAATAGGTAGTAAATATAAATAATGAACCAACTTCATTTTAATTAATGGAATTCTGAGTTGGTTGAGATTTTGACTGCCACATAAACTGTAATGCAGTCCTTCCTTCTTTTAATTGAGCTTTAATTTCATCTTTTGGAAACAGCTGATTTTTACTATAATCCTTGCATCACTTTAAAGCAAGTAAACTCCATTGCAAAGAGTTCCTTTGGATATATACTGAGTGGCCAGATTATTATAACTCAGTGTATAATAATCAGTACAATGAAGTGAATTAATTATGCAAATAATAATAATAATAAAACCTCGAGAGTATTTGCTTAGGAAGTTTTCAATATTCAGTATTTTTGGAAGTGTCAATGAAATACTGATGGGGTGGTAATAATAATCTGGCCACTCAGTGTAAATGACATCCATTGGGTAAGGTAGTTTATGATTTATCTAAAGAAAAAAGTATCCAAGGAAAAGATGAAGCAAAGTACTTTTCATATTTAATTAGAGCTGAATAAAAAATTGCTTTGCTTTACAAATTTTCATGTAGCTCAGGAAGGCCAGAGTTTAAACTTTGTGAAAGTGGTTGAAGATGGAAGTCAAGGAAGCAGAATTTTACTACCTCATCCCCTCCTCCTACCCCACACTTTTTACCTCATTAGTAACACTTTCTCCTCTTATGTTCAAAGGCAGTATAGCAGATCCTACCACAGGGGAAAGTCTAGCTCATTCTCATAGGCACAGAGAAGGCAACTAACGCAGGACATTTGGCAGCTCAAAGTGGGAGCAGGAAGGGCCATGCAGAAGGTAAGGAGAGGCCAGGAATAGCGGGAGGCTTCCCAGTTTTACTTCTGGAATAGATATTTGCCATGTGATTTCATTACATTGAAGGACAATATTGATCCCAGGAGATGGAGCCATCTCCATTCAACCTTAATATTATTTACAATGTAATCCAATATCACTACAGATAGAAGTATATTTTGTCAAACTGAGCAATATGTTATAAACTTTCAAAAGAGAAATCTTCCCTAAATTAAACATACCTAAAGAGATGCTGAACTAGACAATTTCAATGTCTCTTTTAATGCTGAAATTCCAAGATTATGAATTCCATAGCACTTACAGCCAACATCACAACAGAGACTCAACAAGTACATTTTTATCTAGCATACTTGAAATATGTTTACTGAAGTACTGAATTCATTGAATATTTCCCCTAGATAATTAAATGTCATTATTTTAATATTTTGAATTCATATTCTTTATGTTACTCTGTTCTAAATAATCATGGCTTCCTGTGTTCTTTGTTGTTACATTTCACACATCTGTCACACATTTATTTTATGTTCTATTGATTTTCCAATGGACATGACTACTTTCAATTCTTACCCAGTTTGTATCAAAATGACATCCAGTGACCAAAAGACGAAAGTCATGAGCAACCTCCCCTTTTCCAATTCCCAGTGTTTCCACTTTCTTACAAACGTAAGACATCAAATATCTGCCTACCTTGACACCTTCTTTCATACAGTAGATCTGGAGAGCACTCACACCATCTGAGAATGGGTGAATTTGTAGATTAAATGGAGGGGACCGTCTCTCTCTTTCCTTGAAATACAGTGGAGAATATATGGGCATTAAAAAAAAGCAACAACTGATTAAACACTAAACCAGTTGTCTGCTATTTCAGCAGTGTATCAATACGACATTTGGAAAAAGAAAAAAAAAAGAACTCAAGATGTTCATGCTTAAATTTAATGGAAACGACTGATTAGTCAGCAAAGGTATGGAAGGGAATTTATAGATGGTGTCATCCAATCTTGCAAATGTTTTTGATCAGGGAAATGTGGGAAGTGGGGTTGCAAGTCAAACTATCTGAATATTTAGAGCTTTTAGGTATCACAAAGAGTTATCTTTTGACCATGAAGTTTTATGGCAGCTAACAGACTTTTGCATATTCAATCCATTCAAGCTTTATGAATAATGTGCTGTATATGGGCTACCAAAGACAACTCTTTTTCATTGAAGCATACTGACTAGTAACTCTATCCAGACCTAATTTGAAAGGATCTCAAGAAGAAATTGTTGGCAGAATAAGAGAAATTAAATAAGAATGTTTCTTATCCTTTACATTTCAACATACATTCAACCAGATCCTAAGCCAGATTCTGCATGATACAATCAAAATCTTATCTGATTGATACGTTTTACTTAAAAAACAAAAACACAATTCTGAAATTTGGTTAGATTAACTGAAGTATTTCTCAAAACAAGTTACCTTGCTTCTTAGCTTTTGGCATAAATGCATTATAGACTAAAAAAGTTGACTGAAAAATTCAAATGTCTAATGATAAAATAATTTTGCATATAGTACACTTTGAAATATAAGTTTTAAGGTGACTTTTTTCAAGTCAGAATTAAATGAAGAATGGAAATGATTATTTAAAAGCAATGAATCATTGATGAAGTTTGAAATTGCTTCTTTAAGTTATTTAAAGTCTATTCATTAGTCTTGTTCATCAAGGCATTAATAGTGTTGAAAAAATACAGTATCTGGGCAGACATCCTGAATTGCATCAATGCTTTACCACTCACTAATCACAGGACTTGGGCGACCTCACTTGCCTCATCTATAAAACCTGGATTGTGGTTGTGAGGTCCAATGAGAGTATGCAGCTGAAATGCTTAATTCAGCCCCTCACACATAGCACGTGCTCCATGTGTGGTAGCTATTATGATTATTATCATCATTATGATCATCATTTCCTTACTTCTAGCTCTAGGTTTCGAAACTCCAGCAGTTCATTCTGGTCTCTGGCATCCTGCAGTTCCTGTTGTAAGCGGTGATTTTCTGCCTCCTGCTTTTCTATCTAATAAAGTAAATCCTCAAGTTAGGAGAACATTGCCAATACAACTTTGCGAAGCAAGCATAGATAGCATTCATTTACTCAGTGAATAAATCATCTTTCTAGACCATGAAAAAAAATCCCAAGTAGATGTGACTACGGCAAGTCTTTGGCTTTCCTTCCAGTTATCCTTCGGTTGAGTTTTTCAGGTCATAGAGGAAAACGCCGGAGGACACCTCCATTCATTGAGATAAAGTCTAGAGACCCTGTGAGTAGTGAATCTGAGGGTACTCATTATGGCTTTGCTGGGGATCCCAGAAGTAGACTGAATGGGGTAAATAATGGAATCTTATACCTCTTATTTCTGGAGTTACAAGTTGTCGGGAAAATAATTTTTAAAAAACATCTCTGATCATATATAAACTTTGCTGAATTCCAGTTACCTTCAGAGTAAAGCCAAACTTCTCAATATGGAATTTAAAAACCTTGATATTCTGGTTACCAGGTAGCTTTCCAGTTTTAGATGTTATCACTCTCATCTCAACACATTCACACACTCACACGAACACATACACACTAGAATCTAGAAACCCAGATCTACTCCATGGACTGACTACTTCAGGAGCTGCCTTTGCTCATCTCTCTGCCTAAGAGGGGTCCCCCCACTTCTTTTCTAGGTGAGGAAATTCTACACTTCCTGGGACATCAAGCTCTAACATTTCCTACCGTAAGAGCTTCCATGTCTACCCATCCAGAAATCATAACTCCTCCTCTGTTTTCCTATAGGGCTGTCCTATAGGACTTCTAGTATAACCTGATGAAGCATGGACTTAAGTTGGTTGTGTATGAACATGCCTCACCCTATAGACAGGGTCCATGTCTACAAGGAATCAACAAATTTCATGATCTGCAAAGGGTTATGGCAGGGGTGGGCAAACTTTTTGACTCGAGGGCCACGATGGGTTCTTAAACTGAACAAAAGCATGGATGGAGTGTTTGTGTGAACTAATATAAATTCAAAGTAAACAACATTACATAAAAGGGTACGGTCTTTTTTTTCAATAGTTTTATTCATTTCAAACGGGCCGGATCTGGCCCGCGGGCCGTAGTTTGCCCACGGCTGGGCTATGGGCTGCCTTTGATATTAGCTATGTGGGTAGACATTTCTCAGTAATTATTTAAAACCTTAAAGTTAAAAATATAAAAAAAACAGGGGCTTTTCAGCATAGGATGAATTTTACTTTCCCAAGTATACATACTTGAAGTAGGATGCTTTGCTTTATTGTTGTTTCAGTTTTGTTTCACTTTTAAAAATCTGAGCTCAACATTCTGCTTTTAGCCCAAAGAAATCAAGACCAAATGAAATCAGACAGAAGACATAATGGGAATTATTTTTTAGATGATAAAGAGATGTAATAGCACATATTACTGGGCATTTCTGAGACTGCTAAAATCCTCTTTTACTCATAGCCTCGTGATATACAAAAATTGGAGGGAAATAAAGATGGGAAAATAGTGAGCTGTGTGACATTAATTCAAGTCAATTCAAGTTTTTTATATTAGATTGTTGTGGTCAAGAAAATTTTTGAAAGTTTTCAGAAGTTGACTTAGATCACAAAAATATTCTACTTTCTAGCATCTTGGATTGGGACTAGAGATGGGATATTTGGGGAAATTCCTGATTCTGGTGTTTAGTGCTAGCAAGTAGATAATTGGTTTGTAGGTAGTAATTCACAGACCAGAGCCAACGTCTAATAAGGTTTCTTTGTAGGGACCCTTAACCTTTCTGAGAGTATGAGTTCTCAGTCTTGAAATACCCACCTACTTTGTATCTCTCAGCCCTGTCTCTAATCATGCAGAAGGTGAGATAGAATGTCCTAACTTTGCCAGGCCAGAGGGGAAGGTGGACAAGTACTAGTATCTTCTTTCCTTTCTTTGTGGTTAATTTCTATTACTTGTTAAAGCTAGGAAATATTGGCAGAAATTATTCTAAGACAATTTCTATATAATTTTGGGTAGACCTACAGAATTATTTCCTTTATTCCAATGGGCTTTCAAATTCTATTTTTGTCAAGAAAAATATAAAGGATTATGTTGCAATTTTAAAATTATATTCCTGGAAAGTAAACACCAAAGGAAAAGCCACCTTTGAACTTAACATGATCTGTTATATTTCATTGCCCCAAATCAAAATAACCCATCATCTGGGACTAAACTAGGCTTTTGCATCTTGATTTGTTGAACAAAATCCTGGACATGAAATTTTGTGCTTTGGAGGAATCTTTTCAAAAGTTCTTTTATTAAAAAAAAAAAATGAACAGCCAAGTTGAGCAAAAAAGACTAAAAGTGAAAACTGTCTGTGATAGGTTGCAGCATGGACTTGGAGTCACAACCTGTCACTTCCTTGCACAAAATAACAAGTCCCATTCATAGTGTGCTTTTTGCAGATGGACAACCAGATAGGATGTGTGCACGTGTGGGTGTGTGTGTATATATATACATGTATGTACAGCGTACATACAGTATATATACATATATATGGTTAACACATCAATAGGTGTCAGGGATCACATCCTTTTGCGTTGGCGCAATGCCCAGCACAGAGCCATGCACACGTGCCACTCCACTGATGGTGATGGCGGTGACAGGGATGCAGTCGAGCACGCAGCAGAGGAGAATACAGCACCGAGAAGCCGCCCCTTCCCCTGGCCCCTGTGCCACTCCTGAGAGGACCCCTGCTGCTCCTGGATCTCTCATCATTGACTCCTCTGCCCCACTAGGGTATTGCGCCCAACATACCTTTTCTAAAAGCTCCTGGTTTCTCTTAATGAAAAGTTGTTTATCTTCTACCCAGTGTGAATCCTGTTTGACAAAGAATATCGCGCAGTCAGCATTTCAGAGTGGCACGAAAGAGCCCGTGTTGTCAAACCACTTTGCCAGAGCCGTCTTCTTTTCACCCAGTTTGTTTGCCTGCCAACCACTGGTAAATGACACCCAACCCCTGCCAGCTCCTTATTCAAAGACAACTGGGGCCAAAGCTGCCAGGAAAACCCCCTTTTCATTGTCACTCACTACCTCTACCTTTTTCAGTCTGAATAATCCAGGACCAGCCTTTTGGGGACTCAGAAGTGACCACAGAGGCAAAGAGTGACAAGGGTCAGAATGCACACAGGCTAGATACATATGGATGGAAAACATTAAAATGCAGAACCATAAATGTAGCGGAGAGGCAACGAATGCAGCTGCAGGGGTGGGTCCTTGTCTTAGCAGTGTATGACCACCCGAGGCTATTGGTACAGGGCTTCTCTTCCTCTGGCATCTCCCTCCTGCCCAACCTCATTCGCTGTTGTGGCTGGGTTCATGCTCTGGCCAGAAAAACACCAGGGACAGAAACACAGCGCTGAACATTCTGACACATTTGAGAAAGGTCACTGTGGAGAGCCAAGCCGTGTCCTGGGTGTGGCCCATGCACAAGGGTGATCTAGAGGAAGGTCAGATCGAATGGCCAGCAAACCAAATGCCTACCTGCCCTTTCTGAGCCAGAGTCGCTTCCAGATCTTCAATTTTGGCTTTATACCTTAGCACCTCTGCTTGGAGCTGTTCTTGAGCCTAGTGAAATCAAAAATCCAGAACTCAGTAAGTAAAATGGTAACTCAATATTTTTCTTCCCTTTATCTTCCTTGATTAGAACTCAACAAGGAAAAAAAGAAGAACATTCTACGACCAAAGAATCCCTTAAAACTATTTTTGTGATCTAAATTCTTGCTTAAAACTTTCAGGGGCTCCTTTTGCCATTGGGTTAAAATTCAAGCTCTTTAGTTTGGGACTTGAGATTTCCCGTTATTTTTCCAATCTTTTCCCACTGTTCAGGAACACCACAGTCCACCCCTTACCTGCTGGTGATCTCTCGTCTCCTAAATATGCTTTGTGACTCTCCAGCTTGCTCTCATTTGAAAAGCCTTCTCCCATTTTGCCTCTCCAAAATCTTTCCATTCATTCAGAGCCAACTTTGTGACCTAAATCTAAATCCAAATCCAAGTATTTATGTATGTATGTGTCCATGTGTATGCCAAGTGTTGTGTGTATTAATAATTTTGAACACTAATCTTTTAAGGAATAACCCTACTTCATTTAGTGTAGTAATTTATTCTTAGATATTCTTGTATTTTCTGTTTACGATTCTATTTTCAGCAAAACTTAGGTTTTGTTTTTTCTGAACATACACATATTTTTCTCTTCTCTTATGATCTGCATAAATTCTTTGTTACAAAGGTGAATAAAGTCAGGAATGGTAGGTATCCTTTCCTTATTCCTTATTGAGAGGAGAATATTTATTTGAACTGTTAAGGATTATATTTATCTTTATCAGGTTAAAAAAATGCCAAGCTTAATTTTGCTAAGAACTTTTTTAACTTTGAATGGGTGTTGAGTATACTTTATTTTTTTCTTGCATTGAAATAATTTTATCTTTTGTTTTCATTGATACTATTTTATCTATATTACATAGTCTATTTTTTCATTTCTACTTCTTTGATTTTATTGTGTTGCTTTTTCCAAGATCTTGATTCATTTTAGACTATTTTGCTTTGCATGGTGTTTTTTTTTATTTTATTCTAATAGCCAGAGATAAAGCTAAACTTTTATTTAGATGGGAAAGTGAGGTAAGAGTAAAACAACTAATTTCTATATGACCAGCTCTCCAAAACACAAGGCATATGCTATCATTTTAATTGGCAATACTATGTTAGCTAGAATGCTTAATAAATGCTGATAATGAAAACCACAACTATTATAGTTATAGGACATAAATATGAAGGCGTACACATACACCCCTTGCTGATGATTGCTTTTTTGTAAACATGTTTACTCATATGCATGTATGTGCATGTATATATGTCACCACTTAAAAATATATAACTATAGTATCTATCCTTTCCCACTAAACAACTAACAGTAGGTCCTACAACACTCCTCAGCACACTCGAGAGCAAGGGTGGGGAACGTCCAGCCCACAGGACGTATGAGGCCCGTGGTTTAGCCCTGCCAAGGAATTAGGGGTGAGTTCATTAAATGTTTGACCAGATATATAGCAGGCTAATTTCTAAGTTGATTATTTTGTATGGCCCACAAATTATGTTATAAATATCCAAATGAGCCCTTGGCAGAAAAAAGGTTCCCCACCCCTGCTCTAGACCCTGTAAATAGGAAGGAGGATAAAACCACTGGGAGATCACACTCCTTTTTGCCCCTTGTTAATTAATCTCTAGGGCAGTTATGGCAGGGTGGTTCTAACTCTGAACTCAGAAAGACTAGGTTCATATCCTAGCTGTAATCTAAGCTACGTATTCTCATTTTAATTGCGCTAAGCTACATTTAAGTCTTTCTAAGATATTATTTCCACTTCTATAAAAAGAAGATAACAAAAGCATTTAATGCATAGGGCTATTTTAGGATTCCATGATATAAATGTATATAAAGTGCTCAGCACAATGCCTGGAACACAGCAAGCACTAAATAAGTGTTAAATGTTAGTATTGTGTGTGTTTAGTTTTATATTTTTGAAATAGGCTTATGAGAGGCAATTGTAAAAAATGGAAGGAACATCTGATCCAGTAAGACTTGAGTTGGAATCTCAGTTTCCCACTTATTACCTGTGTGATCTTGGGCAATTCAATGAACTTCTCTCAGCCTCAAATTCCTCTTTTATAAAATACCTGCCTTTGGGAGCCGTCACAAGGATTAAATGAGATATTGGCAGTGGAAATTCTCGGGAGGCTGCTGATGTAATGCTGTGTACTTACTAACTAAGGAAAGAAACTGGCTAACCATTGCTTTTGAAAGACAAAGGTGATTTTTTTCCCCAAGCAAGAAACTAAAAAAATGGATTATCAACATTCAATATTGTCTAGTTTTGAAAATGTTAAGTTTTCAAATAGCAAGATACTCAAGTATCTAAAAGAAACAAAAGCATCGATCCAGGCCGGTTCTAATGTCTCTAGATCCAAGGCTTGTTGACATAAAAGATACAACAGTTCAAAAGCCGCAGAGGAGAGCAGGGCACAGGAAAAGCTACCCTATTGATATTTTTATGTCGGTGAGTCTTTGATGCTGCGAGGGCTGCGTAAAAAGCCAGTTCCGAGCACTCTCCGAGACACACACTAACCTTGGCCTCCCTTTCAGCGTCGATGATGCCTCCAGTCTGCTCCTGCAGGAGGGCATACGCTCTTTGGAGGGCCTGGTATTCTTTTGTTAGTTGTCGAAATCGTAGCTCAGATTCTTCAGCTGCTAAACTCTTGAGGTAGAAAAAATAAAAAAGGCCAAAAATTAATTATGCTAAGTTCAGGTCCTGTGTCCAATGTGAAATATTAACCTCCGTCTACTTTAAAAACATTATCTTTATTGTTTAAAGTATTACAGATGCCCCCTCCCCGCCCCCATTGACACATCCACCTCAATCCTGCCCCCTCCCTGGGCCTTCCCTGCACTATTGTCTGTTCATGTACTATGCATATATGCACATAAGTTCAGAAGTTAATGGTTTGTTTGATTTTGAATTCTGAGTGACTTATTCTTAATTCTAAAGTATGTGGATGGACAAAAATACTGTAGTACTTTAGGAGAGGGTGTTGGGGGCTGGGTCAAAAGGTGAAGGGATTAAAACTACAATTGGTGGTTACAAAATAGTCATGGGGATATAAAGTACAGCGTAGGGAAAATAGTGAATAATATTGTAATAACTATGCATGGTGCCAGGTGGGTCCTGGAAATATCAGGGGGACACTTTGTAAAGCATATTGTTGTCTAACCACTATGCTGCACACCTGAAACCAATACAAAATAATATTGAAAGTAAACTGTAATTGAAAAATAAAATTTAAAAAAAATACTGTAGTACTTTCTACCTCAAGAAATGCTTTACTATTTATTTTAACAAGAGAAGCATTTGTTTATACATTTCTAATTATTACCTCTTTGGGCTTGGGTTACAGTCAATTTTGGATCCAAATGAGAAGAATGTGTACCCTGATTATGGGCCCAAATTTGAGAAAATGATATTCATAATTTTAGCCTCACTTGTTTTCAATATATTCATATCCAACAACTTCTTCCCCAGATAAATTATGAAAAACATAGTTTTACAGCTTAAGGTCTCAAGCTTCAGAGCACAATACAATCACCAGGGAGTTCTGTGAAAAATGCAGATTTGGGGGTTCCACCCTATAGATCCTGGGTCAGGAGTTGTGTGGTAGGGCCCAGGTGTTTTCATTGTAATTGAACTCCTTAGATGGTTCTGATGAAAGTGGTTGACAGTGCACACTGCTTAACAGTGTCTTAGATTTTATCTACAAGCTTGACCCTTGATTCACAGGTTCCCTCGCTGAAGAATTTGGGATAGTAACTTTTATTTTGAAAGAAGTCTTCAAGTTACAGAGCTGAACTTTAGAGAATCTTGTAAAAGGGCTACATGACACAAGTGAACAATTTTCTAAGAGGTATCAAAATCAAGTATGGTCTCAAAATTGGTCTGAAGTCTTATTTCACTATTATGAAATCATTTTGTGCTGTTCAAAAAGGAGATACAGATGTGAAATGCTTTTTCTCCCCCTTAAAAGAAAGATTTGGTGATATTATCACCAAAGACTAGAGAAAGGCTTACTTCGTCTAAGTCGTCATCGGGAGTAGCTGGTGTTCGGTCTGTTCTGAATGAGGCCATCGATGATGTCTCTGAGTCCATGGAGTCATCATCATAACCAATAAATGGGTCCAAAACAGGCCTCTAATGGAGGGAAAGTACATATTTACTGACACAGATAAAAGTGGGAAAAGTTGACACATTATTAAAGCACTTTTAACTGGCATACGTGCAAATGATTATAAAAGACATGGATCCTTTAATGCTTCCTTGATGAAATAAAAATATGGATACGACCAGAATAATTCCAATGAATATTTGTCCCGTATTATTCAATTTCTGATATGTTTTGGGAGGCTCACTAATATTGGCTCTCTTCATAGAAGCATCATAGCCTCTTTTACAGTACATTTTATACCATGATGAGTTTATGTTGTTTACTCCTTTCAGTATTTAAAACTAACCAAGGGACTCTGAAAGGCCAGGCATCTCTGTGAAGAGGATTATCAAATTTGAAGTCTTACCACCTAATTCCATAACCAAATGAAACGATGTCCCCAATAAAAACAAAAATCAAACAAACAGACAAATTAAACAATAAGACTTTGTGACTTTATTATTTAATAAGAGGTTACACAGATATTGGTGAATTGGGACTATCATTACCCATAATATTGTGCAAGTAAATAATGAAAATACATTAATCAGTCACAGGGTAGGTATCAGATGCTAATATTCAGTAAGAGACACTCCATCCTATGTGTCACTTGTACGTTCCTGGAGTGTGACTCTCTCCAACTTGTCAGATAACCCTTTCTATGTCAAGCCTTGTGGCTTCCTAACTCAGAGAAGGACATATGAAAGCAAACCTTTTCAGGTTAAAATGTTTTGGACTGAAAACTGTCAAGAGAAGAGACTTTCTTCTAGTAAATAAAGCCCATGGTTTGAACTTCTCGGGAACACCTGACTTATCACATCTTTGCAGGAAGATTCCTTGGCAAGCCTCACTTCTCTGGCTGTGGCAAAGCCTGCTAACCTAGTTTCTTCATTACCTTAATTGGCTTGGAACTTCTTCTATGCTTTCTTCTGCGGATGAGCTTTTCTCGGTCCTGGAAAACAGACCAAGGACTTTTCAGACCTTGAATTGGTACATTTTTCCTTATAGGTTTTGTTGTTGTTTGTTTTGTTTTGCGTTGCAAAGACAGAGTTGTTTTTCCCAGAGACATTACATATTTCTATTTAAGATAAGATTATATTGCCAGGCTGGTGTGGCTCAGTGGTTGAGCAGCAACCCATCAACCAGGAGGTCCCAGTTCTATTCCTAGTCAGGGCACATGCCTGGGTTGTAAGCTTGATCCCCAGTGGGGGGCATGTGGGAGGCAGCCAATCCATGATTCTCTCTCATCATTGATGTTTCTATCCCTCCCTCCCTCTCCCTGGGGAAAAAAAAAATTATGTTGTGTAAATTTTAGCAACTTTTGGTTTTGATGCTTAAATATTTTCAAAGTAAAGACATTCTACAACTTGTGCTAATAATCTATGTAGATCTGAGAGCCTCACAATGAGGAAGCGTACTGTGTTTCTAATCAGAATCCTTTGTTTTATACTCAAGATCAAGTAGCTCTGAAAATAGTTACTCATATTCTCCCAAAGCACAATGCTGCAGTTTTCTCAAACCCAAAATTACTTTCAATTTAAATGTTGAAAAAATACCATTTCACAACAAAGGAAAGCCTTATTCTTTCTTTCAATCACTTGACAGGCATAGAAAACTACCTTTGACTATTTTTGGGTCCTTGTTCTCACCAGCAGCCTCTGGAGATGGGACCAGTGTCTTGGCTGAAATCATCTAGTGCAGTGATTTTCAACCTTATTCATCTCATGGCATATATAAACTAATTACTAAAATTATCAGGCACTAAAAAATATATTTTTTGCCGATAAGACAAAAAAAAATAGGCATAATTTTGATTCATTCACACCAGATGGCTATTATTGAGTTGGCTGTTGTCATATTTTTATTTGACAACCTTAGAGAGAACAAATCAGTGTCCCTAGTCAGGTATTGCATGTTTCAAAAATTCTTGCAGCACACTGGTTAAAAATCACTGATCTAGTGGCTTCTGAGGGGTGAGGGTGTGGGGGGTAAGTTCTCGTTGGAATTTTCGGGGAAATGAAAGCATATCTAGAAATAATGATTTCTTGATTCATTCTTGTGAATAGAGATATCCTGGGAATTTGGTGTTCACCTACTAAGTCAGTGGTTCTCAACCTTCCTAATGCCGCGACCCTTTAATACAGTTCCTCATGTTGTGGTGACCCCCAACCATAAAATTATTTTCGTTACTACTTCATAACTTTAATTTTGCTACTGTAAACAATATGTAATTATGTATGTGTTTTCTGATGGTTTTAGGCGACCCCTGTGAAAGGGTTGTTCGACCCCCAAAGGGGTCACGATCCATAGGTTGAGAACCGCTGTACTAAGTACTTCAGGTATTTACTGTACAAATTCAAAGGTAGATGAGGTAAGGGGCACTTATGTCTCCCTGAGAGTCTGCTTGACATGCCTCAATGTGTCCAAATTCTATAAGAAACTTTTAGCTTAAACTCAGGATACTTAAAACCAAACAAATCCCTAGACTAGTGAGCCTGTGAAATTTATGAAGGGTGTGGAAGTGAAGGGAGAGGCATAGCATTTCAGAATGTTATGTTCGATAAATAAGCTGGTTTAAGTCATTGGTGTTAACCTTTCTGATTTCTCACTTTTATATGTAAAAATATTTTGATCATGC
This sequence comes from Myotis nattereri, assembly GCF_964212035.1. NCBI lineage: Eukaryota > Metazoa > Chordata > Mammalia > Chiroptera > Vespertilionidae > Myotis > Myotis nattereri. Next base: position 87,344,579 of record NC_138080.1, read on the forward strand.
AACTTCAATATATCTGAAACTTTAAAAAATGTATGCTTACATCACACTCCTAATAGAGTATATGCATTATAACATATACTCAGCATAGAACATTTTAAAAGGGTAAACCACAAGTAACTATATACAAAAGTTATAATCTTTTCTTCCCTGGGCTCTAAATCACCTTGCTCACTCTATTTGGAGACTATTGCCTAAACACCCCCCTCACTAGCTCCTCAGGACCTTGGCTTGGTCCTGAAGTGTGCGTGACCAGAGGTGTCATTCACAACATAAAGACAGAGAGGCAGAGAGGCAACCCAAAGGCATTAAAGGCCTTAATCCACAGCTGTTGGTAACACGGACTTTAACCAGATGCAAATGGGAGTAATACTTGCTCTACCTGCTTCACCAGGTACTTGAGTCATAGTCAGAAGATCTGGACTGCAATCTCAGCTCTGTCACTACTTATGACGTGACTATTCAACAAATATTTATTAAACGGCAACTATGTGCTAGATACTGAATTAGAAGTTGGGAAACAAGAAGAATATAGTCCTATTATTATTGTAGGTGAAATATTTAACCTGTAAGTCTCAGAATCTTACTGGAGGCAGTTATAAGATATGCCCACATGACCTACCTACTCACAGTACAATGCATTTGAAAGTTTGCAGCTATTATTTGTGTTACCAGATTAGTTAACAAATTAATCCAATATAATAAAAGCCTAATATGCTAAGTGTCTGGTTGTCCAGTCAGCCGTTCAACCAATCAAAGCATAATATGCTAATGATATGCTAAGGCTGCTCAACCGCTCGCTATGATGTGCACTGGACACCAGGGGGCAGACATTTGACCTGTCGACCAGTCACTATGACATGCACTGACCACTAGGGGGCAGATGCACTGACCAGTAGGTTAGCTTGCTGCTGGGGTCTGGCTGATCGGGACTGAGTGAGATGGGCCAGACACACCCTGGAGCCCTCCCTGGCTGGCCAACCTCCCGCATCCTTCCCTGATCCTGATCGTGCACCAGTGGGGTCCCTCAGCCTGGCCTGCACCCTCTCACAATCAGGGACCCCTTGGGTGATATCAGATAGCTGGTTTTGGCCCAATCCTGCAAGCCAGGCCGAGGGACCCCACTGGAGTATGAATTCATGCACCAGGCCTCTAGTTTATTATAGTTACTGATAATCAGATTATAACTGAAAAGGTATAAAACAGTTCAACAATATAAAGTATTTTTGGAATAGAGTCTCTTGAACCTATTTACATATTAAACATATGAACTTGGGCCTTTGGGGCTAATCCAAAATTATTAAGTGCTCCCAGTGTATGGTGGTGCCTTGGCTACTTATCCTTGGGAACAGCTTAGGGTTCACAGATTGATCAAGACCTACCCTGGTGAGCTCATCAATAATGTTCTGCTGCTCAATGACCTGAAGTTTGAGAAACTCTGTCTCTTGTTCTTCATTAGCTTGATCGAGGTCATTCAGAGATTTTAATTTTTTCAAGGGTGGATGGGTTGTTATTTTTTCTCTCTGGATTGGAAAAAAGGAATGTACAGGTGAAGACTTTAAAAATCCCAAATGTTAGTGATTAACATAAAACATCTATAGAAACTTTATGAGGCTCCAGCTAAATTTAAAACTTCCCAGCTTCAATACACACACATGCCAACTAAAACTCTCAGGTACACTTAGCTGCTATAATAAGTCAAAATCATTGGCAAGGTCTGGAGATCTCAATCGCTGTAGTGAACGCCTGTGAAGGAGTGCATTGGCATATGACTTATCCATACATAATACAAAAGATGGCATCTATTCCCCCACTATCATGAAAGCTCTTTGAAGATGAGGGTACCACTGTACAGTTCTGTGAAGGGCACATTCGTGAAATTCCTGGAAGGAGGTGTCTGGCTGAGGAGCTCTGTTGAAACTTTACTTCTCTGTTTCAGACCTTTTGCAGAGCGTGTGCAGATTCCTGGAAGCACTCCTACTGTTCTGCAAACTTAGACACTCTGTAAAACCCAGAGCCAGCAACCAACTTTTGCTTTTTCCCCCCCTTTAAAGGTTCCTTGCTTACATAAGGAAAAATCTGAGCTTTCATAAATAGCATTGTATTTAAAAAACAAAGCCGCGAGAGAGCAGTAAGTCAGGTGACTGGGTGAGCTGAGCAAGGACGCTGTGGTTTTACAGCGTCTGGGACACCCACCATTTCGGAGTTTTCCTTGGTAACGGCTTTCAGTTTCTCCTCCATGCGTTGCAGGGACAGCATCAGCTCGTCGTTTCTCTTGGCGAGGCACTTGTTTCTTTCCAGGAGGGGTTTACACTGCTTTTCGGTTTCCCGCACGCGCTTTAACTGAGAAGACACAAGTTACAGTTTCCTTGAATGGCATTTCGTCACACTCTTCAGAACCCTCCAACAGTCTATGACCTTAAAGGAGGTGCTGCCGAGATTCTGTTTTTGGAAACGTTCAGGAAGAGGAATCGTACTCCTGTTGCCCTAGACTCCTCCAGCCTAGGTACCCCGCTCTGCTCAGCCCCAGCCCAGCCTGCTCACACCGCCCTGGGCCTCATTGGCTGGAAGAATCACACACACAATCACTAAGTAGTACAATCAGGGCCCGAATCCAAGCGTGGTTGTCCCCAAAGCCCATTCTTCCCATCAGAGATCTTGCCAAGTCTCCTGACTCACACTAAAGCTGTTTATTTTTAGGACAGCTTTATTGAGAAAAACAAAACAAATGAAACATATTTCTGAAACTCTATTGATATTTGTGTTTAAGAACAACCAATTCTCACCAAGCCTAGGTGAAGTATGGTTGTGCTGTTACCTAGCCACCAATAAACTGTGACCATACTCTGGTTGGCCCCTTTAGTCTAAGGCAGGGTTTCTCAACCTCTGCACTCTAGACATTTGGGGCCAGATTTTACTTCTGTTGTGACAAGCTGTTCTGTGTATTGTGGGATGTTTAGCAGCATCCCTGGCCTCTGCCCACGAGATGCCAGTAGTTCCCTCCCAGTTGTGACAACCAAAAATGTCTCCAGATGTTGTCCAAATCGCCTCTAGTTGAGAAATACTGGTTTAAGTTTGTAAATGTTGACATAGGGTAATCATGAACAGTCTCCCCTTTTCCTCTCAAAACTCTATTTGGATGACATATTTTCTGGTCACCCTATACATCATATATTTCCATGTCAAAGTTCTCCTGATTACTTCATTCATTTCGCACTAATGGCTGTGACTGGGAGTAGGCATTGGGGGCGGGGGTACCAAAACAAGGAACGGGGAGGGGTGTATCAGAAATAGCTGAAAGGCTGTTTAAAGTACTCACTCTTGTTTAGGAGAACCTACCATTTGGGGAATTGCTGCGATAGGAGACTTAGCTACCTATGAATACTTTAAAAAGCTCTTGTGATTCTAAAGCAATATCCCCCAACTCTGTCCCAATCGCCCTTTGAAAAATCCCATCTCCTATCAAAGGCCAAAGCTGAATTTATATCTCATGATAGAAGTCAGTGTAGTGGGTAACTTCAGAAGGAGCCACAAGAAGCAGAGGTCTGAGACACTGGTAATCTTCCACTTCTTCATCTGGGTGGAGTCACATGGGTATATCACTTTGGGCATATTTATTGAGCTTACCTTTATTATTTGTGGATTTTTCTCTATTGCTATACATCCATAATATCATATATACACCTACCACATAATGCTTAACCCAAAAATAAAACATGCTGACGAGAACTCACCAATTCATTTCGTTCATCTCCAAGCAAGGTATTCCTGTCTTCTAATTTTCTTATAGTGGCATTCAATTCAGCTATTCTCTTTTGATTTCTCCGCAAATCCTACACACATGAAAGTTAAAATGGGTAATTTGCCAAGAACACTACTCACAAAATTTTGGAATACAGTTTATAATAGTAATAGGTTTACGTCCTTTCACCTGGCTTACGAGGTGAGAGTAAAATGTTCTCTTATTCAGAGAAGAGCAAATATTTACCCATTTTGAACCCCCAATATTTACCACTTGGGTTTAAGACCAAGCCTCGTTGAAACTGCAGATGACTTTTATTTGGCAGCTACTCCCTGGAGCTCTGACTCCCGGCAGAGGGAGAGGTAGATGTCTGATCAGTTTATTAAATCTGTGAGCCATGAGACGACGGTCATGTTGTGATTGTATGAGGTTCAAGGAGCATTCTTCTGTTGTGGCTAGACATTGCTTCCCGCGGCTTAGACAGTATCCTGCTATGAAACTTAACCAAAGAGCTCGGCTGGCATGGCTCAGTGGTTGAGTGTTGACCTATGACTGAGAAGGTCACTGTTCGATTCCGGGTACGGGCACATGCCGGGTTTGCGGGCTTAATCCCCAGTGTGGGGCCTGCAGGAGGCAGCTGATCAATGATTCTCTGTTATCATTGATGTTTCTATTTCTTTCTCTCCCTTCCTTTCTGAAATCAATAAAAAAAGAAATTAAAAAAATAAACTTAGCCAAAGAGGGGATAGAGTATCAGGTAGAAAGGGGGTTTATAAATTCCTGCATATTCCTGGAGAAGAAGGTCTGAGGAGAAGGTTGGTGCATGACCTCCATGCATAGAAGGAAACAGAATATAGGATAGCCATTGCTGGTATATTTTGCTCAGGGCAACTGGCTTCCTAAATGGCATAATTGTTATGGATCAGCTTACACACAGCAGTCATGGCTTAATTCTATTCTCTAGAGTCCATAGGACCATTATCATCATACTCTTGCAATGCCATTATTGTCTTACATTTTGATAGTGCTGTATTGTTAACAAGGCAGTTTCACACTCACTGTATCCCTAGATTCACAGTATCCTAAAGGATTCAGCAGAACAGGTAAGATTCAGGGAGGTCTAACTTATTCAAGAGCTCATGGCTAGTATCGATAAATCAATACCCAATATGTATTTTTTTATATATTTTATTGATTTTTTATAGAGAGGAAGGGAGAGGGATAGAGAGTTAGAAACATCGATGAGAGAGAAACATCGATCAGCTGCCTCCTGCACACTCCCAACTGGGGATGTGCCGGCAACTAAGGTACATGCCCTTGACCAGAATCGAACCTGGGACCCTTGAGTCCGGAGGCCGATGCTCTATCCACGGGGCCAAACTGGTCAGGGCTACCCAATATGTATTAAATGCTAACCATGTGCCAGATACTGTGTTCAACATTTTATATATCACGTCTTCTAAACCTCAGACGAGCCTATGGATACCACTATTGCCTCTCTTTTACAGATGAAGAAACTCTACTAAGGCCACATTGTAAATGGCAGATCCAGGACTTGAACTAAAAGGTCTAACTCTAGAGCCTATTCTCTTGCTAATTATGCTACCTTCCATGCAGGTGTCAATGAGAGAACAAAAACTGACATCTGCTAAATCCAAGTTCAGCAATCTTTTTCACCACCTACTGGGGTATAGATATCCTGAATACCAATTCATAAATTATTCATTACTTGGTTCTAAGTACTACTTTGGAACCTGTCTCTGTCCCTAAATAATTCATTTTCATCTTTTTAGCAGCTAAATAATTTGAAAGGTATAAGGTATGAAAGTCAATTACATACAAGCTGATTTCTATTGCTGCACGGCTGAAAATGGTGTCTCATATAAAAATGACAAACGTCCACAGAAATAAGTGGCAAGTTCAATCAGACTAGAAGCGCTCAGAGGGTGATATAAATGCTTTAGCCTTTTATAGTGACACATTTTGACCCTGTAGATGATAACCGTCTTTACCAATTTCCAACCCAATTGTTCACACGAGGGAAAATTACCAGTCTTGGCACGAGGCAAAGCATTTTCATCTAATTTATGATTCTTTATAACAGGCTGGAGTTTGAACAGATATTGATGGCCAGAAAAATTCTATGAAGGGTTTTAAAAGATCTGTAATTCTCTTGTGATCTGCTAATGCAGTGTATACCACTTTGTTGTCTAGGAGTTTAGAAAACCGTGTTCCCAAGGTACTAGCTGGTTTTATAGTAGGAGATGGAATTGATTTCTTTGTAGTAAACAGGAACAGAGCTTAAGTGAAAAGTAAAACTTGGGAGCTAAATAAAAGATGACTCCTGTGTTGGTAACTTCAACTTGAACAGACTTACAGGACTGCTGCAGTGCTCCGAGCCATCGCCTGCTCTCCCTGGAATTTCTCGTTTCGGGCTGCTCATGTTGCACTCAGCTTCCTTGACCAGAAAGAGCTGCTCATCCAGAGCCTCCTTCTGCAGCTGGAGTTTCTGTACATAGCCTGTCTGAGTCTCCAGTTCCTTCTCCAGGGAAAAGATGATCCTGTCCTTGGCTTTGATTTCATCCATCTGAATTAAATGACACCCAGGACATTTTATTTAACCATGCTGTAAAGAAATGCATTTTTACAACAACTTTGAGTTGAACTGCTTTCCACTGATTGCTGTATAACTAAGTCATGAGTATGACTAGTGTATTGGATTCGTGAATAAGGCAATGCTGTGTAATGAAGGACTATCCTAGGCTAGTTAGGTATGAAAGAGTCAAAGAGAGTCTTTCTTTCTCTCTCTCTCTCTCTCTCTCTCTCTCTCTCTCTCTCTCTCTCTCGTATGTTCTGTGTAGATGCTTTGAGTCTATATGTTGTTTGAAATAGTTTGGGTTGGTTGAATATGGAAAGAAAAGGCTCACTTGAAAATGGATCATTGGTGTTCATAAAGACAGATACTAAATATTCCACTACAGGGTTTCCCAGAACAACTTTGGATGTCAACTCCTCTCTGGGGGGGATAACCTTTTAGTTCAGTTCAAATAGTAGTAGCCACTAGGAGTAGGTCATTTGTAACTGGAGAAGCTACAGACTTCCTAGGAGCCTAGTCATCTCCACAGGCCAGTATGTTTGCAGCCAGGCTGTGAATCTGCAGTGAGGTCCTTCCATGGTTCATGTTGTCTAGCTCTTTCCATTCCTATCCATGTTTCAGAGCAGCCAATTCTTAGCAACCATTTTACCCTTCCTGTCAGAAAGCCAAGGTTGGAACAAGAATAGGGATGGAAAGTACCTGGTTTTATTAGCACTTCTTTCTCTCCTACTCCTGTGGGATATACTTATTGATCCTCACTCTCATTTCTGCTAAGTCTGCGCATGGCCTCAGAAATATTTCTCAACTAAAGGCCTATAAACATTTGATACCAATTGTTCAGAGTTTCATTGGACTCAATGTTTTTGCCAGGCCTGGATGAGGGCAAGTGAAGTGAATTTCTGTAAATAAATTTTGAAGAAAGCATAGCTATCAAGTGAAACCTTTCTCCTCATTTCATTATATCCAGTGTGAATATTCAAAATGAAGATAGAGAAAAGACATTTAATACAAACAACATTATACCATTATACTCTTCTCTTTAGATAGATGTCTCCTTATAATAACAAATCACTCTATATAAATCTTTCTTTGCTTTGCTCCTCAGACCAAAAAATAAGCGGGGGGGCGGCGGGGGGGGGGGGCCAGAAACTGTGTTATATAGTCACGTATTTCCCATATGTAAATATCTGTGAGCTATTGCTTCAAAGACACATGATGGCTTTTAGATTAATTTTGGGTGGCCATTGTGCTAAATTCCAAGTTACCAGATGATCCTGTGATATCGTCTGGTAGCTTGTTGAGAAATTGAACTGTCCTGTTAATTTGGAAATAAAAGCATGGTCTTTGTTTCTATCTCCTCTTGGAAGATTGACTGCAATGTTATTCTTTACGGAGTAGCACATTCATTTGTCAGACCTGTCATCTATGGTGTTATTTACAGTTTACCACAGTTCCAGATATGCATACTCCTAGTTGGTGCTGATGTATCATACCCAATTTGCTGGGAAAGTACCCCATTACCGCTCATATCATCATCCTCATCATCACCACCATCACAACTGAAATGTATTGATCTTTTACCACATTCAAGGCACTAAACGCAGGGCTTTACATACCTTATCTCATTTTATTAACAATCCTTTTATGTAGGTTCGGCTATCACCATTTTAGAGATGATGACTGTGTACCAAAGAGTTAATGTGGTTAGAGTCATGTGGCTAATTGGTGAGGCCTGATTTTACATTCAGTCTTCTGACTTTAGAGCCCAGTCTATTAGAGTCTATGCCTTACTGACTCCAAGATTATTTCCAGCATTTTCCCAAGTGGTTTCCTGCAGGATATTCAGTAATTAGTGTGTGAAGGCTCTGTTGTATAATAGTTATAAGAATGCACTGTGGTCTCTGAACAACAGAATTTTCCATAGTTCCTTTCTTAGTTGGGATGGAAATTTATATATATTTTATATATATATATATATACACACACACACATATATAATATAGAACTATATATATAATATGTAATATTATATATATAATATAATTATATATAGAATTACTCCTATTTCTCTCCCTTCCAGTTCCAAAAATGGAGCTGGGGGTGAGGACAGGAATGGGATAAGAAGAAGATAAAAATGAAAAGTGCATCTGTATGACTGAAAAAGTTTACCATGTTATTCGGTTTATACCCAATTTTTGAATGACTCTTCAGGTAGCTTAGATTTTACAGTTATTAAGAGGGATTCACATCATCAGTGTGCTGGTGAAAGAAACATCATAGAGAAAACAACACATCAACATGTACTTGTAGATTTTACATTGAAAACCATCAAAAACCAAAAATATTTCGTGTAAAGCTTCCTTTCCATTTACCTACCTGCTGACTCCAGAGTTCATGGGTCTGATTCTTTATCATCAGCTGCTGTTGTTTCAAAAATCAAAGGCAGGGGAAAGACCAGTATTTCTACACTGTGTTTGGTTTCCTTTGTCAGCCAGTGCAATAGAATGAATTGCAGGTCAAGAATTCAAAAAGTGTAGCAAAGGCAACATTTTACAGTCACAATGTATTGCAGTACAAAGAAAATTACATGTTTAGGGTTTTTTTAAAATGTTCTATGGTAACCACATTTTACTTCAAATTGAAATCCTCAAGATACCATCCAAGGAACATAATTAGAATTCTTAGGGAAGAATTGCTTAGAATTGGGAGACACAAGAGGGGAAGTATAATTTTTCCCAAGAAAGTATTGTTCTGAGAGAAGTATAAAGTACATTCTAACAGGTAATGTTTAATTTGATAAGATATAACTAACGCTGAACATTCCAAGTATATGCATGTGAATGCATCTTTTAAAATATTAGACAAAGTCATCCTAGGATAGTATAGCTTTCACACAATAATGATGTTTGTTTTATTTTTTTGACATAGTGAGAGACCAGTGGCTTTGGTTATACATATTAAAAAGAAAGACCGAGCTCTCTAGGGGTTGAAGTAGGTCTTTGAACTTGGTAATAGCAAACTTAGGAATAAGCTACTTCGGAATGAATCCAATTTAAAAATTATAGTGACCCCTGCCCATTTGGGGGGAAATCGATTTTAAACAGGACTGGGAATGTTATAGCTCTACCCACTCCTTTTAGGCATAGTTCCTAGAGAGAAGAGTGGTGAATCACTCGGGATGTCCCCAGCGGCTGCTTGTTTGAGACGTCTTGAGAGCCATAGGAACACTCCTTACCCTGTGAACGTTTTCACAAATGAGAAGCACACGACAGCAGGCTGATTTTGGAAGCGTTCATAATTTAGAATATTTTCATAGACATCCAAGAAAACATGAGTCATTGAATAGATATTTTCCATGTGTACTGGGCTGGAAGAATCCAGTTTTTATGAGAAAGGTGACCCAAAATCTTTTACGCTTTTGACTGTGTCTGTCTGTCTGTCTGTCTACTACCTACCTGCTTATCGACCTATCCTGTATTTTGGAGAGAACACGGGACAAAAGGTGGGCACTGTCTACAATCCACTCATAAGAAACACCGGATAAAGCAAACCCCTGGCTCCCTGGCCCCCCCCCCCCCCCCCTCGGGAAAGAGAACGGCTCTGCACTGAGTTACTAACCAGCCTCCGGATATCCCGCTCGGACTCCCACTTGATCTTCGAGATGGCTTCCTGGTGGGACTGATGCTCACTCCTCAGGTCCCCGGCCTTGATTTTATCCGCTTGGATCATGTTGCTGAGGGCCTCGTCCACCTGCTTCTTGGCCGTTTTCAGGTCCGCAATTTCCTGTAGGAGCTTAATGCGCTCCGCATCGAACAGTTTCCGGGCCTCCTCCCGGGCCTCCATGGTGAGCGCTGTCCGTACTTTGTCGCTGCTGCCGTCCCGGAGGGCGCACAGCGCCGACTTGAGCCTCTGGATCTCGCCGTCCCGCACCTTCACTGTCCTCGCCATCTCCTGCTCGTGCTGCTTGATGAGGCTCTCCCGCACGGCCTGCAGCTCCTTCATCTTCTCCTCGTGGAGCTTGGCTTTGAGCTCGGTCACCAGGACGGTGTGCTTGCGCTGCTCCAGCTCCCGGATCCTCTTGACTTCTTGAGTCTTCTCCCTTTCCAGCTTCGATACCTAAAGGCCGAAAGGCGAGAGGGTAAAAGAGCTGCGCCTCACAGGAAAGGTGTGCTCCGAGGCAGGATTTACAGAGGAGGGCCCTGTGATCGCTTAGCTCTTTGCAAATTCCAGGCCACGGGGAGCGGGGAGGGAAGGGGACCACCAGCTTTAAAGCTGGGGATACAGTGTGTAAAAGGAGCAAATACCCAAGGATGCTTTTGTTACTTTGTTCAGACAAATATCTGATGTGCTGGGGCCTTTCTATATATTTGATGTGTGGTCTGCAGGCAAGTAGCACGGGCATCACCCAGAAGCCTGTCAGAAACGCTGAATCTGGGGAACGTGCATGGGAACAAATGCCCAGGCGAGGGGCCTGCACAGTGACATCAGGAAGCGGTGCTACAATGGTTTCACCTCCACAGAGTGGAGTTCAAAATGGAACACCAGAGAGCTTTGTAGACTACGCATCCCTGGGTAGGTGCGACTGATCAGTGTCGGTGACTCAAGATAGTTCATAGCTCATGATGATCAGACTAATAAATGGTGCCTAAAGTAATATTATGACATATTTTCCATGTTTCTTTATTCTTTGGAAGAGAAGATGCTGCTACTAAGGGGAAAGGAAACAAATGAAGACAAGTGATATAACCTCCACCTCCCCTCTTATTTAGCTACTTGGCTCCATCCCAAACTTCATATGCACACACCAGGCAAAAAACTCCATCGATGTCTCTCTGCACCCTTCTCTATCCCCACTGTTACTTCCCTCTCTTCCTCCCCCCCAAGCCAACTCTCCAAGTAGTTTAATAAAGTATTTCTTTTCATCTTTTCACCTTTCAGGTTTTTAAAAATCTGTGTTTTGTTAAATTTCCAATGATAATAAATAATATAGGTCTCCTCATAGATTAGCAATAGCACTGCCTTCATCCGGCTGTGAATCCGGCTCTGATTCAGTGGATCAGAGTGGAGCGATGGCATCTGCAGCTTGAAAAAGCCTCATGGCTCCTGTTCCACCATCCTTTTCCCCCACCTCATCTCTGCTGCCTGTCTTTGTTCCTTTTTGTCTCTGTCGTGTGCATGGGCGCGCGCGCACACACACACACACACACACACACACACCCCGTAACCTGGAAAAGGGGGAGAATCAGGCAGCCTCAGGAGTAATATCTAGTTGAGTGATAGTGAGTCTCTGCCATTTGTAGAATTGGAAGGTGTCATAAAATAATTGTTAAGAGGCTTTTCAGCTGAAAAATGTTAAGATTTACATTATCATTCAGTAAGGACCCTGAGATTTACTTACCTTCACAGTTTACCTACCTTTAACTAGAGCAGAATTTTCTAAGTCCATATGACATTTTGTGAACATTTATATCTATGTTCTTCCAGCCTGCTCCCGTCCTCTCTCCTCAGGCCCTCACCACCCCATTGTCTTGTGTCCACGGGTTATATGAACATTATATTTTAAAGGCAAAGAAATTATTTCCATGTTGGTTATTCTAAAAGAACTCAGGGCACATGGAGACTTGGCGAAATTAGCAGCCAGGCATCCTCAAACGACTGTCCTTCGGTCTCACCTCCAGCTTAGACCAGGGTCCCTTCCCGGATGCCTCTTATCTCAGATGCTCTAGAGCAGGAGTCCAGTGTGGTGGCCACTAGCCACCCTGAGCACTTGGAACATCGTAAGTCTGCAGTAAGACTTGGTCTAAGTGCAAAATACACACTGCATTTTGAAAACTTAGTGTAGGGTAAAATATTTCATGAACCATGTTTATATAGATTACATATCGAAATTTAATATTTGGGGCAAAATAAGTTACACTAAATCTATTATTAAAACTAATTCATTTTACTTTTGAAATTTTGGTTACAAGAAATTTTAAAATCACATATATGGCTGGCATTGTGGCTTGCGTTATATTTCTCTCAGACAGCCCTGCTCTAGGGTTCCTGGAGGTTCATTTAATGAGCCCAGCTTTCCCCCCACTGCTGGGGATTCTCTCTGAGTAAAGCCTAGTTCTGGTCTGACTTATGTGCCTGCTCAGAAGTCACCCAGGGCTCCTTTACACTGTGGAGCAAGCTCCCAACACTTAGCCTCGCCCTTGGGGCTCTCAGGAGATTTGGTTAGGCTTCTAGCTCTGGCGTCTTCCTCTCCGGGTACAGAGGAGTTCGTTATTTTCAGCACATGCCCTGCCTTTCTGTACCAATGTGCCTACAGTTTCCTCTTCCTGTTTTGCCTTTCCCTCCTTCGGGGATCCTCTTATTCACATGGCCCAGCCAGATGTCATCCTCTGTGGTCATGCTACCCATGATCATCCAGGACAAAGCTCATTTCTCCTGCTTTGTCTTCTCAGTGTACTTAAAAAAAAAAGATTTTAGAGAGAGAGAGGAAGCGAGAGGAGGAGGAGGAGAGAGAGAGAAACATTGATATAAGAGAGAAACATCAATAGGCTGCCTCTTGCACGCCCCTGAGGATCAAGCAAATGGGGCATGTACCCAGACCAGGAATCAAACGGGGGACCTTTTGGTACATGGGATAATGCTCAACCAACTGAGCCACATTGGCCAGGGCTGAGTGTACTTTGTTAATACCTTCTTACTTCTCCTGTCCAAATTTTTATTTATGCTGTGCTTTTTTTTTTGTACACTTGTCTGTCCTCACCACAGCCTCCCCTACCCTACCCAGACTGGAAGCTCCTAGAAGGCTGCCAATGAGCCTGTTCATCTTTGTCTACACAGTAGCTGCCAGGCAGCACATAAGAAGAAGCCAAAAAGAGTGTGTGGGAATAAAGAATGTACACCAATATGTCTCCTTGGCTAGCCATCTAATCAGAAGCAAGAATAATATACCCTGTATATAGTTTAGAGAACACAGGTTTCTAGGGTTACCCAGAGCAACCCCTCATCCATCCCTTACCTATATAAAATAAGAATGAAACAGAAATAGCCCTAATAGATAAGAATTCCTACTTGCCCTCTGCTTGATGTTTCTCTCAGTCCTCCAATAAGACCAACCTAAATTTTCCTCCCCATTTTTTAAGAATGAACTGAAGTGGATATCTTCTAGCTCACAAGTGGGCAAACTATAGCCAAATGGACCAAATCTCTCCTGCCCCTTATTTTTTGTGAATAAAGTTTTATTGGAACATAGCCATGCCTATTTATTTACAAGTTGCCTGTGGCTGCTTTCAGGCTACAATATTGTTGAGTAGTCTTAGAGATTACCCACAAAACCTGAGGCATTTACTATTTGGCCTTTACAGAAAAAGTGTGCTAATTCTTCTTTTACATGGAAAAGGAATCTCTTTGAAAAGGGGTCCTAGTTTTTCACTGATTTCCATCTAGGCCCTTGAAAATGTTAAGTTTAGCTCAGAAAATAGGAAACTAGTCATCTTCCATTTCAGCACGATGTTTTTACATTAGGCATTTGAAATAACATCATGACCACAAGGGCTGTCTGGTAACACATTACTAAAGGAAATTTTAGCAATTGTTCCTAGAATAATGGAAAACTATAGTAAAATGGACAAAGGGTAAGGAATTCTGGGTTTGCATTTCAATTCCACCACCTGCTGTCTCTAAGAAAGTTGCTTTATCCTTCTGAGGGTCTTTTACTATACTTAACAATACGTATGAAGTGGTTATTTTTTGGGTTAAATTAGATAAGACATAGGAAAGTGGCTTGGTCTATAAAGTACTATGAAATGTAAGGCATTATTATTGGATATAAGAGGAGATACTTATAATCTAAAATGACTTATGTCAAATTCTCTGTGGATACATTAGATTGTACCACTTTGCAATTAATTTCTAATTATAAACACTAATCTTTCATGTGTAAATTGTAGAGATGAATAATAAAAACAGGAAATTACAGGTACAAGGAAAATATAGGGTTGGCAAAGTAGGTTTACAGTTGTGAGTAGGAGAAACACAGTTTATTATTTCTTCTTATTGTTGTTGTTATTTTAAATCCTTACTTATGATTTATCATTTAGGCTGGTAATTTAACCTACTTTTGCCCACCCCTGTGTATTCTAGTTTGAAAACAAAAGCAAATACAAACACTGGCCTTCTTCTTCTTCTTTTTTTTTTTGGGGGGGGGGTTACTCTTCACCCGAGAATATTTTTTCATTGATTTTTAGGGAGAGTGGAAGAGAGAGGGAAAGACAGAGAGAAACATCAATGTGAGAGAAATATATCAATTGGTTGCCTCCTGCATGAGCCCTGACTAGGGCCTGGGCCAGGGAGGAGCTTGCAACCTAGGTACATGCCCTTGACCAGAGGAATCGAACCTGGGACCCTTGGTCTGCAGGCTGACGCTCTATCTGCTGAGCCAAACCAGGTAGGCCTTCATATTGGTCACTTAAATGAATCTACAGAATCCAAACAAAATTCAAAGGCACTGAATTATATTTGGTATTTTTATGTTAACTTATTTTGGTTGTCATGGAAACTGGAGTTTTGGGTAGGCTTTCTAGGTATGACTTTTTTAAAGCTTGAGAGAGGTGTTTCACTATGAAAGAAATACAAAGGATGTGACTGACATTTAGATAAAAAGAGCTAATAAAAATTTTGTAGTAAAATCATTTTCTGAGCCCTACTTGGTTTGGCTCAGTGGATAGAGCCTTCGGACTGAAGGGTCAGGTTCTGACTGGTCAAGGGCACACGCTTGGGTTGCAGACTGGATCCCCAGCAGGGGGTGTGCAGGAGGCAGACGATCAATGATTCTCTCTCATCATTGATATTTCTCTCTCTCTCTCCCTTTCCCTTCCTCTCTGAAATCACAAAACAAAACAAAACATCATTTTCTGAAAAATTTTGCAGCCCATATTGCACCACTAAGGAAACAGATGTTAATATATTTTTAAAAAACATATTTTTATTGATTTTAGAGAGGAAGGGAGAGGGAGCGAGAGATAGAAACATCAATGATGAGAGAGAATCATCAATCAGCTGCCTCTTGCACACCCCCTACTGGGGATCGAGTCTGCAACCCAGGCGTGTGGCCTGCCCTGGAATTGAACCATGACCTCCCAGTTCAGAGGTGGACGTAGATGTTAATATCTTGATGTAAGTTGTAAGAATGAGTATACAAAAAGATCAAGAATTTTTCCTATGTAACAATGAAAAAGTATAAGATAATAATACTTTGAAATGGAAAAAATTTAGTTAGTGGAAAAAGAATCACTTTTAATTAGTGGGAATGTTTTATGGAGAAAAACTTCAGCTGGATTACATAAGAGCATTTAGTCAGGCACCTTTGAAAAGGTTTTACCCATTTCCATTCATTTAACCTCCTGGGCAGCTCTGTGATGTAGGTAGTGTCTGTTTCATGTGAATTTCAGGTAAAAAAAGTGAGATACAGTCTCCATCCACATAAGTGCATGTAAAGAGGGTTGATTAGAGCCCAGTGTGGGTCAGGGGTCAGGTCTGGGTCAGAGCCCAGATTCCCTGTTTGCTCTGAAACTTTGGACAAGCCGCCTCACCAGTGTTCTTGTTTGTAAACCAGGACTGGTGCTATCATTCTCATATAGCTCTGAGGAATGCTTTAGATAAGGTATCAACATACTTTGGAAAGGCTGGCCCACATGGGAGATGAATAATTATTCATATATGGTAGATACTACAATATAATTTTTATAAATATTGCTATGCGATGCTACATAAATACCAACATAACTAACTGTAAGTACCCATATTGTCGTGATAAGACTAACATTATAATTGTTGCATTAAGACTGTAATAACTATTTTACTAACATAAATAGATGTTCAAAGGTAAACTTGGGTTTCCTCAGGACGCACTGAGTTCCCTGACATTGGAGGCACCTACCCTTAACTTGGAAGACACTTGGATGATGTGTTTACAGAAGGAGTGGGTGGGGCTGGGACAGGCATGAGGGTGAGCACTGACCAGGCTTGGGATGATACAGCCCCAAATCCCTTCCAGCGAGAGAGGTTTTATGTAAAATATAATCATTAGGGAGAATTAATCTTAGCGGGGAAAGCTTATGTTCTGAGAGAAGGAAGGGAATTCCTGACAACCTCACACAGCCTCAGAACTATTTTCCTCTTCTGTCCCAATTCTAGTCTGGCCTTTGCCAAATGCCAGTGTAAATTCTGCCAAGATCAAGATGGCAGTGATGTGAGCTCTCCTGGGACCTTAGACATCTAGGATTAAAAATCGGACAGTCCCATCAAAGGCAAGGAGGGTTGAGAGGTTATCAAGGCAAGATAAGCTAACAAAAGCTTTGGTTCGGATGATCTGCATCAGACGTTGCTGGAGGTCTAAACTCAGAGTAGGCCAGAGGGGATTTTCCTGGGCGCTAAGTAAATCTCAAACAGCAGATGCCAAGGAGGGACAAATGGCGGCAGCAGGTGCTTCTCAGGGAGATTTTATACAACCTGGGGAAGCACAGAGGATTCTATTTGTTCAGGTCCTGATTTTAGCCACGTAGGCTTCCTGAAAACAAAATTAAAGATAGAAAACGCAAGAAATACGGCATTCCAAATTTGGGCCCTGAACCTGGAGGCTCTAAAGCAGTCCCTGGAGGATAGAGAAGGGTGCTGGTTTTCTGAGAGTGCGACAGCAGCCACAGAGCACCGAATCATCGCCTTAGGGAAGCCTGCATTCCTATTTAGGCCCCTGCACTCACATGTCACCGAGGACAAATGAGTGAAAGGGTTTCTTCCTCAGTGACATCAGAACAGTCATTGCCGCCCTTTGTCCCAGGCTCCTCCTGAGAATGCGAATGCTTTGCAGTCTGAAGGGCTAGTCCAACAGTGGAAACTCCTGTTTGCAGCTGACTCCCCCCTGTCCCTGCAGCCCAGGCTTGTTGCTCTCCCCACTGTGCCTTCATCCCATTGACATTTACAGAACACATTGTATAGAGAGCAGAGTCAGACATGCATATGTAATTACTATTACTATTATTTTTTGTAAATCAATCAAAATTACTCCTATTTTTGTAAGATCAGCAAAAAATATATTTTGTGGTGTGCCACAGAATTTTGGCGGTTAGTATGCATGTGCCATGAGATGGAAAAAGTTAAAAATCGCCAAGATGATGAATTAAAACACCTCACATGCTTGACACAAACTAACTGCTCAAAAACAAACACACAGAGATACACCCTTATGAAACAGACACGGCTACGATCCCATTTGACAGATGAGGAAAGGAAATACCGAGGGATTTCACAGTCTGCTCAGGGCCACTCTGGTGCCGAGTGAAAGGGCTGGGGTTATGTCAGGAGAAATTGCGTTTATTACAGCGTGTGACAGACAGTGAACATTCAGCAAAGTGTAGCTATTTCTCTTATCAGCCCTAAGCATTTATGACTCTGCTCTCTACACACTGTGTTCTGTAAATGTCAATGGAATGACCCGTCTTTCTGAAAAAAACAAGTAATGCCCCATCGCCCCGAAGGTTTCCACTCTCTATTCCCCAGGAGCCAAACTGCCATTTTATCATCATAGTCTGGGAACCAAACCGAGAGTGAGCGTTCGCATCTTGATACTCTTCATATGCTCTCTCTTCACGCCGGGGCCTTGGAAGCACAAGCCTATTTATTTTAATAAAACTGCTTTATGACTTGTTTGCCCCCGAAATTCCCTTTGTTCTTCGGGGAAGGCTGCTGACAGGCGGGGAGGCTTTGCGTTAGCCCCAGTGCCGGGACTGTAATTAACTGCCAAGGAGAGGGAGACAGGGAGGCAGCCTGCAGAGGGGAGGATAAGGCAGTGCCTTTATTCAGGAGGCTGGCTTCCCGTCTCTTGTCAGAGAGCTAGGGGAGGTTACGCTGACCTTCTCGACTTAGACCCCAGTGCCAGGTCCTGGATAAACAGGCAGCCCTGCCCAGGCTCAGGTTACCCCTTTTAAAAGACTTGAATGTGTAGGAAATTGGCAGCGGCGGGGCCCTCAGGGCCTCTGCCTCTCTGAAATCTCCTGAGTTTGTTCTCTGTAAATCAGTGGCAGTCTACGGTTACCAGTCTCCACGCCAATGCGCCTCCTCCTATGAATGCTGCTCCTCATCCTGTCCTGATTACAATTAAAGGAGTCTGCTCTCTTGAAATGTGACGTTGCCCCCGGGAAAGTTAAAGCCAGGGGAATGTTCACAGGCTGTCAGAAGAGGAGGAACGGCAGAGTGGAGTGTTTGTCAACATGAAGGCGGAGAACCGCCTGCGTGGGGATTGTCTGCACTGTTTGTTAGAATTGGAAATCGTGGTCCTCCCTCCACCTATTTCATCAGAATCCTTCCAATGTGGGCCCAGGGACTTCAATTTTTAATAAGTTCCCCCAGGTTATTCTAAGACACAGAGATGGGGAAATTGGTTCAGTCATGTAAATTACAGAAGGAGACACTGAGACACTTAAATTTGTCCCCGAAGAGAGATAAAGAAAATGCCTTGGTCTTCTGACTTGCAAACAATTTTTTTTTTTTTTAAAGAAAACAACAACATCATGTTCTTTGTACCTTCATGGGAACGAAAATATTTCCTTCACAAATTTTACATTGGAGTTTGTTTATCCCAGGTTAAGGTTTTGCCGAGACAGGAGGCAAAGGGCTTTGGGTGACCTAATATTTATTATGGCTGGCAACAGGAGAAATAGATTTGGAGGAAAATAATAATTAACATTTCATAGTCATGTCAAGGAAGAAGAGAGATAAAACAGAGTGAGGGTATTTGTTGGTTTGTGATCTACAGTTTGATCAAGAACAGTTTCTGCCAAGCAAAGCATTATCTAGAGAAGGCATGGTAGTGCAGGCACGGTTGTGCCCAGTTCGCAGGAAGCAGACCTGCCTCAATCCATGCTGAAAATTTCAAAATGCTCTCCTACCATGACCCTGTGATATGCACACAGCTCTGGTGAGGTGAGTGCTAGCAAATCCATTTATGAGACGCAGAGAATTAAAGAGACATTCCTAAGTCCAGTTAGTGACCGATTCAGTGTAGACCATATTAGAGAGAATATTACTATTACCATTTTTTGAGAGTTTACTATGTGCCTGGCAGCTCTCTGAGACATGAACTTTCCCATTTAATCCTCATAATCACTTTATGTACTTGTCTAAGTTAAACCCCATCACAGCTCAAATCACCCCTCATTCATTCCTCAACTCATTAAAAAAGAGATGTTGAGCTTTTCCATTCTGGACATTTGTTTGGGCTCTAGGGATTCAGAGGTAAATTAAGTCTCTGATTTCGTAGAGATCGCACTTGGCTCAGGAAAGATAAGCATGAAACAAGAACATAAATAAATATATAATTTTGTATGGAACAAGTCAGGAATAGCCAGGCTATGGGGGAGTAACTGGGCATTTATTTAAACAATAAGTAAATATATATAACTTTCTGGGAAATGAATCAAGAATAGCCAGACTCTGGGGAGTAACTGGGCATGTTCTGTGTCAGAGACTGTGGTCAGATGCAGCTGACACCTGAGGGCGGTGAGGATGGAGCCTGGAGCTGTCCGGGGGAGGAACAGGAACAAAGGCCCTCAATGTGATGGTATCTCTCCTGATTCTTCCAAGAGGCTGGAGCAGAGTGATCAAGGGGAGGGATGTGGGAACTGAGTCAGAGGGAGCTACAGGAAATACCCTGTGGTTGGTAGGAAACACTTTGATTCTGGGAGGCAGAGGCAGCCACTGAAGGGTTCTGAGTGACAAGGTGTGGTACATTTTAGAAAGACTGCTCTAAATCCCACAGGAGGGATACCCTATAGCGGGCAAGGGTGGGACTTGCCCAAGCCAACAACTATTAAGTGTCGAGGGGAGGTAGGGGTGGTTGGGGTCATTGTCTCCGTGTCTATTATCTGTTTTCCTGAACCAGGCAGAGATCGGTCTCATGACCACGTTACTGTCACCTTCTGTGTATCCCTTGCTCAATTCCCTCCTGTCACACACAAGAAACCCTCCATGTGTACAGAAAGGCAATTGGCAGAAAGGAGCCCACGGAGGGGGGCCAGTAGGCAAGAGCTGGGTCAGAGCCACGCTGCGGGCTGTGACTCAGGAGCCTCACTCACCTTGGACTTCTCTTGGTGCAGCTCTATCTGGATGTCTGTGAGCTTGGTCCTGAGGTCTTCATTGGCAGCTTGAAGGGCGACAATGAGCGCCTCGGGCTTCTCGCCCTTATTTCGCCCTTTCTTGGACATTGTTCCTTTCTAAATGGAGTCTGTTGGTTTTTAAGTCCTTTCACACGGGTGCTGCCATGTTCCTGTTTCTTATCCCGGAGTGCGATGTTTCAGCATCTACTGCGTGGTGGTCCTTGGTAAGGTCTCCTTAGCCGCTGCCCTGGAAGCCCTGGGAAGAGACAGCCGTTACTGCTGTGGCAGAGACCTGGGCGGGTGCCTGACAGTCACTCTCAGCCTGAGCTGCCTCTATGAGTCTCCTCGGGAGGGTTCTTGTCTCCACTATCTCCTGTTCACTCCGCACATGAATTTCCAGTGATCTTTCCAAAGGGCCAGTCTGATCACATCAGTGCTCTGCTTAAAATCCTTCAAAGACCCGTGAATGTATCTTTCACGTCTCAGAGTGCTCTTTATGTCTAACCCTGCCCATTCTCCTCGCCTTTCTGCCTCCATTTCACTCACTTATATTCTAACCATAAGGAATGTCTTTTAATTGGCTGATTCTTGCTCCCTTCCCATAGGACTTTTCCTATTCTATTTTCTCTTCTCCAGCCTCTGCCCAGCCTCCTCACATGATCCTCCCTTATGTCCTCCTCCTCACACCCTGCCACACACACAGTGTAGTTTGACTGGCGTTTAGGACTCTTTCAGGTCTCAGCTTCCACATCAGTTCCTCCTGGAAACACCCCCTAAGTTATTATGTGCCCTTCTTGTTTAATTGTGGTCACCACCATGAAACTGTAAACTTGGTGAGGACAGAAATGTGTTGTTCTTACTTACTACTTGCTTCTCAGTATCCATCATAAGTCCTGGCACATACCAGGTATTTAATTAGTATTTGTAAAAGGAAGTCACCTATGTGAAGACCTCATGATCACCCCATAAAGAGCCCCAACTTTAAGACATTTCTATAAAGACCTAGAATTATACAATAAATAAATACACTGTGAGAAGTGAGGATAATTTTATACTGGGTTAATTGGGTCACTCACATTCATTCAGTCAATATTGTTAGAGTTCCTTCTATATGCTATGCTAGGCACAACATGTTGAAATTGAAAATAAGAGTTTCAAGGCAAAAAAACAACAACTCAACAAAACCTCTATATTATCTATTTATCTATCCGTCTATATCATCATCATCATCATCATCATCATCATCATCTATTTGATAACTGCCTTTAAAAAATAAACAGTTGTCTCAGGGTATAGATAAGATTTCTTCTTGGAATGGAATAAGAAAAGCTCCCTGAATAAGGCTGCACTTGAGGAGCAAGTAGGATGTTAACAGATGGAGAAACAGGTGAAGCATCCTGGATGAAAGAAATGGCAGGTGCTGAGCTACAGCAAATAGAAAGCACAGTAACTATTTTGTGGTTAAAACGGGGGCTTGATTCATTACAACCTAAGATATGATTTGTGGGCACTAATGTTGAAAACGTTGCCTGGAAATTTCCAATTGTGGGAGACCTGGGATGCCAACCTGAGAATTTTGGAATCTTTTTTTTTTTTCAATAAAAATGGGGACTCTGTTGAAGTTCTGGGCAGGTGGATGGCATAACAGAGCAGTGCTTTGGTGTGGTTATTCTAGTGGCAGAGTGGGCAGAGAATGGAGGGAGGGAGCCTGCCTATTGAACTTGCTAAGGTGGAGGATAATGAAGGCTTAATCAGAACAGCAGCAAAAGGAGAGAAATAAAGAGGGATGGTCTTGCTTTACAAATTCTTAAATGTTTCACAGAAACAAAGCAGGTTAGAAAAATATCAATACTAACCTACCAAAGTCAATGGAGCCCTAGCCGGCTTGGCTCAGTGGATAGAGCGTCAGCCTGCGGACTGAAGGGTCCCAGGTTCGATTCTGGCCAAGGGCACATGCCTGGGTTGCAGGCTCAATCCCCAGTAGGGGGCGTGCAGGAGGCAGTCGATCAATGATTCTCTCTCATCATTGATGTTTCTCTCTCTTCCTTCTTCCTTCCTCTCTGAAATCAATAAAGAAATATATATTTTTGAAAATTCAATGGAAAAAACATGACAAGATACTAGAGAAAGTTACCCATGCAGCCTTACAGAAATTGAGTATTGCGTACATAGATGTGCTTCAGCCCAGGACTAAGGGGAATTCCTACTGATCACACATATGTTCAGGCAGCTGCTTCTCTCTCAAGACCCCTGGTATTCAGCCTTGAGGACCATGCTGGGATCCTGGGCTTTCTGCCACCCACCCCCTGCGCACTGGGGCCTTGCCTTTTGGATGTGTCCCCGGAGAGAGGGGAGAGGGAAGAGTTAAGGGACAGGGAGAATACGCCTGTCTCCAGTAGCCATGGAACTGTCCCCCAATATCCCCCCCTAAATTAGGTGCTGGAGTTGTCCTTTGTGCTTGTTTTGCAAGTGTTGCCAAATCATTAAAGTGCATGCGTGGGAGACTTCTGAGAGGCATCATTCTTTGCTTGTAGAATTAAAATGAGTTCAACAAGCATTATTGAAAATGTGTACGACAAACACCACTAGACACAAAGATAAATAAGACAGCACTTAACTTCAAGCAGGTATCAAGTGAGGGAACCCACATGTCCATGTTTAGCAGGTTTCTCTTCCTCTAGTTGGTCTCTAGATGCTACTGGTCCCCAGAGCTTCCTCAAAGTTATCTCCACTGCCCCCTATAGTCATGACCCTCAGTTTTATATCCATAAGTCCTGACCATTCCCCAAACCCCAGACTCACATATTCAACTGCTTACTTACCAAATCTACTTGAATATCTGACTGCATTTCAAACCAAACCTAACTAATACAGATGTCTTTATTAATTATCATTCAGAACCTTATCTTCTCCAGGTTTTCCAACAAATGGCATCGCCCCAGGCCCAGGCATTCCAGATTTAAGTTTAGAAATCATCATTTCTTCTTTTCTCCCTCTTTTATCCGGGCCACCAAGAAGTCCAGTTTATTTTCCCTATAAAATATGACTTACTTTGGTCAACTTCTCTCAAACCCCACACAGGGAAAAACATAGGTCACTTCAGAGCCTTGTCGTTAGTGTTCCTGAATCAAAAATGGTTTCTTCTGTTTGAGACAGAGGAGGGATGGTGGAGGACAGAGCTTGAGGAAAACTTGGAGTCACGAATTTGCCTATTTGGAGAAGGTTGTGAACTGGGAGAAGACAGCCAGAGGTTAGATTGCACAGGTTCCTGTATGACCCATCATTAGACATAATTGATAATAATGGAATTTTATTATGTAGACATGAAGAAACATCGCAGCATTTGAATATAAGTGTAACAATAAAAGCTTACGGTGACTGAGTGCTACGAACCTGCCACTAGACTAAGCACTAACATACTACTCTCATTTGATGCTCACTAAAAAATGTGGAGAAATGACTGACAGAAAGATTAAGTAAGTTGCCTAAGATGACTGAGTTGCTATGTGGTGAGGTCCAGATTCAAATCCAGGCAGTCTGAGAGAGGCTGGGACCCAAGCTATCATCCCCTGCCTCGTATTTGCATTTTAGAAGGGAACTCTGGAACGTGGTGGAAGTGAAGGTAGAGAGAGAGTATGGAGGCAGGATACCAGTAATGGTCCAGGTCAGAAGTAATGCAGCCCTGAACCGGACGATGGCCACGGGGATGAACCAGAGGTGGCAACTCTACCACATGGAGATTTTGATGGAATCATGTCCTACTTTTACACATTATTACTGGTTTTAACCAGTGTCCTCTTCCAGTCTAAATGAGTACCAGCTCTCTGGTATTTCTTGCAGCAAAAACGTACAAGACAATTTTACATTTTAATTTATAATTCTTTTAAAAGAAATGTAATAGTATGTACTGACTTCATGTATTTTTTGGTCTGTGAATTAGTGTTAAATTAGTCCCATAAGGGCTGAGGAAAAGAAATTGGTTTAAAAAATGAAAACATGTTCAGGAGAGAAAAAAACATCCCAGACAGTTACTGGTAGCATCAACTTATGGATATCTCAAAGTGAGCAGCTGTTTGTGAGTGTGGTCCTACACACCCGCGGGGGGAGGGGAGCTTTCTAAAGTCTCTTCCCGTTTTGATGGGTGCCCAGCAATCTTCTGATTCTCATATGTAATGTCGCTACAATGCTCTGTCAGCTCGGGCTGTCTTTATTTTTTGTTTTTGGACAGCTTTCACTTATATCTCAATGATGTCACACTTTCAAAGTACATAATTCAGTGATTTTTTGGATATTCACAAGGTTGTACAACTATCGCTGCAATCAATTGTATAACTTTCCATCACCTCAGAAAGAAAGCCTACACCTGTTAGCCGTCGTTCCTTATTCCCCATCAAACCCTCCCAGTCCTAGGCTTCCAGCCTATAAAGAGAGAAAACATCCTGGAAAGCAGAGAACGAGCGCATTGGTCAATGCTGTAGCCGAGAGTGCACCGAGAAAGAGGAAGACTTGATGGAGAAGGTGACATGTGAGCTGAACCTGGAGATGCTGCCCACCTGGCTGGGTTCTTACTTCGTGCAGGAACAATGCAAAGTGCACTAAACTTTAGGAGACTAACTGATTGAACAACTCCAATGAACTCTTTCAGATATTTACTCTTCTTTTAGACAGGGAAACTGAAGCTCAGAGAGGTTGGCAAACTTGAAAAAACTTACACAGCTATGACGTAGTAGAGCTGCAACTCAGAGCGTTAGTGTTAAAAAAACAAACAAACAAACAAAAAAAAACAAAAGGCCGAGAAAAGCTCAGAGATCCCTGGAAAGACTAAAGGAATTCATGCTTATGCTTCGGGGGAAATGGGATCAGCACTGACACCATCAGTATTCCCAGGGGTCTTGGCTTTGTAGCTGGTTCTGCCCTAAGCTATAAGCTGAATAAAGCCATTATTAACCTTAGTGTTTCCAATAAGGTTGTTGCCTCCGAGTTATGATTCGAAAAGCAGCTGTAATATAAAATAGGTGGAGTTCATAAGTATGAAGCTAAAGGCTACAAACACTTTTCCCTAATTAATATTTGGATATGTCCACTCTACCAGAGCCTGTTCATTTAAGCCCTTCCTCCCCTTCATTTTCAAAGATTATGCTTTAGACTCAGAAGGTGTTACTGTTTAAACTGAATGAATTACACTTACTTTAGTCCTGGTGACCTGTGGACCATGTTATCACTTCTTAAATCCTTCTCTGTGCAGGAAAAGTGCCTCACTGTGCATTTATTAAGTTGACAATGCAATTTAATATAGAGGAGGGGGGCTGCTGTGTAAGCCAGTCCAACTGTGGAGTTCTAGTTTTCCTATATAAAAATAATGTGGTGGTGTGGCTATGGAGTCTAAGGGCTTCGAACCTCTTACACAGAGGACTCTTCTAACGAATCTGTTAGAAGGAAATGAATCTGAAAGGCTGACATTCAGCATGGTAGTGATTATGCATCTTCAGGATTATATTTATCAGGCTTGTATGTCCTTTTATGTTTGTTTGTCTCTCTTCTGTTCTTCTGCTGAATACCCTCTTTATCACTTAGTAATAATAGCAACCATTATAAATTATTTAAAGTCAACACTTTTGCCCTAACTGGTTTGGCTCAGGGGATAGAGCGTCGGCCTGCGGACTGAAGGGTCCCAGGTTCGATTCTGGTCAAGGGCATGTACCTTGGTTGTGGGCACATCCCCAGCAGGGGGTATGCAGGAGGCAGCTGATCGATGTTTCTCTCTCATCGATGTTTCTAACTATCCCTCTCCCTTCCTCTCTGTAAAAAATCAATAAGATATATTTTTAAAAATCAAGTCAACGCATTACATTTTTCATATGAAAGAATGCTATTACTCTTGCTGGATCTTTTTTAGATCTCAGGATTAAAACTTCACATTATATCTCATACAGTCTGCAGTAAGACAGAGCGCTTGACACACATATAAGAAACATCTAACTTCTTTAAGGGGGGTTGTCAGGAAGGCTAGGAGATGTCTAAGTTGAGATCCAAAGCAGGTCAGATTCATCCAGAATCAATCTATTCTGGAAACCCTTGACTTTGATCACACTGTTTGTTGTTTAGCTTCCATTTCTCTTCCTCAACTTCCTAACTCTCTCCTATTCATCTTTTAGGGACCAGATCCAATGACATCTCATATCATTTTCCTTTATACCTCTTCACCATACCCTGATGATGTTATTTCCTCACTTGGTTTCCATCTTCAGTTTGAAGGCACTTTTTACAATAGTCATTATTCATTTTTAAATGCATTAATTTATCAATTCACAAATATTTATGAAACATCTGGAGGGCAGAGGATGTCTGTGTAAAACAAGAGGCAGGGTCCCTGTCCTTCCCAGAGAAAGAATCAGCAATTTCATATAGTGTGGTAATTGTACATATCACAGGGTATAAGAATCCTAAGAGTCTTGGTGGGTCAGGAAAGACCCACCTTAGGAACAGATATATATATATATATATATCTCAAAGCTCTGTAAGATGAGGAGGAATCAGCCAGCAAAGGGTTGGAGGTGGACCAAAGAACCTTCTAGGTCAACAGAATATTGAGTATGAAAGTCTAGAAGCCAAAGAGAATATGAAGGATGCTCTGGAGAAAAATACAGACAAGAGCTTGGTGAGGAAATGAAAAAGTGGTAAGAGATGAGCCAGCAGAGGCACACAGGGAGCAGCTGGTAGAGACCAGTATAAACTATGTTAAAGGATATGAACTTCATCCCCATAGAAGTGTGTAGGGGAGGGGAAGGAAAATACTGAGATTGATAAACATTTTTCACAATGCCTTCACAATGTCCAGGTCATTTTAATAAGGTTTATTGTGGAAGTTCTCTTTACTTTGAGGGAACCCTTGAATGACAGTTTTGATTTCAGGCAAAAGTTAAAGCTTGGTATAACAATTGAATAAACAATCAAATGAAATGAATTTTTATTTAAGCCATGTGTTGAGATTTCATAATCCCTGCTGCTATCCTTCACATTCCCAAGCTTCATTTCACTCCTTCGCGCTAAGTTATCTTGCATTGTACTCTCTTAGCAAAATCAGTCTCACAGTGCTACATATTCTTATTTGCATA
This sequence comes from Myotis nattereri, assembly GCF_964212035.1. Classification (NCBI taxonomy): domain Eukaryota; kingdom Metazoa; phylum Chordata; class Mammalia; order Chiroptera; family Vespertilionidae; genus Myotis; species Myotis nattereri. The sequence goes on from NC_138080.1 coordinate 87,372,173, forward strand.
GTCCTTTCTTTCTGGATTCAAATGCTTTTACAGCTGTTGTAGAATGAGGGTACCAACTTCATTGGAAATGGGGGGAGGGGAATCTCAGACACAGCAGGAAACAGTTATGTATTCAAGGTCAGACAGAGCAAGAAAAGTGAATCAGAGCCCTCGCCTCAAGTAGGCATTTGCTCTGCATGTACAGTTATTGAAAGCAAACCAACAAATAAATGCCCAAAGCATCTGAAGGAGACGTCTTAGATAATTATATTTATAAGTGACACCAAGCTTTTCTATTTTAGGTTAAGTGAAGCATGTATAACCTATTCTGTTGTATTTTCAAAGACCTTGAATTAAAAAAGGAAAACTTTTATAAAGGCACCTTTGCAGTGTCAAACATGAGCAGAAAATTCTATAAATAGGACATGCATAACACGTACCTGCTATTTTTTAAAAAGGCAGAATAATTTCTGTATTAAGATTTACTCTGATCAATGTTATTTAAGTAAAGGTACATAAAGTTTGAATAAAACAACTTTTAGATACACCATATGGTTCGATTACAAAGAAATACATTTAATTTTCCACATGCTACTAAAAAGAAACTGGCTATCAACATTTCCCTATGTTATAATATGGTGTGATGCAGTATAATAAATTATAGGACAATATAGATTATTCCATTTCTTAACATTTAGGATTCTGTTTTGAGTTTTGTCCCAGAGACCAATGTTTAACTATCCCTCCCCCACCACCAGCTGATGGGATCTTTGAAGCAAGACTAACTTCTGTTAGTCAACCTAATCCCAATGTGGACCATACACTATAGGAAAATCATTTCAAAAACTGGATCAGCTCTCTTTTGAACCATAATTATGTGCAAGGTTTTATGTTATAGTTGAAGATGATGCAGTATATATCTACCAGACAAGGCTGCATATACTGTATATGTGCCAAAGGAGTGGGGAAACACACATACACATTAACAAGAGGAAGAGTAGCATGAGGGCAAGGACTGTGTCTCTCTGGCTCCTTGTTGAGTCTCAGTGCCTAGTACAGTGCCAGGCACAAAACTGATTCTGAATAAACACATTACTTCACCAAAAGAGAGGGCCTTGTGTTTAGGGCCAGGACAATGAAAGATGAACAGGAGGAATCAAGGAAAGGCATGTAGGTAGGACACATGGAAGGTAAGTGTGAGGAATAAATTGTAGATCACAAGCCCAGTGTGGGAAACCAGTGGATGTACAGAAAAATAAGGTAAGGATAAACTACGCATGTCTTGAGTGCCTCGATGCTGAATTTACATCTTATTTAAAAATTACTGGGAACATGATAAGCACTTTTAAGAGAAGAGGCAAAATACAATTTTAAAAATAAATATTAGCCGAAACCGGTTTGGCTCAGTGGATAGAGCTTCGACCTGTGGACTGAAGGGTCCCTGGTTCGATTCCGGTCAAGGGCATGTACCTGGGTTGCAGGCACATCCCCAGTAGGAGATGTGCAGGAGGCAGCTGGTCGATGTTTCTCTCTCATCGATGTTTCTAGTTCTCTATCTCTCTCCCTTCCTCTCTGTAAAAAATCAATAAAATATATAAATAAATAAATAAATAAATAAATAAATAAATAAATATTAATCTTGAAGTTATGTGGAGGGTGGAATGAAACAGAAAGAACTAGTGGTTAGAGGTCCAGATAGACATCCATTTCCAATGTTCATATGTAAATAGATGAAGTTTGGAATAGGATGTAGAGAAGAAGGGCTTTTTTCTTTTATAGGCTAAAGGAACTCTTATTCATCTCACCATCATCATTTTCTTCATCATCACTCAACATCATCTTGTCACTGAGCACTTAACATGTGCTGAGCACTGCATAAGGCAACCATTTATGTCCATCCTTCCATTCAAAACTATGAGATATATGAAGTTAGTATTCCCTATTTATATATGAGAGAACCGAGTTGATAGGAGGTCAATTCTTTTACTCGAAGACACAGAGCCAGGCAAATGGCAGAGTCAAATGTGTTTTGGTCAGAAGCTTCTTATGGACTTAAAACCCAACTCTTCTCTCCAGCTGGTCTGTGATGTGTGAAGAATCCACATAATGGGCTGATTGTTGGGAAATAGGAAAGAGAGAAGAGTTTGAAAATGACACCCAACCTTTGTGCCCGGGAAACTGGAAGGATGTGGGTACCATCAAAAAACTCACTTAGATGAAAGGAGTCTTATGTGTGCTTAGAAATAACAAGAGCTAATGTTTTCCGGGTGATTAATATAAGCCAGGAACTATGTTAAATTATATATACATTAGTTCAAGCAATTTGTTAAAAACTTTGATATGTGTAATATCCAATTTAACCCACATCATCATAAATATTACAGATAAGGAAAAAGAAGCCCTCAAAAGAAATATGGATTGTGCTTTATAGTAGGTACTCAAAAATAAAAATGTTTGTTGAGGTAAATGAATGGACTTAAGTGAAATTTTCATTGGAAATAATCAAGAATACCTTAACCCCACAAAATATTAATGCTGTTCTCCCACATTATAGGAGAAGGTATAATTCACCATTGACTTAATCATAATGTAATTTTACCCCATATTAAACTCTGTGCTATATTCGTAGTACCTACCTATTCAGAAATATAAGCAATATGCTTTCAAGTGTAAGCAATTTACATATGCAAAACACAATTTTTTCCTGTTTTTGTTTTGTTTTGTTTTTTATTATCTCTTGGCACAGAAACCAGGAACTATAATTTTTCATTTAAGGTTTTAAATATTTTGATAAATGGTTTTGTTAGGAAGAGCAGTCTCAAAGGCTCTATTTTTTCCCCCTCATAGGACCATAAAGGAGGATTCTGAGAGCTAGTCTTTCATCTTTGCATAGTAAGCAATCTTTGATATTCCAAAGCTCTGGGGCCCTGGCCTGTAATATTCTAGATCATAATAGCATTTGTATAGATAATTATACTTCATCCACTTACTTACCTCACACTGTGACAGATGAACGCTACCACTACTGCTAATCATCCTCATTACCATCATTGACCATTTACTCCTGCTGGCCACTGTGCTAAACTACTTCCAAGCATTATCTTTTTAATGCTCTGAGATGCATGTGGAAAGTCATCTAGCCCAGTCCGGAATGTATGATTTATGAGTCCCCTCTACAACTCTCCCCACTGGGAAAGACTGACATGTAAATAATGAGCCGCAGGCCTGAGGATGTAATGAGCACTGAAACAGAGAAGCAAACCAGGCAGGACCGGGGCACAGAGGAGGAGAGCCACTTCCCCGGGGGATGGGGACCGCTGCCAACAGAAGGGACTGCTGAGCTGAGTCTTGAAAGATAAGAGAGGATTTGTCTTGTGGTTGAGGAAATAAGGTGTAACTGAATAATTATTGTATAAGATTTGGTAGGAATTATGGGTGTACCATACTATTGATTACATGGAGTTGGGGATACGATGGAGGAAGAGGAAGAGAAGGAGAGGAGGAAGAGGAGAGGAGGAGGAAGAGGAGGAGGAGGAGGAGGAGGAGGAGGAGGAAGAGGAGGAGGAGAGAATTTAGAAAGGGCTCATTTTTATACCTGCTATTAAGCTCATTTTTATTCTTACACTTTATGTAAAACATTAAATTTGGGAGAGAAGGGTTCCATATTCTGAACAGCACAGTGGAAAAAAACTGTTTAATAATAACTCTATTAAAATCTTCCTATATGTCAAACACAGTAGCTACCACTGCCCATGTTATCTCATTTTCTCATTATATAAGAGAAGAAATTAAAACATTGAAAATTGCCCAGTGTCTATGAGCCATTCTTTGATTCAAATGTTTCTTGAGAGCCTATGATGTGTCTGTCAAAATTTAAATTGGGTCAGCCTGTTTCACAAACATTTGTTTTAACATTACAGTAGTTGTCTCTCCAGGCTATATATATATATATATATATACACACACATACATATATACACACACACACACACATATATATATTTATATATGTATATCACACACACATATATATATATTTATATATGTATATATATACATATATATACATATACATATATATATGTTTTGCATACCTATTATTATCTTGAAAATGCTCTAAAAACAAGTCCTGTTCTATAGAAATCAGAGTGTAAGATGACGAAACACATTTCTTGTCCAGAGCATGACAAAGATTTAGCACAAGGCAGTGTATTATTATTGAAGCAATGCACTGAGTGCTGAGAGTTAATCACTTGCTCTGATAAATCCCATTTTTCAGGGCACTTATGATCTAGCAGTTAACATTTTTCCTGTATGATATAGGGTAAGACAAGGGAGTACTTTACTCTTGCAAAACAGTATGCACAAAATAGCTATTAAGTCTTAAGTGATCACATGAGACAGATAATTAAATAAGATGGGATTTGAAGCCTAAATTTAGGGCTGTGCTTGAAACACTTCTTATAGTGCTGACCTGGTTGTTTCATACAGAGTCTGACAAAATACTAATCATTAATATTTCCCTTGATTTCTTTGAGATGGGGTAATAGAGACCTAATGAACACAGATGATTGTTGACCTTGGGCCCAGAGCTGGTAAGCAATAGAGCAAGGACTTAATCCAAGCTGTATGACTGTAGAGACCATTATCTTCACTCTGTCACTATATACCTCCCTTGGGATGGTGGTGAAAATTACATGGAATAATAAAGGTTTTAGCAGGGTGAGTATCAAATAAGTGCTCTCCTTTAAAATCAGATTCTTGGACAAATAGGTATTGAACACTCGATTGCTGCCACTGTTCTTGGCATTAAATAAAATAAAATAAAACATATATCTCTGCTCGTGGCACTAATCTGTTAGTTGGAAGAGACACAATGAGCATGATGAACAGCAAACAAGTAAATAAGTACTATGCTGCATGATCACAAAGTGCTCTGGGAAAATCGTAATAGAGCACAGAGGTGACAGGAAGTGTCCAGATGGGACTGCAAGTTGAGATAAGGAAAAGCCTAACCAAGTGATGTGACTTGGCTCAAGCCTGGAAGGGAGTGCACCATGCAAATGCCGGAAGGAAACATTCCAGGAGCGCAGGGCAAGTACAAGAGCTCTACAGTGAACACAGAAGTGAGTTCCAGGAACTGCCCGGAAGCCAGAAACCCAGGGCTGGAGGGAGGGAGCAGCTAGGAGAGCAGCCAAGTTGAGGGCAGACATTAATGGAAGAGCAGCGTGTGCCGACCACGCTGTGCTTTTCAGGCCATTATACATCAACTTGGGCTTTTACTCAGAGTGAAGTCCCCCTGGAAGTTTTGATAGGAGGTGCCCTGATCTGAGGCTTCAACATTTCCCTGCAGTGGGGACAGGAGAAGAATTTGCATAAGAGTGGAAGTAAGGAGACTAGTTTGGAGGCCACTGCAAAACTCCAGCTTGGAGATGGTGCTGGCTTAGGCCAGGGTGGGAGCTGTGGGGGTGGTAAGAGGAACCACATATAAGTTGCTATTAATCTTTTCAAATTGGTCTTTGGCCAAAATTACAACCAGTCAATTGTTGAGCTGAGATGTGCTATATACTGTGTATCTCTGATAGTATTAAGCTCCCACTCTAAGAAAGGCATAATGCCAGGCACTGCCAATGGAAGAGATGAGAATGACTACTCCTGCCCCCTTGAGAGCTTAATTCTAGTAAGAGGTTAATACTTCATAACTATACATGGAGGCAGAATGTAGTCATATGCATTCATCCAGTGAATATTTTGGGGGTGCAGTTTTAGGTTCTGGAGCTAGAGCTGTGGATACACAAGACAAAAATTCCTGCTCTCCTGGAGTTTATATTTGAGTAGTCAGAGGAAAGATAGCCAGATAAATATAAAAATGATATAGCATTTTAAAAGGTAATAATGAGTGACTTCATAAAGATCAAACCCATACCTGCACAACTCTGTAGTGTTGAAAAACTAGGAACAGTGTGAGATCCGCATAAAAGAAAGTGGTGTAATAAAGTGGCATGTCCAGTCTACAATTTAGTATGCAATAGTTAAAAATACATAAGTAGATCTGCTGAACCAATGAGACTAGTTACACATCAAGACATATTAGTCAAAAGAGCAAGATGATGAAATGAAGTGCAGAGTATAATGTCTCACACACATACCCAATTCTATGTGTACATACATGCCCGTAAGGCCATAATATATTTTGGAAAGACATATTGGGTGGCAGGTTCCACCTCATTCAGGGACCAAAAAGGCTGCCTAGACGTTTCACATCATTTGCTCCAAACCCTCTGGGGAATGTTAGCTCCAGCACCTCCCGTCTCAACCACAGACCAGGCTGCAGGTCATTCTCCACAGCAGTGCGGCTGTGTCATCCTGTATCGTAAGTCTCACCCTGAGGACAGCTCCGACAATGACATACTGTGCTCTGTCTTTGGAAAAGCTGAAACCCTTAGAGTGGACAGGATTGGTCCTGGGTTAAAACAAGATTTCTTCAGTTTCTCTCCCGTCTCCCAGAGCCTTCTTAGGAGATTGGGGGTGACAGGAGCCCCATTCTGGTCTCCTTTATCCTCCTCCTTTGTCATCATCTTCTTGCCCAGGGCCTCACTCCATTCAGCCTTCTCAAGTTCAGTAAGTGTGATACATTCTCCTGCCAATATGCTCGCAGATAAGGTTTGTGTTTACAGACTCGACCAGCCCCCTGATACCCGAACTTGATTTCAAAAAGAGGTGTAGGGCCCTAGCGGGGTTGGCTCAGCGAGTAGAGTGTTGGCCCATGGACTGAAGGTCCTGGGTTGGATTCTGGTCAAGGGCACATACCTCGGTGGTAGGCTTGATTCCTGGCCCTGGTTGGGGTGCGTGCGGGAGGCAACTAATAGATGTGTGTCTCTCACATCGATATCTCTCTCTGTCCCTCTCCCTTCCACTCTCTCTAAAAATCAATGGAAAAATAGCCTCAGGTGAGGATTAACAACAACAAAAATAAATTAAAAAAAAGGGTTTAGGAGCCACAAGCATTGCCTGAGACTGTATATGAGGAACTCAGTGTTACCCATAAGCCACTATACATAAATTCAGTTGTTAAAATGATTACTATGAACTCTCCCACATTCTCCACTGTACGCAGATGAAATGTTATTGTTATTATGGACCTTCTCACCTCCTCCACGGTATACAGATTGGGAAATGCTATTGATATTAATCTCCCTCCTTCTGTCACTGGGAAGGCATTTGCATGAGCTGTGCTAGGCTTAGAAGGCCAAGGATTATTAATCTTCTCGACTCCTAGTACCATCTAACATTCTTACTCCTTATTTTACTAGGTGTACCAGTTAATAATGCGGGTTTTTTCAATAGATGGAGTTACATATATGTTGATATATATGTGATTTGATATGTATGCTATTTTTTTGTATTGGCAGCAAGCTTCAAAACTTCATATGTCAAATTTTCTGAAGGTGTTAACATCATAGATATTTTTATGCTTAAAAATGTCGAATGTTGTGCCAAAAAAAGAGCATTTGCAGGAAGTTTTAATTCGTTACTTTATTTTGAAGAACAAGTTATCGTATACTTCGGGAAGCTTATGGTGAACATGTTCCATCTCAAGATACTTGTGAACGCGGGTTTAAACACTTTAAAAGTGATGATTTCAATGTGAAAGACAAAGAACGTCCAGGTCAACTGAAAAAGTTTGAAAACCAACAATGACAAGCATTATTGGATGAAGATGCGTGTCAAACTCAAAATCAACTTGCAGAAAGATTAAATGTTACTCAGCAAACTATTTCCAATTGTTTACAGCAATGGGCAAGATTTTAAAGGAAGGAAAATGGGTGCCACATCAACTGAATGAAAGACAAATGGAAAGCTAAAAAGTCATCAGTAAAATGTTGCTTCAATGGCATGAAAGAAAGTCTTTTTTGTATTGAATTGTGACTGGCGATGAAAAGTGGATTTATTTTGAGAATCCCAAATGCACAAAATCATGGGTCGATCCACGTCAACCATCAACATCGACTGCAAGGCCAAATCGCTTCTGAAGGAAGACAATGCTCTGCGTTTGGTGGGATCAGGAAGGTGTGGTGTATTATGAGCTTCTAAAACCAGGTGAAACCGTTAATACTGATCGCTACCAACAACAAATAATCAATTTGAATCATGCTTTGATCGTGAAATGACCAAAATGTTCCAGAAGACATGACAAAGTAATTTTGCTTCATGATGATGCACCATCACACGCTTCAAAACCAGTTAAAGACACATTTAAAGATCTTGCCTGGGAAGTATTAACCCACCCGCCATATTCACCAGACCTTGCTCCTTCAGATTACCACTTGCTCTGATCGATGGCACACACACTGTCTGAGCAGCACTTCAAAATGTACGAAGAAGTGGAAAATTGGGTCTCTGGTTTGCCTCAAAAGAAGCAAAGTTCTATTGGGACAGTATCCACAAATTATTTGAAAGATGGGGGAAATGTGTAGCTAGCGATGGACATTATTTTGAATAAAGCACTTTTGATGTTTCTTTTGAAATTATCATGTTTTCTTTGATTACAAAATCTGCCATTATTAACCGGTACACATAGTATAAGTTTACAAAGTGCTGGGACATGCTTTATCTCACTTAATATTCAAAATGAAACTGAAGCAGATGCTGCTCCCCCCACTTTGCAGATGAGAAAATGGGCTCAGAAGCGAGAAGTCACTTACCCAAGTGGTTGTTAGAAAGCTAGGATGTAACTAACCTAAGTCATCTTCTTCCAGACCCTGTTCATGTTTCACAACCCACGCTCTGGCCCTGAAGGAAGCTGTAGCAGGTAGACTTTCTCTCTCATAGGAAAGTGTTTCCCCTCTTTCTACTCCAGGGCACATGGCGGTGCTGGCTGACTATCGAGATGCAGAAGGAGCTCCTGAATTGGACTTATTCGTTTTGTGATTGTTCACACCTGTGCTAGGGGAGTCAATGTGGGAGCCTATGTGCCCCACCAGGAGAAACATGTTCTTGAGTCTCTTTGTTCCTATATTTCACTGTGAATGTCTGTCTCTGTGTCCCTTTTTTAAGTCATCAGATACAATGTTCCCTCCTGCCCCAGGGCCTTGACATATCCCATTCCCTTTGCAGGGTCCTCTCATTCCAGTTAAAAATCAGCTCAAATGTACTTGACTCAAGGAAGGTGCTATAGGTTGAGTTGTGTTACCTAAAAATGTGGTCAAGTCCTAACTCCCAGCACCTATGAATGTAACCTTATTTGAAAATAGAGTCTTTGTAGAGATAAACAAGTTAAGGTCATATTGGATTCAGATTAGCCCTAATCCAATGACCAGTGTCCATTTAAGAAAACTTTACACACAATCAAACAGATACACAGGAGAGAATGCCACATAAGGCTGGAGATAAAGACTGAAGTGATGCCTTTACAAGACAAGGAACACCAAAGACTGGCAGCAACCACCAGAAGCTAGGAGAGAGGCATGGAAGAGTCTCTTCAGAGCCTCCAGAAAGAGTCCATGCTGGTGACACCTAATTTCAGACTTCTGGCTTCCAGAATGAAGAGAGAATACATTTCTGCTGTTTTAAGATATCCAGTTTGTGGTAATTTGTTGCAGCAGCCATAGGAAACTAATACAGAGCCTTCCTGGTTTTTCCAGGACAGGACAGGACAGGCTCTTCTAGTACAGTGGTTCTCAACCTGTGGGTCGCGACCCCTTTGGTGGTCGAACAACCCTTTCACAGGGGTCGCCTGAGACCATCCTGCATATCAGATATTTACATTACGATTCATAACAGTAGCAACATTACAATTATGAAGTAGCAATGAAAATAATTTTTGGTTGGGTCACAACATGAGGAACTGTATTTAAAGGGCCAGAAGGTTGAGAACCACTGTTCTAGTACATGTTTTCATAGCATCAACAATTTTTCCCCTAAATAGCATTGTATCACACCTGTGGTTATATGTTTGCTTGTTTTTTTGTTTGTTTTTTTCAATGCTTATCCCCCTCATTAAAATGAAAGCCCTATGAAAACAGAGATAGTGTTGGGTTTTGTTCATCACAGTGACTAGCATAAAAACAGTAAAGAATGCAATAAATACTTTTAAAATGAAAGCAAGAGTGAATGAATGGATGAATTGATGAATGACAAGAAGAGAGTCTAGCACCTGTAATTTTGGCCTTAAGGTTGGAGGTAGGGAAAAGGGGTCCATCTGAAAGCAAAACAAACATCTTCCTTTCCTCTTTCCTTTCTTGTTCCTTCTCTCTCACTCGTTCCCTGATTCTGTCCCTCTCTTTCATTCTCTCGCCTTTGTCAACTTAGAGTCAGAGCATTTGTCTTTTTAAAAGTCTGTGGGGAATGGTAAGATTTACAAAACAGTTCATAATATCAGGAAAACTGTCAACACCTACACTGATGATAAATACTATAAAACTGTGAAAAATAAATAATTTCTTTCTATAAGTGAGAGAATTTGGATGTTGTTTATCATTGTCTTCTTATCAAACAGCACAATAATAATTATTTGTCCCATCAATTTTGCATAGAATCCAAAATAGTAGACAATTTTTATTTGATACAAACAGTAAAAATCATACTTTTTTCTGTCTTTAGAATTACCTTTTTATAAACATATTCATATACTCTTACATTTTAAAAATTACAGGAAAACAATGTTGCATAATGGTTAAGGGCAAGACCCAAGACTTAAAGATCAGCTCTATCCACTTACTGTATGACCTTGGACATATTACCTAACTCCTCTCTGGCCAGCTTTTAATTTCTGTCTCATGGGGCTGTCATTGGATGGAATAAGCTAAAAATGCAAGAGGAATTGGCACCTAGTAAAACTCAATACATTTTAGCATTATGATTGCTATTAGACATACGATTTTGGAAGAGACCATGGTGAGTAGTCATTGAGATAATCTCATCTATCTATGTTGTAAGTACAAATTACAAGTCATTTTTCTTTTTCATCTTTCAGAATTAGAAAGCAATGAACAGCAAAGGGAGGTGAGTGATGGTGGAGTTAGGGATGGCAAAGGGATTCTGCAAACACATTTCTTTGAAACAAAAAATTCTGAAAGCTTAATTAATCTTTATTTTTGGCAAGGGAGTAGGGAGCATTAAAAGTGTCAAAAAAATTAAATTAAAGTGCCCTATTTCCATTCTTTTGAAGGCATTAATTTATTTTTATGGTAATGTTTAAAATTCAAGTTTTTGCATTTTAGTTTCAGTCAAAATGTCAAAGGATTATTAAAAACTCAGGTTAACAGAATGGTTTAAAGACTCAGAATTACAATTAATTTGGGGGTTGAACTTATGATCAGACAAATCAGATTTTAGGAGAAAATCAAATCCACTATGCATATCTGTGATGTTTGCTCCTTCTCAAAGAAATAATTCCTCCTACCAACATTTTCAGTGACTTCTTTGTTGAAGAATTTTGTGGCCAATTCATATATTTGAATTCTTGAACAGAACAGCCACGCTAGAACTTCATTGTTCTCTTGGTGTCAAAAAGGATCACCGTCTTTCCATCTCAGATTTAAGGTTGAATTTGCTGGCAGTGGCTCCTACCTCCACTGGAAAAGTACTGGGGTTTAAACAATTTCTTTAAGGTTCTATTTGGGCTAGAGAAGGTAAAATTCATTTTCCAAGGATGCTGGCAGCTTGCTATATTTTTCTGGGTGTTTCCTATCTTGTCTTTGTGGCAAATTTTGGGATCACAGTCGTATTAGGGGCAGCTAAAATAGAAACCAGAGCTCCTCGGTGGGTGGTCTGCACCACAAGCAGGCATCACCCCAGGCTAGAATGTCCTGAGATGGAGAGGCCATGCAGGAGAACGAGCCACCCCAAGATTCCTACAGTTCCTATGACTGTCTTGCGAAATAGATAGGAACATGCCTGTCAAAGCCAGTTTGTCATCCTCCCTCCCTCCCTTCTTGAGGCTGGCAATTTCCATCGGCAGCTTCTACAGCCTGATGTGTGACTTGGCCTCCCAGGCCTCCCCAAATGTGCCTTCCTGTTACGCCTCCTTGTGAGATTCTTTCCCGAGCCTTTATCTCTTACTATGGCTCAGAGTCATTCTTCCTTGTTGTTGTGAGCCAGAGTTCCTCTTTGAAAAAAATACAGTGAGGATGGGAACTACTGTCAAGTGGAGAGAATAAAACAGAGACCTAAACGGTTCTGACAGGCATAGAAGTTACCTTATACATCTCTTGTCCTTTTGACCAAAGTAATGTGGTTCAGAGCTTATCAAATTGTGACACATTTTGTGTTTGTTCAAGGGTCTACGCTGGAGGCTGAGTAACTGGAAGGCACAGGATCAGAGAAGCGCATGCAAGCCGGCCAATTTGTTTTCTAAGACCGTTCTTAGATGCAGAATGAGGATAGTCTCTCCTTATTCTAAAATTTAAACTGGGAATACGCATTCATGATCTAGTCAGAGTTGAACCAAGCTGAGGACATAAGTATCAACACTCAGGATTCTTGTAGAGTGATAGTTTTACTAAATTTGGCAGTTTATAGATCGCTACCAATCCAACTAACTTAAGTGCTCTTTAACACAAGCTTAAACAAAGAAAAAACGATAAATTGGCTGAGAGGATCAAAAAGGTAAAGCAAAATGGCGCCGATTGAAGAGTTTCCTTCCATGCCGGAAGCCGGTCCATCCTTGCTGCTTGACACAGTCGCTGCAGGATAGAAACATCTGCACAGCATATGTTTCAAGGGACCTGGCGTATATAGCATACTGTTCTTAATATGTTTGCTCCCCTTAGCGCTGTGTGTTTTAACCAAGGTCACCTCTCCGAGAAAGGTTGTTTCCCCAGGTAGGGATTTTTCCCTGAAGTTAGGGAGGGGATGAAACTCCTTAACTAAGTGCCAGGCGGGTAGTTAATCACTTTAACTACAAACAATCATGCTTAAGCTACATAATCTTTACTCCCTGGAATGGAGATAAGAAACACCCTAACCTTTGTAATAGAAATTGACAGGATTAAAATCAACTGGTATAAATACGGATGTAACAAGACAATAAACAGCAGAACCTCTCTGGAGATCCAGACCAGAACTTGGCTGGAGATCCTGGCTGGAGATCCTGGCTAGGCTGCTGATCAACTGAACACTGTCTCCGTGTCATTCCTTCTTCGCCGACTCCGTCTACGCCTTTGGGAACCCCTGGACCTGCTGGGGTTGGACCCCGGCACTTCCATACCCACACCACAAGGGAGAACACGCTCAAGGAGGCACTTTCTTTCCTCAGGCTGGAGGTGGTGGAATTTATTATGGCTTCTCTCCGTCTGCTGCTTGGCTACAGTTACCATATTTCCTTTCTAGGGAGAGTCAGATGATAGGGTTTCTCCTTATGACATTATCTCATGAAAATAGCAGCGCTTCAGCTGCAGCAGCCCTAGCCTGTGCCCTGGAACCAGATCTTTCTGTTGTTCTCTAACTTCTGACCATCAAAGGAAGGCTTGCTTCTCTCTTTTTTTTCCCTAGCAATACATGTTACAGAAATGGAGTTGTATCTTTGCATGTGTGAGTGTGTGTGTGTGTGTGTGTGTGTGAGAGAGAGAGAGAGAAAGAGAGAGAGAGCAAGCAGTGAGCCAGAGACTTTCCCCCTCATTTATACTCATTTATTGGATACTGACTGATAGGCATTGAGGATTAACATTTGACATACTTGCTTGGCTAATTCAAGGGTCTACATCAGAGACATAAGTTATATAAGCAAAACATTATGTTGAATAATACATACTTCTATGATATTATACATTTTAAAGCCACAAAAGATCCCATATCTAAAATCTGAATATAATTATTATGATATTTGCTTCCATTTGAAAGGAGAGACAAAAAAACCCACAATGTTCTAGGAAGAGCTTCCCAATATACAGGTTGCTACCTGTCTTAACTTTCCTTATCTCAACAAAATTAGGTCATCACAAAAAGAATGTTAAGGTGTGTCCCTTTGGAGGTTGGACAAAAGTTAGTAAGCAGATACCAAATGCCAGGGATGCTCAAGAGTCTGTTCTATGTGGTATGAGGTTTACTGAGACTGACATGTTTCTGTCACTTGTGAAAGGACAACTACTGTCAGATACACTTGGGAAAATTTGAAATGGATAAAATTTGTTTGCAATAGAATAGGAGTTTCACAGGGAAGAACTTCTGAGATGAAGAGGATACCCAGGGAAATGCTTGTTCCGAGTCCCACAGTGAGTGAATGGTAGACCCCGGGCTTAAGCCCGGTCTCCCACACTTTCTTTTCTCAAGAAGAGAAGGTGCTGGACTTTCCCTTTCTCTCCTTGCTTCCCCCTACTCCGGACTTTCCTGCTAAAGAGGACAACATCAGAGAAGGAGCAAGGTAAAAGGAAAGACAACCAGGAGGACTGGTTCATTCTCCCAGAGGACTAAATTATCCATTAATCGCCAATCAGCTTCTCCATGGGAGACCAACTGGAATATCTGATAACAAACCAGTGGACATCCCCCGAGGGCTGCCGGGCTGCCAGAGGAATGTCTGATTGCCAGCTTAGGCCCAGTCCCCTGGGGAGCAGGCCTCAGCCAGCAGATGGTCATCCCCCAAGGGGTCCCAGACTGTGAGAGGGCACAGGCCGGGCTGAGGGACCCCCCCCCCCCCGAGTGCACAAATTTTTGAGCACCGGGCCTCTAGTCTATATATATAAAAGCCTAAGCAACCAGCCGACTGTTCAATTGGTAGCTATGACATGCACTGACCACCAGAGGGCAGACGCTCAACGCACAGGTATGGAAACATGGAACAGATTGATGAATCTCAGAGGAAAGGGAGGAGGGGGAAGGGCGGGAAGAGATTACCAAAGATCTTATATGCACACTAAAGGCCCGGTGCATGGAGTTGTACACCAGTGAGGTCCTCGGCCTGGCCTGTGAGGATCGGGCTGAAACCAGCAGTCTGACATCCCCCAAGAGGTCCCGGATTGCGAGAGGATGCAGGCCAGGCCGAGGGACCCCACTGGTGCACAAATCCGTGCACTGGGCCTCTCCTATTATATAAGTTTCATGTGTACAATATAGTGATTAGCATTTATATACCTTATGAAGTGACCACCCTGATAAATCTTGTAACCATCTGATACCATACATAGTTATAACAATATTATTGATTATATTCCCTATGCTGTTCTTTACATCCCTGTAACTATTTTTATAACTGGCAATTTGTATTTCTAAATTCCTTTCACCTCTTTCAGCCATCCCTCCAAATGCCTCCTATCTGGCAACCATCAGTTTGTTCTCTGTATCTATGAGTTGGTTTCTCTTTTGCTTGTTGGCTTGTTTTGTTTTTTAGATTCAGATCAGTGAAATTTCTAATAGATTTTACATGTAAGTGGAATCATATGGCATTTTTCTTTCTCTGTTGGACTCATTTCACTTTTATTGCTAGCTATTCTGACTTTGAGAAAGGCACTGGGTAGAGTGAGGAGGCTTCCCTGAGGAAGCAGCATTGCAGTGTGACTGAGGCAGTCAGGGGCCTGGTGGAGGTGTTTGTTCACTTTTCTGAAGGGTGTCGCATTTACTGGAGGGAGTAGAGAGAGAAAATAGCACTAACAACATAGCAGAGTGTGAATAACAAGGTGCAGGTGAACATCTGCACACAGATCAGCCGTGATATTTTTATCTCGTCAGCTGCTATCCCCAGGATGCGTGCAATCTCTCTGGAATCTGCTCACTGGTGCTGCAAGAGAGAGTATTCTTTATTCTCAAGGATAACTGCCCTCTGATTTCTTGAACCTTGGGATGCCTTCTGCAACAGATAAGCCCTTTGTGAATGTATGGAACGACTTGTCTTGCTCAATCTGGGTTTGAAGCCCAGAGCTCTAACCTTTGCAGCACCTTGAGCAGGGGATTATTGGAGCCAGGAAAGAATTCCAAGAGTGCTTAACTCAGAGACAGCAAATGGTCACTTGTTAAGTAAAGAATATATGTGAGGTGCTGCGTGACCCTTGGCAAAACCCTCTCCATTTTGGGCTTCACCTCCCAGGTCTGCAAAGTGAGGGAGTTGTAGTGCGTGAAATCTAAGGTCAGCAATGCTCTGACCCTCTAGCCGAAGGATAACGGGTAAGGTTGGGAGGCTGGTTGCTCAGTGTGACACAAAGCATTCAAAGAGCACAGAAGCTCAACCTAATACATAAATAAAGAGTCAATTTAAAATGACAATTCTATGCTTTGCATATCGGAAAGCCTGATTTAAGTACATTGCTTTGGCAAGCATGTGGGGACACTCCTGTAATGCAGGGGAGTGTAACCTAGCACAGCCTTCCCGCAGGGCAATCTGGCACCATATTTAACTGAAAACGCACACAGCCTTCTTGTAAGGCATGTGAACATGTTTACATGGGAAACTAAGCCTTTGTACAGGCATTGTGATTTCATACGCATTGATTAATCTGAGGTGCCAGGCATTGCGCTAAGCCAAGCTATAGAGTCCCAGGAAGGGCAGAAATGGACTGTGCTCTCAGCGCGGCCGGGTGTCCATGTGAGATGTGCAACCAGTATTGATAAATGCAGTGTTTCCCAAACTCCAGGCATTTGTACACCACCCTCACAGTTGTCACTGTACGCACATGCCAACTTTAATATTATTTCATTAATTTTTCTCTAAATCAACTCATTTTCCCCCATTAAAGACCACCTCATTTAGCCTCAACCTAAGCAGACATATGTGTAGAACCAACGTTTTGGTGGGCTAGTAATATTTTTCTAGTTTATGCTACAATAATACATCACTGCTGGAAAAAAATCCATCCATGTCCCATCTAATATCCCACTTTGGGAAATTCTAGATTAATGCCAGATGGTGGCAGAGTGACAGTGCCCCCCTCCCATGCCCCATAAGACTTTCTCACTCAATTTCCATAATGCTATTGCAGACCGACATGCAATGTGTAGCTACCAGCGTTTCACTAATATTGGTGGCATATCCTACGCAAAAATACACAGACATCCATTTTCCATCATGCACTCGCCTTCCAAATGTTTGGCTCAGACTGTTGATAGGATACGATATGTGATAGTGGGTTTGTGATTCTGAAGCTGTAATGAGTCAGTGCTTGAAATCAGGTCAGAAATAGTAAGAGTCTTACTAGCAAAATGAATTGACCAAGAGGTTGGGAAGGAGCCATGTTGTGAACTGAGTGCTTCCACGGGGACAGAACTCAGGCTGGTTTGACGCAGGCTACATGGACTGGTCTAAGGAAAGTCAGAAAAAAGCTTCAGCCGGGGATGATTTCTGAGCAATGTTTCCTAAGAGTGTAAGTCAGAAAGAAGGGAGACTTAAATTTATATTGTATACATATCAACAAATATTTGCTATTTTCTAAAAAAAAAAAATTTTCTTTGGAGACACTCTTGGAAGTGTGCAATTATTGAGTAGGAGATTATGAAAATATTTTACACATTTAGGTACACATGGTAAAATTCTAACAAACTAGGCTTCAAATGACAATAGAAGGATAGTGTCAACTTGAAAACAGTGAGACAAACAAATAAAAAACAAATAAAATAATAAAAGGAGTGTGGCCTAAAGAAGGATTCCTATTTCCCTCAGCACTGGGTGGCAGACATCGATTCTCAAACCTTGAAGAGATTCAGTATCACCTGAGGAGTTTGTCAAAAATACAGAAGTTAGGTGGGCTCCCCTCCATAAATTCTGATTTAGGACCTGAGGTGAGGACTGAGAATTTCCATTTTGGGCAAGCTCCCAGGAAATTATGATGCATAGTGCATGTCAAAACACTGACTTAATTAACAGCTAGTCAATTAATGTGGGCGGAGGAACAGTTGGAATTATGATTGTCTACACATATTTTCAGTATTAGTTTAATAATCTATCTTCAGGATAAATACCTCTTAAAACTAATTTTTCATTCAGTTTTAACTTGTTTCTTCTATTCTAATATAAACTCCCTCCCCCAGCCTTTCAATGTTCCTGAAATTGCGGGGTTTCTTACAATTGACATATTCTTTTTCTCTGAAAAGACATTAAATCAATGCTACAAAAATACAATGAACTATGCCTTAAAAAATTACAACATTCGTGAGTGGCCTCAAAGGTTCATGTCATGAGGCCCTTTGTAATAGTGAAAATTCCTGGGTTTGAATTGTGAGTACTCGCAAACTAGTGTGTGGCTGAGGTGATTTCTGCTGTGTGAGCCCAGCAAATTGCCCAATGTTATAGGACAGCCTTACTCTTCAGAAATGCAAGGGCTGGCCCTAATTAGTAAAGCAACAACTATCACCTTAACAACAACATATTTTGTTTCCTTGTGAAAATCATCCCCCAATACAGCCAGTGGTCAATGCTAGTGATGGGTGCAGAAAGGTCTAAGAGTAATTTTTAATATAAAGAGGTATTTTAAATAAATCAGGAGTTGAACTGTGGCAGCAAATAAGATCTATTCAATGAATCATACAAATAGTTTGAACTCATGGAGCTGTCCAGTGTCTAAGTGACATTTTATAACTGTATTATGAAAACTCAATTATATTATGGGAGTTAGGAAGATATCAGATATTTGCTGAGACTTTTAGGGTCTAACATTATAAAACTGCTATATACACTTACATGTATTTGTGCATAAGAACAGAAACACAAGTGAAATAAATCAGAGAAAGACAAATATTGTATGATCTCACTTATACAGGATGGAGTAAAAGTGGGTTTACCGTTCTGAGTACTCAAAACACAGAGTTTATTCTTATATTATTATTTATTCATTACTGTATTATTTCCTGTACAACTATAAACCTACTTTTGTCCCACCCTATCGAGGGAATCTAAAAAAAAAAACACACACACAAGCTCATAGAAACAAAGACGAGATTTGTGTTTACCAGAAGCAGGGGGTACAAGATAGCAGATTTGAGTAAAATTGGTCAAAACATACAAACTTCCCATTACAAGTTCTGTAGATACAATGTACTGCATGGTGACTATAGTTAGCAGGACTGTATTGTATATTTGAATGTTGCTAAGAGAGTAGATCTTAGAAGTTCTCATCACATGGAAAAAAAATTTTGCAACTGTTTAAAGTGATAAAATGTTCACTAAACTTATTGTGATAATCATTTCACAATATCAAATCATTATGTTGTACACCTTAATTTTATACAATTTTATCTCAGTAAAACTGGAAAAATATGTCAAAAATTGTACACCGAAAAAAAATATACATATACAACCATTGAAAATATTTATGTATATACATATCTACACTTATATATACACACATGCCTATAATTACACATATATAAATATTTCTATATGTATGCACATGGATCTATAAGCATCGATCCATAGATATGTGTACACATACACACACACATACACACATATACATATAAACATACATATACTAGTACATATACATATATACATATATACTGATATAAATAGTATGCATTTCAAGATATTTTAAAAATTAAATATTTTCTGAGGTCTATCCTACACACTGAAAAAGTCACATTGTAATGGCTTATTCTGAAATCAATTTAAAGTAAATGGGAGGTGAAAATACTATTCTATTCTTTCTCCTTTTATTCTCCTGTTTGTACTTTTTTAAATGTCCAATTGCACTCTGCCTTGCATTTTATTCATCAATGTGTACGCATCATCTCTTCATTGTATAACAAATTATTTCAAGGCAATGATATTCTACTAGTCTTGGTATCCTTCAGTGTCTAATAGAGTGATCTGCATATAACAGAGGCTTAATAAAATCGAAGGAGTACTAAATGAATAGGTGAGGCAGGAGACATAAGCTCCACACTGATTGTTACCAATGACCTTCTTAAACTTGGGCCAGTCAGTTAATTTCCTTGAAACCCAGTTTACTTGTTCTTACGACAGGCTTGATTTAGTTAGTCTCTAAAGAATTTTTGTTTTACATATTAAAAGTTTTCCAAAAATATGAATGCTTTACAACAACATTATGGTGATATATGTGTGTATATATATGTGAGTGTATGTGTGTGTGTGTGTGTGTGTGTGTTTGTGTGTGTATACAATGATTTTAAAATACTCCAAGGCTCTGCTAAAAAGAAACATAAAAATAAAATGATAGATGTGATAGGAAACAGCTTTGAAAACTTAATTACATTATGCAAATGTAAGGTAATATTTTATATCTTGATGCAGATTTCTGAACCAGTTATAGGAACACATTCCAAGTAGTAAAATGTCTAGGTAACAAATGAACGTCCCTGAACAGAGAAAAATAAAAATTTCTATACTATTTATTTAAGGCAAAAGTTCTTGGCTCTTACATCTTCCTGAAAATTGTTTGCTAATGTTGAAAAGATAACATGTTAAATGGTAATATTCTGTAACAGTAAAGACATGAGTGGATCTACCTTAAAAATTTGTCTTATAGTCATAATGAGGTAATTGCCAATCTACAAGAGTGATGATAAAGTGGATTATGCTTTTTTTTTTTAACTCATTTATTAGTTCATTCAACAAGTATTTATTTTGCATTGGGTACGATGTTTGGAAGTAGAGACTCAGTAGTGAATAAAAATGATAGGTTTCTTTCTTTCCCAGACTTTTCAATCAGAAAAGAAATATAAAAGTTAAAAAACATGGAAACTGGGTGGCATACTGGTGAGAACGCAGACAGTTTAAAGAGACAGATACCTAGGGACTCTGGGGGCAAATTTTATTAAGCCTCGGTTTCCTCGGGAATAAAAATGGAATAGCACTATCACTAATCTCATGAGTCTTTTAGAAGATTAAATGAAACCATGGACATAAACCAGTGTGTGACATATAGTAAATTCTTACTAAATGGTAGACTTGAAGGTGTTGCTAGAGATTTCTTCGCCAGCTATGCAACTTCAAACGACTCCAAATAGGCTTTACGTCATGTTAGAACATTCTAAGAGAGCCTTGCTTTATTCATAATTTAGATCTCAAAAATGCCATGTTGCTCTTTGACAAATAAAGTGTGACAATGATCAGATTTTGTGTATAGTTCCTTCTAAAATCATGTGAAATTTGTTGTAAGAGCAGGCATACAGGCCAGGGCACAAATTTTGGAGTCCTCCCACTAATAATACATTTACATTCTCAGGGCTTCATTCTCATCCCTTTGTGTGGCTCTCTCACACTATAAAATTGCATTGCCAATATCAGTTAGTGGAGGGGGGAGGGGACATTTTAAAACTAGAATTGGATGTTTCACTTGGTTGCTCCCTCATCCATCTTAATTTAGACACCATAACCTCACAGCACCTAGCACCCACCCCCTCCAATGATGGAAATAATGCCCATGCCCATGGATGTTTAAAAGCAAGAAACAGAAGGGCATCCATTTCAGCTTCAAACACAGACACATCCCAGTCTCCTTCTCAAGTAAAACCCTAAGCAATAACCCTTTTAAGAACTAAGGATTGAAATAATAATACTCTTCGTTATGCTGAGTTCATAAATCTAAGTAATTCTAGTTAGACAGGGTTCCTTTAAGGGATATAGCTAACAATTAGAAATGTGTGTATGACAGGAGGCAGTCAAAATAAAAGGAATTGTCAAAACTGGAAGTCTTCAAAAATAAACCACATCCTGAATATTAATATGTTGCATAAACTTAATTTGTTGCATTTTACATTTAAGGTAATTCTAGCCCTAACCGGTTTGGCTCAGTGGATAGAGCGTCAGCCTGCAGACTCAAGGGTCCCAGGTTCGATTCCGGTCAAGGGCATGTACCTTGGTTGCGGGCACATCCCCAGTAGGGAGGGAGTGTGCAGGAGGCAGCTGACCCATGTTTCTAACTCTCTGTCCCTCTCCTTTCCTCTCTGTAAAAAATCAATAAAATATATTTTTTAAAAAAGGTAATTCTAGCCAGGAATAATATAATGTAGCTGGCTCAGATCTGTTTTCACTTCAAGGATTGTAGAATTAGCATATTTTTATTATACTAATACAAAATTTCTTAACATTTGTTAATTTTTTGAGTTTACCAACTAAGACGCTTTTTTTCATTAATATCAGAGTTCCATTTTTTACAAGACACTTTTTTTACATTGATCAGTTGCCTCCTGTACCCTCCTACTGGGGATTGAACCCGCAACCCAGACATGTGCCCCAACCAGAATCAAACCCAGGACCCTTCAGTCCACAGGCTGACACTCTATCCACTGAGCCAAACTGGCTAGGGCTACAAACAGCAATAATATTAGAAAAAAATCATAAATTTGTTTGAATATTCCCTAAGTACCATATACTATTCTTAGGTTTTACATCCATCAATTCACTTAAAATAATCTAAAAAAAAAAAAAAAAAAAGAGCAGGTAATCCTTTTTATAATTATGAGGAAATTATTGGTAGGAAAAAATGGTAAATTTTTAAATATATTCTACTTAGTTAATGGATTCTACTTAGTTAATAGCAGACTAGATAATCCTGAGAAAACTAAAACCAACAGACAATTTAAAAGCCTGGAAAAAAACATCCCATATTTTTAAAAAGCATTAAATAGCAACCCAGATTGTAAAGAATTAGCAGGCTGATATTTGGGGAGAAATAAAAATCTAGGTCCAAGAACACAGAGCACTCAGAGGCTTTGGTCTGATGGTATTTGTTGATCCAAGGAAGATGGCTAAAATGCTGAACTGAGTTTTTGATAGACTAATGGGGCTAGCTGAGAAAAGTTGAAATCCAAGTAAACTGTTCTTGTTTTAAGCTGGGACCTCAGAGTGCTGCATAGGAAAAGAAAAGATGAAGCAAAGTAGATGAATATCCATAAAAACTGTGATTCATCTGGATAACCCAGAACATCTAAAACCCAGATTTACATTAAGGTAATCCCAGATTGCTATTGTCCACGGGAGCCTGGGAAGGCAAAGGGAAAATGACTTGCAGGGCTCACATGATTTCTACTAACAATTATTGAAATACCATGATCAGAACACACCCCAAAATGACCAAATACATGAGGAGACAAAATAGCACACATAAGAACAGCAGAGACAACAGAAACACTCAAAGAATTCAAATACTGTAATTATCAGAAAGGTCCAATTCAAGGAAATAAAAATCAAGTCTGAAAATTTTGAAAGGCAACCTGAAAATATATTTAAAAAACCAAATACAATAGATTTAAGAACAAAATTTGAATGATAAGAGTGAAAAAAAAATAGCAACCAAAATTAAAAACCAACAGATGATTTCATTGACAGTTTAAGTGCAACAGAAGAGAGAACCAGTGAATGAAAACATGGAGACATCAAAAGATGCAAATGACCAAGATATGAAAGAAGACACAGAAGCTTTATGGGAAAGTCTGGCATATGTTCAACAGAGCCATGGAAAGATCCAAGGGACAGAATGGGGCAGGGCAATTTTAAAGAGATAATGGCTAATTTTTTTTCCAGAATTGCTAAAACATACACATTCATATATTCGAGAGGTTTAATAAGTACTGGCAAGAATTCAAATTTTTAAAAATCTTAAATATTGTAGACAGCTTGCCTACAAAAAACCCCACAAAACCCAAGAGTTATTCCAATAGCTTCTCAATAGCAAATGAGAAGCAGTAAAGAGTGGAATGATATTTTCAATATGTTAACAGAAAGTAATGGCCAATTGGAATCCTGTATCCATGGAAAATATCCCTTAAGAATAAAGATAAGCCAAAACCGGTTTGGCTCAGTGGATAGAGCGTCGGCCTGTGGACTGAAAGGTCCCGGGTTCGATTCCGGTCAAGGGCATGTACCTGGGTTGTGGGCACATCCCCAGTAGGAGATGTGCAGGAGGCAGCTGATCGATGTTTCTCTCTCATCGATGTTTCTAACTCTCTATCTCTCTCACTCCTCTCTGTAAAAAATCAATAAAATATATTTTTAAAAAACAAAAAAACAAACAAACAAACAAACAAAAAGAATAAAGATAAAATAGACATTACTGTAAAAATATTTAAAGGGTATTCTTCAGGCAGAAGAAAAACAATACAGAAAGGAATAAGAACAGGATAAAATTCTGGGCAAATCTAGCCGAAACCAGTTTGGCTCCGTGAATAGAGCATCGGCCTGCTGACTCAAGGGTCCCGGGTTCGATTCCGGTCAAGGGCATGTACCTGGGTTGTGGGCACATCCCCAGTGGGAGATGTGCAGGAGGCAGCTGATCGATGTTTCTCTCTCATCGATGTTTCTAACTCTCTATCTCTCTCCTTCCTCTCTGTAAAAAATCAATAAAATATATTAAAAAAAAAATCTGGGCAAATCTAAATGAGCACTATTTTTAAAAAAATATATTTTATTGATTTTCCACAGATAGGAAGGAAGAGGGATAGAGAGTTAGAAACATCAATGAGAGAGAAACATCGACCAGCTGCCTCCTGCACACCCCCCACTGGGGATGTGCCCGCAACCAAGGTTGCCCTTGACCGGAAGCGAACCTGGGACCCTTCAGTGCACAGGCCGGCACCCTATCTACTGAGCCAAACCGATCAGGTTAGCACTGACTATTTAAAAGTTGGAGTATTTCTTATGAGGTATATAATTACAATTCACCAAAATAAAAGCACATAATTTTATAATTCAAGAAGAGTAAATAAAGTTTCAAGGACTTGGAGGAAGCTAGATATATGGATTAAAGTTAGACTGGTAACTCAAGAATGTAATTACTAGGGTTAACACTAAACACATTTTTAAAAAGATGCTCTAACTTCTAAATTAATAAAAAAAGAAATGTCTTGATTATAATTTTCCTATCAACACAAAAGCCATAAGAACAAAGAGGAAAAAAACCAATATAGAAAAGTACTTGACGTTTCAATTTTTTAAAGCCAGTGAAATATTTATAGAGTCCTTCATATCTGTAACATTTTTTTTTTAAATCAACTAATTGCTGTTTGCACTCTCTATCCAACTTTACTGCAAATGACTAATTTTAGGATTTTGCTTCTAGTTGCAGTTCTCACCCTGATGGTATTATAAATACCTGTGCAATCTTTAAAAGCTGCTGTTATAACTTGCTATACCAGATTTCAGGCTAGTCTGCTTGCTCTATTTATTTTTATTTATTTTTTTGAATATATTTTTATTGATTTCAGAGTAGAAGGGAGAGGGAGAGAGAGATAGAAACATCAATGATGAGAGAGAACCAAGAAACCCTGCATGTGCCCTGACTGGGAATCGAACCGTGACCTCCTGGTTCATAGGTCAACACTCCACCACTGAGCCATGCCAGCAGGGCTGCTTGCTCTTTTTAATTATCTCTCCCTTTCCTTCTCTACCTTTCTCTTCCCTTTTATCTCTCCCCTCTCTCCCCACTGACCTTTCTTTAAAAAAAAAAAAATTATTGTATTTTGTAGTTCCTTGTGAAAGCAGTGGCTGTTTCCTGACAATTTCTCATAATGATTTCCTAATTTTCTAAATCCTGATGATTTCCAATAATGACCAGCTCCAGCAAAGTATAACTAGTGAAAGGATAACATGACACAATGTTAGTCATAACAAAAAAATGTAGTATTTTTGTTACATTACAAGTGAAATGAAGAAATTAAATCATCTGATGCTGAAGATGTCAAGTGTGGTGTTTTGTCTAATAAAATAAATGTGTAGTTTACTGCTCGGTTGATGCCATGACCACTAATTTTTTCAAAGAATTATCTACTTAAAAGTTGAAAGTGGAATATAGGACAATTCATTTTTATTTGCATCTTTCTTTTCTTTTCTTTATTCCCACGACCCCATTTCATGTCATTTATTGCTACCCCATGACATGTCAATTAACTATGTCAATTACTACATTGACATAGTTACCCAGCATTAGCAAAGCATTTGTGGGTGAGGAAAAATAATATTATGCAATTAATTACATATTGAATTTTGAAAAATGTAACCATGCATCATTAACACAGTATTGAATTGAAAGGAAATAGTGGGAATTTTAGAATATCATCCATAAATTTTACATTTTGATAGGGTAGTCTTTCTAAGCTACTTGGATTTTATGCCTTGTTACTCTCATTTTAATATCAGATTTAGAGAAAACCAATATCATACATTATACATACTCAGATACACAAAGTGCAGATATATGTGTATTTTGTAAGCATGCTGATTTACATGACATGTAATATACTAGCTAAACATTCTATACACTTGCAAATACTGGGGTTTTAATACCACTTTCTAGCTTACATAAATATTTAAGAAACAAAACAGTGTCATTTCCCACACTTACTCTGGGAGAGAAAATGTCATCTTTAGAGGATAAAATACAATTAAACTCAACAAATTAGCAACCTCCCACATATGTTATCTAGAAGACTTTTCAAGGTAGCATGGAGACCATGTGAAATAACTCTCCTCAAAATAGGAAACGTTCCCCAAAATAGGAAACATTTGTGTGATTAAAAAAACAAAAACTTTTCAAAGAGGGCTGAGGAAGAGTTTAGCACAATGACTCTGTACATTCTAGGTGGTGTGTTCTAGTACAATGTCCTCTTTGGGTTAATAGCATTGATTTTGGATAATACCCTGGGATGAAGGTTGCTCACTACTGTTTTTTTAAAGAACTTCTTTTCTTTCATTGCTGTGTGTTCAGTCATAGGCAATTTTTTTTAAAAAGTAAAAATTGATCCAAATATAGTAAAAAGATGATACTCCTTAATATTCACCAGATGATTCTCTCTACTCTTCCCTGCCTTTTGATGTAGCTATTTTCAGCAACAACAGCTCTGCCTGTATCTCATTTATTATGCAGCCTGCATAAACCATCATTGTGCATTACAGAAAGAACGGCACATGGCTTAAAAAGTACTCATTTTTTCTTATCCACCAGCTATCATAAATAGTTGTCTTTTCACAGTAGCCTGGGGCTAGCATCCCAAACACCTCAGCTCTTTAAAAAATACAATGAATGGTCTAAAACCCAAAAGAAGAGAGGCATAACATATTTGGAAGATACTGTGGTGAAACAATCTTATAATTTCCCACATGTCCAAAGGGCCTTCAGTCAAATTCAACTCACTATCTAGAAGATACTATTTATTATAATAAAAGCCTAATATGCTGTGTCCAACCCTTTGACCAGTTGCTATGATGCACACTGACCACCAGGGGGCAGATGCTCTGACTGGTAGGTTAGCTTGCTGCTGGGGTCCAGCTGATGGGGACTAAGTGAGATGGGCTAGAAACGCCCTGGAGCCTTCCCACAGTCCCTCCCCGGCCCTGATCATGCACCCGTGGGGTCATTTGGCCTGGCCTGTGCCCTCTCACAATCCGGGACCCCTCGGGGGATGTCGGATTCATGCACTGGGCCTCTAGTTTATTATATGAAAAAAAAACAATCCACTTCATCAGATACTTAACTGAGGGCTTATTTTGTGGCTGGCTCACTGAAAAATGATAGGATTACAAAAACAAGTAAATTAGTTCTTTATCCATAATTCTCTGATTCTTTTGAACACTTACTGCTAGTATATTTTAAACACTGAGTTAGGCCCTGAGGATAAAAGACATTTGACCCATAATTCAGTTTTTTTAAAATTTCTGAGTGCTTACAATGCAAGGTAGTTTTGTTTTACTACCGAACATGCCATACACTCATCAATGAAGGCCCAGGTAAACATGACAAACTTACATTTTCTAGCACCGTTATTTTTGTCATCTTCCTCTTATTTATTATCACACCTGCAGCTTGGTATAGTGAAACAAGGTGTTGTATAGCAGTCTCTTTTTATGTCTTTCATGCTCCCCAATAACAATAACAATAATAAATAGAATAACATCTAATATGCTGTGTACTTATTATGTGCCTATAATTAGGCTAGGTCTTTATGGGCACCAGCTCTTTAAATCCATCTCAAATACTCTATCAGATAAGAAATTGAGATTTGGAGTGGTTTACTAACTCTCTTGAGCCAACCAAACTAATAAGAGGCTCAGTTCAAACTCCAACTCAGATGTGTTACATGGAATGATGATATAGAAGAAAGATCTTCCTGTACTTGCTCCATATTCATAAAGTCTTTATAAGTCTGGGCAGTTTGAACTGATTTTTAAAAGAGTTGGATCAGTAGTTTTCTTTTCCTTGTTAATCACTATCCAGATATAGATTGGATGAATGGATATATAGATATAGATAGATAGATAGATAGATAGATAGATAGATAGATAGATAGATAGTTCTCCCGTATAAGTCAGGGTTTTCCTGATTTAAGAGTTGGCCAACATCAGTTTTAGCCACAGATGCATGACACTGGCCAACACATTTAATCTTCCAAAGTTTGTTTTCTCATCTATAAAGTCTTAATTCCATCCTTGCCTAGCTTAACTCCTCCTATCTTTCATGAGGACAAAGTGAGAGGATGCTTGAGACAGCATTTAGGAAACTGAAAGGATGCTCAAGTGTCATCAATAAAAACTGGGGGATAGGGAGTATAGAGGACAGAAAAATCACCAAGCATTATGTTCTCTAAAGTGTTATAATTTCCAAAGGTTAAGGCAGGGTTAGGGACTGTCAAATAAAAAGCTATGTTCTATGAAATATTTATTCCCTGGAACCGTTTGCCAGCCAGCACAGCAGAGCAAACACGAAGGTTTGTCCTTACAGAGGAAGCAGTAGAGTGCAGTGGTCGGGGAAGCTGACTTCAAGGTCAGCTGTGCCTGGTTTGAAATGGGCTTGGCCATTTCATTATCTACAAGACCACAGAAGTGGTTTAACATCCCTAAGTCTCACTTTCCTATCTATAAAATAGGACTAATAACAGCTATCCGAAATACAGTTGCAAAACTTAAAAATAATGTATGCAAAGTGCATGGCATTGTGTTTGGCATCATGCCCGGCAAATAAAAATGCTCAATAAATGGTCTCTGCAGAGTGATATGCTGGGTCATTTCCTACCAGTGCACTTGTATTTGTTGTTTTTTTAACTGTGGGTCAAGCCTATGTGATTTCAGGCCATTTTAGGTTAATAAAGAATATAAGCAGATAGAGGGGATAGGAAGAATTAAAGCAAGTTTGTTAGACAGGAACAAAGTGAATAAACAGGAAATGAGGGTCAGTCTCCAAGGCCAGATGAACAGAGATAATGGGATTATTGGTTCTAGCCCTGGCTTGGTAGCTTAGTTGGTTAGAGTGTTGTCCTGATACACCAAGGTTGTGGGTTTGATCTCTGGTCAGGACACTTATAAGAAACATCCAATGAGTGCATAAATAAGTGGAACAACAAATCAATGTTTCTCTCTCTCTCTCAAATCGATAAATTTAAAAATAATCACAAGAATTAAAAAAAAACCAATATTGGTTCTATTTTGAATGGAGAGATGTTCAAGGAGGCCTTGAGGATCTAGTTGGATGGTAACAGGAATTGCATAGAATTTTAGGAAAAGACGTCATTAAAGATGAAGAAAATCCTTTGGGGGAGAGCAGATGATTTAGCCTTCTGAGAAAAGCAATGCTACTATTCTGGTCTGCTCAGGGCAGACATGCGTCACCCCTGCTCTTCCGGTGTAACCATGAACAGTGCTCTGAAAGCATCCAGGGCCAGACAATGAATTCCACACAGTCCCCCTACTTCCGGGGGACTCACAATAAAGGGGACTATTCGGAGGGCTTCTGGATGAAGCTTTCATAGGAGCTGTGGAAGCAGCAGATCCTTCAGGACCATGCTGTTTGCCTCAGAGGTTTTGTACTGTATCTCAAAGTCCTGGTCATGTTATAGTTACGTTTACCAAGAAAACACAGCTTCAGATGTAGAGTTCCAGAGAACACAGCAATGCTCGCCTCTTTTTATTTTTTTTAATCTAGATTATTTTCCTTCAAATTACTCGCAACAATGGTTTTAAAATATAGGTCACCTAGATTTCAAAACTATTTTGTGTTGAGCCATCTGGGGCTGAGGATGATTTGGAAATGAGCCGCCCTTGGTATCAGGGCAGAAGCCCGACACAACACATTTATTTGCACATCTGCCAGTGTGGCAGCATTGTTCTGGGCGTTTGGTATTCAGAAGATGTATCAAGAATTTGAACCTTGCAGAAACAAACTACTCAGCATTTCAATTGGGATCAGTGCATTGTGCATACAAAGGATGGCTACAGAAAAGCTTGGAACATGGTTGGAGTACGTGGGTTTGCAAAACTAAGTATCACTGAGCAGTTTCAAGCTAAATTAGATCGTGCATGGGTGATCTCTTCCCCTGTCCCTGAGTTGCTCTAAGAAAGGTGGTTAATACAAAATCATGATTTGCACCCCTAAATTCCTACCATCTTCATTTTCTAGCCCATGTCTGATAAATTGTTTTCAGCACATTTAATTGACTCTGTAGAAAGCACTGATGAAATGGTATCTAGGAATGCAGGTCATGTGACTCCATGTTTTTCCATTAACACCCAATAGAACTATAAAAAAGATTAGTGGCTTCATTTGGAATCACTGCCATTTTTGTGCCCTTCCCCCACCTTGCTGTAGTAATTCTTAATGTTCTCATTCAGCATGTGTTTGTGGGGCTCCCAGCATTCTATCCGTAGCTGGTATTATCAACACAGAAAAAAAGAGATGGCTCCATTTCTTCTAAGAAGTGGAGTATGTGAGAATTTAGATATGGCTATTTCCCCCTGTCTGACTTGGTGGTGGATACAGGAGAAAACATAGGGCTTGCTGGGATCTTTCAGATACTACTACTACTAATAATAATAATAATTAATAATATACTAGCACCACGGGTACCACTGCTGCTCATAATAATGACAAATGCTATTGAACATTCACTAGGTGCTGAAGCCTTTACCTGCATCATGTCATTAATCCTCACAGAAACCGGATGAAGTCAGTACTGTCACTCCTGCTGAGTAAGGAAACCAAGGCTCAGAGAGGTTGAGTGCCTTGCACAATGTCACAGAGCTGGTACTTTTTCATGTGATCAGGATTTAAACCCAGGTCTGTCTGACCTTTGAAATGTGCTCTTAATCTCAGGCTTGGACTTTTCTATTTCACAGTATGAAGTTCTGACATATCCAACACCATCTTGCCATTATGATCTTTCAGTGATTTATTAGAATCCTTCTGTCTTCCCAACACCTTCAAGGGAATATCTAAAATTAAAATCTTTAAGATGCTTACAGAGTTTAAAATTGATAGAGATCGCTTGTGCGAAACTGTTACTCATAATTAAATCATGGTTTAGGTGAGGATTTTTTTAAATCCATTAATCTCTGAGGATCTTAAGGGAAGAGATGGTATCAATCATTTCATTTCCATTGATGATCACAATAGTTGACAGGTAGATGTCACCACGTAATGCTTATGGAATGAATGCAAATAAATAGAAAAAAAACACCTTTACTCATGATCATATCACTCACTTTAGTTGTGAGAGCAGATCAGCCACAGAAAAACTGAAATGGGCAACTTCGGTCCACGCTGGGCTCTGTATTTGACAAAGAAGGGAAGGAACAAAGGAGAATTATCTGCCGTTCTCTCTATGCCATTATCTCTATGCCTTTACTGCACGACATCAGTGTTGCTGATATTTTCCATTCAGTTCCCTATGCCCTTTCGTATTCCTATTTATTCCTGATAAAGTTTCCACCCTTCCACTTGCCACTGCTGTTTCAGCATCTTTGTAGGTAAGGCTATTGACAAATTGATTTTGGGGTAAGATTTACAAACTACATGCAGATCATAACAAACTGCTAATAAACTGCTTTCTCTTTCTAATGGGTGTGAACACAGAGCCTGACTCATCCTATGTGCAAAGGGAGGGGCTGAAGGGAGCACCCTGAGGCCCTCTGCAGACACCTACCCGAGATGAAAATTCTCTGCTGAAGGAAACAAAGCAAAACCCCCCTCCCAGGCAGCCTTCCCACTCGTTTGACCATGCAGAGTGGGAATCCCTGCAAATGGATTTCTGTGGTTCTGCATATGCTGGGTCAGCACCCAAAATAAGGGCTCCCCCAAGATCCTTACTATTCAGGTGTCTCTATTTTAAGGTGTTTCTCGTCTGCCAGACCTCAGTGTGAGTACTGGCTCTGCCAACAATGTCACCTTGGTCAAATTCCTGCAACTGCCTTAGTTCCCTTACTTGAAAAAAGTGGGTGGTACGAAGCTCACATCAACAATTTACAGAATATGAAAGTGATCTTCCAACAGTAAAGCTGCCTCCAATGTTGCTTGTTATTATTACTGGGATCATCTTTCAAATATTTCTACCAACTTAATTCCCATATTTAATGCTTACCTTTTGTTAATAATTGGTCATCTTGAAATTCTGTTAGGGTGGTACTAAATGTTTTTAGCTATTGTACTTTCTAGCAATCATTGCTGACTGTCACTCAATGTAGGTAGGATTTCTATGAAATAATGAAGTTAACACGTGGATTAGAATGAGCACTGGTTTAGCAGTCAGGAGTTTCATAGTTCTGGTCTCAGTCTGTAGTCCAACTCATTACTCTTTTGGGTGTCATCTCCTTCTTGAGCCTCAGGCAGATTAAATGAGGCAATTCCTATAAACTAATGTTCCTTCCCACCTCTTCTTCCTTAACCTGGCTTAAGAAAGAAATATAATACAAGTCTCAAGAGATGAGGTTTTCTAGCTCATTTAACTTCCTGATTAAAATTAAAATTTTGTTTTAGTCATTGCAAAAGATAAATCTATTTAATTTAAAGAACATTAGTGGCTACAGGGTATCTTAGAGTTCACTTAATCAAAACCCTGTACTTTCTTTTTTAAATTTTATTAATATGTTTTTATTGATTTTTAGAGAGAGAGAGGAAGGGAGACAGATAGAAACATCAATGAGAGAGAAACATCAATTGGCTGCCTCCTGCATGTCCCCTACCCAGACATGTACCCCAACCTGGGCATGTGCCCCAACCAGAAATTGAACTAATGACCTCTTGGTTCATGGGTCAACACTCAAT
Organism: Myotis nattereri; assembly: GCF_964212035.1. Classification (NCBI taxonomy): domain Eukaryota; kingdom Metazoa; phylum Chordata; class Mammalia; order Chiroptera; family Vespertilionidae; genus Myotis; species Myotis nattereri. The sequence goes on from NC_138080.1 coordinate 87,405,061, forward strand.
CACTGAGCCAAACCGGCTGGGAAAAACCCTGGATTTTAAAGATATACAATGTTGAATAGGATGTTGAATCTTTTACGCAGATTTTGTGTGAGTCCTGTATTGTTTCTGGACATATTCAGGTAACTGGTAGCAATTTAGGAAATTTAAGGTCCATTTTTCACACATATCTGCTGTGTATTAGTATTTCATAACTGAGTTCCCAAGGGAAAAGAAAAGTTTACCAGAAGAGACACTGTGGCTGATAGGGAGAGATGTAAGGTGTAAGACCATACCAGTGTTCACCTACCTTTCTTACTACAGAAACAGGCATCTGTCCTATTAGGTAAGATATTTGCTGAGTATCTGACATCAGTCCCAGCAATCTCCACTAAAAAACACAAAAATGGAGGGGAAAAATCCAGAATATTTCCAGAAACAGTCGTCACAATAACAAATTCTGAACGTTATGCTTCATTTTGATATATTTGATTTAAGTATCATCTGATCTTGTAGAATGAAAATACTTCCCACCTAAATGTCAAAACATCTCCTCATAAAATTAATTATAGAGCTGCAGCATATGATTACCACTAATTTTTTTAGTTGTATCTTGTTCTAGCCCAGCTATAACTTGGCTCTTTCAGTGTTATAAATCAGGATTATAAGTAAAGAAGGATTTCAATTTTCATTTTTTACATTCAAGTACTGTTTTCCCAGAGGCAGGGCGAAATGAAGAAGAAATCCCTAATAAATAGCACTGAGGTTTTAATTTCCCTTAACTGAGATGGTGAAGATATACATTTGGAATTGAAGTCCTCAAAAGTTGAAAATGCTACAGATTTTTCCATCATTCTTCTACTTTTGTTATCTTTAAGGTATATATTCTGACCAAGAATGCATTTAAGCTTTAATAGACTTCTAGGTATAGCTATTTAAAGTATCATCCGGGGATTTGTTCCAATAGCTGCTGACTGATTTTGAGATTCTTGCTCATGAAATGTGTTCATTCTTCTATTGGAAAATAACATTCTCATTAAAGGTAGTCAGAATTTTTTTTTTTTAATTTATTTCAGAGAGGAAGGGAGAGGGAGAGAGAGATAGAAACATCAATGATGAGAGAGAATCACTGATTGGCTGCCTCCTGCATGCCCCCTACTGGGGATCAAGTCTGCAAGCCAGGCATGTGCCCTTGACTGGAATCAAACCAGGGACCCTTCAGACTGTAGGCCCATGCTCTATCCACTGAGCCAAACCGGCTAGGGCTGTAGTCAGGATTCTTGATGGATTAATTTTAGTGACTTAAATGTCTTAGTTGATACAAGTATCTTATTGAGCACATACATGTACAGATATACTTTTTACAAAACACTAATATAATGGGTTTAAGTAGTTTATATTTTATAAGAAACATTCGTGGTATGGAAATTCAATGCTCAACCACAGAGAGGGAGTTGGTGGGTGAGAAAAAGACAAGGGCACCCCCTCACACACACATACACACATACATACTGCAAGAGGCTAGCCTTCATTGTGGGTCGGGGGAAATCCAGCCTTAAATCAAATTCAGAGTGTGATCATCCTCTGGGATGAGAAAGTCTCATTTTGAGACTTCCTGTAATTTAAAGAGATCACAGGACTTTTTCTCTTACCTAAGATGAACCACAAAAGTCACAGCCCTGCCTTTCTTATCCAGAGTTATAGAAAGACTATGCCTAGAACGTAAATTTTAAAGGGAGCAATGAAAAATAAAAGTAAGTGTTTTATTGTGTTCCATGAGCTGTACGTACTTGTTCCAAGGACAACTGACTATTGGAGATAAAAGCTCACCTCCCTTTTTTTTGTTGTTCTTATTTGCTAGATACCAGACCTGTATCCATACAACTATATGGTGCTGTCTTGAGTCACATGTCTAACCTGCTTTCCAGGCTTCAGCCAAATGGATGAGTACTTGTTATGCATGTTTTATAAGGAAAACATATAAAAGTAGAAATGTAGGTAGCACTAAGATCTAAGGCCTAATTATATAATCAGAATGCATGACACACATTAATTACACAGATGTAAAAAAAGAAATTGAGAGCTGATTGCCATTACATATATATGCATATTTTACATATATGCATATTTTTGCATATATATTATCAGTGCTCTATGAAACCAGATTGAACATTACTGGGAAAGGGGAGGGGCTAGGGTGGTAACCATGGCAGCTGTGACAAGAGGGTATGGTCACAGTCTTACTTCTAAAGGTCAAGCCAATTTCATAAATGTTCTTTTTTTCTGCAAGTTGACTAAGAACCTCTCCCAGGCTAGAACCCAGTAGTCTCAATGGATCTTCCCTACAGTACCAAGTCTTTCCCACTGTTGCTCAGCATATCTGCATTTCTCAAAGCTTTTGGACAACTTAAAAGTAGTATGGGATGGTTGCAATAATCCCAAAGTCTTTACAGGTTCTTCTCAAATCTTCCGGGAATCCCTGGCAAAATTAAAAGGGCTAAAGCTAGAGCTCTGATATCAGCCTTTATCTCCACAACCAACCTTAGCACACTGTTTATTACTTAGTATGTGATCAATAAATGACAGGTGGCGGGGGGAAGTGTCTCAGCATTACTGCAACCAATTTTTTTTATTAAAAAATATATTTTAATTGATTTTTACAGAGAGGAAGAGAGAGGGATAGCTCGAAACATCGATGGGAGAGAAACATCAATCAGCTGCCTCCTGCACGTTCCCTACTGGGATCGAGCCCACAACCAAGGGACATGCCCTTGACCAGAATCGAACCCAGGACCCTTCAGTCTGCGGGCTGCTGCTCTATCCACTCAGCCAAACCAGTTAGGGTCCTGCAACCAATCTTGAAGTGAAAACCTCATATATAAACTTGGTGAAGAGGAACATTGTAAAAGGAGCTGTCCCATGTTTCCATGCCTGTACTTTGAGCGTCTGCCCCCTGGTGATCAGTGCGCATCACAGCTACTGGTCGAATGGTCGCTTAGGTTTTTATATAATAACTAGAGGCCTGGTGCACAAAAATTTGTGCACTGGTGGGGGAGGGGAAGGGGGGTATCCCTCAGCCCCACTTGTGCCCTCTCACAGTCTGGGACCCCTTGGGAGATAACCACCTGCTGGCTTAGGCCTGCTCCCTGGGTGGCAGATGGCAGGCCTGATACCTCAGTGCCTCCCCGGGTCGCGCACATAGTAGGGCCGATATGGGGGTTGGGGCGCCGCCCTGGGTCCGGTAGCACACGGGATGCCGGGATGGAGGCCGGGCGGGCTGGCCAATCGCTGCTGCACCACCCGGCCGCCCTGGGTTGGGTTGCACATGGATGCCCACCACTCTGGGTCGCAGATAGCAGGCCCGGATGGCGGCAGGACAGGTGGGATGGCACTGTCCCACCCTGCCTACAGTATGCAAATTAGCCGCCATCTTTGTTGGTGGTTAATTTGCATATTGTGCTGATTAGCCCATGGGAGGCGTAGCAAAGGTATGGTAAAGTACCATGTTTGTCTATTATTAGATAGAATCCCTATAATACTTTTCTTTTAGTAGCAAATTAATTATACTATCTAATAATAGACAAACATGGTAATTGACCATACCTTCACTACACCTCCCATTGGCTATTCAGCATGATATGCAAATTATCCGCCAACGAAGATGGCTCCAAGTGGCGGAGGGAAGACTGAAAGTGAGCCAGAGCAGCGGAGACGAAAGACTGAAGGCGGTTCCAGTTGGAGCAGCGGAGACAGAAGACTGAAGGCAGCTCAGCTGGAACAGCGAAGATGGAAGACTGAAGGCGGCTCTGGCTGGAGCGAAGGCCTGGGTCCTGGGTGCCGGAGGAAAACCTGTGCCGGCAGCCAGGAGAAGGGCAGGCCTATTGCATGAATCTCTTCGTGCAACAGGCCTCTAGTTGAAATATAAATATTAATAGCTTAGAAAAATGTCTAGCACAATGCTTGGCATAAAGTAAGTCTATTACAAGACTTGCTGACTTACAGCATTGATAACCTGAAATAGGACTGAATTTTGATTCTCCCTCTAGAATTTTACACACCATCCTAATCCTCAATGTTTGGCTTTTTCTCTGAGAGAAAACCCTTCAAATAATAATCGTAATCATAATTGACCTTATTGAGTGTTAACTGTGATAAATAAATGAATTGCTGTGTTAATCCTCCAGATTATTTTATGAATCCTCACACCAACACTAAGAGGGACATATTTGTTGATCCTTTTCTTATGGCTCAGAGAGGTTAGGTGAACTGCTCTGCATCACACAGCTTGAAGGAGGTATGACAGACTTGGAGCCAAGGCTATCTCATTTGAGCTGAGCCAGCATTCTCCATCACTCACACTGTTTAAATAAACCTTATATTATCCATTTAATTTAAAATAATTTTCATGTAGTAGGCAGGTTGATCTGTTGAAGATACAAAAATTGCTTGATGGCACTTAAATAACAGTACTTGAGTCGGTGTGTATGTGGAGGAGAAATCCTTTAAAAAAAAAAGGAATCGTGTATCTCTCACAATAAAATGCAGGCATTTGACTTTGATCTCAAAGAAAACTTATAGCTTAGATATTGTTAAAATATCTTCTGTTCACTGGTGGTATTAAGTCCAGGTTGAGCACCAGAGAAAACTGGGTTAGCAGATTTTTTTTTTTTTACAAGGGGGTGGGGCCATGTGGACACATGAACTTGTGAGAGTAGGCACGTGAACGGGGTGAGGACACATGAACACACAGGATGGTCACGTAAGGATGGAGGCTGAGATTGAAGCGATGTGGCCAGGAGCCCCCAGAAGCTGAAGAAGCAGGAAGGAACCTCCCCTGGAGCCCTTGGAGGGAGCATAGCCCCAGACACCTTGATTTCAAATTCTGGCCCCTACAATGGCGAGAGCACATGATCCTGTTTGTTTCGGACAGTCTGTGGTCATTGGAGCAGCAGCCCCAGGAAATAAACCCCTTCTTGCCCCTCCTTTTGGGGCTTTGATCACATTCTGGGAACAGCTGAGCCCTGTGCTCTGGCAGGGGAGACCCCCTAGACCTCTCACTGCAGGTCTCACAAGGAGACCCATACCTGTGTCTGTGCCTCAGTCCTGTCTCCTGCTCCCCCCGGGACCTCCTTGTCAGTGACAGTGCAGTGGGCACACCAGGGCAGGCTGCTCAGTGGGAAGTGCAGGCAATGTGGCTCAGGGACTCCTCGCCACCTTGCTGAGCCCCCCGCTGCAGGATGATGCAGGGCACTCTCCAGTCCCGCCCTTATCTCCCAGGCCTTCCCTCTAATGAGTCCAGCCTGGGCCTTGGCTTCCTGGAGCACCTGGGTTGACAGGCACCTACAAGTGAGTCATTGTGCTATATTCTAGATGCCAAAACTGAGGCTCTGAGATGGGGAGCAGAGGTCCCTACTCCCAGTCCACCTCCCACTCAACTCAGCCCACCTCACCAACAGATTATCTTTATTGTCTCTCCATTATCCTAGAAAATAATTCATGGATAAGCTACCTGATTGAACAGTCCTTCCTTCCTTCCTTCCTTCCTTCCTTCCTTCCTTCCTTCCTTCCTTCCTTCCTCCATCCTTCCTCCTTCCTTCCCTCCCTCCCTCCTTCCCTCCCTCCCTTTCTTCTTTCCTTCCTTCCTTTCCCTGCCTCCTTCTCTGTTTTCTCCCTCCCTCCTTTTCTTTCATCTTTTTTTTAAGCAAGTTGTCTCATTTGTTTTTCAAAGAAAAAAAAGACAAATAAATGAGCCAACACAGGGAACTGGCCTGTCTCTAAATGTATCTGCAGATATCAAGGAGAGGATCTAGGTTGACAAAGAAAAACAAGTCTCCCCCAACTTGTCATGTCATGTTTTGCATGACAGGGGACACTATGCCTATGATAGGGAGTTCCCAGGTTCCAACTTGACCCTTTGTATGACAGTATTAGGAACATGCTAAAATTCTCAAAAATTCACTGGAGAAACATAATTTTTATAAATAAATTGTCAAAAACTATCTAAGGCCAATGTATTAAAAAAATAAATAAAAGTTTAAATAATTCCCCCAAAGTTGTTATCTTAAATAATAAAAGGCTAATATGCAAATAGGCCGAAAGGTAGAATGACTGGTCGCTATGACACACACTGACCACCAAGGGGAGACGCTCAAAGCAGGAGCCAGGCTCACAGCTGGCAAGTGCAGCAGCAGTGGTGGCAGGAGCCTCTCTTGCCTCCGCAGCAGCGCTAAGGCTGTCTGGGGAGCAGGCCTAAGCCATCAGTCGGACATTCCCCGAGAGCTCCCAGACTGTGAGAGGGTGCAGGCTGGGTTGAGGGACCTCCTCCCCCCCAGTGCACGAATCTCATGCACCAGGCCTCTAGTATATTATAAACCTATTAAACAGCATTGCAGCAATGCTGTTTTAATGAAAAAGATGTTAAAACAAAATAACCATGCTCCTCACAAAAATAATTACAGTATTTATAATATTAATCACAGTTCATTAAAGTCATAGGTCTTGCAATAGGACAAAAATTTTAGACTTTTACGATGGATATTTTTAATCTTGTCAAGGTGTCTCTATGGCTGTAAACAGAGCCCCATGTGGACATAGCATCGAAGTTTAAATGAGAGATTCTCTTTGGAAATGAGTTTCGCCCTCAGCCCCTATTGTAGGCCCATTGAGTGATTCCTGAACAATAGATTTTATGGGGAAACACAAACAAGTCCTGGGGGATGAAACTGAGATTTACACTAACAAATACTTACCAATAACCTGAGAACGGCCTATCAGTTAAATATTTGCCAAAAAATGAAGACTAAAATTGTCTTAAAATAATTAGGATAACTCCTACGTGGTAAGCACTCAGTAAAGTTTGCTTGATAAATACACCTTTATTATTTTTTAAAAGTCAAATGATTAAAGAATACTCCTTGATCATTCAAGCAATTGCTCTTTTACCCAGATCTAAAGTCTTCCTCAGGTAAGATCACAAATATTGTGAAATAAACTTGAGTGAAGATGAAAGAACAGGAAATAAGTAACTCTCTAGGAGCTCTGAAGGGGCCATGCATGTGAGAATCAGCAGGAAGAAGGACCCTTTTGTGGTAAACAGCTTCCTTCTTAACCCAAGGGACACAATCCCCAGAGGGTGCCTTTGTGTTGTTACTGTGTGTGAAAAAGGCCCCTCGGTGAGAGTTTTCCTTTGTTCTCCAGTCAGAGTAAATTTCACATGTAGTAATCACTTATTTGAAAACTCTGATCTCCAATTTATTAAGAGTTGCAAGATTGACACTGGCTATAAGGTAATAGAGCTGACAAGATAAAAACAGTAAGCACACAGATTTCCCAAGGAAGGCATCACTCATGTTGCAGGTAAATACAAATACATGTATTTCCACTTTAATCAATAAAAAAAGTAAATATTGCCCAGCTGGCATGGCTCAGTGGTTGAGCATTGACCTATGAACCAGGAGGTTGCGGTTTGATTTCCTGCCAGGGCACATGCCCAAGTTGTGGACTCAATCCCTAATGGGGGTTGTGCAGGAGGCAGCCCATCAATGGTTCTCTCTCATCATTGGTGTTTCTATTTTTTTCTCCCTCTTCCTTTCTCTCTGAAATCAATAAAAATATATTTTAAAAAAATAAAGAAGTCTATATTACTGCAGTACTTGAAGGGTCCTGATTGTTATGGGCTGATTTGTGTTCCATAGGTGAAAGCCCAAACCCACAACATGACTGCATTTGGAGGTATGGCCTTTAAGGAGGTAATAAAGGTTAAACGAGGTCATAGGATGGGGCCTTAATCCAACAGAACCAGTGCCCTCTTATAAAGAGGAAGAAACACCAGAGCTCTCTCTCAACATGCACAGAGGAAGACCACAGAGGGCAAAGGGTACTAGGCAGACAAAGACCAGCCACACAGCAGAAATCAGTGTAAACTTAGCAGTGATACTGGCTCTTTCTTACATGGATTGTACTCTTTTTCCTCCTGAAATTTAAATTCTTTCTCATTGAAGAAGGTGAAGAAGGCGGCCTTTTACAAATTAGGAAGAAAGGTCTCACCAGAAACCAACTCTGTTGGCGCCTTGATCTTGGACTTCCAGCCTCTGGAATTATGAGAAAGTGAATTTTCTGTTGTGTAAGCCCCCAGTATGCAGCATTCTATTATGACAGCTGGAGCAGACTAATAATAATAGTAATGTTTATATTAAATGATTTCCTGTCTTCCTATAACAATAATGGTTATATTTTTCAATGAAGAGAAAGGACAGCTTATCAAACAAAGAGCTTTTCAAGTCAAGGAAATCCCTTTGAGAGATGTAGTTGGGATCTTCTGGCCTTTACACTTCAGACAAAAAGAAAAAAAATATTAACACCCCACATATAACACTTGTTTTGTAAAGTATCTCTTTATGAGGGATCTTTTCTCTCAATATCTGGAGTACCTCCCTCCAGATATTGAGCATGGGCAAAGGGTCGTAGGCAGACAAAGACCAGCCACACAGCAGAAATCGGTGTAAACTTAGCAATGATACTGGCTCTTTGTTAGATGGATTGTACTCTTTTTCCTTCTGAAATTTAAATTCTTTCCTGTTGAAAGGGATTTACAATTGCATCCTTTTAGTCCAGCCCCAGTTGTCCATTGTGGATCAAGGAGGACAGAACGAAGCCGGGGCCTGCACTGACTGATAAGGCTCCAGTGGCCTTTAAGGACTGCAGGCTTAAAGTGCTGCTGTGCTTCACACTGATCGGGAGCATTTATTTATTTTCTGTTGCAAAAAGTCTGTTTGTAAGGCTTGCTCTGTGACTGGTACTGAGCTTACAAACTAGTAGGTATATATAGACCACCATCCAAAATGAACCAAATTAATATTTTCTGATGATGGTAAATACTGAAAATATAATAAAAGATAGTGATGGATGATTTTTAATAGTCATTTGAGGTGAGTCTGAATTGTGGTCAGGCCATGCTAAAATCTGGGAGAATTCAGGGAATTGGTGCAATGACCTATGACAGGAATTAGCTGGATGTGTCTGAAAGTCAGAATGAAGGATGGCGTGGCTGGGGTAAAAAGGGGCGCTAGAGCAAGAGGGCCATGCAGAACATGATCAGGAGAACGGAGGATGTACTCTTAGTGCTTTGAGATATCTTTGCAGAGGTTTACATTAAGTGAGTCTAACTACAACAATGACCCACGGCCGAATCCAGCATGTAACCTGTTTCTGTAAATAACGTTTGAATGGGGCACAGCCATGCCCAGCAGTTTAAGTATTGTCTATGACTGCTTTTGTGCTATAAGAGGAAAATTGAGTGATTGTGACAGATTGTATGGTCCAAAACAGCTAAACTATTTACTATCTGGCCCTTTGCAAAAAAGTAAAGGAGTGGAAGCAAGAGGTTGGGGCTGGGCAGTCATCCAATGGAGAGGTGATGGTGGCTCGGACCAGAGTGGTAGGTAGCAGTACAGAGGTAGGAGGTGGACAGGTCTCCGCGTGCTTTGTAAGAAGAGAAGGCAGAATTTGCTGATGAATTAAACATGGTGGGGATAGAAGAAAGGATAGAAAGGAATCAGAGAATATTCCTAGCATTTTGGCTTCAACAACTGAGTGGATAACCTGGTCATATGCTGAGACAGAGAGTTCTGGGAAGCAGCAGCTCTATGGAAACAGTGAGAATGAAGGGCTGTTGAGGAGCCCTGGCTGGTGTGGCTCAGTTGGTCAGGTGTCATCCTGTCGCTAGGTTGCTGGTTCAGTCAAGGGCACATGCCCGGGTTGCGGGCTCCATGCCTGACAGGGGGCATGCAGGAGGCAGCCAATCAATGTTGTGCTCTCATATCAGTGTTTCTCTCTCTCCCTCTCCCTTCCTCTCTTTCTAAAAATCAATAAACTATTCTTTTTTTAAAAAAAGAGCTATTGGCAAATGTTTAGTTTGAAATGTCTTTTCATAAAGCCTGTCTGGCTCTAGCTGGTTTGGCTCAGTGGATAGAGTTTCAGCCCATGGACTGAGGGTCCCGGGTTTGATTCCGGTTAAGGACATGTACCTCAGTTGCAGGCTTGAACCCTAGCCCTCGTCCGGGTGCATGCAAGAGGCAACCAATCGATGTGTCTCTGTCACATTGATGTTTCTCTCTCTCTGTCTGTCCCTCTCCCTTCCACTCTCTCTAAAAAATCAATGGGAAAATATCCGAGGGTGAGGATTAACAATAAAAATCGCCTGTTGCTTTTCCTTTCAGTTCAGGGCAGTGATTCCCAAAAGAACCCAATGACTTTTTCTCCCTCCTTGTTCCATGACACAAACAAAAGCCACATAGAATGCCAACTGACATTTCTCTGGATGCTAAACCGTAAACACTCAAGAGGAAGGACCCATGCCTGTATTGCTCACCATGATATCTCCATGCCTAGCCCAGTACCTGGTACACAGTAGAAGCTTAATAAATACAGATTTTCAAAGAGAACTGCAGAAACAGTCAGCAACCATTTACTGAGAACTCACTATAACACCAGGAACTTGGTGAGGCACTTCACATGGATTACAGCATTGAATCCTTACAAAAGCCCAACAAGCGAGTTGCTGCTATAGCAGTTCTACAGATTTGGAAACTGAGGTTTAGAGCAAGGGATCAAAAGGACAAATGCCTGTCCTACTGAGCTGAGGCAGGAAATATACATGGCGAAGAGTATATAGGGCAACAGCATTCTTAAGTGGGCAACTGTTTCTTGGCTGACAGTGGGCCTTAGCCTGCAAGAAAGCAGCCACCCAATATTGCCAGGTCTGATTTTTCAAGAGAAGCTGGAAATCAATTTATTTTATAAATATAAAACCTCCAAATTTAAAAAAAGACCTTGTCCTAGAGCAAACATTAGAGAATCCAATCACTGCAGGCATTTCTCATACTTTCCTTTGCGGATTTATCACCTTTTTAGTGGGGAAAAACACTACTTCACTCCTTAGTAAATATTATTGGTGAATCTGGTGTAACTCACTGTCTCTGTGTGCTCAACCAATTGTATTTTTTGTTGAAGAGGTTTCTTAGAATAGCTAAGGGTTGCATTAGGCACTGGCTTTTTGTGTCTGGAACACGTAGCCATTCTCTAATGTTTGAACATCTGCTTGATGACTAGAGTGAAAGCCCAAATCATATTGTCCATGTGGCTAATGAATTCATCTAGTCCTCCTAAGGCAATGATACAACTACGCTGACCTCACTGTGCCAACAAACTCTGAGGTTTTAGAATTAAAGGTATCAAATGCTTTATTTTTTTTAAAGATTCATTTCTTGGTTTTTGGAGACTGGATATCATTTTGATGATTCCAACTGAAGTTACTTTCATAACAATGGGAGATTAAAAACTGTCATCACTGGCTTACCGTTTCAATTTTAAGCTCAACAACCTCTAAATAGTATAATGAGGAGGGACATAGAATGTTTAAAGAATCTAACAAATTCAATTGGTGAACAATTACTGAATGGCTGTTATATGCCAGGACCTGTGCTAGGTCCCAGGATACAAAATGAACAAGCCATTGCCCCTGGCCGTAAGCACTTAGGTTCCAGTAGGGGAAACAGAACCATAAATAACAATAGATTGAGACATGTGCTCTAATAGGATTACAAAATGCTCTGGGAACATGGATAAAAGGATAGTTAATAAACGCTCCTTTGGGGGCAGAGCTGGGAAAGGTCTAGGTCAAGGAAAACTACCCAGGAAAGGTTACGGCTCAATTCTAACTGTAAGGATGGCTAACGTTTCAGAATTCAGGGATGAAAAGGTGCATTTTGTGTCATATATGCATATTAATACATATCAAGAGTTTACCATGAGTACACTTATACCTCATTCTTCACAACAACCTAATAAGTTAAACCTGTTTTAAATTCCCATTTTTCATATTAAAAGACTGAGGTCCAGAAAGGTAGCTTCACAGCTAATCTTTGGAAAAACTTGCATTCAGTTCCATGTCTATGTGACATAAATATTTTTATGTAAGACTTGTAAACGGGTCCAGATTTGAAAATTACAGATTTGGAGCGTTACTCCACAGATTGCAAGGACTTTTTGAATGCTTGTAAGAATCAGATTAACATGATCAAGCATGAGTTTATTAGTTAAACCCAGGAACATTGAAGAAACCAAATGCTAGAAAACCTCTTAAAAGGTTACTGAAATAATCCAGAAAAAAAATAACGATGGTCTAAACTTGGGTACTGGCAGTGAGAACAGAGAAGATAAGGATGCATCAAGATGTGGACGGAGAATCAGCATGATTTTAGAATGGATTAATTAGAGGGATGAAAGAGAGGTATCATGGGTGACACTAGAGATTCATGCTTGAATAACTGGGTAGGTGTTGATTGTGAAACTTGTAACGTAAGGGGAAGGTCCATGGATGTTCAAGTTGGTAAGTCCAAAAAATAATTGGTAATATAGATTTGCAAAGGCCTGTGGATATGCTAAGGCTGGGGGTCTTCAAAGGGCTGGTGGCTCTGGTTTCTGCAACAAAGTTGTTAATTTTCCCATGACAATAGGCAGCTCCCTGATGGGGAGGATGGGCTGCATTTCCAGGTGAGCTTCTAGATCCCATGTGTAACTCTCAGCCAGGTTAGATTGTGCCTTCTTTAATCAGAACAAAGCAATCACAGTTAACAGAGCATGATTAATATTTCTTACAATTCTAGCTGGTCCCCAATATTACATTTCTGCCTCTATCAGTAGGAGCCTAAGAAAGGGGAGGTCACATGCACTGTGAAGAAATAAAGACATAAAACCCAATAGCAATACCAACAATAGTTATACTCATACCTGCATGTTTATAATAAAGTTTATTCTGATATTAAACACTATTCTTCCCAGTGCCTCTGTAATTTTTTTGAATGTTTAAAGTTATCCAAGGCAGAGTAATTTTTTTAAATGTATTTTTTAATTGAATGTATTGGGGTGACATTGGTAAATAAATTTATATAGGTTTTAGATATACAATTCTATAATACATTATCTGTATATTGTACACTTGACTCAGGGTGGTAAAAAACATAAATGTTTATTTATTATTTTTTTAGAACTAGTCCATGTACAAGTATTTAATGACTAGAGAGTCTCAGCATTCACTCATACTAGCATATCAGTAAACTGAACATTTTCTAATTGGGGGCTCACAATGAGAACTGAGATCATTTAGTTAATCAACAGATGTATGTATATCCTATATTGCTTTAACAAAAAGAAACACAGATTACTTATAAACATCCATATAAAAATTATCATAAACAGATGAGTCTATCAGTGCAACAGGAAGGACCAATTATGAATATTTAAATGTTTTTTATAAAAGGAATAGTCACGGTGATTACTAATGCTGCAACTATAATGAATTAAATGAAAGTACAGTGCTTTGAAAGAATTATTTTTTTAAAGCATCTTATATTTTTACTAGAGGCCCAGTGCATGAAAATTCATGCACTGGAGGCGGGCGGTCCCTCAGCCCAGCCTGCCCCCTCTCATAGTCCGGGAACCCTCAGGGGCGGGAGGCGACCTGGTGATCAGGGGAAGGCGACACCCCCATCACACCTCTGCTGCTGCCACTGCCGGCAGCGCAAGCCTCGGCTGGCCCTGGTTCCCTGTGCCTTGGGCTGGCCCTGTGCAGCTGGGAGCCTGAGGGGACTGGGGGACTACGGCCTTGCCATGCGCCTGCTGCCCCGGCAGGGCTGAGGGGACTAGGCGCCGCCATCTTGTGGCTGTGGGCGCCACCATCTTTGAGGGCGGGGTAGTCAATTAGCATATTCCTTCATTGGCTGTGGGTGCCGCCATCTTGGAGGCGGGGCAGTCAATTAGCATATTCCCTCCTTATTGGCTGTGGGTGCCGCCATCTTTGCAATAGCATGAGGGTCAATTAGCATATTCCCTCTTTATTAGATAGGATATAATGACTGATGCATCAGAGAGAAGAATTCTACCAAAGACAATTTGCATTCATGTTGTCTTTATAGGAGAAATAATTTATCAGTAAAGGTCCATAAGGATCAGGAAGCTCCTGCCCTTACCCCTTACCCTGGGATGTGCAGAGATTAGAGCATTCTAATCATTTTAGCTTAGAATGACTGTGTATGTTACCTTCTGAGCTATTCAAAAAGGCTTTAAGGTTCATGAAAAGTTCTCATGGTTATAAAACATTAAACAAAAAACTTGTCCAGCATGAGTTGTTGTATTTATATGTCTTTTTGTTTGAGAAATCAAAAAGCTTTACAAACAAGACCTAATAAATCTCCTTAAGACAGTTGCTTGTGGGACCGCTTCCCCACTCAACGGAAACTGGGGACAGGTAAACAGAGAACAGGGACTGAGAGGAGGAAAGGTGGGTGGACAGGCACCCAGTCATCTAGTCGCTGAGGATGTGCAGGGCGGCACACATTTGTCCTCCCAGTGGACTTGTCAAGATAAACAGCCGGCGTTCTACCCTTCCTATGTGGTAACTGCTGTTTCTAGACTTTGCCATCTGTTAACACCGGTGAGCAACAGCGAACAAAACATCAGAAGGGCAGAGGGTAGGGAGGTGAAAAAAGGAAGACAAGAAAAAGGAACAGTAATGAAGTGCTTCCTGTGTTCAGGTAACTGTGCTAGATGCTGTAATCTATAATATGCACTCAGTAAGTACTTGGCTTCTTCCCTAACCTATGCTAATTTAATTCACATGAGGAAGAGGCTGGTGGAATTTCACATATATGCTATAATTTATGCTACTTGATTAAGGAGACTGATTTATGTGGAGAGAAAGAGTCCCTGTGAATTAAAAAGGCATCAATCCAAAAAGGGCAGGCACAGTGGTGGGTTAAGGTTGGCTGACATGCTCTGTATAGTAATTACACCCAGTAGGACCCATTCCATTCACAGAAAATATTACTACCAAGTATGAAGACAAGGGAATAGAAACAGCCACTGGGACAAAGGATACAAATTATCCACAGATCTTTTCTCTGTTGGATGGATATTGAGGGTAGGGGATAACTCTTAGAAATGGAAGTCCTTGCCTTAGTTCTTCACTGTGATAGCAGAGCAGAGGCTGTAATGTGTGGCATTAGGGAGACATCATCTTATTCCCTCTACCCACAGGAGTAAACCTGGTCTTTAAATTTTTATGAAAATATAGAGATCATTGAGAAGTTATAGATTATATGAGACAAGTCAACTAAGTCAGGGATCATATTCCACTGGCTCTGGGAGTCAGATGGCCTGGGCGTGAATCTAGCCTTGGTCATATGACCTCAGCCTAGTCATGTAAATTCTGGACCCTGGTTTCCTTTCCCATGAAACCAGGGATAAGATGAGCCATGACTTTGTTTAAACTCACACATAAACTATATCGTGTGTTATTTAACTTTAAAGGATAAACTTATCTATTAAAAGGTTTTCATCACAGATCTTATTTTAGGTACAATAGTCAGATGCAGTAATGAACAGTTTAGTAAAGATTCAGGAAATAATACGGTTCCCCCAAGTTTGATTTCTCCAATTAAAATGCTACTAGACCAATAAACGAGAACACAAAAGTGCTTGGGCATTGAAAACGCTGTCCACTATTTCACAATTTACAACTTTATCTGATCAGTTATAGAAAAGTAGAGGAAAGAAAGTGGAGCACATGAGGAAGGGACTAGGAGAAGACGACATTATAGTGGTATGCAAGGTCAATGTATAGTGGTAAACTTGGATAAGGAGTTTGTCTTCATTGATGATTTTGAAGTGAAAGTTATGATCTGATTCATGTTTAAAAGGATTGCTCTGTTTTCTGTGAGAACAATTTACTATAAGAGGGATAGAAGAAGACAGTCCTTTTAGGGTTATTGAGATGGTTCGGGCAGGAGAAGATGGCTGCTTTAACAAGAAATTGAGAGAGAAAAGTAGATCAAGTTAGGGAATGTTCTGAGGTAAAAGTAACAGGATTGTTAATAGATTGGATATTGGGTATCAAGTAAAGAAAGAACTCAGGGACAGTTCTGCAAATTGGTTTAAAAATTTTTAGAGGATTAATGTCATTAAATAAGATGGAGATGGGAAGGACAACTTTGTGCTGAGTGTGACATGCAGATAAGTCAAGAGTTCTACTTTGTCCCTATGAAGTTGAAAGATTAGTAAAAACAATAGTGCACATGTTAAGTAGGTGACTGAGTATGAGTCTGGACTTCCCAGAAGTCAGGACTAGAAATGAGATTTGTCATCTTGTGGATGAGAATGCATGAGATTACTTGGGGACAGTGTAATAGAGAGTTTATGTTGGCTGATGACTGAGACTTGGTAATTCAAATACTTAGAAGTGGAAAGTAGAAAAGGAACCAGACACAAGAAAGGAAAAGAGGAAGCTAGTGAAATAGAAGAAATAATCAATGAGTGTAGAGTAATAGAAATCATGAAGGGAAAAACAGTAAAAAGGGACTGGTCAATAGTCTTATCTGAGAGGTCGAACTAAGAAAAGATCAATATTTTAAAAAAAGGATTAAATAATGAGAATTTTGCAGTACAGAGGTTCTTGGGGATTTGACAAATGCAGTCTCAGTGGAGTGATGGGAACGAAAGCCCATCTAGAGGGAATTAAGGAGAAAGTGTGGGGTGAGTAGGTGTGGACAGCATTGAGAAACAGCTTTTAAACAAGTCTTGCTGTGAAGAGTAGAATGAAAATGGGAAGTAATTAAGGGGATGTGAGGTCAGAAGAGGAATTTTTAAAGATGTGAGACTGAAGAGCATATGTCTATGCTGATGTCAGTAATTGAGTTAAGAGGGGCAAAAATTGGATGATTCAGGGGAAAGAGAATACAATTGCAGGAGAGAAGACCTTGAGAAGGTGAGAGGGGATGGGATTCAAAATCTACAGGCTCCTCTCTGGCCTCCACAGGTGCAAGGACCACTGTGAAAGGCATGAGGTCCTACACAAAGGCATATACATTCTAATTATAACTATGACCTCAGGTGTGTGTTAGGCAGACTAGAAGGAAATATGAGTAATTGAAGAGTTACACAAGGACACGGGAAGGAATCTTCCTTCCTCTAGTGTTGCTTAATATTTGTTTTAATAGTAAACAGAATTGTTTTAAGTAACATTCTCAAAAAAGCACCTAAATCAACATGTTCTCATCAGTTATAGAATAAGAAAGAGCTGACAAACATATAGTTGTTTCTGATATAAGCAAAATACCTGGGCTACTGTATTTGACAACGTGCTGCTCCTGATGATTAATACTGTATATCAGACCCAGTTTTAATTCTTCATGGAGTTAATAATCACCTACAGTCTTTCCATGTGTCAGTACTGTTATAAGATTGTACAAACATGGTTATTTGGGGGCAGCTCTGAGGCTGTCTCCTGCTTCCTGCTAAGCTAACACAGTTGAAGGGGAGCCTTTTCCTACTCAGCATTCTCTGTAAATCTTCTGCTCTCTCCTCCTGGAGTCAGGTTACCTCGGGCTTCTGAATATCCTAGAGGCACTGCAGGGAATACAGACTGGAATCATTGCTTCATCTTCATTGTCTTTTGTCTCTGGAGTCTGGTGCCTCCACAATTGGGTGGTTGGGGGGGAATATTTTAATTTGGAGGCGGAGGGGAATCTCAAATTGAAAGAGAGAAGATAAGGTTGTTTTCACGCAGGGAATAGAGAGAGCTTAGCCATGTATTTGTGTCTTAACACTGTTCCCAGGATAGAGGAGCTATTTAATGAATTGGGCACTTTGAGGTTTAATGCAGTCTTGGTGTGTGGAAACAATATCATAGGGAAGACACCAAGGGAGAGAGAAAAACTTGGCAGGAACAGGGGAGGCCATTTAAAAGCAAGCAACCAAAAGTTGATTATATTTAAGGTTTCTACCATTACATATTACCTCAACTATGTCAACAAAGCAAGAATATGGAAAAGTAGAAAATGAAATAAAATTACACATGAGCTACCACATTAAAGTGACCTATTACCGACCACCAGACAATATGGTGAAATGGAGGCTGAGAGGCAGATGGCACTGACACTCACCAGCTGTGTGGCCTTAGGAAAGCAGGCAAACTCTAAGTTTAGTGACCGCCCATGGCATATGAGAATACCAATACTAACTTAACAAGAGTAGTTATCAGGCTTAAATGAGATAACATGCAAAACACCCATCATGGTACATGACATACAGGATCCACTCATAAAACAGAGGTTTCCTTCCGGGACTAGAAAAAGGAGAAGAATGGTAAATTTTTCAATCCAGTTGTGGAAACAAAAGTTAGAACATCTGAAACGAGGAGAACAATGATGCACTAAACAGTGCGGTAGTGATCACAAGTATGAAAGGAATTCAGACAAGGGGAGATCTGAGTGCACTGGGCTAGTCTGCCAGTCAAAGATTCGTTTTACGTTCTGGGTGTCGGGGGTAAGTAACATAGAGCAACAAGTTGAGGAAAAAGGACATGGGAAGGGGGTCAGGAGTGAAAGTGGATGCTGTGGCAAAGGCACAAATAAATGATAGAGACACTGAATAAAATTAAGCAAAAGTGATCAATGAAAGTCCTCAACTGATCTATAATTTATGGAAAGAACAATTAATGCTCATAATAAGTACATAAAAATGACTATAATGACTAAAAAGGGTTACATTATAAGTATGTACTGAATAATTACTAATAGATGACAATATTGGTTTATCAGAGTTCATTTTGTAAATTAAGAAAGAGATCCACACACCTAAACCGATAGGTCATATTTTCCAAAAAAAGAAATGATCCCAATATTAATTTTCATAATTATTAGTAGATAGACATTAAGAAAGCTTGGTTCTTTTCCCATTGATGGGGGCGATGTAATCACTTTGGTGACTTTCCTTCAGCATCATTACAGCTTTAAACTTAGCAGGACAACTTTGCTGGTCTTCATTTGGCTTATCTAAAATCCTAGGGTTTTCACTTCCTGCATATATTTATAGTCAATAATTATTTTAACTTACGTTAAATCCAGGATTTTGGAATCCCAGGTTGGTGCTTTCACACTGTCACACCAGGTCACCCTAATAAAAATTGCAGATGGAATATGTGAACTTGGTACCAAGACAGAGAAGGTGGGCAAAGAACACCTGTTAAAGTCAAGGGATTCACTGATTTGCAAGAATTTCTACTGACTCGATATACAACAGCAAAAGGTGGCCAGAGAAATATGAAAGAACCAAAAATAAAAATCCTGTACCCTTTCATTTGATTGTTTCTTCTTTCAAGCAGAGCTACATTCATACCTTGATTAAAAAATTACATATATGGAAGCTGGCTTTCAACATGGCCTCTAAAAAGAGATCTAGAAATTGACTCTCTGAATGTGTAAGAGCAGATGTTTTATAGGGCAGAGAATACTCCTGCCTTGGAGGTCTACATATCATACACTCATAATGTTCAATGGAAAGAATCCTTAAAAATAATGTGATATAATCCCTTAAATAAGTCGGAAAACTTGTCAATCAATCATTCACCTGGTAATTGAACATCAGCACTTAGGGATCCAGTATCTGGACCGAAGTCAAGAAAAAGTAAACTCAACACTTTTATGTATTGGACTGACTAATTAGTCCAGCAGTATACCACATTATATGGCTTTTTAGATATATGGCTTGGATTTAACGACCTTTTGCTAAACTGAATGGCAACATTCTCTCTCTCTCTCTCTCTCTCTCTCTCTCTCTCTCCCCCTCTCTTACACATACACACATACACACACACACACACACACACACAGATTTAAAGGCAATGAAAGAGAAAAATGACAAAAAGCTGACATTGCTTATTTCTTTTTTTTTAATTGTCTAAAGTTTTACATATGTCTCCTTTTTCCCGATTGACACCCCCGCCCCCCCAGCCATTCCCACCCCAGGTAAGCCCCCACCGCCCCAGTGTCTGTGTCCATTGGTTATGCTAATATGCATGCATACAAGTCCTTTCATTGCTTATTTCTTTGGGAAGCATTTATTATGACACAGAAATGCCAGCAAATGTGAGGGACAGTCATAGAGTCATAAACATCTTTATAGCTGGAAGGGCCCTTATTGAAGCTAATGTAACCCAAGACTCCTTTTACTGAAAGAAAAATAAGGAGCTCAAAATATTTGGCAGTTTTAAAGGTTTCTGCCTCAGTGGCATTTGGAGAGAGGGAGAGAGAGAGAGAGAGAGAGAGAGAGAGAGAGAGAGAGAGCAGATTATTTACTGCAGAGGCTGGAGTACTGATAATCACAGCTCAAAGAAAGAAAAACAAAGTGAAGGCAGGCGAATCAGAATCAATACTCTCATTAAATGCTCAGTGACCATTTCCCTCCGGATTTATATTTTTCCTCACTTTCTCGGTTACTTTTTATGTATTAAATGCAGAAAAAAAACAGTAATGAAAGAGTCCCTTGACTGTTACTGGAATCAATGTATCTCACATGTCTTCCAATACTTACTGTGCATATGGCCTCATTATATTCCCATACTAGGAAGGGTTTAAAGAGGAAATAAATTGTTTACTTGAATTATAAAGGTAATTTGAAACTATGGTTATCCCCAATTCTTCTAAATAATACAGATGAGTCAGCATCAGGTCTGAAAGTTTTTTCAGATTGACCCCAGGGAGAGTGCTGTTTTGCAGAATTACTGTCTTCTGAACAAAACGCTTCTCCACTATTTCATCAGCTACTCTCAGTCATCAAGATCCTTACGTTAGTCAAACAGCATTTAAGGACACCAAGAAGGTGGTAAATGATGGCACCATCTGAGCTGAGAACAGATCGATTCTGCTTAGATTATCGTTGGCCATACAGCCAAAGATCGATGTTTCAAAGCAAGAAGATTATATAGAATAAATTTAGACTGTTAATGTTTTCAAACTATACAAATGTTAGTGAAAGTTCAGTAAGCAAATGACCAGTGGCTGGCTAGAAATATTAATCCTGCCTTTTTACTACCTTTCAGGGATGGTGGCTAAACCATTTAGGTTTGATTTCAAAAACCTTAAGTAGAATGAAAGAAGAAAAATATAAAATCATATACCACAGTTAGAAGAGATTCGACAATACGTGTAGTCAAACCTGTCCAGATAGGAGCATTAGTATGACTCAGGCATGTTTAAGCATGCATTTAGAGATTGAGATCTATAAAGGATAAAAACCTGAAGGTCGCACAGTGGTAGAAAAATCAATTTCTATGTTGCAGGCTGATATTTTCCTTTCTCTTGTTTCGTAGTGTAGCCTTGTACCCTGTGGAGCCTAAAATATAGACAATCTAGCAAGAAGAGAACAAGATGCCTGAATGTTCTTTTTAAGCCAAATTGACTAGAAGTAAAGGGTTTCCTGTTACTTCATTTTAAAATATTAAGGTTTATGCCCTAACCAGTTTTGCTCAATGGATAGAGCGTCGGCCTGTGGACTGAAGGGTCTCAGGTTCGATTCTGGTCAAGGGCATGTACCTTGGTTGCAGGCACATACCCAGTGGGGAGTGTACAGGAGGCAGCTGATCGATGTTTCTCTCTCATCGATGTTTCTAACTCTCTATCCCTCTCCCTTCCTCTCTGTAAAAAAACAATAAAATATTAAAAAAAAATTTAATTAAGGTTTATTTTTAATGATTACTAATGTTTTAGGCACCTGGCTCAAACTACTATAAATTCTAAATTTTGTAAATGCTTTTACTGAATGAAGTGATTTAAATATAAGTCATAATTCAAATGTTTTCCTTAATACAGCAAAAATTTCACATTTTCTAAAATTCAAAATTCATTTCATGGTTAATTAACTACCTTTTAATTCCTCCTTAAGAGATACAGGGACAAAGACTGAGCCAATGGAGTAGGAGTAATTCCTTCCTCTGGGTCTAGGCAAACCAGAGCAAAGCAGAGGACAGAGAAACCCCAGTGATCCAGAGTACCCATTTTCATAATCTGAATCATCTAGGAAATTCATAAAAAAGCAATGGGATCTATAATATCTTCAAGACACCTAAGTCCTTCTCTCTGTCCTGTCAGTGCCAATTGGAAGAATTAGTATCTTATGAATTTTCATGTGAATCCAGTGTTAATTTTTAGGATAAACTCTCCAGTTGGTTATTGTTACATAAAAAATATTGTCAATTATCTTGTTATTCTTTTTACACATTAAGCACCATGTCAGTCACTGGTGACTGACGCTATACTTTCCGTCTGGACCAGTCAGTCACTGGTGCCACCAGCATATTGGTGAAATCGGATATGGCAGGCTAAACGGAAAGGAAGACAAAACAGGCTTGGTGCTTAATGTGTTAATAATTTATTGGTAGAATGACACCATATCCTAAATTTTATAGAATGATGCTTATTTAAGCTACTAGAGGCCTGGTGCATGAAATTCATGCACAGGTGGGATCCCTAGGCCTGGCCAGTGATCAGGGCCTATCGGGGCCATCTCGCCCAGTCCCGATCAGGAGCGGGCTGGCTGCCAGATGGGGCCTGCTGGACAGGGGGAGGGGCCATGGGAGGTTGGCTGTAGGAGTGCACTGACCACCAGGAGGCAGCTCCTGCATTGAGTGTCCATCCCCTGGCGGTCAGTGTGCATCATAGTGACTGGTCAACCGGTTGTTCCGGTCATTAGGTCGTAATGGTCGCTTAGGCTTTTATATATATAGATTATCTCTAATTGTTTCCATCAGTATTCTTGCATTTTAAAAAACAATTTTCCTTTTGAAATATGTGCTCAAATTAGGTATATCTGACCTATGAATAGTTTATGGGACTTAAATATGAATCAGTAATGACTATGAAGTAAGAGCTTAGCTTATTTTTGGAGGTTTCTCTCTCCATGAAATGCTGCATAAGAAAGAGGCAGATAAGAAATATAGGTGAGGCACATTTGCTTGGTTTACATTTTCATTGTGTTATAATGGGTAGCATTTTCCAGGGGACATTTTCCAGTTTGCAGCAGAAGGCATGATGAAAATATCATCCTCTGTTCTTAAGCACAGGCTCACAAGGCTTTTTTAGATTCACAATGATCTCAGCAAAATTTCATTCCTGAAAATAATACCAATGAATTGTTTTCTGACCAAATAGTATCAACTAAACTTAGATTTGGTTTTCTATGTAGATTTTAACTGCAGTTGGACTCCAGAATTTCAAGCATTGCAGTAAATGATCTTGATATAGATTCCAGATAAAGAAAGGGAACGAAGACTTTTTCCTCATACTGAAGTTTAACTGGATCAGCAGGTTAGGCACCTATAGAGGTGGCTGTCCCCATTGGCTTAAAGATAGTCCTCTGTATTTGCCAAGGATACCTCACTCTTCCAAGTTACTCTTTTGATATTTTATTTCAAAACTTTCATGAAAGCAAGATGCTGCTTTAATTTATCTTTTGAGTGAGGTTATTATTTCAATTTGTTTCAGCTTGATTTTTAGATACAGAAATGAATAAATGATTGGTTTATGATTAGTAAATTTATTAGGGTGGGTTTCTATAATAGATATGAGTGCATTAAGTAATTTGATGCTAATATTAATTTACTAATTTATTTTAATAAATTACACTGAAATCAATGGTTTTCTCTTAATGGTGTCACTATGTCTGACCTGCAATTCCCTTTGGAAGGGAATTAAAGGAACCACAAGGGAAGAAAAGAAATGTCCACAGCTTTCTTATTTATGTCACAGCATATAGTAGTGTACACCTTTGAATGATGGATTTTTAATTGGTGTGATTTGTTACCTTTTGAGCTTTTTCTTTTATCAAAATTTAAAATCCTGAGATCACATATCTGAATACAAAATCCATTTTATCTTCACAGCCAAAATAAAAGGATGAGAACAGTGCAAAGAACTACTAGTGAAAAAGCTCTTCTACAATCAGGCCAGAGGTGTTTCAGGGGACAATTCATTCATTCATTCATTCATTCATTCATTCAGCCAGTATTTGCTGAACACATATATTGTGCTAAGCCATTTGCTATTAACAGTTTAATTTTTCACCCTCATAGTGAAGGGTAGGGAAAATCAAGAAAACAAACAAAAAGCTCTAAAATTACAACTTTGATACATGCTATGAAGGAAACACACAGTGTACAGAGGGATATATATGTATATTTTAGAGGCCCACTGTACGAAATTTGTGCACTGGGGAAGGGGAGGTCTGTCAGCACGGCATGCACCCTCTCACAGTCTGGGACCCCTTGGGGGACGTCCACCTGCCACGGGATCAGGCCTAAGCCAGCAGGCAGACATCCCTCTCGCAGTCCAGGACCCCTCACTCCTTACCACCTGCCTGCTTGTTCCTTACTGCTCAGCTTGCTGCTCCTTAGTGCTGCCACAGATGAGGGAGAGGTTCCCGCCACTGCCGCTGCGCTTGCAAGCCATGAGCAGGCTTCTGGCTGAGCGGTGCTCCCCCTGTGGGAACTCACTGACCACCAGGGGGCAGCTCCTGCATTGAGCGTCTGCCCCCGGTGGTCAGTGAGCATCATAGCGACTGGTTATTCTGCCATAACGGTCGCTTAGGCTTTTATTATATAGATATGGACCTCTACAAAGGGTCATATTAAAGCTCAAAGTTAAAGTATAAGAAGAATCCAACTAGTCATATTTTAAAAGGGGAAGAGTCTGATGAGAGTGAGCTTTCATTTAAAAACTATATTCATATTTAAAACAAAACATAAACACATTCATAGATACAGAGCCAGATGGGAGGGGGTGGGAGGAATGGATGGAAAATGTGGAGGGGAATAATAGATACAAACTTCTAGTAGTTTTTTTTTTTTTTTAAGCATAGCTTATTGATTTAAGAGAGAGAGGAAGGGAGAAGAGAGAAACATGGATTTGAGAGCATAACTAGGCAGGTGCCCTGACTGAGAATCAAACCAGCAACCTTTCGATGCACAGGATGATGCCCAACAAACTGAAGCACACTAGCCAGGGCACAAACTTCCAGTTTTAACATAAATAAGTCATGGAGATGTGATGCACAGGCAATAAGGTCAGTACTATCATAATAACTTCGTTCAGTGACAGATGGTTAATAGACTTATTGTGGTTACATCATAAGGTATGTAAATGTAGAATCACTATTTTACACACCTGAATCTAATGGAATATTGTATGCCAACTATACTTTAATAAAAAATATAAAATATAAAATATGAAACAAATAAAAATATATACAAGTTTAAGGGATATATATGCCAAAAATATATTTCAGTTTAGTCTAAGAAGTCATCTGACAGCTAATGTTTGTCATTTAAATATTTTTTCATAAAAGAGTTCAGTTGGTCAGAGAGGTTAAGATTGCAGGATGCCACTACCATACTGAGGAAAAATAACATGAATCTGAAAGATATTTATTATTGTTATTTTAAATTATTGTTTATGCATGCACCTGCTTAAATTCCCAGTGATTCAAACAGGGATTTCACTGACGGGCTAAAAAGTCATTCACTGTTAGCAGACAAGAGATGACCCAGGTTAATTTAATGCCCATTGTGAGAGGTAGTAGCAAGCCTGGGTAACAGATCTTGTATTTCCTGAAAATAATGTTTGACTCACAGCTGCTGTAAAGCAGTAGGCTCTACCTGTATCATAAGAAGTATTTAAAGCAAAGTGTAAAGAGCCCCAAGTGGGGGAAAAAACATCTTGAATCATCAAGAAAAATGCACAGCGATTAAAAATTTAGTAGAGACATATTTCATTGGCACAGTAAAATAACTATAAAACAATGTTTAGAGTATGGTCCCATTTATGAAACTGTATGCCTGAGTGTGTTTATAGTGTCATATAGGAAAAAAATTCTAGTGGGAAATATTCCAAAACACTAAGAGGAATTATTTCTTGATGGTAGGCTTATGAGTGACTTTCTTTTTAAACATTCCTGTATTATCTTTTTTTTTTCTCTCTCTTAAAATGAGCATGTATTTTTTACATGTGAAAAAAAAACAAAACACCTTTCAAAGACAAACTTTAACTGTACTGGTGAATACTGATTTAAAGCAGAATGTCGTTAGTGGGACAGATCTCTCTTGCACTGCAAGCTAATGGATGTGGAATGATAGTTCAGACAGCACAATTTGCTCTTCGGCCAGCACGGAATTACCAGTCAGACAGAGCGTATGGTAGGGCATTCGCAAGGAAAGGGGGGCACCAAAAATTAGAATATTCTGGAGAAAGGTACTTACTTGACTTTTGATATTTCAGAAAAGTATACAAGTGTTTGTTGGGGAAAAATATCAGGAAGTTGTTGAAGCTATGTACACTTGTCTATTATTTAATGCCCTTTCTATTTTTTACGAACACGTAGGTGGAGAGATGCTTAGGACATATAGGTAGGAGGTATGGCTAAGTGTTTTCAAGGTCCAAAGCACAGAATAAAATGATGTTACCTTCCAAACTCTCATTAAAAATAAAAATAGTACTTGGTCATAAAATAAGTGCAGGGCAGTCCAACATAGTTCTGACTTTTCCCTAGACAAATGCTTTTGTGCTTTTCTGAAATATCAGGAATCTCAACGTTTTTCCAAAATAATTCTTGTGTGCACCATTTTTTTTTTTTTTGGTCTGATACCTTAACCATACACTTAGTCTGTTGAACCAATTCAACATGATCAAAGAGCAAATCATGGCACCTGAAATATGCCAATAAAAATCCAAATAGAGATGAGCCACATTTAATGCAGACCTACTATATTTGATATTTAAAAATTCAAATTGGCAAGGTAATTTGTTACATTTTCTAATATGGCACATTTGGGATCATGAGATTTGGAATCCAGCTGCAGTTAGGCCATTTACCTAACCCAAACTTGAACAAGTCTAACCTCTCTGAGACTGTTCCCACTTATTTAAAATACTTATAGTGATAGAATTGGGGGGAATACAAGCTAAAAATAAACAATGTAAAATTAATGAGAACTACAAAAGATTATCCTATATAATAAAAGGCCAGCGACCATAACGGCATAACAACCAGAATGACCGATCGACCAGTCGCTATGAGGTGCATTGACCACCTCTCGGTCCCTTCCCCCATCCCACAGACTCCAATAGCTGGATGGCCAATGGGGAACCACGGGAAACTGCGGTGGGAAACTGCGGTGGGAAACTGCAGTGGGTGCCGGCGGTGGGGTGGGACTGGGGACTGGCAAGTGGGCAGAACGACTGACCTCTTGTTCCCTCCCCGCAGCCTGCAGGCTCCAATAGATCACCAGATGGCGAATAGGGAACCAGGGTGGGTGTTGGCGGCGGGGTGGGACTGGGGACTGGCAAGTGGGCAGACGATTGACCTCTTGTTCCCTCCCCGCAGCCTGCAGGCTCCAGTAGATCACCAGATGGCGAACAGGGAACCAGGGTGGGTGTTGGTGGCGGGGTGGGACTGGGGACTGGTGAACAGGCAGAACATGGCCCTGATTGCAGGCTAGGCCTGGGTACCCTACCCACACAGGATTTCGTGCGCTGGGCCTCCAGTATTAATACAAGGCGTAATGACTAATATAAGATGCGTTATTTTTGTCATTAACTTTTCACATGTGTACATCTTAAATCCTCCAAAAAATTCTATGTGCTAACATATGCAAATGTTGCTACTCATATAAGTTGTTTTGCAATTAATTAATCCATCTCCTTTGAAAACATGTTTTCAGTTGTAACTGACCTCTCAGAATAACACCCAAGTATAAATACTATGTTAAAACTTCCATGATAAATTTGGTTTTCTTTTAGGCTCCAACCATTGGAAACAAGCATTAATCTTTTGATGAACCTATAAGAAATGAAGAAAATGGTTCTGACCCTCCTTCTAGTTCTTCCTGGTTGAGACTTGAAGCAGGTACATAAAACTGAAATATGTTTTGAGGTCACTTAAAGAAATAAGGAACATCCTATCAGAAAGTGAGAAATCAGATAATGTGTTTTATTCCAATTAAAACAAGTTTTACCTAAGTTTAAGTACCAGTCAAAATATTTACTATCTCAACCAGAATGGCATTTTCAAGATAGTGTTTGAGAAAAAGATAATTAGCTGTTAAACAGTTCATTTACACAATAATTTAAATGTGCCTTTTTTTTTTTTTTTTTTTTTTTTTTTTTAGAAAGAGAGAGAAACAGCAATGTGAGAGCTTAACATCAACTGGCTGCCTCTTGTATTCCCTCCATCAGGGATAGAGCCTGCAACCCAAGCATGTGCCCTGACCGGCAACCCTAAAGGCAACCTTGCGGTGCACAGGACGAAGCCCAACCAACTGAGCCACACCAGCCAGGGTTTGAATGTACCTTTTATATATATTTTGGTTTGTTCTGACACCAATCTGATGGCTCTTGAATTATTTTGTATCTAGCCCCCAATGAACCCCATTTCATTTTTCAAAATTAGCCATACAGAAGGGATAACTTTAATATGGCTATTAGGTGTCACACTCCATAGAGTTACTGGGAAAGGACTCTCGTGAAATGGCCATTTTTCAGTTCCCTGCATCCTGACAAGATGACATACAAATTTCTCTGTGCAGATGATCAATTGATTTTGTAAAAAATATCCAGATTTTGTCATTTAAAAGCCCCTTACAAAATGGAGTCTGACTGTTACAGGTCTAGAAGTACATGATATGAAACACTCTTCAATGGACAGTTGACTAGAAAGTCAGAGAAGTTTTTGAGAAAGAATCTAGTCCATCCCAAATAAATTCATGTGTAGGTCATATTTATGGAGGTTTTGATGAGAAAAGAATGCACTGCCCGATCTGGTTACCCAGTGGACCACTCAAATTTGCTATCAGAAAGTTCTACATTTTGTATTTATAATCTCCATTCTTCCCAATGCAAGTGAATCCCATTTTCCACTCTTTAGGTCCCCAAGAATAGGCAAGAAGCAATTTCCTACAGGTAAACCCTCAGCTTCTCTGAAGCAAATAACTGTCATCTCTCAGGTTTCTCTAAATGTAATAATCCTAGTTTCCTTATCCTTTCTTAAAGAGTTCAACTTGTAGTTCTTTATACATAATTCACTTTTCTGTGGCTCCTCCTCAAAGGCTATGTAATCACCTCAAGTTGTGGCACCAAAATCTAGACCTGTATTCATATCAGGGTCTGACCACGTAGCTGAAATATATGACTGTTAGTTCTATATCCGTGGCCTACAGTGATTTGCCTCTGCTCAAATTGTACCAACATCACCTATAAAACCATATCCCCATGGAAAGTCAACACAAAGGAAAGAAAACAAAGCCCCAAGATACCTGTTTTCATTGCATAAACAGAGTCAACTATGTCTTGGTTCTTTAAAGCTTACTGTAGATATATCTGAAATTACAATTTGGGGAGGTCAAAAGTTGTCATTAAAAAATTCAGGATGCAGTGTGTGAAAATTTTGATATGACATACAAGCCCAAGGGATACTTCCTTGCTTGACTTTATGTAGCTGTTATAATTAGGCACATGGTAGCAAGACTTTACAGAGTTGTGCATCTATATAATATATGACATGCCATAAGCATATTAAGTGCATTCTCTCCATTAAGTTGCTGAAGAGTCTTCCCATATATAAGCCAAAAAGGACATTTATTCTCAGAGAAATTAAACTATAAACCTGATTCAAATACATATACAATTTTTAAGTGAAGGGGAGCGATGGGTAAAATAAAATGAAAGATTAAAACCAAAAATACTGCTATTTTACACTGTAGAAAATGCTTGTACTGACAATGATATTGTTAGAAACGAGATCGATGGTAGAAACTAGTTCATGTGATGAATGTAATACTACTAACACACTTTTACCTGCAAGGATTTTTCTGGCTTTAATTCAATGAAATCCATTATCCTGGGTGGTAATGGAGGCCTGTACCCTACTCATCTTAGACATCTTTAGTCTCCTGCGCTATCCTAAAGCCTTGGCATAATCAAAGGTCAAGCAGATCCCAGTAAGCATTTGTAAAATACAATACCCACCCCCAACCCTATTTAGGCTACTAGCCACACATTCTTTTGCTAAGCTTTGCTCTCTCTTATTCCATTTCACTGTATATGCAGATTCATTTGGAAATGGCTAGGGTACTTAGGAAATACCTAGATTTTTTTCAAAACAATCTCACTTTCCTACTTGACCACCTAAGTAAGTGAATCCAGAATACAACATTTGAGAGAACTCTAAAATGGTGCCTGGATACTGAAGGAATGAACAGCAAATAGCATCACTATTAAATAAAATGAATGCATTTCACCATCCAGCTTGCCTGTGCTTTCTGGGACACAAGGCACAAACATGAAAGGGAAGGGGTAGAATTCCAAGAAAACTGATTTGTTTCCACAATCATTTGGCAAGACGCTGTACACAAAATAATACCACAAGCCACCTCCCTTTCCCATCATTGTCAAGTCCGGGTTCTCAAATCACCCCCCACAAACCTAATTAAAAATAAAGAAAAGAGGCTGGCTATGAATTCACATCTAGGGCGACGATACATATTAAATGACAGGCATCTGTCCTAATTGGTCACAACAAAACTGATGGGCAATAACAAGAATAAATCTCACATTAATCCAGATGAAGTCAATGAATAATTTCACAAACCAGAAGCATACTTTCAAAAATATCCAATTACCTCCAAGCATGCAAGGGCATTTGATAACCCATAAGAATGATTGCAAAGAACGCTTTGCACATAAATATGTTTCATAAATGCACTCTAAGTGCTAAGTAATGTGTATATATGTTATGCATATCCATAGAGTATACATTTGTGTAGTCACAATGAAATGTATGCACTAAAAATGAAACTGTGCCCAGCAAATGGTTTCTCAACAAGAGCACATAAGAATACGGAATAGGACGCTCAATTCTGGGGCCACCTTTCCCAAGCAATGAGGGAGAGAAGCAAAATCACCTTATCATTAGACAGAGAAGCTTATGAGGCACCGAATGTGTTTTGGAGGAAGGCCTAGCCCTGAATGTGGGAGCAGCAAATGAAATGATTCCTTTCAATAACACCCATTTCTTGTTAGCTTTTTCCACCCCCTGGTTCTGTTGCTAAGCTTGGAAGGAAAGAAACCAAGCGCTCACTCTGCATTCTAAGCCAGTTAAGATAAAATCAGAACACCATTTTTTTTTTTTTTTTTTTTTATAACGGCAGCGGATGCCTTCTTACTTCTCTCCTCCTGGCAACCGTCCTCTATCTCCATCCCCATCTCTGTCTCTACATCTTCTCCCACTCTAAGGGAGTCATTGTTCCAGTGCAGGCCACAGATGTGTACACAGGGCGTTTGGGAACAAACTAAACCAAGAAGATAGCTCCACTGTGTCTTACTCACCATGCGGAGACCCGGAGAAGCTGCTGAAAGGAGGGAGAGGTGCAAACTGAATCCATTTTCCTTGTGACCGAGTCGGATGCAGCCTCCGAACCCAACATCAGCAGCGGCTGCTGGGATTTTTTTTTTTTTTTCACCCTCAGTCTCTGGCTGGCGATGGTGCAAAAAGGAACCACCCTTCCAGCCCCACTAGAGTACCAGCAGTCCAGGCGGCGGCAGCACCAGCATCACCACTTGGGCCTCCTCCCTCTCGGAGGATGGGGTGAGCTCAGAAGCAGCCAGGAACTTGCAGCAGACACCTCCTCTGGCTCCTCCTCTCCTGCCCCCTCCCCCACAGCCCCTCCCCTGCTGCGGTAGAGGCTGCCCGTCCCGGCAGCTGCTGGTTGTCATGGTAATACCCAATGGTAAGCGATCGGACTAAGGGGGAGGGGAGATGGGCGAAACGCTGGAGGAGCTGGAGGGGAGTGAATTTGTGCTGCTGCCCTCTGGGATGCTCTTGGGCTCTCTTGTCTTGGACTCTGGCTCTTTAAAAGTGGGGCAAGGGTGCATAGGCACGGGAAGAAAATAATTTAAATCGAATCGAAATCTAGACTCTAACATACAAAACAGCTCAGCTATTTGTGCATTTTTACATGGTTTTTCCAGTGAAATGTACTAAGTTTGCGATCAGAAAAAATATGGAGAAAATTATGTCGTGTAACAGGAAATTATTATCACTCCAGATATGTTTGTCCTTTGTAGCATCTTTTACTCAATGCCACTCAAGGTTGTTATAAAGCAAAAGGAGTGGCTGGACTTTGCAATAAAACAAGAATCTGATTCCTTGGCACTGTTTTCCCTTGTTCTTTTCAGGAGAGTTGCTTGGTCTTCCTGTTTTTCCAGCTCCCCCTGTGAAGAAGTCCCAGCGTTCACTGACACTACCCTGTGGAAAAGGAAGATGGAACAGAGGAAACAAATTCTTTGAGCAATCAGGGTTCTCGGTAGCACAAGTTGGTGGATAGTTCCAGACCTTTTTAGTTCATTTCCTGCGGTAAATTCCATGCCATTTTCATGAGTGCTCTTTTGGAGGTCCCAAGGAGTGAGGTCAGCAGTATTGAGCTCTAGGTGAGCTGTCTCTGGCTATAAATTATAGATGACACTGGTATTTATCTCATGCAGTAGTTGTAAAGATCAAATGAGATAATGCACTAAAAGCACTTGGCATGTAGTATGTGTACGACAAAGATTACCAGTAGTAGTGGTACATCCTATTCATGTCTTAATCCAAGAAATTAAAGGAATAGCATGGCAGTTACAAATTTGGGGAAAAGTAAGGTGAGAAAACACTTAATACATGTTATCTGTGATGATGATGGTGATGACAATGACAAATATAGGGAGGCCTGAGAGATTAAAAGTACGTACACTGAAGATTAAAAGATTAATGGAGGACGTTAAGTCCTAAAGGAGTTGGATAAATTTCCCCAATTCACACAGCTAATAAGAGGCAGAGCCAGAATTAAAACTCTGGCTCTTCTAACACTAACATCTGCTCTTGTTTAACCATTGCAGTAAACCCTTGATTTTTTGGACCTTGATTAAATAGACTTTGGATTTAACAGACAAATTTTTCGCTCTGTATGTTATGTGTGAAAGTTAAAACCCTGTTAATTTTTAAATGATTTTAGCCAAGATTTGCTTATGATTAAATTAACAGGTTATTTTTTTGTTATTAATTCACTGTTCTTTTAAACAAATTTTAGTGAATAGGTCATATGTTGGACAAAACATTGTAGTAATTTCACCAACATAAATAAATATGACATAGCTACAACTACAGTCTAAGTATTTAAATCCAAGAGTCACCTCTCGTAAACAATGTTCGGGGAGTGATTAGCACGTGATCACACTGCATCTCGGGGTAATTGATTCTGTTGTCACGTGGTGTGACTTTCTGCAGCAGTCTTAACAGGTGCTGGCCAATGTTTCCACGCCCCAGCTGTGTGCATTTGTTTACTCACGGTGACTGGTGAATGCACACGTTTATTAGATCTCTTCAAAATAAATTAAAAATTATAGTAATACATATAGAAAACTTTTATGTGAAATTAAACTTTTCATACATACTTAATTTTGATTACACAAACATGCCTACATAAAGGTAAATGAACTAAGTTGTCAAATTTTTAGCATACGAATTCGGAAAACCTACTTTATTATATAGTGGACTTACAGCTTTAATAAACACCCCCTTGCCCGAATTAGTACATTATATTGAGGTTTTACTATACCACTCTGCCAGGAAAAGGAGTTATTTTAGGGTTATTTATAACCCTCATAGGGTTATTTGTAGGTTCAAATGGGATTAATATAAGTTTCAGAGCCAGATAGCCTGGGCTTGATTTACTGTAGATCAGTGGTTCTCAACCTTGGCTGCACATTAGAATCACCTGGGAATCTTTTCAAAATTCTGATTTCTGGGCCTCATCCTCCGGAAATTCTGTTTCTTTGTTACTAGTGTTGTGGCCCCACCCCATAACAAAGAAACAGAAATTCCGGAGGATGAGGCCCAGAAATCAGGCTTTTAAAAAGATTCCCAGGTGATTCTAATGTGCAGCCAAGGTTGAGAACCACTGCTATAGATAATGGCGTGGGGCTTGTTAATTAATGTCCCTGAACCTAGGTGTTTCACCTGTGAAATGGTGCTAATCATAGAACCTGACAGGTTATCGTGACAATTAAATAGGTTGATGCATATAGAGCATTAGCATGGCTAGTACATAGTAAATGTTCAGTAAATATTAACTATAATCATTTGTTACTCATTCTTACATAATTAATATGGAAGTGTAAGAGAACTTTTTCCTGCATGGAAAAGGCCTTGATACTAGGGCCTTATTCTGACAAAACTGACTTAAAGGTATCTCACTTGTGGAGAAAAGGGTTACAGCTCCCCCTCAGCACTCCTGCTCTGCGCAGCTGGTGGGCCCTACCTCCCCCCAGAGCCTGAAAGTCAGTCACACAGTCTGCACCCACTCCCACATCAGCATCACTGCCCGGGGTTTTCCCCACAATCATCTTTGCCACCGCATTTTTGCAGCATCACTAATTGGCAGTGAGGAAACTGTGTTGTAAAAGATACTGTAAACCAATTGACAGTGTGGGTTTGTTTGATTTATTTATTTATTTATTTATTTATTTATTTATTTATGGGTGTGTGTGTGTGTGTGTGTGTGTGTGTGTAGTGGTTCATTTCTCCATTGATGAATCAGTCTCCGTAAAAAAGAAACTAACTGGTTGACAGTTTGGTTTTTTTGTTTGTTTGGTCAGGTTTTTTAGTTTGGACGAATTTCTCACAGTGACTCCATTTTTATATTACATAGAAATCTTAGCTAGCCCTCATAATGGCCTACAGTTACCAGTAGACTTGGTGCTGGAGGTCGTAAAATAGCATTTCTTCCAGATGATGAGGATTTTCCCCAGGAGTTGGTGGCTTGTTACTTTGAAACACATCCTATTCGGAGAAGAGAGGCAGGGGCCGCTGAGGGCAGAGTGGACCACATTTCCCACAGAAGGAAGATGCGAGCTTAGGGACAAAGATCAGCTCTTTGAGTGCTATCACCTTGAGGCTACAGACCTTTCAAAACGTATTCGCATACTTTGTATTTTGCAATAAAGTCTTTAACTTCGCTAGTCACTTTTTCAGGTTTCATTATGCCCTTTGTCATCTCTCTCCTTCGTTTGTCGTTATTGATCTCCTTTACGGCACTATTGCCTTACGGCCAAGCAGTTCGGCGTGGGAGATGTTTGCGGCCACGAAGCCTGGGGCAGGCGGACCTCAGCCGTGAGCGCCGAGTAAGTGAAGTTCTGTGGGCATCAGGGGGTGGGAGGTGATGGCCCCGCTGCCTTTGCAGTGCTCACCTTCCGCTGTCTCCACAGGGAAGGGCTTGTAGGTGAGCGGGGAGGACACCTGCCGGCAGGGGAAGCGCCCTGTTCAGGGGACAGGCCTCCGCGGGCCCAATGAGGAGCGTTCGTCCAGGCCCAGCGCTGTCGTGTTGGGTGAGTGGTTCCGCTTCCTCTTACCGTCCACACAAACAGGATCCGCGCGGGGAGAGAAAATGTTCCCTGTTTGAACAATTCCCCCGTTTACACACTCAAACACTACCCTCTCGGTTTCCGTATCTGTGCAGCACGGTTATCATTATTTAATAATGTATTTAATGACTAATAATTTCTTTAGATATTTAATCATGCAGAAGTTATTTTTTATTTGACTATTTGTTATTTATTTTAAAATGAAATTTGTCCCTGGCTTTAGCAGAACAGTAATAAAAATAGGCGTGGCTGCCCTGACCGGTTTGGCTCAGTGGATAGAGCTTCGGCCTGTGGACTGAAAGGTCCCAGGTTCAATTCCCGTCAAGGGCATGTGCTTTGGTTGCGGGCCAATAGGGGGTGCGCAAGAGGCAGCTGATGGATGTTTCTCTTTCATCGACGTTTCTAACTCTCTATCCCTCTCCCTTCCTCTCTGTAAAAAAATCAATAAAAAGTATATTTAAAAAAATAGGCATGGTAGAGAGTATCCCCAGTAAAAGGAACTTAAAGCAAAACCAGACCTCTTTTTTTTTTTGTAAAACAGAAACTTCAACTGTGTTTGTAATGATTTCTATTCAAAAGACTAAACTTTAAATTTTATTTCTTCTCTTCATTGCCATCCCCTCTCTTAGCATACTTTATTTTTCCATAGTATTTATCCTCTAATATATTATTTATTTGTACCTTAAAATTTTTTATCTGTCCCCACTAGAAGGTAAGCTATGAAAGAACAGGGATTTAACAATTTTTTTTCAATTACATTTGACATACAGTGTTATATCAGTTTCAGATGTACAACACAGTGATTAGACATTTGTATAATATATAAAGTGATCAATCAGCCCGATAAGTCTAGTGCCTACTTGACACCATACACAGTTATTACAATATTATTATTGACTATATTTCCTATGCTGTACTATACATCCCTGGGACTGTTTTTATAACTGGCAGTTTGACATCTTTTTTAAATAAGTCTTTATTGTTCAGATTATTACAGTTGTTCCTCTTTTTCCCCCCATAGCTCCCTTCCACCCGGTCCCCCCGCCCGCTCCCCCCCCCCCTCGTCCTTCCACCCACCCCTTCTCTCCCCCCCCCCCACCACTGTCCTCATCCATAGGTGTATGATTTTTGGCCAGACTCTTCCTATACCCCCCACTCTCCCTTCCCCCCGAGAATTGTCAGTCCACTCCCTTTCTGTGCCCCTGATTCTATTCTATTCACCAGTTTATTCTGTTCATCAGATTATTTATTCACTTGATTTTTATATTCACTTGTTGATAGATATGTATTTGTTGTCACTTTGTTGTTCATAATTTTTATCTTTACCTTTTTCTTCTTTCTCTTCTTAAAGAATACCCTTCAGCATTTCATATAATACTGGTTTGGCGGTGATGAACTCCTTTAGCTTTTTCTTATCTGTGAAGCTCTTTATCTGACCTTCAATTCTAAATGATAGCTTTGCTGGGTAGAGTAATCTTGGTTGTAGGTTTTTGCTATTCATCACTTTGAATATTTCTTGCCACTCCTTTCTGGCCTGCATAGTTTCTGTTGAGAAATGAGCTGACAGTCATATGGGTACTCCCTTGTAAGTAACTAACTGTTTTTCTCTTGCTGCTTTTAAGATTCTCTCTTTGTCTTTTGCTCTAGGCATTTTAATGATGATGTGTCTTGGTGTGGTCCTCTTTGGATTCCTTTTGTTTGGGGTTCTCTGCGCTTCCTGGACTTGTAAGTCTTTTTCTTTCACCAGGTAGGGGAAGTTTTCTGTCATTATTTCTTCAAATAGGTTTTCAATATCTGGCTCTCTCTCTTCTTCTGGCACCCCTATAATTCGGATGTTGGTACGCTTGAAGCTGTCCCAGAGGCTCCTGGCACTATCTTCATATTTTTGTATTCTTTTTTCCTTTTGCTTTTCCGGTTGGGTGTTTTTTGCTTCTTCATATTTCAAATCTTTGACTTGATTCTTGGGACCCTCTGGTCTGCTGTTGGATCTCTGTTTATTATTCTTTATTTCAGTCAGTGTATGCTTAATTTCTAAAATATATAGATTGGTGGACACTCTAAATTACCTGAGGTGGACACTCTTGGTGCACCCCTTTGTGGGCAGTGTGCACAGGCTTTTAAAAAATATATATATTTTATTGATTGGTCCTTTTATATAATTGGGCCTTTTTCAGATCCTTGAGTGTCTCACTATATTTCTTGGAGGTTTCTAGAAGATTCTTGAATAGCCTTATAACCGTGGTTTTGAACTCTATATCCAGTAGTTTGCTTTCCTCCATTTCTTTCATTTGTGACCTGTTTCTTTGTCTCTGTATTTTGGCTGCTTCCCTGTGTTGATAGAGTGGCTTTGTGTGCTAGGTGTCCTATAGGGCCCAGTGGCTCAACCTCCCTAATTACCTGAGGTGGACACTCTTGGTGCACCCCTTTGTGGGCTGTGTGCACAGTCTTTTTTAAAAAATATATATTTTATTGATTTTTTTACAGAGAGGAAGGGAGAGGGATAGAGAGTTAGAAACATCGATGAGAGAGAAACATCGATCAGCTGCCTCCTGCACACCCCCTACTGGGGATGTGCCTGCAACCAAGGTACATGCTCTTGACCAGAATCAAACTTGGGACCCTTCAGTCCACAGGCCAGTGCTCTATCCACTGATCCAAACCGGTTAGGGTTGTGTGCACAGTCTTGTTGTAGTTAAGCCTTGATTGCTGTTGGTATCACTGATAGGAATTGATCTCCAGGTCAATTGGCTGTGAGGACCAGTTGTGTCTACAATGGGAGAACTTCTGTGCTGGAGACACCCTATGGGGCAGGACTTGCTTCAGTGGGGCTTTGGTGCTCACTGAGTCTGCCCCCTAAGTGTGTCTCTTATGGATGTGAAGAGTTGTAATCTGGATGGTCTCACTCTGACCATTGGGTATACTGGCTCTTGGATCTCCAAGGGGATGCAAAGTCACCCACTGCCTGAGGCCACTCAGCAGGAGCTACAGAGAGATCTGAAGATTACTTCTCTTTCCTTGGGGTTTGGAGGTGCCCAGGTGAGGCACAGCTGTGAAGTAATGCAGGCTGTTGATGAGCCTTAGGCCTTTTGGAAGCTCTGGGTTTCTCTTACCCAGCTGCAGTTTGACAGGTTTTTAGGCGGAGAAAGGCCAGGCCATTAGTATGCAAAAGCCTCTTTGCACAGCTTGGGTGGGGTTGTAAATTGGGTGGGGCATGGTCTCAGGGAGTCACAGGGTGGTGCAAACAGCAATGGTTGCCATCGGCCCTCCCCTGATAGGTCCCTGGGTCTCTATGTCCCTCAGCCCCCACGCAGGAACCATGGACGCTGTAAGCACCTCTGTGAGAAAGCTGCTCTCAAGTTCCGGCCCGATGCCAGACAGTACAGTTTCTCTCTGTATGAGTCTGGGTCCCCAGATTCTTGCCCAGAACTGGATTTCAGAGCAGTCAGGAGCTTGTATCTCCCTCCTGGTTGAAAAAGACCCAGCTCCCAGCCCCTTTTGCACGCGCCTCCGTACCTCCACACTTTCACACCTCTGCACCTCCTTCCGGACCCAATGTGCTTTTCTCTTTCCTTCTAGTTGTAGAATTTCCACTCAGCCAGCCTTCCTGTGGTTCTGGATGCTATTCGTTTTGTCTTTTAGTTGTAGTTTTAATGTGGTTGTCCGCGGCAGCTAGTTCAGGTGTTTACCTATGCCGCCATCTTGGTTGTCTCAGCAATTTGACATCTTAATCCCTTCCCCTTACTTACCCATTCCCATCCCCCATCTGGCCATCATCAGTTTGTTCTCTGTATCTATGAGTTTGTTTTTGTTTTGTTTGTTTGTATTCCACATGTAAGTGAAATGATATAGTAATTGTCTTCTCTTACTTATTTCACTTAGCATATTATCCTCTAGGTCCATCATGTTGTTATAAATGGCAAGATCTCATTTACTTTATGGCTGAATAATATTCCATTGTATATGTGTAGTACATTTCTTTACCCATTCATCTATTGATGGACACTTAGGTTGCTTCCATATCTTGGCTGTTTAAATAATGCTGCAGTAAGCATAAGGGTACATAGGTCTTTTGGAATTAGTGATTTGGATTTCTTCAAATAAATATCCAGAAGTATTGCTGGGTTAGATGGTTATTCTGGTTTTAATGTTTTCAGGACCCTCCATGCTGTTTTCCATAGCTGCGGCACCAATTTACAATCCCACCAACAGTGCAGGAGGGTTCCCCTTTCTCCACATCCTCGCCAACATTTGTTATTTATTGATTTATTGGTAACAATTCTGACAGCTGTGAGATGATATCTCATTTTGTTTTTTATTTGCATTTCCCTGATGATTAGTAATGTTTGAGCATGTTCTCATATGCCTATTTGATGTATGTATGTCCTGTCCTCTTTGAAGTAATGTATAGTCAGATCTGCTGAAAGGGGAGGAGGAATTTTTGTTTATTTGTGAACTGTGCCGACCCATATTAAATGCTCAATAAATATTTCTTGAATGAATAAACCAGTAAATAAATATAATAGCAAAAAGTTCTGCATTGAGTTATGGCTCTATATGTTATAATATTTTTTTCAGTTATATATTTTTGATATTTCTCAAAATTAAAAAGTAATAATTGTTTTATTTGTATACATGCAAATTAGCATAATGTCTGTCTAATCCATATCTTAATTATACATAGCTATTAAAATGGAAATGTTTATGCATGCATATTCAAAGTCATCTAGCATATTACCAGTGGTATGCATGGGTTCTTTGGGAAATACTGATTTTGTACTAAGAGTGTCTTCCCAGTGGTACAGTTACCAGACTTGTCTACCTCTCCTGGGACCTTTTCAACTTTGACTTCTGAATTCTTTGAGATTTCTAAAAAAGTACAGGGTGTGGGTCTTGGCTCCAGAACAGCATTAAATTTTCAGGAGAAACCACAGCATAATGGAAGGAAGCTGCAAAGTATGGGCTCTGGAGACAGACTGCTTGGATCAAGTCCATACTTCATTTGTTTTCTGAGTGACCTTGGGTAAGTTGCTTAATCTCTCTGTGCTTCAGTTTCTTTCTTGTATGACATAATAGCATTACTTACTTATTGGATTGCTTTGAAGATCAACGCTCATGTGTGCAAAGAGTTAACCAGTACCTGGCATGTAGTAAGTAAATGGCAAGTAACATTAGCTAATAACAGTATTAATATAATTTATAATAACTATGATAATGCATAGCACATTTTTCTGGGTGTTTACAAAAACACTTAGATCACTCAGGGTTATTTTAAGAACATGCTGTTATGACTGCAGACCAGCTTTCAGCAGACTATGAGGATTTCTGGAGATGGTTTATCTCAGAGTTAGGCCAATGTTCTGATTTCCCCAAAAAATGAGGTAAAAAAGGGAGGTTTTTAAATAAACTTGTTTACTCCCTGTTTACTCTATTAGAGGTTATTAACATATTACATATTTAGAGAAAACATTAAATGTAAGCAGTCAAGATCTTCTTGAGTTCACTAAGAAGGAGTATAGTACCCTTCTGATCCCATTGTATACACTTTATCAATAGTATCAGTAAGCAAGTATGTTAGAACTCTTTCATGAACTCTACACTCCTATGGCCAACCTTCTTATGGATGACTCCTTGCATAAGCAGATGGAACTTTCGCCTTTGCTAACCCCATTCCCTGGAAATCCCCACTCTTCCCCAAACTCTTCAACCTTCAAGATTTGTTCATCACCTCCTTCAGGGAATCTTCAGTGATACCAAGATTAGCATTAGAACTGAGGTTCCCATTGTCCCCTGTCATGTCTTTATTACTACACTTAGGATGTTGAATGGTAAATATTTTTTCTTTATTTTTCTCTCCTACTTGACTGTAAGCATTTTGAGGTCAGTAATACAGTTCATTCATTTATTGATACATTAATATTTCTTGCTAGCTACTACTGGGTACTATACTAGGGACCAGGGACATAGCTGTGTATAAGATAACGAACACTGTCTTCATGGCGCTTATATGAAAGGGAAGTAAGTTGAAGGCTATATTAGAGAACTACAGGAAGCTCTGATAGCATATTAGTATAAAAGGAGGATGTAATTAAGTGTGGGAGCCCAGGGAAAATATTGCTGGAGAGAGTGTGGGGTGGGGCAGGAAAGGTGATTTCAGACAAAGCAAAGGAAATGTATACAGGTCCCTAGGTATGGAAGAACATGGCATGTTACTCAATTTTTGTTTAATGTAGCATAATACCTATGGCACATACATTATGTGCCATTTACATGTTTGTTGAAAGAATCTGCGTCATTCCTTTTCTAAACAAAAGGAATTCCTTTTCTCCATATTTTCCTTCTGTTAATTTATTTGGGGGATTAGAGTTTGTCAATAGCTAAGGAGCTGGCAGGCTGTGTGGAATGAGAAAGCATGAAGAGAAGCCAACAGATTCAGTGTTCTACGGTAGAAAAGAGGTGTAATGCTAAAAGTAACCACTGTTCCATTACAGATTTGTTAAGTAAGATTTACATGGTAATACAAACATTTGCTGTGATGTTGGAATAAGAAACAGTTTTTCCTTTCAGATCCTGTGCAATTGTAGATTACCCAGTGGCAGACAACACATTGGCTTAGGTTACCAGCAAATCGGGGACACCAAAGAAATGAGACAAGTTCTATTTCAATGATCTTTTCCAAATTTTGACAATTAGAAAGTCTACAATGTTTGTGTACGTGCAAGTTTCATTTTAATTTTAACTTAGTTCTTTCTTTTCATTGTTTATGGGAGACACCATAATTTTTATAGTGCTTAGGAACTCAAAATGTCTTGTCACATACAGCACAACAGTAGAAAACATGGCCCAGGTAGTGCAATAAGCACATACATCCCACAGTGAACAAAACATGGTTCTTGTCCTGATGGAGCTAAGCATCAATCAGTGGTTCTCAACCTTCCTAATACCGTGATCCTTTAATACAGTTCCACATGTTGTAGTGATCCCCAACCATAAAATTATTTTTGTTGCTACTTCATAACTGTAATTTTGCTACTGTTATTAATCGTAATGTAAATATCTGATATGCAGGATGTATTTTCATTGTTCGCAACCCACAGGTTGAGAACTGCTGTCAGGGTGAGGAGCCAAAGAACAAGAAAACAAAACACTACAATCATAGCAAAATTTTACAAGTGTTGTGAAACAGTGATTAACTGAAAGGAAGTTAAGGACTGGAGGTGGGGAGAGAGAGAATGACTTACTGTGGGGGTGACATTTAAACTGAGGAATGAAGTATGGATTATGCCAGTCATATAAGAACTAAGAAAAGAGAGTTTCATATGGAAGGATGAGCTCAGAGGAGAGAGCTCAGCAATGAGAAGTATTTCTGAAGGTCAGTACAGCTGGATATGGTGAGCATGGGGAACAGTGGCATGAGAGGCAGTTGGGAAGTTGGGCAGGAACCAAGTTATGCAGCACCAGGAGCCTACTGTCAGGCATTGAAGAGACATTGAAGAGTTTAAACATGGTTCAAAGCATTGTGGGAAATGAATTGGTGGTGGACAAAAGTGGGTGTGGTTAGGATGCTGTGGCATCTGTCTGGAGATTATAGTGGTTAGATTAGGGTGGTGGCAGTGGATATGGAGAAAATTAGGCTGTTTTGAATGAAGACATTTTAGAGGTGGCATTGTGAGGACTTGCTAATGGATTAGAGGTTAGGGCTGAGGGAGAGGCAAATATTAAGGATCACTTCGAAAAAAAGACAGCTCTTCTATTTTGAAGATCTCACTGTTAAGGTTTAGTTCTTACCTTCTGTAGTGAGGAAAAGCCCCAAGGCTCTGGCTCTGGGAATGTGGGGTGTTGGTGGGGGACAGACCTGAAGGGTTTCTGAGCAGCCAGCATTCAGGGGCCTTTCCTCCCCTTCTCCCCAGGCCTAGCATTCTTGCGAATTAGGCATTAATGACCAGTCAGAGCGTTGGGAGACTCATCACTGCACATAAGTATCTTGGCTGAGAAGGGATCAGTGAGGCCTGGAAGAACAGCAGGATTTGACTCAAAAAATCCCTCAGCCTTGAGAAGTGGCTTGCCAGGAAGAAAAGGCCTTCTTCTACTCGGAGCCTCCTACGTATTCCAAACCATATTCTCTTCCACAACGACTGGTTCCTCGAGCTACTGTCTCCATTCCACCACCTTCTAATCATGAGACCTTGTGACCATATCTTCTCTTAGCCTCGTTTTATCTATGAAACCAGGGTAAAATTGCCTTTGTCTAATGAATTGAGATTGAAATGAATTATATTTGTAAATTCTTTA
Organism: Myotis nattereri; assembly: GCF_964212035.1. Classification (NCBI taxonomy): domain Eukaryota; kingdom Metazoa; phylum Chordata; class Mammalia; order Chiroptera; family Vespertilionidae; genus Myotis; species Myotis nattereri. The sequence goes on from NC_138080.1 coordinate 87,448,659, forward strand.
CACATGCCTGGCATGAAGAAGGATCTCTATGAATTTCAGCTGTTCTATTATATTATCCCCTCCCCCAAACCAGAACCTTCCTTATTAAAAAAGCCTTTAAAGCCATTCTTTTCCTTCCAGCCCCCAAATGTTTGAAAAATTTCCCTAATATCTCCCACCTCAAGACCCCCAAATGGTCCCTCAGGTCCTTCAGATGGCTGAGTACTTATTTTCCTGTGACAAACACAGCAGGTGCAGAGGACTGAAGAGGAGGAAAGGGTAGTGTAAAAGTGCAGCTTACAGATTTCATGGTCTCATATTTATGAGCCAACTTTCTTTAAATACTTACATCCCATATGTACATTTTATTGCTCTTTGATTTGTTTCTTTTGATTGGTCTGAAGAGTGAAATTGGGGGCCTGGAGCTTGCTAATACTTCTCTATTAGAAAACTATATAAATAAGAAGTTTGAGTTTTGTGGGAGTCCCTCCCCCACCTACCAAGGAGAATCAAACTTTGTAAGGATATCTTTGAGATTTCTTGCATCTGCCCACAGCCGCCTTCTGGAGGACTCTTGCTTAACATGTCCCTGGCTCTAACTCCTGCTACAGCGGAGGAGGTCTTTCCTGAGCAGTCAGAGACTACCACTCTGAAGCAAATGGTTCGATTTCGAGTGGGGAGATGGAATGAAGGCAAATCCAGAGAGGAGGAGTTCCATTTCAAGAAAGCAGCTTTTGTCATTTAAATCTTTTTAAACCTCTTTTCTTTTATCCTAAATCCAAATTGCTTCTCTTTTCTCAGCATCTATTTCTCCTTCTAATAAATTTCTCAATCCTTATCAAAATCCCAATCTATCTCTTAAATAAATCTGTACAACTCTAAACTCCTATTGAAATAAAATTTTTAAAATGGCAAAATCAGGACCCTCAAGCAAATTCAAAATGTGCATGCCAGTGATTGATTGATTGATTGATTGATTTCTATCAGAGGAACTGTAATGTATTAAAACTGTCCCAAAGAGCATTTGAGAAACTAGATATTTATAGGCAGTATACAAAGGAAAGAATAAGAGTGGTTTTACTTACGCAGTTTCACTTGAGCTTCAAGCCTTGAGATACAAATTTTATGCCAGGATTGATCTTTATGACCTTGAATAAACTAAGCTAGTGGTTGGCCTTTTGTATGTCCTAAGCAGCCTGTATATCACCTGAATCAATGGGAATGGCCAAGAGGAAGAGCAGTGCTTTGTATCATGTGGTATCCTAAGTTCCCTAAATTCTCTGAAAAAGGACCTGGGTCTGAGTTTATGCAGAGATCTATATGGAAATATTATAGAACAAGAGTAGGTTTGTTTCAGATACCTTTCCTTAAAGGAGGAAGAACCTTCATGTCCCAGACCTCAGTATGGGATGTTAAGCCCAGATGGAATATTTTATGCCTAACTGTGGCCTCTGTCACCTGTTATTTGTGCTCTGATTTGTGTTCACTCTTTTTATGTCTCCCATGTACAAGGAGGCTGGTGGGCAGAAATTACTGGGAAATACCTGATCTGTTTTCTACTGAGAGCTGCAGGGAAAACTTCAATCATACTGTTATAAGCAAACAAATAAATAAAATGGAATAAATGGGGAGAAGGAAAATCTCTGATGGGAAAATGCCAACTAATAATTATAAAAGGAATGATCTATCATTTGGCAAATTGTTATTTAGCAAACATCATCATAATATTTTTAGGCATGAATCATCAACGGATGCTAAAACTAATGAGTAGACATTTGAGGAGGAAAGGCTATCTAGATTTTCAACCTATTTCCCCACAAAGTTTCTAATAATTACTAAGGAAAACAGCAACTTTACAGTGAAGAAAGCTGGTCGATAATCTTAATCGACTGATTAAAGTTAGCACCAAGAATAGAAGAAAGAAATCACGTGCCTCTTAACATGATATACTGAAAAGAACATCACTTCTGCGGCATTTCCGCTAAAATGCTTTACTGATTCTAATTCACGAGGAAACAGCAGACACATCCAAGTTGAAGGATACTGTACAAAATAGCCTGCACCCTTCAAAACTGTCAAAGTCATAAGAGGCAAAGTAGGACTGAGAAAATCTTCCAGATTGAAGACGATTAGAGATGATAATTAAATGCTATGGGATCTTGGATTGAATCCAGGGGAACCAATACAAAACAACTTTCCATAAAGGACATTCATGGCATAATTGGCAATACTTGAATAAGGTAGATTGAGTACAGAGAATTATATCAATATAGTTTCCTGATTTTGATAATTCAATTCATGAAAAAAATAGTCCTTGCTTTTAGGAAATACACACAAGTATTTAGGGGAAAGAACATAACGTCTGTAACATTTTTCTGTAGGTTTTCTCCTTTTCCTTTCCACTGATTCTTTCTCAGCCACCCCCATCTCCCACCCACTCCTAGTGTTGCTGGAGTGATGTTCACAGAACCCTCAAGCCCATAGGATACAAATAGGAAAGAAAAAACCCCTTCTCCCTCCTACAGTCTTCTAGTCTCCCTCTAGCATTCTCTCCCTGTCCCCTGCCTCATTGGTTGGCTGACTGGTCAAGCAGCAATGGGGTTTGCATAGTTTCAGCCCTATTATCAACTCCAAGATAGAAGGGTAGATTTGATGCTGAGACACAATGCTTTCTTGTATCTTAACCCATCAAGAGTTTTCTAGGATGTGCCCTCATGAGTTCTACTTCAGTATAAGAGACTGAGCCTGGGAGAGGGAGCTTCATGCTGCACAGGACTCTGACCTCTGCCCACTCAGAGTTCTTAGTGTCATTTTCTTCAAGGGGACATTTTTATCATGTGGGAAGTAAGTCATATGCTTTATACTTTGGGGCTAGAAGTTCCTATAAAATCCTCAGCAAGTTTTTTACAACACCAATATTGGGATCTGTATTTGAGAAGCAACTATTACGTGCTCCTTCTCCAGGGAAGAACATTTAGAGATTATCTAACTCGCTCCTTCAGACTTTATTGAATGTAAAATACCCCCGTGATGAATGTCTCTCTCTCCCAACAGCATAACCAGATCTCTCTGAATTTGACCTTCAGGGCTGAGATGTTTTGTTTGTTTGCTTGTTTATTAGATTATGTGAGCTCTCTGGGGTCTCTGCTCTACTGTCTCTCCTAAGAGCCTTAACTACTGGACAGTACCAGTAGGCCATAACCAACCATGGGCAACACATCAACTTAAATGGAGTCAGGAGGAATGCAGTTTTCTGGGCACCTCCAGTGCATGCTCCCCATGCTCCCATGACTCAGTCTCAGCATGGATGGAGTAATAGAGAAGTATAGAAGAACTGTGGGTTTTATTTCAGACACTTTGCCCCTTCTTTGCCCAAATGAATAAAGCAGGAGCTAGAATAGCTGTGGGCAAACTACGGCCTGCGGGCTGGATCCGGCCAGTTTGAAATGAATAAAACTATTGAAAAAAAAGACCGTACCCTTTTATGTAATGATGTTTACTTTGAATTTATATTAGTTCACACAAACACTCCATCCATGCTTTTGTTCTGGCCCTCCGGTCCAGTTTAAGAACCCCTTGTGGCCCTCGAGTCAAAAAGTTTGCCCACGCCTGAGCTAGAAGAAGTAGGAAATGAAATGTAATGTCTGTCTCCTCCCTTTGTCTTCCGAGGACCTGCTCCACGGTTCTCTTGTGATAGGAGTGCTCAGTTGAGTTTTTGAAGGCTGGGGGATGATCTTAGCCTGTACCTGGTCCAGTAATAATTCTCATTGTTGACAATTTTATGATGTTATTATTCTTAAAGGGAGTACAGTTCAAATGCCTTATAGTGTCTACTCACATAATGGAGTTATTAAACAGCCAAACTCTGCCTTTCGCATCCTCCTGCCTCACAATTCTCACTGCATTGGCACTGGTGTGATTTCCTACCAGCTCTTACTAAAAGGAAATACCTCATGGATGGTGCAGTAAAGAGCATTAGGAATATGTTCTCTGAAATGGGAGAGAGTTCCCTGCAATTAAGCCTTTCAGTAGGGAGCCTCAGGTGAAAAGGGCAGTGAGAATAAGACTAATCAGAAAGTCAAGGTAAGCAAATGTGGAAAGAACAAGTTAAACATATGGGCAGGTTTACCACAGGATGCAGATGATCATACAGAAAATGTTAGATCTCTAGGAAGAAGCCTTTTAGTCAGGCTCTCCCATTCATACTTAAGTAGTTTTTTAAGCCTGAGAACCAATATTTTTGATTACAAAATTTCTCATAGACTTTAATGCATGCATCATCCCTAGTTTAAGTGGTGAAAGTTAGTAATTTTGTATTTACTTAATAACTTAAAAAATTCCAGGTTTATATAGAAGACCTGATCGATTCGTGGCCTACTATTAATACTAAAATATTGGAGGTCACTTAAATAGCTCTTCTTGTTCCAATGAAATGTACTTTCCATTGACTGCACGCTGAGAAATGTAGCAACACTAATGCAGACTCCTTTGGTTACATATGGTGAGAAGCAAACCTGGGCTCATCAATCATTCTTTCCCAGTGGCTTCGAGTAAATGAATGCAGTGCTCTGTCTTAGAAATGACTCTGTCCTAGTTTTCCTGAAACATCAATTTTAAAAAACTCTCTTGTTTGCAGCCAGGAGGACATGCTCATTTAAATGAAGTTGATCTGGGGAGACAGATGGGCATGTCTTAAACCTGGTCTGCCTGAGGCAACAGATACATGCAGCCAGAAATACTGAGAACACAGCAGTATAAGTAGGTAATTACAAGACTTAGAGGCTGGGTCAGGTGAGTGCCTGGGTTAACCTGGGACTTCATAGGGAAGATTGAAGAGCTTTGTTGGGATGGAGGGAAGGGAATACTAAAAATGGTCTCAATCTGGGTGTGATCTGAGCATCCTACCCTAATGCTTGATTTGTTTTTGCTTTGCCCCTCCCTCCAAATCTCAGGTACCACGGAAATTCTTAGTCACTAATGGGGCGTTACCTCTGCTGAGTAAGAATTAAAGCTGAATGCAGAGGCTGTTCCACAGCATAGTTGAGAAAATGTAGCCTTTTTGTTTGATTTCCTCAGTAATTCAGAGCCTCTTTGAGAAAATTGTGTCTCACCTGAAATCTATACTCTAAGATACAGGGAAAATCTTAAGACAATTGTTTTCTACCAGATAGACAGCTCTTTTAATTCTTACACATGTGTACTTAGACCACTGCCAGGTACAATAGATGCTCAGTTAAATCCCAAGGAAAACCTAAAGGAATTATTTCATTAGTGAAGGTGACAGGTGATGGGTAACATGTTTCTGGACTCGTTTTCCACCTGTTTCTGAAAATGCTGTCTAGTCCTAAGTGTATTGATGATCAACCGTGTCCTGTCACTTAAATATCTGCAGTCACATTTCCTAAGACAGAGTCCTCGGAATGTGAGGAAGATGGGGAAGCAAAAAGTACCATGAGGGAAACCCTGTCTGAAATGACTGGATTGCTGGATTTTATCAACTTGGTTGTTTGTCCCCACTATAATCAAACATGCCTTTGGGAATAAAGCACATGGGAACCACAGGAAGTATTTAGATGCATTTTATTCAACCATCAGGCAGTGGATATCATGGTGACCTTACAGGATTTCAGAACCTTGGTTCTCAGCAAGGCCCATGTTTTTTAATGAGGACAGGAACCTCCCGCGCCCTGTAGAAAAGATTGGAAAAAAAAATTAGTTTAACCTCTGCTGACAAAGTGACGATGGGGGAAAAAAAAAACCAAAACAGTGAAAAAAAGTTTAGCTTTATTTAACATAAAGTTTTTTTTTTTAAAAAAGTATTGATTTTAGAGAGAGAGAGAGAGAGACAGAGAGAGAGATCAACTTTGTTGTTCCATTGATTTATGCATTCATTGGTTACTTCTTGTATGTGCCCTGATTGGAAATAGAACCCACAATCTTGGTGTATCAGGATGAGGCTCTAATCAGCTGAGCTACCTGGATTGGTTTGAGATTTATCCTCATTTCTCTCTCTTTCATTGACTTATTCATTAACTCATCAAATATTGATTGAGAACTATTACATACACTAAGAGTATAGCAGAAGAAAAATAATGTCTGTCCTTATAGTTCTGGTGGGGGGAATTACAGTGAACCTCTGAGATTAATCTCGAATCCCTTGTTGCTTCTTTTGCTCCTGATGTCATTGTCCTGACCACCATGTTTCCTGGTTGGGAAAGTGGGCTCTGCAGGACCTTCTAACTGATTGATCTTTTCCCTTAGAATGCTGGCATTCATATTTGTGAGAACTCACAAAAGGAAGTCATCTCTCTGTCCCATATGATAGCTGCCAGCTCTAAGCATCCTCCCTTCCAGATAAAGACGTTTCTGCTGTCCCCAGCCCCACACCACCTTTCTCAAACTGGTTTCCTCTTCCCTGAGCCAAATATTTAGAAATATTTTAGTGTTCCTTGTGAGATTCTTCTATTTCTCTATTACTTGAGGACATCTAACTCATATATCTTTACACATATATTTATCTGAAACCTGCTGATTCTTCATTTTAAGAGTTTTTTGATGCTTTCTTGTTCCATAATTATTAACCACTCATAATACTTGTAGCATATATAAGCACAAACATCTAAACAGAGCACCCAAGTTCACTTTTCTCTAGCTGTGCTGTCCAGCACACTAGACACTATCCACATGTAGCTATTTAAATTTAAATCAGTTAAAACTAACTGATATTAAACTTCAGTTTTTTGGTTGTATTAGCCACATTTTAAGAGCTAGTGGCAGGGGCTTCCATATTGGATAGCACAGATGTGGAGCATTCCTGTCATCGCAGAAAGCTCTGCTGGAGAATGCTAAAAAGAATGTGGCAGTACAGAGTCCTGAAGAAGACATAGAAGAAATAGGAAAAGGACCTTACTGACTATATCTTCCAGGAGCATAATGATCAAGGAGATAAAAACCCTTGTTTGTCTCCCCGTCACGGAACCCAACAACTAGGGGTTAAGTTTTTAAGTATACATTTGTCTGGTGCTTTTAATGGACAACACAAAGGCAATACGGTACATTTGAACAGATGTTGCATTTAAGAAAGTTACATTTTCTCTGTAGAATTAAAAATACAGGCAGAGAAGTTATATTTTCTGGCAGTTAAATGTTCTTCCCATATTTACATATTTTTAAAATAATAGAAACAGTAAGCAGGGCTGGTGAGTTTTAAAGACTAAGGGTAAAGGGTGAGTGTTGCAGCCCTGTGCTCATGTTTTCCCAATGTTTCACTCTAAATATTGGGCCTTTCGGATTTGGCACTTGGAAATTTCCCAAGTCTCAAGGCTGTTCTATTGCTTTCTCCTCCCCTTGGATGGAACATGATGTTTGACCTTAATGTCAACAACATAGGTCATGAGAAAATTAACAAATGGTTTAAAGTTCCTCTTGAAACTTTTTTTACAATATGTTTTTATTGATTTTAGAAAGAGAGGAAGGGAGGGGGAGAGAGAGAAACATTGATTGGTTGCCTTCTGTATGTAATCAGGGATTACACCCAACCATGGATTGCACCCACAACGTGGGTATATGCCCTGACCGGGAATTGAACTGATGACCTTTCAGTGCACAGGACGATGCTCAACCAACTGAGACATACCGGCCAGTGCCTCTTACAAGTCTTTAAAGTGGAAATAAATTCACCACAAAGCCAGAACCCAATGTCTTGGGTTTCAAACTTTAGGATATTAGATCTGTCTCTCTAAGGGCTATTTCCACAATCCTTCTTAAACACTGAGAATTTTCTGAAATGATTTAAAGCAGACTAAGAAGAGGATTCATGTTATAGGGCAGTGATGGCGAACCTTTGAGCTCGGCATGTCAGCATTTTGAAAAACCCTAACTTAATTCTGGTGCCGTGTCACATACAGAAATTTTTTGATATTTGCAACCATAGTAAAACAAAGACTTATATTTTTGATATTTATTTTATATATTTAAATGCCATTTAACAAAGAAAAATCAACCAAAAAAACGAGTTCACGTGTCACCTCTGACACGCGTGTTATAGGTTCGCCATCGCTGTTATAGGGAACTTATACAGTGGAATAATGGAAATGTATGTAGTCACTTGAGCCTAAATCAATGTTTTAATACCAAATCAGTTTCATGATAACGGAGTCTTCTGGGTCACTTGTGGGATATCTGTTGTTTTGATCATTTTAGACCTTTGTTTAACCTGAAATACTTTTGTTATGCTACCAAAATTGAGAGCCCTTGTTGAAATAATATTCCTTTCATGGATCCTTTCTTGACCCTTTCAGTAAGAAGAAATCTGTGTCTTTTCTTCCCTCCTGTAGCAGTTTGCTCATAGCTCATGTGATGACATTTGTCACAAGACTTGCAAGAAGCTTCTTTGTGCTCATGACCTATTTTCTCTTATTCGTAAGCACAAGAAAAGCAGAGGAGACTAGCACAATGCCTGGCACATGGTAATTGTTCAGAAGCTGGGTAAGATAAAAAATCTATGGCAAATCTATTTCTCTGAGTGCTTGACTTTGTTTCCAATCACTGATTATAATCACTTCAGAAAATGAGCTTCATTGAGACTGGCTCTCAAGTCTATAATTAAAAACGTTACAAAAATATGTTCTGGTCACCTAATCTGTATAATTAATATTTGTATATTTAAGGTTTTAGTAAATAATCATGGCTATCATCCAGAATGACATTTTAGATTTAAAGGTATTTTGGGTATATGAGCTTTTCTGAAATCTAGACTATCTACTATTTTGCTGTAAAAGCATGAGTTTTTATCACACAATTGATTTTTTAAATTCATGAACCATTCAAACACCTTTCCTCCTCTATTTCATTATCCTTAATACATTTTATGTTGTACCACATTATTAATTCCTGTCTCTCTTTTGTTCATTTCCCCTCCTTCTTATTTCTCTCCTTCTTTATGGCATAAAGAAAGCCTCCAAATATTTCCAAACCCTAGCAGGCATAATTCGTTGTTTCTAATTTTCTGCTCTCAAGCATGGTGCTCAGCACTCTGTTAGTGTTGAGTGTAAGTGAATTGAGAGACGAAGCAGGTTGGAATTTCTTCTGTGTCTCACAAATCCTCAGTCTGGTACTTGACTTTGAAGCATGGCAGGAAGAGCAAGGATTAGGTCCCAGCTCTGCACTTACTGCTGGTGATCTCAAGCAAGTTATGTAGAGTAAAACTGAGTTTCAATTTCTCCATGTGTATAATGGGCTTAGTATTATCCTATATAATAAAAGGCTAATATGCAAATTGACTAAATGGTGGAACAATGTCCCTATGACGCACACTGACCACCAGGGGGCAGACTCTCAATGCAGGAGCCAAGCTCACGGCTGGTGAGTGCAGTGGTGGTGGCAGGAACCTCTCCTGCCTCTGTGGCAGTGCTAAGGACCCCTTGGGGGATGTCTGCCTGCCACGGGGAGCAGGCATAAGCTGGCAGGCGGGCATCCCCTAAGGGGTCCTGGACTGTGAGAGGGCATAGGCTGGGCTGAGGGACGCCCCCCCCCCCCAGTGCACAAATGTCATGCACCGGGCCTCTAGTTTACCTCAAAGAGTCTGTGTGACTATTAAGTATCTAGCACAATGCGCAACAGTATAAATATTATTTTCTGTCAACACACACACTCAAATATATATACATATAATCATACCAGATATATAATAATAAGAAGAAAAAAAGATTGAAAATTATTCTTGGAAAACTAGATGTTTTGTTTCTCTCATGGTAAGGTGGATGGTATTGATTGGGGCTTCAAAGGATAAGATATATGAAATTTGAAGATAACCAGCTTAAAATAGATTTTAAAAGAAATTTAAGTTTGTACTCACTTATTTTCCATACATAACATGCATTCATTAGAATAAGTTTGCCCATCAGTCCCACAGATGGGGTCATAGTTCTTGGGGCATCCATTCACATTACTGTTACATACAGCCTAAAATGGAATTAAGCAGAATCATTTTCCGTTCTTTGAGTTTATAGCAAAATCTCCAAAGTGCTTTTTACCTCCCTGGAGTTGCTTAGCTTAAAGATGGAAGCATGATTGTACAGGGAGAGTGATACTAAGAGAAAGAATTAAAGATTTTGAGTCAGAAAGCCTGGTTTTAAGTAATGCCTATGCTATTTACAAATTGTCTGACATTGGTAAATTTCTTGGTGTCTCTGAACCTCAGTCACTTTATCTGCAAAATGGGAATGAAATGATCTCATAATGGTTTTATGACATTTTAATCAGGTGAGTGAGATAATGTTCAAGTTTATAATTACTGCAGCTGCTAGCTCTTCTCAGGTTAGCCACACCTTGGGCATGTTCTTCCTTGCACACTGTAGTCCATTGTCTTAGTCACTGAAAGGCACTAGGTGTCTTCCCCCCTTGGAGTCTTTGCACAGCCTATTTCCTCTATGTCAATAAGAACTAGTAATTATTGAATGACTACTATAGGCCAGAGACTGTCTGAAGTGCTTTTTATTTGTTATTCTATTTAAAAACCCACATCTATTCTATGAACTTTTTATTATACTCTTCTTCTGGTGAAGACAATGAGGCACAAAGATAAACCACCCATGGCCACACAGGTATTAATTCCTAGATCCAGGGTTCAAATCCAGTAAATCTAAGTCCTAAGCTTTAGCTCTTAGACACTTCACTCCTACCCAAGCATGTCAAACTCTCGTTTGACATGCTTGCTCTACCACTTCTCACCAGTTACACTTTGCTAACACTCATTTATCCTTCATAGCTCAAAATAAATCTCTCTTACTTAGGGGCCCTTTCCCTGATCACTCTAACTAAGCTAGGTTCCTAATGGTACCAGAACTTCTTTAGAACACTCATCAAAAATATAAAATGTAATAATTTATTTGCTATGTACTTTTGGTTTGTCATCTGTCTCCCTATTAGATATAAATATAATGAGAAGAGGGATACTTCTTCCTTTAAATATAGAGACAGAATATTTTTAGATGTTTGGATATAGAATACCTTTTCTAGAGGAAGAACCTAGTTTATTATATTCCTCTGTTCATTATTAATTAGAGCTCCACCTTGGAGATCTGGTGCTTTTGGAGCGAAGTTAATAAGGCTTCCACTCCAAAACCTTGTCCTACCAGATAGTCTGCATCGATATAAAACCCCCTTCACAGAAAGCACTCTGTGACTACATAGAAACTGCTTGTGTATTAGTGTATTTGTCCTTTAACATGAGCCCCTATGGGGGAACTAATGTTGGCATCTGCATGTAGTAGGTTAAGCCTTGCTAACATTCACACTTCTCATCTTGACTTCAGGCTAAACTGTAAGGTGACCACTAGAGCATTATTTGATTGGAACAAACAGTTCTAACCTGAGAAATAAGAGATTACAAATGGTCTTTACCTTTGTTCCTGGGACATCAGCTTTAGCGTTACCTAGAAAACAAGTCAGACATAGGAAGTTGGGTCCTGAATCGGAGAAGCTAGATCTATTTTATTCAAAATTCTCTGCTTCCTTTGAAGACAGTGGCTTCTCTGCTGGTCTCTTTCACTCCCCACTCCTTCTTATTCCTATGTTCTCCCAAGGACATCTCATTAGTGTCTGCTCACTGCTTGCTTGATGAAAACTCGAAAAATTAAGCAAAAATTTGATTATGACCAAAGTATCTTAATTTGGTATTTCAGAAAAGTTGGCCCATTTCCTTGAAAATAGAAATGATGTGTTTACGGCTTGAAGTGTATCAGGCATTGAGCAAATATCTTCTGAATGCTCACTGACATTCCCACAACCAGTTATTTAGACTTTGATCTCACTATTAGTAATATAGGAAGTATAAGTATCTATATCTCAGTTTATTGGTGAAGTTCATATAGTTAACTGCAAAACAGCTACAACTAGCAGTAACCAGATTATCTGATGCAAAACTAACTTTTGCAATTCCATTTAAGGCTCCTTTTAAAAGCATTGTTTAAGAAATGTTGTCCTTATTTTATATTAAAATTCCTCTTTCTATAATTTTTATCCAGTAAACTTATTTCATCTCTTTGGTACCGAAAGGTCTGTTCAAGCCTAGACTCTGTCTAAGTCCAGAAGGTAATGTGCCCAGTAAAGCAACAGGTCAAAAGCTTTTATTCAAGTCAGAAAAAATATGCAATGACACCTACCAGACAAACTCAACAGGGCCAAGGCACTGAGAAGAAAGATGGCTGTTACCTTCATGGCTGAAGTTTTGTGTCCAGAGCTCAGCTGAAAACTGCAATGAACTTACCGCTTCTCTTCAGAACCCTTTGACTGGAAGGCTTATATAGGCAGTGGCAACTCGGACTCCACCTGCTGCCCTGTGTCACAGGACTCTTTGGTTATTGATTGACTTCACAGTGTAGACTGGCCCCCAGGTTGGGGTAATGTCACCTGTGTACGAAAGCTGAAAGCAATGCCATGGGCCTGTAATGTGCAAGGCCAAGATTCTGTCAGGAAAAGAGTTCTGCTAGTTAGTTGCCTCTCTCCCTCGCCTCCTCTGTGACTTGGGAAGGCATTTCTATTCCTCAGCCCCCATTTTTTCTTCTGTTAGGTGAACTCAAAGGTCCCTTGTACTCTGTAGTTCCGGACATCTGAACAGCTGTGGATATGTTAAAAACCCTCTCCATTCTTTTTTGCTTTTCTCTTTTTTATTCTTTATTTTTCTGTCACCCATTCACAAAGCCTAAAGTAGATGACAGGGGGACAGGTTAGAGACAGGACTCAGTTTCTTGAGAGGTGTGGGCGCACATGCTTGCCAGAGACATGTACTAGCTCTATGACTTTGGAGATGTAGTGCACTTTTGCTGTGTCTCAATTTATTCATCTGAGAATTGAAATAATAATAGCACCTAACTCAAAGTGTTGACCTTTCATTCAATACTATGTATTGTTTCTACCATGTGTCATTGAGAAACAATTCTCTACTCTTACTCATGTTTCGTGTGTCTTGTGAACAGAGGTACTGGCCGGCTGCCTGTGCTTCAGCCCACCTTCTCAAAAGTGTTTATATAACAGATGGCCTTGGAGAGTAATAGTGTCCCCTCTGTAATAAAGAGGAGGTTTGTTTATGTTTAGCGTAATAAAGTTGCTCCTTCCCTCCATGGCAAAGCTTAGGTAGGCAATAGTGCACTTTTAAAAAGATTAGGGATTTTTAAAAACCTTGGCATCCTACTCTTGTCACACACTGCACTTTCTGTTCAGGTACCACTGGGCCCTCTTCACATCACACTGTGGAGTGGGGGCTTGAGAAACTAGATCAAATGCTGACACTCTGACTGTTGCTATTGAATAATTAAGTCCCTGTCACTGACCCAGGAGGGTAAACACACTAGAGGATTTGGGAGACAGTTGTTATATAGATTGGCCAGAGAAAGCCTTGCTGATCAAGTGACATTTAAAAAAATGTTTTTATTGATTTCAGAGGGAGGAAGGGAGAGAGAGAGAGAGAGAGAAACATCAATAATGAGAATCATCGATCAACTGCCTCCTGCATGTTCCTCTTAGGGATGGAGCCCGCAATCCAGGCATGTGCCTTGACTGGGAATCAAACCATCATCTCTTGGTTCTTGGGGCAACGCTCAACCACTGAGCCACACTGGCTGGGCTGATTAGGTGACATTTGAACAGAGACATGAAAGAAGGGAGACATTTGAACCATATGAATATCTAAGAACAAGCACTCCAGACAGAGAGAAATAATAGCAAGTGCCAAGGCCCAGAGACAGAAGCTTGCTTGAGATGGAGAAATATTCAGCAGGATTGTCTGGAGCAATGTGATAGAGAGAAACAGATGGTAAGATAAAGGAAGCAGTGGGGGCCGAAATAATAAAGGGCCTTTGTTTTCTGACCAAAGAGAAAGCCGTTAGAGAGTTACGGCAGAGGAATGACATATGACGCTTGTTCTAAACGGTCACTTTATCTGTTCTATGAAAATAGACCAGGAGGCAAGAGAAACTATTATAATAGTCCAACCAAGAGATGAAGGTGAAAGTAGAAGGAAGAGGTTGATAGTGCACTTTGGTGAATTAATACCTGTCAAGTTTTTATAACAGTTTCTATCACATGGTAAACACTTGGAAATATTATTTTTATTATTGTTACCTTTTCAGTATTTATAATGCTGTTTCGTCTAACCAGAATTCTCTTCTTTACACTTATACTGAATAAATCCTTCCTAAGTCTTTAGGACTCAGTTTGAATGTTGTTTCTTACTGGAAATCTTCCTTAGGTCATTCTGGGCTTCTGTGGCATTTTGAGCATGCTTGGATATAACATACTAGAGGCCTGGTGCATGAAATTCGTGCACTGGGGGGCGGGGGGTGTCCTTTAGCTCAGCCTGCACCCTCTCCAATCTGGGACCCCTTGGGGGATGTCCGACTGCTGGTTTAAACCCGATTCCTGCAGGATTGGGCCTAAACTGGCAGTCAGACATTCCTCTTACAATCTGGGACTGCTGGCTCCTAATCACTTGCCTGCCTGCCTGATTGCCTCTAGCTGCTTCTGCCTGCCAGCCTGATCACCCCCTAACTGCTCCCTGCTGGCCCGATTGCCCCCAACTGCCCTCCCCTGCAGGCCTGGTCTCCCCGCAACTGCCCTCCCCTGCAGGCCTGGTCCCCCCCAACTGCCCTCCCCTGACGGCCATCTTGTGACACGAGGGTGTGAGGGTCAATTTGCATATTACCTCTTTATTATATAGGATGACACACTGTTGAAACTCTTTGTGCATATGACTAGTTCCCCCATCTTCCATTTATGCTTCAATCTTCACATTCTAGCTTCCTCCTTTACTTCTGCTAGTGACCAGGTTGATTCATTCCTTGCAGATTCTTTCAGAGCATGTGGCCTCTAACTATTCACACTTGATCACACTCAATATTTTCTTTTTCCTTGGATTTCATGACTGCACAGTACCCTACATTTCCTCATATCTTTTCCATCCTGGTTTCCTCTCCATCCTCTTTATCCAATCTTCTCACTCTAACGTGTAAAGACTTGGAGTTTCTCAAATATTGGCCCTAGGCCCTATTTATGCCTCACTTTTCATTTTCCTTAGATGAGCTCATTCATTCACATCATAAGTTATATATATATATATATATATCTCCAAAATATGTATCTTTTTCCTACATCTCCTCTGATTTCCAGACTAGATATTAAGTGCCTTCTTAACAATGTGGACATCCTATAGTCACTTAAAAGTTAATATTTCCTATACTCCTATTTTGATCGTCCACAACAAAAAATTATTTTTAGTTGCCCCATTGCTTCTCTTTCTTCCAACTGGTTGTCAAGCCAAAACCCAAGTGTTCTCCTTGATGCTTCCCTTGGCCTTACATTGCACCATCTTCCACACTTAATTTATTACCAAGTTCTATTCTTGAATCTGTGTCCTATATAACCTCAATTCTGTACACTTACCATCACGTTACACTGTCATATCTACAAAAATGCACGTCATAATATATTCACTTGGTGTGAGAATAAACTTAGAAAAGTAAATACATATTGTGCCAAAATATTATCCTCCATTTCACCCGGAAGAATAATTGCTAGCTGTAACAATCTTCTTCCTTCCATGGGTTGGTATAATGGGCAATCCATTTAGGCTTCATAAGCTCAATGTCTTGACAGAATAATTACTGTCTGCCTTATGAGATGGAATGGGTATTGGTTGAAACAACTCTGCTCATGTGCTAGACTCTTAGTCACATTTAATGTGTTTACATGACCTAGCTTTTCATAAATCCTCCCTCTTTCTTCACTTCTCTGTGTACATATCTATGTGTGCATATCATCAGGAGCTCAGGCAAACATATTATGACCCACTCCTCTCTGTTTCAAGGACAAATTATTCACCTGAATAAAGAATGATGACAAAACTTAAGAGAACTGTTCTAATGGATGCTGATAAAACTTGCTGAAATGGGGATGTTTGTTGGGCACCTGTTGATTTTCACATCCTGTGCCCAACTTGTATTTTTATTAAAGTGTAATTGATATGCAATATTATATTCATTTCAGATGTACAACATTGATTCAACATTCATATACCTTAGATGTGATCATCATGATAAGTCTAGCTACCATGTTTCTCCATACTTATTACGATATTGACTGTATTCTCTGTATGTTACATCCCTGTGACTTACTATTTTTATAACTGGAAGTTTATACCTCTTATTCCCCTTTACCTTTTTCAGGGGCATGCCTAAGTTTTGACTAGTAAGAAAAATTACAGAAACTAGAGATACGGAGTCTAATGTATCTAGCCTAACATTTGAATATCTCCTTGACTTAGCTCTTCAATCTTATTTTTTAATTATTTATAGAATTTTATGGCTTTTCTTAATAACCCTTTTCTTCTGCTTACTCTCCAAACAGGTTCCTGTGGTTTTGCTTGTACCAATCCTTTATAGCCTGGCTAAAATATCTGGTGCTTAAATCTGTAAAATTTTTATCTCTCATTCTAGTTCATAAAGCTATCACTAAATAATTATATTAATTACATAATCATATAACTATAATTATGACCACTACTGCTAAAAATTGTCAAAAGTTTCTATGCCAGGCACTGTGATACTGGCATATATATTTATGATACATACACATATATAAAGATATACACACAAATATACCGATACACATATATAAATGTGTATATATATATATATATATATATGCGCACTAGTATACATTCTTTGTGTGTGTGTGTGTATATATATATATATATATATATATATGTATTATATATAATCAAATATATTGTTGGCCTAAACAGGCAGTCAGACATCCCTCTCACAATCCAGAAGTGCTGGCTCCCAACCGCTCACCTGCCTGCCTGCCTGATTGTCCCTAACTGCTTCTGCCTGCCAGACTGATCACCCCTTAACCTCTCCCCTGCCAGCCTGATTGACACCTAACTGTTTCCCTGCAGGCCCAGGCGCCCCCAACTGCCCTCCCCTGCAGGCCTGGTCACCCCTAACTGCCCTCCCCTGCAGGCCATCTTGTGGCCACATGGAGGCAACCATCTTTGACCACATAGGGGAGGCCATCTTGTGTGTTGGAGTGATGGTCAATTTTCATGGTCATGAATAATTAGCATATCAGGGCTAATTAGCACATCCCTCTTATTTTTGTGTTGGGGTGATAGTCAATTTGCATACTGGTCATGACTAATTAGCATATTTGGTCGTTATTAATTAGCATACCTGGTCGTGACTGTTAGGGTGTTGTGACCAATTTGCATATTACCCTTTTATTACTGTAGATACACACACACACATATGTATGTATGTAATATATCCCTAACTTCATATCTCTTGTTCATTCTTCCTAATGTACTTCATTATGCTCCAGCACTTTTCACTTGGAAACAGTTATTGAAGCATAATGACATGGTTAGAGCACTGACTTAAGCTTCAGGAGGCCTTGGTTCCTAATTTAATATTGCCACTGGCAACCGTCTGATGTTTTGCAAGGTCTCTTTACTTTGCCAGCTTCAGTTTCCTTCCCTTTATGTATTACAAGTATCTTCTTCTGAGTGGCTTACATTTTCACCCTCTTAATGGTATCTTTTGATGAACAAAGATACTTAATTTTAATTGAGTCCAATTTAGCAATCTTTTTCTTTATTGTTAATGTTTTAGGGTAGACTTGGAAGCTTTTGAAGAAAATACTGCCTGCCTCAAGATTATGAAAATATTCTACATCATTTTAGAAACTATACAATCCCTTGTAATTAATTTTTATAAATTATATAAATAGGTATCAAGATTCAGTCTTTTTTCAACATTGATTTGTGAATAGCCAACCCATTTTCAGTTATTGAAATTACCATTTCCCCCTATCACAGTGCAATGTCACCCTTGAAACCAATGGGCTATTTAATTGTGGGTGCATTCCTGCAGCCTGTTTCTGTTTGTCTATCTTTGCTCAGATACTCTACTGGACTTTTTAATGTGTTTTTCTCTGTAACACCTACTTGCCTCTCACACTTTTGTTTACTGTTATGCACAGTAGGTGGCAGTCTTTCCCCTCTCTGATGTCTGTCTGTGCTATTGGCTAAAGTTTCTTGACTTGGTAGAGGCCCACCCCATGGCTATGGAAAATTCACCTTGACCTATCTCAGTCCACCTTCATCTCATTGAAATAGGTATTTAACTGATACCACTAAAAATCTAACTGGAGTTGAAATAGTCCTCGCTTCCTTGGACTTGCTTTTTTATAGTCAAGGAATGTTGGGGAGAGTGGAGGTGAGCACTTGCTGTGTGTTGTCAGTGGGGAACTGAGCTTAAGTGTTCCTCAGTATTCCGGTCAACTGGTTGTTTTAACATCATCATCATTACAGAAGTCTCATAGTTAACCTTAGGGAATGCAGATACAGTTTTGCCTTAAATACTGTTTTAAGGCAAAGTGAATGTCAGTTGCTTGTCTCAACACAACTTTCCAGGGTTTGCAATTGCTCTGTAGGATAACTGTGTTCCTCACAGGTCTGGTAAGGACAAGAATCACCTTTTCCAATTCTCCATCTGATGTTTACATTTCATCTATTAGTGGGCCTCTAGCCAATGCTTAAATACTTCAGGTGATAGATAGGGATTAGCAGTTCCTTTATGAAGCTGAAATATGTCCTGTAATTTCCATCTGTTTATCTTCATCCTTGACTTCAGAACAATTCTGTTGTTGTTTTTTATCACTTTTTTTTTTTTGATCCTACTTCAAATATTTGTTCATAATCGAGACAATCCACTCAGTCTTCTCTTGGTGAGATAATCTGTTAACCACCTGTCATTTGATACTGCTTCGTTTTTCTTTCTCAGAATGGTTGTTTGGTGCTTTTTAAAGGGAACTACTTAGAATGCTACTTCAGGACTATTTGACCAAGCAGTGGGATTGTTACCCCCTCTCTCATCTGTTCATAAATTCTATTAGTAATGTCAAAAATCTATTAATTACCTTCTAATTCAATGTTATGCTTTTACTTACTTTACCACACAGAATTTGCCTACATCCTTTTTCCCTCACATGATGCTGCTAAGTGTCTTTTCTACTTCTGTCCTTTTGCTGACACTTAGCTTGTCAGGTTATCTGGGGTACCAGGTGGGGAAGTGCCTCAATCTCACCACAGGGAAATGTTATGACTGGTGTATTTTTTTTATTTAACAAATACTTATGTAGACTTATTATTTGTTAGGTGTTGATAGAAGGAATATGTACATTCCATTTAAATTAAGTTAAAAAGTGACAATGTGAGAAGTAGAGACAAAGGGAATGCACCTATTGCAAGAAATTTTGCTCTAAAGAGAATGGGAAATACAGGCTGTTGCTGAAAGTGGACATGGGTTTGTAAAGGATTTTAAGATGGAAACTAATGCACTTCAAACCACTAGGCCTACTACAAATACTCTTTTCTTTAGCCTCAAAATTCTTAGTCCCTTTAATCATTTCTGAGAGTGGAAAGAAAATAATGTCATAAACCCTTTATAGAGCCTTCCAGTATTCAACACATAAAAGGCAAGTGATAAGTATTTACTGCAGGTAATAAAAGAAGGTAAAGGCAGATGTCTCTCTCTCTCTCTCTCTCTCCCCCTCCCTCCCTCCCTCCCTCCCTCCCTCCCTCCCTCCCTCCCTCTCTCTCTCCTCTCTTTCCCCTCTCTCTCTCTCTCTCATACACACACACACACCCTTCTCCCTCTCTCCTCAGGTGTGTTTTCTTTACCTTTCTTTCTCCTAAGCTCCAAGGACCCTTCTTTTGCCTCTGTAACTCATTCCCTATGTTTACACAACCCAACTGGCTCACTTTTTCTAGTTCTGTGACTTTCTAAATAAACTTTTGCTTCTATTTGAAAAAATAATAATAAAGGAAGGTAACAGCTTGGGACAATAATACTTTTGAATACAGGACTGCTAAGAAAGATCAAAAGCAACGGAAGCAAATGTGGAACTCAAGAGGGAATTTCTTTCAGCATTGAGAATCCTAGCAGTATATA
Source organism: Myotis nattereri (assembly GCF_964212035.1). Classification (NCBI taxonomy): domain Eukaryota; kingdom Metazoa; phylum Chordata; class Mammalia; order Chiroptera; family Vespertilionidae; genus Myotis; species Myotis nattereri. The sequence goes on from NC_138080.1 coordinate 87,468,647, forward strand.
TCCAAATAATAGTTATTGGACAAGCGACTTTTCAGTTTCATGTGAAGATGGTCTTCCCTACTTTGGTTGCCCCAGCAATACACAGCCAAAATAGTGATAACCCTGCTAGGGAGTAAGAATAGCTCCCTAATCGGTGCAAACTCTGCCCATGTACATGCTTCTATATAGAACATTAAACCAGAAATTCTAACTTTTCATTTTCTTTTCTCTTTTACTGAACTCCTGCAATAATTAAAAAAAATTATCCAGAGTTAAATACTGTTTAATATAGAGGGACCTGATAAAATGGGGAAAAAATCCATTCCCATTTAAAAAATCTAAGCACTTGTGGGTATAGTAGACTTTAATAAGTTTGCAAAGAAATGATGGAAGGTATTACATCAGACACCAAACAATAAAACAACACATCAGTCTTTTTAGATACTCTTATTTGGGTAATGACCCCTAGGTCCTTAGGATACCACACCCAATACATTCTTTTATTTTTAAAACTAGATGCCCGGCACATTACAGTTGTGCACTGTGTGTGTATGTAGGGGGGGGGGGGGAGGCGCAAGGGGAGTCCCTTAGCCCGGCCTGTGCCCTCTCTCAGTCTGGGACCCCTCGGGGGATATGCATCTGCCAACTTAGGCCCAATCCTCGGCAGTCAGATATCCCTCTTGCAGTCCAGGGCTCTTGTAGTCTGGGACCCCTCACTCCTTACCACCTGCCTGCAGCAGAGGTGGCGGGAGAGGCTCCTGCCACCGCCACTGCACTCGTCAACCATGAGCCCAGCTTCTGGCTGAGCGGTTCTCCCTCTGTGGGAGCACACTGACTACCAGGCGGCAGCTCCTGTGTTGAGCATCTGCCCCCTGGTGATCAGTGTATGTAATAGCGACCGGTCATACTGACGTTTGTTCGATTTGCATGTTAGCCTTTTATTATATAGGATTTTATTTATTGATTTGCTGAGAGACAGAGTAACATTTATGCATTCATTGTTTGATTCTTGTATGTGCCCTGACCAGGGATCGAACCTGAAACCTTGGTGTATCAGGATGACACTCTAATAAATTCTTGCCAGGGTATTTTTCCCAAAGGAGAGTTCTTTCCCTAAGATAAAGTCTGGTACCAGTAGTTGAGATAATAACATTTCTAGTGATTGAAAGGCCAGTCTCTGGAGAACAACAGACCTGCGTGTCTTAGAGAGAAACTTCACATTATGACCCTCGGTTTTAACAATCTTTTCTTCAAAACCCCTGGTGCCAGGTGACTTTCATATTTCAGATTTTTTTTTTTAATTTTAGAAAAGTCACATGATGTACCATCTAATCAAACATCCTATATAATAAAGGGCTAATATGCTAATTAGACCGAACAGCAGAACAATTGTCTGGACAACCTTCTGGACGAAGCCGAAAGTGGACATGGGTTTGTAAAGGATTTTAAGATGGAAACTAATGCACTTCAAACCACTAGGCCTACTACCAATACTCTTTTCTTTAGGCTCAAAATTCTTAGTCCCTTTAATCATTTCTGAGAGTGGAAAGAAAATAATGTCATAAACCCTTTATAGAGCCTTCCAGTATTCAACACATAAAAGGCAAGTGATAAGTATTTACTGCAGGTAATAAAAGAAGGTAAAGGCAGATGTCTCTGTCTCTCTCTCTCTCTGTCTCTCTCTCTCTCTCTCTCTCTCTCTCTCTCTCTTTCTCTTTCTCTTTCTCTCTCTCTCTCTCTCTCTCTCTCTCTCTCTGCGAGGCCGAGCCACTTGCACAAATTTCACACATCGGGCCTCTAGTACAGTATTATAAAATAATATAAGACACATATAGCCTAAAATAATCTTTTGAGAGCTTGACAGGTTTTGCTATCAAATGAGTTACAAAATAAAACAAAAATTGGTTTTCATAATTCTGTGGGGTTTGAAATTATGAATTAAGGACTCTGAGCTTCTACCTACTTCATGGAGTTGTCATGAGGAATAAAGAGGATGATGCACGTGCCTGGCCAATTCAGTTGTTGACTGTCAACCCCTCAACCAAAAGGCCATGGGTTTGATTTCTAGTCAGGGCATGCCCGGGTTGGGGACTCAATCCCCAGTCGTGGGTATGCAGGAGGCAGCTGATTGATGTTCTCTCTCAGTGATGTTTCTATCTCTCTATCCTCCCTTCTTCTCTCTACAATAAATAAAATTATATTAAAAAAGAGGATGATGCATGTAAAGCTTATACTCAGACCATGACAATAAAAACTTAATAAATGGTTACCACTGCTATTGCTGCCATACTTTTAGCTCACCTTAAACTTGGCATCAACTTCCTGCCCTTCCTTTTCCCTCTTTTTTTTTTTTTTTTTTTTTTTAAATATATTTTATTGATTTTTTACAGAGAGGAAGGGAGAGAGATAGAGAGTTAGAAACATCGATGAGAGAGAAACATCGATCAGCTGCCTCCTGCACATCTCCTACTGGGGATGTGCCTGCAACCCAGGTACATGCCCTTGACCGGAATCGAACCTGGGACTTTTCAGTCCGCAAGCCGACGCTCTATCCACTGAGCCAAACCGGTTTCGGCACTTTTCCCTCTTTTTGGTAAAATATTTCTGTAGTACATATGGAATTTATAGGAAACTTCTGAGCTGCTCTTATATTAACTATTTTTAAAAGAATAAGCCACCAGTGTTGGAAACCACCACCGTTGGGCCCGGACAGTTGTGAGCACCTCCCATCCAGGTTTCTTTGTTGACAGAGCCCCGAGTCTCACTTTCAGAAACTTTGTTCTTCTCCCAGCCTGGCACCACTCCTTTTCTGGCAATAATTAACTCGATGCTCAAACAGGAGAGAAGGAAGCATTTCAGTTGAGAAATGTAAATGTTTCCTGGAAGAACAGAAAATGTTTTTGTGACATGAAAACCAAAAATAAATAAATAAATAAAAAATCCATAGCTAAAGAAAGAGGTATACACAGTATTTTGGGGCAAAAGATCAATATATAATTAACCACTTTACAAGTAAGGAAGTACAGGGTGGGTATGGAGCAACCACAGTAAGAGAAAGAGAGAGTATGGGAAGAAAATGAAAACAATTGGAGCGATTCTGGTTTCTGGTCCTACTACTCTTAAACTAATCTCTCACACTTTATTAATGAATTCATTCTTGACAATTAAAATTATCTGTTTAGTCTTTCTCACATCTCTAGAATCTCCAGACTCTCCCTGTCTTTATTCTACCTAGAACATTTCTGCTGACACCTTGACATCATTTCAAGCATACTTTATAAAACAAATCTGATAATCTTTCTTGTGAGTTTTTCTTTCCCAAACTTCTGTTTTCTTGAGAGCATCCACATCATTGGCTCCTACTTTTTCATGGCCCCTGATCTAATCAACAACAACTAGTTCACTTTATATCCACATCCTTCTTTTCATTCCTATTTCATCACTCTGCTCCATGCCTGGTTTATTCTGCTATGATATTTCATATGGGCTCTCCTGTATGCTACATGCTATGAATCTAATGGTCTCAAAGAAGCAGAGGACCTGGACTGTTGGTAAGTTCAGTCACTTACCAGCAATGTAATCTCCGTCTCTTCTCAGTTTTCTTTGTCCCCTAACATAGTCACCAAGTCATGTTGAAACTACATTCAAAGTCTTAACTCTCACGAATAGTATTCCACTGTGTATAAATATACCACATTTTCTTTATCCATTAATCCTTTGATGGACACTTAGGTTGTTTCCCTGCCTCAGCTATTGTGAATAATGCTTCAATGAACATGGGAGTACAGATAGCTCTTTGAGATAGTAATTTCATTTCCTTTGAATATATACTCAGAAGTTGGATTTCTGGATTATATGGTAGTTCTATTTTTAGTTTTGTGAGGAACCTCCATATAGTTTTCCATAGTGACTATACCAATTTACAGTCTAACCAACAGTGTGCAAGGGTTCCCTTTTCTCCACATTATTGCCAACACATTTTATCTCTTGTCTTTTTCATAATAGTCTTCCTGAGAGGTACAAAGTGATATCTCATTGTGGCTTTGATTTATATTTTCCTGATGATCAATATTACTGAGTGCCTTTTCATGTATGTTGACCATTTGTATATCTTCTTTGGAAAACTGTCTATTCAGTTCCTCTGGATTATTTGGGGGTTTTTGCTATTGACTTCTTATGAGTTGAAAATACTACCATGAGAAATTTTGACCTGGAATAAAGAAGACTTAGGATAATGTAAACTTTGAGAGGTTAAGGACTGTATCATTTCTTCTGTTATACCCTTCTAGTGACAAGCACAGCTTCTGATAGAGTTTGTAGTAAGTAATTTTTCTGAATTCATTTAATAAGTAAATAATTAAAAACATGTAAGCATGATGTGAGTGGATATAAGATATATTTAAAGGGTTATTGAGTCAAATGGAAGAACATTTTCCTTTGTGCCCTCAGCAGGTAGAATTAGGTCCAATGCGTGAAAGAAGACAAATATTTAAAAGTACTTGCTAATACTCAGAACTGTCTAAATATGTAATGAGCTGCCCAGGGGTATTTGGGAGAGGAAAGGTGGCCACAGGACAGAAATAATTTTACAGGGATATGGATGGGACATTGGGTCAAGGCCAAGCCTTAAGGGTCTTTCCAGCTAGATTTTCCCCCTGTGGAATTAAAGTGAACATGGAGAGAAAGGCATATGCCTAGAAATGTAAAATTGGAAAGGTTTTGAATCTTCCTTTTGATTCCATGTGTGTTCAACTTCTATTCTCATTTGGCTTCTCCCCTAAATATGGGCTTTATCAGAGCTGATTGGAGAATGGTCCTTAGACACTGGTGGTCTCTGAAGCTGGTTAAATGCCTGATTCAGTATATTATGTAATTATATATATATACTGAGTAGTGTAGTAAAAAAATATATATATGTATATAAAATCTAACTTTAGGAAAATGTCTACCTCTGAAAAGGCACACTACATTATTGGTAATTCTTTAGTCTAGAAAGCAGAAGTACTTCTTTCTCATTAATAATAATGGCAAAACCAAAAAATAATTATTGATAAAAGCACCGGTAGAAATAAAATTTTATGGCAAATAATTAAAAACAAATAAGTAATAAAAAATACTCATTGCATGCCAAGAACTGTGCCAAATACCACGGAGCTCATTTAATGCTACAAAACACTTAAAGGACTCTTATTAGCCCCATCAGCAGATGAGAAAATCAAGGTTATGTAGGTTAAGACTCTTGCTTACCACACTTGAGGCTACATCATTAGAACTGGCATTAAACAGTAGATCTGAGTGAGTCCACAACCATTTTCTTCAACATGCTAGAAACCATCTTCTACCCCTTTCTCCCCGCTTCTCAATATTGGTGCACATGAAACATTTCTGTGTGTCTCTGGAAAATAGGTTATGCCTTAATCATGTGAGCATGTTGTTCTTTTTCTGTATTGGAAAAACACTAAGGAGGAAATCTCTAAAGAACAGTATGTTGAGTATTAGGTTGGAATTTGCTCAAAGAGTTCCTTGGTCAAACACTACCTTGTTTTACTACCTTGTCGACTCAGTGCAGGACAAAGACTGGTGACAATGAAGAGTGTTAAAATCCCATAAATCATCTGCTGAACTTTACACAGAAACTTCTAACAAACACCATTAATCCAATGTTTACCAAAGGAAACAGCTTTTGCTGAAGATATTTATGGAAAGGATCCAATGTTTAAAAACATTTTCAAAACAGGTTTTAATTTTAAACCATAAAACATGTTAATGATAGAAACTTTGATAAAAGAAAAGAAGTATAAAGAGAATATTTTGTTAGAAAAGCCTTCCTTTTTAATTTCTCGTGGATCATCTGATTTCTGTCTATTTGTTCTGGCTCAGGCTTCTGACAAAACATGGAGCAAGCCCACCTTCTTTTCCTTTTAATGGCTCACCATATACCTGCGGGCACGCTCCAGGCTCCCTGTCAGGCTGGGTCTTCTCTTCTACAGTGTAAACAGGATAATAATGAAAATGTGTTGAATTGAGGATTTGGGCTTTAAAGGTACAGGGACCCTCTCAGGGGAAAAGGTAATGTATTAGGAGGGATTCAAACTGGTGCTAAAAATCTCATCAGAAGCTGAGATTGCTTTGGGATCAGCTCTTCTTTCTGTTCTCCCTTGTGGGTCACAAGGTTGCCATCTTTTAAAGCAACTTTGCTTTCTTTGCTCTCTTTCTCTTTGGACAGCAACTTCTCTGTATCTTTTCTCTTATCTTAAAGTTTCTGCTTCCTATAATTTCACCTTGCCATGACCCCTCTTGACTCAAAGCAGTCTTTGGTTTTCATCTTCTACCACCCATTATTTCATTTTCTTGTGTTAATACTTTCATGTTCCTAAAATAAAAATCCTGACCTAGCTATGTGAGCGCGCGTGCACGCGTGTGTGTGTGTTGTGTGTTGTAACCAGGTCACTCCATAGTTCTCAGACCACCAGCCTGTAGGTTGACTGTCATGGAGCTAGGTACATGGTGCCTGGAAAAATCCATCATTGCCTTGGGATTGGGTCTTCTGGTCAACTTCATGGTCAGGTAGTAAATAAGTTGTGAGAAAAACAGCTTCCTTTCATCAGCACAGCAGGCATCCTGAGGCTTGGCCTACCCAGCAGAATCATAATCTGTTCCATTTCCTTAAAGCTCTTCATGTACAAAATGCCCTCAAATAACATGACTTATTTATCACCAACACTGTGAGGCAGCTACTGTTTCTAATTTTAAACAAAAAAAAAAACAACTAAAATCAAGTATCTGGCTCCAAGCCACCCTATTAACAAGAGTGGTCTAGAATTATGGTCTGTCTGATTTTAAGACAGGTGTTCTTTCTTTTATCTCAGAGGTTCTCAAAATTTAACATACATCAGAATCATTTGGAGGGCTCCAGAGTTTCTGATTCACTGGGTTTAGGATAGAGCCAGAGAATTTGTTGACAAGTTTCTGGAAAAGGTTCTTGTTTCCGGATGTTGTCTGGGACCATACTTTGAGAATCACTGCAGTATATAAATGGCTTCATCTGAGGCTCTCACTAATAAGCAATTGTAAGGTGCCCTTGCGGATGTCTATTACCACTCTCCCTCTACATTAAAGAAGGGGAGCATCTCTTCTACGTGCCAGACAGTGAGTTACTGTAGGCAAAGACTGTCATCCCCGGCCCCTGGCACAGTGCTTTCATGGTTCATAGCACTGGCTTTAACTGATACTAGTACCTCTTTTGCAAAATATACTTCTTATTAAGCATTTATTTCTCACCACACAAATAGTTTGCAAAAATTCATTGAAAAGAATGTGGCCTTTCAATGCTGTTTGTCTCATTTAGTATTTTTGGTTTTCAAGCCTTGTTGAAGAAATATTTTAAAAATAATGCATTAGTTCTTGTTCCTATTTACTGTGTAGAGTTTAATGAGCTCACTTTCTTTGATGATGAAACACTAGCCAATTGTTTAGGATTGGGGTTAGGGTGAGGTATGTGAGGTTGAGTCATTCAGTGGCAGAGTTGAATCCTATCTCTATTTAAAGTTTTATATTTTATTTATCATGTTTTTTACATTAATTTTGATTTATAATTTTGATTAAATAAAATATTACATTATTTATCTTGCTGCCAAGTTTTTGGTGTCCTTTTAAAATTTGAACCTAAGGTGAATGTCTTTCTAATGTCACCCTGGTACCATCCCTGCTAGTGTTCTGATTCCAAACACCATTATTTTAATTGTTTCTGGTACAGATTTGACTGAATGTGGGATCCCACTGCTACCTGAGTTTTTATATTTCCATGGAAGCTTATTGAGATAGTGTAGTTGGAATTTTTTATGCATTTTTTACCTCCTGCCGTACTATTTTCCCTCACCCACTTTTTTTTTTTAAAATATATTTTATTGATTTTTTACAGAGAGAAAGGGAGAGAGACAGAGAGTTAGAAACATCGATGAGAGAGAAACATCGATCAGTTGCCTCCTGCACATCTCCCACTGGGGATATGCCCGCAACCCAGGCACATGCCCTTGACCGGAATCGAACCTGGGACCCTTCAGTCCGCAGGCTGACGCTCCATCCACTGAGCCAAACCGGCCTCGGCCCCTCACCCACTTTTACATTCCTAGGTTCTGCCCATTCTTCAGGCCTGATCTAACTTCCCACTCTCCATGAAGACTTTCTCACACATTGCCAGTGTGCCTCATCTTCCCATCCTGGGAACACTTATACTAATCCCCATTCCAGCAATCACAGTTATTTCAGCTGGACCCCAACTGTGCCCCATTTCTGAGTTCTACTTTTTCAGGATTTACTTCTATCTTTGAATTACAGATTTTCAAAATGTTTTTCTAGATCGTAACTTTAAGTATCTGAATTATGCGCAAGCTTGACTATGCCATTGGTTATCATTAGTTTCCTTAAAAACAATATCCTGTGGGGAAAACCTATGAACATGATTTTTCCTTTTCTCTTTTGTAGCAGCATCATTCCAGGTCCCAACCCCTTTTTAGTGGTTAGTGATGTTGTCTGTAGATTTCCTGTTGTCCTCTGAAAGTTTTCCTTTGTCAGATCAAGGGCTTTTGATATTATTTTCTGTTGTTTTTATTTCCTTAGCAATAAGTCAGTTCTGAAGTGGGAACAGATATCATGAGCTAGTAGTTAGTTCATTGAATTTGGCCCAGAACTTCTCTCTTTTGCTTCTGAAATGCTATATTGCAATCTTTATCCCTCCATATTTAATCAATCCTGGCAAGGTTCTAACCTTGGGACTATTACCCAGGTATATCATTCCTGACATGACAGGGTTCTCTTTGAAATGGCAAATGTCTTCTCTCTTACCTCTTGGCCATCTAGTAAGGAATTAGTCCTCATTTTAGTATCTGCTTTATTTTCTCTCTAGGTCTTTTCTCTGTATGTGTTTAACAGAAGCAAAAATGACCATCTGCACCACTTATCACTTAAACAGGAGCTTTATTCTTTTTTTTTAAATATATTTTATTGATTTTTTTACAGAGAGGAAGAGAGAGAGATAGAGAGTTAGAAACATCGGTGAGAGAGAAACATCGATCAGCTGCCTCCTGCACATCTCCCACTGGGGATGTGCCCGCAACCCAGGTACATGCCCTTGACCGGAATCGAACCCGGGACCTTTCAGTCTGCCGGCCGATGCTCTATCCACTGAGCCAAACCGGTTTCGGCAAGAGCTTTATTCTTTATAATCCAGATAACAGAATATGTATAACAGATTATTACATACATAATCTGTTACACTGTGTATATCATAAATGTTAGGCAGGTAAGGGCTATTGATTTAGTCTTGCAGACTATTACTTGCTTATTAAATTCCCCTCCATACCCTCTTCAACCAAAATTGTATCAGGAACCAGTATCAGATTTTTGGCAAATAGCCATAAAATGAAATTTGGATCCTGGTAGTCTGATCCTATATGGATATACTGGATAAATCTTTATACTGATGACTCTCAGTATTTGTTGCTGTTGTTCTGATCAGTTTTGTGTTTCCTGTAGAAATGGAAGACTCCCACTGTCCATTTATTCATTGGTTGGGACATAATCCCTCTTCCACTTGCTATGAGATGGAAGGGGTAGTGGCCATAATTACCAAGGGAGCTGACAGGGACTGAAACAAGTGCTCCTAGAAATCATGCCCAATGAAGAAATTGAGAACCAGCTTGAGGCAGCTGTTGATAAAGGCCATAGCTGATATGAAGGGGTCTATAACTAAGACCACCTGGTGTAGGTCCTCTTTGTTCTCTTGATAGGAGGCAAAGTCCAGCCATAGGGACACTTGTAAGGACCACAGCAGAGGAATAAGGCAATCACTATGGTTGCAAGGACCTGCAAGGGTCAGCTGAACCTTGCCAGCTGGCTTTGTTTTAACTTCAAGGCTACAAGGATATAGCAGCAGGTGATAATGGCCAGAGACAGAATGAAGCCAAAGACACAATGGCTAGAGATCAACTTTTGTTACTGCAGAATAATTATTTCCTTCAACAGTCGATGACTTCCTTGAGTTTTATTTCAAAGGTCACATTGAAGCAATAGGTGATCCACCGTAACTATTTTCTTGAAGACAAAGTAGGATACATAGAAGGAGATTGCCAAAAGCTATGTTCCCAAAACTCCCAGAGCTACTTTAGCTTGTGTGTGGTGGTTCCAGGATTGGATTGGCCAGAAGATTACAACACAGCAGTTCATAGAAATGAGGGTCAAAAGAAGGACACTGGCCAGAAAGTAAAGAATAGACATGGTGCTGTTGAACTTACAGAGCAACTGGCCAAAGAGCCAGTGGTAGTTCAGAGCCAGCAAGATGAGCTGGAGAGGCAACAAGAAGATGATGGTAAAGTCAGCCATGGCCAAGTTGAGGTACCATACCGTGTTGACTGTGCAGGGCATGTGGAAGCCGGCCACTCAGATGACGAGGCCATTGCCAGTCAGACCTAGGAAGAAAGTTATAGACTATCATGGAAAAGATGTCAAGAGGAGACCAAAGAATCATCATAATAGTCTGGCATAGGCATAGAACGCTCTATGGCCAGCTGTGATAACATAGATATTTTTTCCACACTACTGTAAAAAGAGCCAAGGTTTAGTTAGACTCAGACTTCCACAACTACACACATTGCTTAAATTCTTACCATCTCCCGTCATATAATAACTACAGAGAGCTTTCATATTCCTGCTCTAGGATGCATATTTCTCTACTGACGATATTTCTTCTCCTCCTTCGTCTGCTCCTCCTCCTCCTCCTCCTGTCCCTTCTCTACCTCCTCATTTTATTTTTATATTCAGTTTCTTTGTTACATTTACAGCACTTATTCTATGTGACCTACTTTCCATATGATATTGCATATGATATAATGATTTAAACACCTACTATGAATCCAATGTTTTGCTCATATATTGCATTTAATTTATTACTCATAACAAATCTGTGATGTAGAAAGGAATTATTATGGATGAGGAAAAAAGGTTTATAGAAGTTAGTAAATTCCTGAAAGTCAAATATCCAGTAGCTAAAAAAAAAATAAAAAAATGCAGAACTGAATTTTGAGCCTAGTGCTGCTTAATTAAAGATTCATATTCTTGACACTGTTCTTTGATTCTCTCCTCGGTGTCAAGGGGAGTCTCATCTTTATTTTTTCAATTTTGTTTACAAAGGAGCTTTCCTATACTTCACAGTATTTAATAACTCCCAAGATGGAATGCTTGGCCAATCATGTTGTATTATTGATCTCATTTTATATATATGAAAACAAAGACTCCAGGAGGCTGCTTTCATGTAGCTCATGACACTTCGAACTAGCAGATCTGGGTCTTGAACTAAGACCTCCTGATGCCAAACCCTATCTTTTCCCCACCTCATCACAAAGCTTCCTTAGTATGGGGAAGGGGTATCCTGAAGCTGGTGTCTAGAGGTGTTGGACTCTCTCCCAATGAACCCTGAAGTTCTCTTAAGGGAGTAGGGTCCCTTCAGCTGCAATTAGGAGCTGGATATAAAAGTAGCATTCTTATGAATTAATTACTTTCTCAGTTTCTTATGGAAAATTCATTAAGTTTTGCCTCATATTGTTGATATTCCTGCCTATTTCTGTTTTTTTTTGTTTTTTGTTTTTTTCCCCCCTCTGTTTCAATTGTTACATCCCTCAAACTGTGGGGATCGTCTTCAATCCTATTAATACCCTCATGTTTTGCTTACACTGTTCTTACTGCCTAGAATGTCCCCACCCTTTTCTGTCAGTGAAATCCTGCACAACATATTCTAGTAGATTTCTTTGCGTCCTCCTCTGATTGCTCCTAGTATTTGGGTATCTGCTTAATTCCAGCAGTAATGCCTATTTATCAGAAATCATTGTCTCAATATTCATCATAGAAGCCACATCTTATTCTGCTTCTGTCATTTAGCATCTTAGGCAAGTGATTTACCCTCTATGAGTTTTATGTTCTTCCTCTTTAAAATGGATATATAATATTTATACCTCATAGGGTTGTTGCCAAGCTCTAAAGGAATAATCCTGTGAAATATTTGGAAGTATCTCTGATATATCAAAAATACTGTTGATAATGTCAGTTATTATTTTTGTTGATGTTACTGTTATTACTTTATTCCATAAGCATTTGTTTATTGTAGTGCTGATCAAGATTAAATGAGATGATATATGTAAATATGGATTATAAAATCTAAAGAGATATATAAAGCAGAAGCCTTCTCCTAGAAGGCACTCATTTCTTTTATTGTCTTATTTACTTATTTACTTAAGTCTCTCTTTTCTTTTTTTTTTAATTGACTTCAGAGAGAGAGGAAGAGGGGAGGGAGAGAGAGAGAAAAGAGAGAAACACCCATCAGTTGCCTCCTGTACACGCCCTGACCGGGTATCAAACCCTCAACCTGGGTATGTGTCCTGACGGGGAATCGAACCCGCCACTTTCTGGTGTATGCTTTAACCAACTGAACCACACCAGTTAGGACAAGCCTCCCTCTTCTTGACCAAACCCAGCTTCCCACGAGCATTTCCCCAAAAGGCTATCCCCAAACACCTGTTGAGCCCTCATGTGCCTCTGTCAGGAGGGGAGCCCACACACACTCACTAGCTTGGGGCCCTGCTTCCTTGCTGGGGCTTTTGAAACAGACAGATCCTTCCTGGAGGTCTTTCCACTGTATGGGGCTGTGGGATTCTAAGGCTTCTGTGTCAGTTTTTAGTCTGGAGAAGACTCTACTAAGGAACTAAATAATACACTGGAAAAGTGGAACTTAGAGATATAAGCATGAAGGTTTGTCTAAAAGCCTAAAATTCTTTCACAATAAGCATGTTTTGTTTGTTTTAACTCCTTGGGGACTTGAAGTTTAGTGGTCTTTGGTTTAGGCCAGTGGCCAGCAAACTGTGGCTCGTGAGCCACATGCGGCTCTTTGTTTCCTTGAGTGTGGCTCTTCCACAAAATACCAACTTCTGCGCATGGGCCACGAAGTTTCAATCGCACTGTATGTGTGCGCCCTCACGTGGTATTTTGTGGAAGAGCCACACTCAAGGGGCCAAAGAGCTGCATGTGGCTCGCGAGCCACAGTTTGCCGACCACTGGTAGGTCATTGAAACTTTTAGGAAATGTCAACCTTGTCCTTGAAGGAATTTGTGTCTAAGCTTTTTAAACAAATGTATAAAAAATAATTCAAAAGTTCATGAGCATAGTAAAGCTTGATGTTAATGAAAACAGTAACAGTTAACATTTGTGGAGTGCTTAGTATAGGGCAGCTTTCATCTCTCTTTTGTCTGTACTTTGGCAAGAGCAGTATGATGTGATGGCATTCTGAAAGACCACATCAGAGAATGTCTTATGGAGATGGAAGGGGTGATGGCTTGATCACAAATGGCAATAAAATCACTGGACTTTGAAGGCTTTTGAGTCTTAATTTTGAGACCAAGCTGTAAAATGAGCTTAACCTCATTGAGCCTTAGCAATAAAATTAGTATTGATTCTTATAGCTTAAATAGGTCCAGTTAATGAAAGCAATTTGGCAACCAGAAAGCATACTATAAATGTGTGAACTATTACTTGATTTAAAATAGTTTGATATTACAAAGATGTAATGTTTGTATTTGGAATGGCCATCTCCAAGGTTACACTTGGGTAGATGGGAAAACGGAGGCTCAGAGAAGTTCTCTCTGGCCCTTGCACTGTTGAGACGGCTCATTCATTGCATCTTAGAAATACAGTGGGGCCTTGACTTACGAGTGTCCCGACTAACGAGTTTTTCGAGATACGAGCCGTCTCTCAGCCGATTTTTTGCTTTGAGTTGCGAGCTAAAATTCGGGTTACGAGCCAGCTTCAGCTACCCCACCGCTAGTTGGCGCCGCGAATGTCACAGTGAACGCCACAACATCAGCCCAGCATCACCTGTCTCACTCGTTCACTTTAAGATTTGACAAACGAGTAATTTGAGTTACGAGCTCCGTCATGGAACGAATTAAACTCATAAGTCAAGGCCCCACTGTATCTAGTGACCTCCCTTACGTGCAGAAAGTCGGAACTGGATACCTCCCCAAAGGTGGGAGGGGTAACTTTGTGGGAAGACTGAAAGGTGAGTGAAGTTTTAAAATTGGAAGATAGGGGAAGAGGTAGCATTAGAAGTAAAAGTTGAATATAATTCTGAATTTAAATATTGAATATAAATATGTTAATATAAATTATGAATATGAATCATGAGTCTGCTGTGGTAAGCCGTGACTGTATTTGCCCATCTGTCTTTCCAGTCTTGAGGACAGCAGTTTGCTACGTGTCTTCCATCTCTTACAGATCCAAGAAGTTGTTGATTTTTTTAGTCTGTTTAGCTTTTTGCTTATTGTTAGGTCAGAATGGTGACTTCCAAGCTTTTTATATGTGGAATCAGAAAGCAGCTCTGTCCTTTCTCAGTGCTTTCTACTATGGTCGATGATAAAATCTTGGAAGTCCTGCATTGGCATCCATGACATAGGAATGTCAGGAGGATTGAATATGAATGTAACCTGTGTTCACCAGAATGTCTATCAAAGTTTTCACATGATGGAAGGATCCTGAAGCTCTCCCTCTGCACTGCTAAATATTTAAGGCTGCTGTGAAAGCCTCTTAGGATTAGAGGCTCCCAATTACATTAGTCAGTTTGACTACCCTGCTGTCATTCTGTGTATCTCACCCTACCCACACACGCACATGCACACACACCCAAATCCACTATAATAGTTGACATAGTATTTCTTGTAGCTGGATTATCATCTGAGAAGTGAACCAAAACAATAAACCTCCACCTTCTCCTTTTTGACTTTACAATTTATTTTTTCCTCTAGTATAGAGCCTGGCACACAGAAGGTATTCATAACCAATTGTCTGTTGTTTTGCTTTGTTTCATAGACAGACTGTACTCCTCTAAACTGGTCACAAGAGGGCACTTGTACACCATTTTGAAAATTTTTCATGTTCAACATCAAATTTCATAAACCCTTATCATTTCCCATGGCTTGAAAGAAAAAAAAGTACAGTTATGGAGCTTCTAAACCAAAGAGGCATATCAGCCATAATCTAATCCAGTTTGTCAATTTGGTGAGGCATTGCAAGTTATTGTAAATATTTCAAAAAAGAAAAAATTTAAGTATTTAAATTGGTATTGAAGATATCAAGTGTCTTTGCTTTTGACTTAAATTATTATAGCTCCACTTAGTTGATAGGCAAAACGTTAAAAAATTGGAATTTATAGGGAAAAATAACTTGTGAATCAGTATTTACTGAGCTGGAGACTTTGCTTGTGGTACAGTTCTAGAAATAGTAGGAGAGAAGCGTAAGCTATTTTAAAGTGGTTTACTGCAGTCTTGAGCACTTCTAGAAAAAGATTTTTTAATTTGAGAGAGAGAGAGGAAGGGAGAGAAACATCAATTGATTGCCTTCTGAACATGCCCCACCCAGGGATCGAACCTACAACCCAGGCATGTACCCTAACTTGGAATCAAACTGACAACCTTTTGGTGCACAGGATGACACTCAGCCATATGAGCCACATCAGCCAGGCATTGAGCACTTTTTTAAAAAAAAAAAATTAAGTTTTAGGCTAAGAAAGCTATCTGGACCTATGATCATAGAATTGGAAAGGGTAATGAAAATTATATAATGCATCTTCTTACCCATTATAAGAAACTTTTCTACAGTAAATATGACATTAATCTATCTATTTGTGGGTTTCAATACTGAATCACTAAATTGTACATTCTTATAAGTTCTAATCACATTTAAAAAAAAAATCAGCCCTCAAATTCTATTCTCTATCCAAGTCTATTCTTCCTTCATTGTGATAGCCTTGCTGTAATAGCAAGTATTTAAATAATATCTTAAGGTTTCCTTGATTCATCTTATCTCTGGCTGATGTTGCCATATCCATAAATTGTCCCTCATATAATTTTTTGAAAGCCTGGACACCCTTTTTAAAAGACGGGTTTGCTGTGGTTAAATATGGCCCGTATTGTTTGCAACTCCCCCCACCAAGAAGTAGAGTCTATTTCCTCTCCCCTTGGATCTGGACTGGTCCTATGACTTGGTCAGAATAATAGAAAATAGCATAAGAGATGCTGTGGATCTTTTGAGGCTAAGAAGTAGGACATCTGCAGTTTCAGTTTTCATATCTTGGAATGCACTTTCTTAAACTCATGGGGACAGCTCCTGCTGAGCTCCTAGCCAAAGCCAGCCACAAATGCCAGTTTTGTATAGTATAAGTGGATGGAGCTAGTGCACTGAGGTGGGTAGGGACAGAGCAAGTTCCTTCACTGGAGAACTGATTTAACTAACAGAGGAGAGGCATCCATGGGTTTGGCCTGGCATGGGGAGTCAGGGCCCAAGTAGAGTATGAAGGGCATCCACTGAACAGACAAATAGCAAGAGAATCCAAGGCCTTGCAGAGTGAGGAGGACATTTACATATATATACACATATTCTGTACCTCTGTCTACTGAGAGGGCCTTGGAACTAGATACCCCAAGTGAAATGAGCAACCTAGTACATGGATTATCTCACAATATTAGTCTTCTATTAAAAATAACTAAGGCTCACTGTTGGAGAGAGGGTTGATTCAGGGTTGGGGCAGAGATTATTAAAGATGATCCTGGAATCTTATAGTACCAGAAAGCAAGGAAGTTCACAAAGAATGATGGGAACCCACCAAAAGGCAAAGAGAGGCCTACTTGAAGGGGCTCTCAGTGACAACAATTGGGTAAATTTTGTTACCAAATAAAACATTATAGGAATGGATTATAATTCATTTAATAGAGTAGGAAAGCATGAATCCATTCTGATATTTTAAGATAACTTGAAAGTTTGATTAGGAATGGGATATTTACATAGTGTCAAAGTACTTTCCCACAAAATACTTAATTACACAGGACAGTGTACCATGGAGAAGTCTGGCAGACTCTACCTTAATCAAGTGATCAAGATGAACAACTTAAGTTAGTAAGGGGACAAATCCTGTGCCAACTCCTAATAATCCACTGAGAACACAGATTGGGTTCTTGCATAACTTAAACCTAGTCATAAGGAAACATCAGACAAACCCAAATTGAGCAGCAGCCTACAAAAACACTAAACACTGGCCTGTAATCTTAAAAGATGTCAAGGTCATGAAAGTTAAGGAAAGAGCAAAGAACTCTTCCGGACTAAAGAAGACTAAAAAGACCTGACAACTAAGTGATCCTGAACTGGATCCTTTTGCTATAATGGACCTTTTGAGATAATTGATGAAATTGGAACTAGGCCTAAGTCTTAACAGTTGGTTATGTTAGATCCCTGATTATGGTCATGTAGCAGAATGTCTTTGCTTGTAGTATGCACTAAGTATTTGTGAGTGATGGAGCGTTGGACAGGCAGTTTACTCTTAAATGGTTCAGAAAAAAAAAAAGGTCTTTTTGTTTTTTTTACTATACTCAGATATTTTCTATAAGTGTGAATTATCTCAGATTAAAAACCTTATACCATAAAAAATTCTCCAGAATTTGTTTACGTGATACAGTGGTTATCAGCGCCTCCTTCTATTATATAGCAAGCCAAAGAAATATGAAATTTATTGAAGAGAAAATTATAAATAAAATCACTCAAAATTAAATAATTAAGAAGTAGTATTCATGAATGTGTTGGTAATGGTGGTTGCTTTGTTTGAGGTTATGTTTAGGAAGCTAGAAAACTAAAAGTAGAGATGGAGAGGGTAGAATGATCCTATATAATAAATAGGTAGTATGCAAATTGACCATCACTCCAAAACACAAGATGGTCGTTCCCATGTGGTCAAAGATGGCTGCCCCCATGTGGACACAAGATGTCCTGCAGGGGAGGGCAGTTGGGAGGGACCAGGCCTGCAAGTGAGGGCAGTTGGGGGCAACCAGGCCAGCAGGGGAGGGCAGTTGGGGGCGACCAGGCCTACAAGGGAGGGCAGTTAGGGGTGACCAGGCCTACAAGGGAGGGCAGTTAGGGGTGACAGGGCCAGCAGGGGAGGGCAGTTAGGGGTGACCAGGCTGGCAGGAGAGTGGTTATGGGGTGATGAGGCTGGCAGGCAGAAGTGGTTAGGGGCAATCAGGCAGGCAGGCAGGCAAGTGGTTGGGAGCCAGCAGTCCCAGATTGTGAGAGGCAGGGATCAGGCCTAAACCGACAGTCGGACATCCCTTGAGGGGTGCCAGATTGGAGAGGGTGCAGGCTGGGCTGAGGGACACCCCCCCCCCCCCCCCCGCACGAATTTTGTGCACCAGGCCTCTAGTAATAATAATAATGTCATCTAACACAGGAGTTGTCAACCTATGGTCCACGGACCACTGGTGGTCCGCGAGGTCTGAAATGTTGGTGACCGCTGATCTAACATATACTGAATACCCATTCTGAGGTCTAATTTTTGTAAGTATTTTGTGTTTGTTGACTCATTACTTCTCATAACAATCCAATAAGGAAGATACTTTTGTTAGCCTCATGTTAGAAGATGATAAAAACAGGCCCAGACAGGTAAATTAACTTCGCCAAGGAGGAGCTGGGATATGGATGCAGACAGGATGGCTCCAGGACCAGTGTCCTTAATAACTAGAGAAAGAATAAGGGTATTCAAGGAATAAAAGAACAGCCCAACCCTGGGAAGGTGTGGAGAAACTGGAGACATTGCTGAGCAAACAATATCTACTATGCACATTTGTATGAGACTTGCCAGGAGCCAACATGCCTTATAAAAAAGGCCTCCCCACCCTGTACTCCATTGGCCAGCAGAGTCATAGTATAAACTTTTGGAAAGAGGAAAAATGATTTATAGTTGAGACACTGAGTGAAGACCTATAACATGGCCAAGTACACCATTAGCTTTCGATGTTTTTCTTGGAATCACACCCACATGGAGAACATGCAGTCTGGCTGTGTATTGACAGCATGTCAAACTCACACATACAGGACAAGGCAAAGCCAAGGCCTGATTGAAAGGATGCTAAAGGCTCAGCGAACCACTTTAGATTCAGACGCTTTATCACTTATACAGTCAGCAAAGAGAGGAATAAGTCAGAAGTGCCAGTTCCCTACCATCTTGGTCTCACACATCAGAAAGGATGGCACCCAAACAAGAGGGACTGGATGATTGCACACCAGTTGTAGGATACCCTGTTGCTGAGGAGGCAATTCTAGTCTGCAGCTAGGAGGGTTTGGTTTTATAATCTGCTGCCCTGTCCTGAGAGGGGTAGGGCAGATAGTCCCACACCTCATAGAACCTGGGAGGCAGTGAGGGACATCTATGATAGCCTCCTGGGGAAGATGGGAGGAAGAGTGGAAGATGGCTCATAGCTCTTGCAGGCCTCCCATCTCCCATCTCATGTTCCAAGAATATCACAAGGTGTTCCCCTAAGACTCAGAGAAGCCATGGTCCCACCTTTTGCCTCTGTAGATCCCTGCAACGTTACCATGGTACATGGTGAAATCATTCCTCTATAAAGGGCAGTGGAAGGCAGGACTTAGGACAGGATCATGGCAAGGAGAGTGCTTGCTGGACACGGAAGATCTGTCCTAGGTGAGGCTTGACATCTTGCAGGAACTAAGGGTATCAGATGCTGTCCTGGTCCCCTCAAAAGGCAGTGAATTATTTAGCTGTGAATGTGGGAGTAGGCCATGGATTGGCAGTATGGTCATCTGGGCCCAGAGTCGAGGACACTGAAAGGCCTTTCTGCCTCCCCTAGCCCTAATTTGCTTTATAAACTCCTATGGTCAGATTTTCCCCTGTTCAAGAACCCATATTGATCAAATATTGCCAGGTAAAACTTAGAGTTTATCCTTTTGTAGCCATTCATTTGCATCAGACTCATCTGACACAACTCATTGATTGTTTGATTGTAAACTAAACACGTGTTTGACACCTGCTGTGGTCAGATAGTCCTGGCACAGAAAGATAAAAGACACACTGTGCATGCATCCTTCTTTTCAGCCCACCTGATTGTCTCAAATTGTTTTCTAAGATAAAACATTGCAGATACTGGTTTTATTTTTTATCCTCTCTGCTTATCCAAATTTGTGGATTCAAGAACCACTTGAATTCAGGAAGCCTTCATTGGAAAATCAAGCCTGGACTGATCACTTATGTTCCTTCTGATTGTTCCCTAGATTCTGCTTCTATTTGGTCTTGGTCATTTCTTGTATGAAATCCTCCTGTGCTCCCATTCCATTTGGATTTCTCTGCAGTGCCTAGAAAAGGAGCTAAAAGTTAGCCTCAAATGACAATGGACCGATTTGCTTGCACTAAATGGGAAGGATCGATGTGGAAAGCAGCCAGGATCAGATAGTTTTGCTTTTCTCCAAGCTTTATGAAGTTGATACACTGAGCTGTGACATTTGATTATATGTTATATGCTTGTGCTTTTAAAGACAAATTTGAAGACAATTTTTTCCCTTTTTATGTAGACTTAAGTTTGGGTGACTTTTGACTGTCCAATTTGCAGCAAGTAAAGAAAATCGAGGCTCTAGTTTGACATTTCTGATGACCGTCTTCTTTTAGCTAGAAGGAAAAGAGAGAGGTGAAATCTCAGGCTGAGTTTTTTCTTTTTCTTGATCAGTGTCTTGCATCTACATGCAGGTGACCTCTTTATAATTGCCATTCCTCTTACAGAGGGAAAAAATAAAGACTTACCGATTTGCTTCTAACAGTGTCCATTAATTAAAATGATACAAGGTCCATGCTCAGTTTTCTATTGCTGCATTCCAGAATCTACCACAGGGCCGATGCCGGGGTCCAACCCCAGCGGGTCCAGGGGTCCCCAAAGGTGTGGACGGAGTTGGCGAAGAAGGAATGACAAGGAGGCAGCATTCAGTTGATCAGCAGCCTAGCCAAGATCTCCAGCCAGGATCTCCAGCCAAGTTCTGGTCTGGATCTCCAGAGAGGTTCTGCTTAGGATCTCCAGCCAGGTTCTGTGTCCATGTTCTCTTGCTAGGTTCTCCAGCCAGGTTCTGTAGCCATGTTCCCTCACTAGGTTCTCCAGCCAGGTTCAGTCACCAGGTTCTAGTCAGGTTCTCTTGCCAATTTCTGTAGTCAGGTTCAGTCCAGGATCTTTTGCCATGTTCTCTCGCTAGGTTCTGTCTCTAGGTTCTGAGGCCAGTTTCTGTCCAGGATCTTTTGCCATGTTCTCTCCAGCGAAGTTCTTCTGTCTCTAGAGAACGTTCTGTGTAGGTTCTGTGCCTAGGTTCTGTCTCTCTCTCTGTCTCTTGCTGTCTTGTTACATCTGTATTTATACCAGTTGATTCAATCCTATCAATCTCTATTTACAAAGGTTAGGGCGTTTCTTATCTCCATTCCAGGGAGTAAAGATTATGTAGCTTAAGCATGATTGTTCGTAGTTAAAGTGATTAATTACCCGCCTGGCACTTAGTTAAGAGGTTTTATTCCCTCCCTAACTTCAGGGGAAAATCCCTACCTGGGGAAACAACCTTTCTCAGAGACCTTGGTTAAAACACATAGTGCCAAGAAGGTGAGCAAACATATTAAGAACAGTATGCCATATATGCCAGGTCCCTTGAAACAGCAAGGACGGACCGGCTCCCGGCAGGCCAAATGCACCAAACATGCTCAACAAATAGTTGTTGAATGGAATAGCTAATTGAATTTCCACTCCCGATTATAAATTTAATCTCCACAAGAAATCCATTCGAAAAGCACATCCAAAATTAATTTAGAATCACTGACATTCATTTCTTTTTCCTTTCATGTCTCTTCATAAATTAATTTGTTTCACAAATGCTTACTGGAAATGCATATTAATTAAATGTTTAAAGGTACAGAAAAGAAAGGACTCAAGTTCTGGCCATGTTATTTATGTCTGAGTGACCTTGGCAATTAATTCATTGCTTCCAGCTTCAGACTATCATATATAAAATAGGACGAAAGCTCTTATCATCAGTGGTTTTGTGAGAATTAAATGGAAACCATAAGCAAAGTGTAGTGCTTAGCACAGATTAGTGGTTCCTAATAATATTATCAAGTGTGTAGGATCCAAACATGAACAAGACAAACCCCCCTCAAGATGTTTACAAATTAGCCCTGGGAAAGAATACACTCACATAATTATGCTGCAAAGAGGAAACATCAGTACAAGAAAAGGCTGCGTGGCTGTTTTAAAAGATATTTTATTATTATTCAGGCTAACAGATCAGGAGATGACTGCCATTGAAAAATTTGGTAAAATCACAGATCCCTAGAAAAGGGGCGGGCATGCCACACAGGAAACACCAGGTTTGTCAGGTGGGGCAGTAAGTGGGCACAGCCTGTATTGTGGTTCCCATGGGAAGGGATGGGAGAGACAGGGTAAGCAGGGTTAGGATAGGCTAGTTTGAATAATTTCAATGGGCTCAGGGTGAAAGGGCTGTCCCTAGTTTTCTGGTACCTGGCCCTCAAGGCCAGGACAGAGGGATAGTAAACTAGAGGGTCAGAGCTCCATAAAGGAGGGGGTTGACAATGTGAGCTTTGGATTGGTGGGTTTGCATTTGAAAGGTCATTTCCAAATGTATTGTTTGCTGTCTCTAGGAATTAGCTCACCCTGCCAGGAGCATTATCCCCAGGGTCAGCAAGTCCCCAAGATAAAAAGATGTGATTAATACAATGACTCAGTTCATAGGCAGGATGGAAGTAGCCATATTAGCCATGTCCAAGTCTCCTTTTAAATCGGACTGAACTCCCCATCCACTCATTCACTAGCATAGCACTCTATTTGCTTCTTCATAGCACTGACCTTTAGTTCTTTTCTTTGTTTACCTGTTTACTAGTATTGTCTGTTTATCCCATTGCACTTTCAACCCCATGAAGGCATGAAGTTTGCTTGCCTGGTTTACTCCTCCAGCTCTAGTTCCTGGTATAGTGCCTAGCACACAGTAAATGCTCAATAAATATCTGTTAAATGAGTGAAAACTAGTGCTTGATGACTGTACAGGTGTGTTTAGTGTGGAGCTGGTTCTAACCTTTAGTGTAAGCCATCCATGTCTACTATTAGGTTTTGGCCAAAACCGCATATCTACTTGATAGGCCCAGCAGAACTTTATTAGCAAAGGGGTTTAGGAAAGAACTCACCTCTGGGACCAGCAGACAAACTTGAAACAGTACAAAGTGCTGCAGAGTCTGGGAGGGAGAAACATCTGTGTGTGTATAAAGCTCTATTTCTCTTGCTTAAGTGTTGGCCCTGCCCCTCATGGATTCATAACTTGGTGCTTGTGTGAGAGAGACCTATGTTTTAAAAAGGAAAGATCTGTTTTTACCAAAAGCGGTACAGTATTTTAGGATGCATCATTAGTCAGAATCCAGCCAGGAAATTAAAACCTTACCAGGTGGTCAAACAAGAAAAATTTGACTTGGATGATAATGTACAAGATGTTAGAAATACAGTTAAAGCAATAGGGGTGGTGGTGGTAGAGGTGGAGGTGAGTCTGTCCTAATATTAGAAAATGCTGGAGGCTGTTCCCTGCTTCTTGGCCTGGAGGAGCAGAGTGAGAAGCTGGGGCCAGAGCTGGAGCCACCCAGCAGAAGCTGGGACAGTGGTGGATCGGCCTGGCTTGGGTGGGAGCACAGACAAAGGGCATGTTTGGAAGGACAGGGAACCATGGGGAAGATTCAGCCTCCACCAGTGCCTTCCAGTATCTAATCCTAACCAGACACAGTGGACAAGGAAGTCTGGAAGCCACAGTATGACCAACTCAACTTCCAGTATAGAGCAGAGCAGAAGAGGGGAAATGTAGGCAAATGACGAGCACAGATGAGGGCAGTGTTGATTAGTGTCCCATAAAAAGATTATAACATATAAATAAAGATGGCATGGACTCACCACCACTGTACCACACAACCTTGCTTTTTGAGGGTTTGGACACATCAGTATACCTGGTGGAGTGGTAATACCCAGGAAAAACGGAAGCCATCTCTTGCAGAGAAAGCAGTAGAAGTAGCAGGACTGAGTATGAGTGGCAGTAATACTACATGATCTCCTACATGCAGTTTACAATGCAGCAGAAACATAAAGAAATAGCCATGGTAGCTCAGTAACTTATAGGAGTTAATAATAGAAGAGACTTATTAAGTGTTAATCTTGGTTTGGTTCATTTGCATCCTTTGTCTACATAATTTCATTAAATCCTCACCACAATATGACATCCTGAAGTTAGGCTCCAACCCCTAGTCTTGCACCTTAAAGGGACTGTGCCATAGCATATCTTCCTGAAAGTGTTCAGAGTCCTTCCTAAATAGTGAGGATTGCTGGGGCCATTAGTGCCATTTGGCCAGGGAACCCTGTTCTCTGTTTCTTGCCTGCAAGGTTCTTTTTTCCTCTTCCTTGCTTATGAGGCACCAGGTTCCCTAAGGAGCTCCAAGACTTGGGCTTCTTAACAGGGTCATCCT
This sequence comes from Myotis nattereri, assembly GCF_964212035.1. Taxonomy (NCBI): domain Eukaryota; kingdom Metazoa; phylum Chordata; class Mammalia; order Chiroptera; family Vespertilionidae; genus Myotis; species Myotis nattereri. Next base: position 87,493,038 of record NC_138080.1, read on the forward strand.
GAGTCCCCATGACTGAGTCCTGGTTCCAGGAGGGCAGCCTTTCCAGCAGATTGTTTCTGTGGCCAGCTCAGCATTCCTTTTGCATGATTGCAAGGGCTTGAACTACCAGATGGTTCTAATAGGCATATTTCAGCAGTTCATCTTGTTTATATAGATAGGGTCTGGCAAAATAAAGTTTTTCTTAGAGTCACATCTTTGGGACTGTCCTGCTGTTAATGTCCCCATTTTAGATAAGGATACTAATACTATAAAGTAAAATAAAAATGTCTAATCCAGGATTACACAAAGAGAAAATATTGCATCCCAAGTTTTTAAAAAGGCATTTTTATTTTAGATCCTGAGCTTATTATTCCATCTGAGGGTACAGAGAAGGCACACCCTAGGGTTTCCCAAAACAACTGGAGGCACTAGCAAAGGTCAGAGATCTTGCCATAGTAGATGTGTGAGTGGAGCTGGGATGGGTGGAGATAAGTTCTACAGAAATATGGCACTAGATGTCATTAAGCTGCCTCCATATTATACCAGGCCGATGGGACCTCCAGATCGCTTCCTCAACTGGGTAGTTCACTGGGTAATGCAATTCTCCAAGCTTGAAATAAGTAGAAAGGTAGAGGAACAACAGAACTTTCACTCCTTCTCTTGTCAATGCAAAACCTTCCCTTATTTTTCAGTATTCTTTCAGAAGAAGGATTCTTAGAGCTCTTTGTCTACCCCTGGCATCTGTTTTGTTTTGCAAGGGCTTCTGCAAGAGGTCCTTGAGAATGCTTTAAAGTAGGGCTTTGTTTCTCATGGGAACATGAGGGGAAGACGGAAAAACCTCCCATTTGTTTAAGTGACAAGCATGACGTTCATGCTCTTTTTTTGCTGCAGCGAATCAAGTGGCAGTGACTGAAATTCAGGCCCTCGGTAGGTGTATAAATATGCGTGGTGCAAAAGCCACCGTTACACTTGCTGAAGCACGTGAGACCCCTGCCTTGGCAGATTTACTTTTTAACTCCAGGCAGAGATATCACAGGTAACCTACCATGAAGCTAGTCACTGTATTCCTGCTGGTGACCGTTGGCATTTGCAGTTACTCTGGTAAGTAGCCTGGAACGTATGACATTTCTCTACTTTTCTCTTAATAGGACACAACTAGTCAGCCCAGGCTTCCAGTGGTATATGGTGGAGGGAGTTTTAGAATCACAGAATGGTAAAGTTGGAAGGGTTTTCAGATGTACTCCACTTACCCCAATCTAAATCCTAGCCCAGTGGTCGGCAAACTGCGGCTCACGAGCCACATGCGGCTCTTTGGCCCCTTGAGTGGGGCTCTTCCACAAAATACCACGTGCGGGTGTGCACGTACAGTGCGATTGAAACTTCGTGGCCCATGCGCAGAAGTTGGTATTTTGTGGAAGAGCCCCACTTAAGGGGCCAAAGAGCCGCATGTGGCTCGCGAGCCGCATGTTGCCAACCACTGTCCTAGCCCAGTACCCCAGTGGCTATCTATTGAATGGCTACAACTTGTTGGGCACTGGATAAGCATTGGAAGATTCGAGATGGGTCAGACATAAATATTGTTCTTAGGGTGCCTATAGTGTGGCAAGGGGGAGAAGACTTCTGTAGAAGTGATTACAGTGGTATTCAGCTAGAGCCCTGGGAGAGTGAGGGCGAACTATTGAATGTCTGGGTTGGGTACAGAGGCTGGCTTCTTGGAGGATAATGGGAACTGACACATTCAGTGATGGTCACTGCTCACTCAGAGAACAAAAAGCATTGCAGAGCCTTCCCCCAGAAGTATATAACTACATGCAGAGAAGATACCAAAGTGTTTAAGAAGTAAAGAGATCAGTCATGAGAAACTAAGTGGCAGCTTATGAAATTTTTGACAAATTTGTAATTTCATCAGTTTCAGCTATTTTTGTTCTTTAGTTTCCAGGGACAAACATCCACTGGCAGAGGTGACCACTGAAAGATGGGTGGAGGGAAATAAATATCATTCACTGGAAGGGAATTCTGGAGGGAAAATAGGTGGGAGAAGGTGAAGGTGAACAGACTCAATTTTTTATGATTTGAACAGGTACATGAAAAGGATTCCAGAAGAAAATGAACTATGGCAGGATCTTAGTCAGCAGGAGAATATGTTATAGGAGTTCTTATGAATCTGTTCATACACAAATATGTTTACATATCTGCACGCATTTTATAAAAATATACGTATTTTTCCATTCTCTACACTTTTCTACTGATTCGTTTTCTACATAAAAGTTACATTTCTAAAACTGAAGATATAAAATGCAGTTGTCTCATATAAATGCCTTGATAGCTTCCCATTGCCCTCAGGAAACAAACAAACAAAAAACAACACCTCAAACTCATTAGTATGTCATTCAAGGCTTTGAAAAACCTGACCTCACCTGAATTTTGCAGCCTCACCCCCTTTATCACTCCTCAGCACACCCCACTGGAGTTCTGCACTCCAGCCATTCTGGGCAGAAGACTCACTACACCGTGCACGTACTTTCATTTTAATATCTCAGTGCCTTTGTTAATTTTGTTCTTTTTAAAATTCTATTCCCTTCTTTACCTTGTGATTCTGGCATTTTCCAAGATTCCTGCAACACTCACCCACAGCAGAATTAGTCATCCCTTCTTTTGTGTTTCCATAGAGCATTGCCCATAATATGCAACACTGTGGTGTGCACAGATCTATATTGTCCACCAGACAATGTGAGCTCTCAGAATGGAGTGTTCTTATCTTATGCATCTATGTAGCTACACCAACTGGTACAGAGTCATTGCTCAATTATGTTTATAGCATTGAGTTAAATTGGTTGGGAACAGTTTCCTGGGCTGTGGTTGGATCCACTCCTGGCCCCAAGTGGAGTTTGCTTATGGCATTTCAATTCACATGTAAAGTACACCCCTATTCAGTCAATCACTAGTATCGTTTAAGTGCTTACTACCTGCCAAGGTGCAGTACGGTGAGCTAGGCATGGGGCGCAGTAGTGAGTAAAACGTAAGTTCCTTTCCTCATGGAGCCTACATTCTAATGAGAGGAGGGAGGCAAAAACAAAAAGATTTAATATTCTAGGTAGTGGTAAGAAAAAATAAAGATAGAGGGTTACAGGTGTGCTATTTTTGATACCTCTCTAAGAATGTAACTTTTGAGGAGAGACCAAATAATGTGAGGAAAGACCAAATAATGTAGCTATCTGGGGAAAGAAAGTTCTAGGGAACTGGGACAGCAGGTGCAAAGGTCCCAAGGCAGGAGTTTTCATGGGCAATCAAGATGAGCATGGCTGGAACGGAGCCATGATGGACAGAGTGCAACGTGGTGAGGTCATAGACAGGAGCAGATGATCCTCTTTCACTCAGTTTCCCTTTTGCTCCGCAGCTACTGCCTTCCTCCTCGACCAGGTCAAGAATGCCTTACCTTTACCTCAGGATGCTCTCACCCTTCTGGAACCATTACAGCTTCTACTGCGTACTCTGGGCATTTCTGTTGAGCACCTCGTAGAAGGGCTAAGGAAGTGTGTGAATGAGATGGGCCCAGAGGCCTCTGAGGCTGTGAAGAAACTGCTGGTAACTACAGCTTGTGGGGTAGTTTGTCACAGGCAGGGCTCAGCTACCCTGAATGCTTATGCAGCTCCCACCTCACCCAGTTCTCACTTGTGAATGTGTATTTCCCCCTTACTGATGGCTCATATAAAGTTTGCATGTTCAGTAATCTTGAGAAAAGTGCAGTATCTACATTTTCAGTAGGAACATGTGAATAACAGAGACCTATGAGTTTAAAGAAAAATAATTTAATGTATAAATTGATTTTAGTGAGAGAGGAAAGAAGAGGAAAAAAGAGAGAGAGAAACATCAATTTGTTGTTTTACTTATTGATGCATTCATTGGTTGACTCTTACATGCACCCTGACAGGGGATCAAACCCACAAACTTGGTACATTAGGATGATGCTCTTACCAACTGAACTTCCCAACCAGGGCAAGACCTATTCTGTAGTTGTGACTTTGCCATTTACCAGCTCTGTGATCGGACTTAACCACTTTGAGACTTCGATTACCTGTCAGTAAAATGGTGGCTAAATAGGAGTGACTATTTTTGGAAATGTGCTAATTACATGTAACCTGCTCTTATTTTTATTACTGTCTTTCTACCTTTCAGGGGGCCCTTTCAAATTTGCCGTGATGGCAGGATAAAGCAAGAATGGAAGGAGGAGGATGGTCTTCTCCTCCCTGGCTGAAACTTGTTCCATCCTAAAATGTAGTGACTCCTGGAAAGAATGAATAAAGCAATGAACAGATTTCAGTGTGTCTTATTTTATTTCTGGGGCCTCTGTTCAGAAGGGCCTTAACTGGATAACCTTTCCCTTGGGTCATAGACTCTAGAGAGCCTGCTCTTCTAAAGGCAACTCACCTTTTCAGTGAGACATGATTCCTTCTCTCTAAGGTAAACATCTCCATTGTTTTTTCTCTGATAGTGTTTCCAGACCCCTTACACTCCTATCCTTACACCCCTTACACTTCTACAGAAACTTTAAAGCATGAAATGAAAAAGCATTTTCAGAGTATTGTCTGACAAGTCTAGGGCCTCACAAATCTCATTGGTTTGGAGTCTACACCGCCAGAATGTCAATCTCTATTAAGTTTGTAGTTACGGCAGGACCGCTCCAAAGCTTCACTGACCCTCCCTCCACGTTAGGCCTTTACTACACCAGCCTTTGGCAAACGGGTTCTAACCTCTCCTCCCCACCCCCCTGATAACATCTATAATGATGCCAGCATTTTCTTTTCAAGACAGAATTTTGGTTATATATGACCACCTATAAAATAGACTTCAAGCTCCTTGGCTTGGCATGCAAGGCCCTTCATGATCTCATCAATATCCCTTTCTTCACGTGGACGCCAGTCCCAGCCATGCTGAAAAGATAGCCAAATCTCTTTGCTGTTAACGCTTTTATGCCTTAATGAAAAATCAAGTTTTTTCCCCTACCCAAAATGTCTGCCGTAGTCTGCCTTCAGACTTGATCTAGTGCCAGCCGCCAGCCTTGGGGCTGTTTACCCTCGAATTCATTCCCCATTGTTCCTCTGCTCTGCTCTGGGTGGGGGGAAGACAGAAGGCATGAGGCTGAACCCTGCAGGTTGACTTTCTCAGGTTCCAAGGTCAGCTGACTCTGGGCCTCTGCTCTGCCCCTGGGAGTCCCAGGCAGGAGATAGGTGGTTGGAAAAGGGGGAAGCCAGAATGTGGCCTCCTGTCCCTCTCTCTTTGGAAGAAGACTCTGGAAGTGCCTGTACCATGTCTGAGCTGCTAGGTCCTTCTGGATAGGTTTGCCTTGGTTCTAGCTTTTGTCAGTTGACTGCAGTCCCTGGCTCTGGTTATACTCCCCTCTTTTCTTTCTTCTCAGATGAGTTGGTAGTGGCTTCCTCCTGTTACCAGTTCCTAGGTTATCTCACCATCACCTATTTGACTTTTTAGGTCTTCAGTCATTTATTGAATTAGTAAGTTCCCCTTCTTCTCAACATAAAAATAACAAAAGGAAACCCTATACAGACTGAAAAAGCAGTGAAGTGAAAAACAGCGACTTTAGGCTTGCGCAGATTTATGTTCAAGTTCAGGCTTTAGACTTGCACAAATTAGCAATCTGAGTGATCTTGGACAGGTCCCAATTGCCCCTAAGGGCTTCTCCACCTCCCCCTGCTCCTGAGGGGCGATCCAGGCAGCAGCAGCCACTTGCACCCGCTGCTGGCACTGGCCCCAATCACTCCACACCGTCAGTGGGCGTGAGCAAGGCTGGTGCCGTAAGCGCGTGGGAGCGGCAGCGGCAGGAGCAGGGCAGCTGGCAGAAGGGACCACACTGGAGGGGCCCAGCAGGGGCACAGAGGATGGGCCGAGACCTGCCCCTGTGCCCACCATAGCCTCACGGCCCACAGTTCCTTTCTAGGTGCACGGATTCGTGCACTGGGCCCCTAGTTTAATAATATAGCTTTTTCTCAGAATGAGATGGGATATAGTAGACTGACTTGATTTAATTTGAATTATATTTTAATAGAAGTACTCTTTGTGCTCAGCATCTCTGTAACATGAAAAATGTAAATTTCCTTTAGGACTGATGCCTTGGTAGGAACTTTGGGATCGGGGACAGCTGTGGATTGTCTTCAGGGTGTTATTCACAAAGGGGTGGTGTGTTGAAGGCTACACAAACCTGATTAGAGTTCCCACTCAGCCTATACTAGCTCATGTATCTTCATGTCAGTTATCTTTCCTGAGCCTCATTCTCCTCCCTCACCTGTTATATAAAGAAAATAATGCCTGACCAGCGTATTTTAATTTTTATTGCAGTTATGGCATTATAGTGAGATAATAATGTGAAGCGTTCATGAAAGAAAAACACTTTGTAAATGCAAGAGATTCTTAATCTTCAAAAACAGGCTGTAGAGAGGGGTCTTACCTGAGGACAGGAAGAAAAGGCAACAAAGGGTAGAAAAAGGAAACATGTAATTGAAATCTTCAAAATCTCTCTATTACGCTGGAGATCTCGGACAGTTACTTCTTAGTGGTGCATCAAATCCAGTACTGATTTGGCACCTGTTTCTATTGGTGTGTTGTTGTTGTTGTGTTTTGTTTTTACTACCAACATGGAAGAGTGATTTCAAATTGTACAACAAAGAGGTGAATATAAAGACAGAGAAACTCTGATAGGACATGTTTTTTAAACTTAGGTAATATGATTACTACAGTTTCAGTAAATGTATTTCCCAGCCACAGTTAGGCACTCAGGATATGAAAAGGAATTTGGGGGATTTTTGTTAGGGAAAAGCAGTCTGTCTGTCAGAACTTAATAGAGTAGAAATCTTAAGTGATTTTGCTTACGTGGAACTAATACTTGAAATTAGCATAGTCTTAAAACAATCAATGAAATAAAAAGGGAATCTATGGAATGGGAGAAAATATTTGTAAATAATATATCTGATAAGGGGTTAGTATCCAAAATACGTAAGAAACTCATACAGTTCAATAACAAAACAACTTAATTTAAAAAATGGGCAAAGGACCTGAATGGACACTTTTCCAAAGAAGACATATAAATAGTCAACAGATATGTGATGATGTGCTCAACATCACTATTTATCAGGGAAATGCAAATCAAAATCACAGTGTTTATCATCAGCTTACACAGATCAGCTTACACAGTTAAAATGATTGTTATCAGAAGACAGGAAATAATGTTGGCAAGGATGTGGAGAAAAGGGGACCCTTGTGCACTGTTGGTGGGAGTGTAAATTGCTGCAGGCATTATGGAGGCTCCTCAAAAAATTTAAAAATGGAGCTACTATATGATCCAGCAATCCTACTTCTGGGTATGTATCCAAAAGAAATTAAAATCACTGTCAGGAAGAGATACCTGCACCCCCATGTTCACTGCAACCATAGCCAAACCATGAAAACAACCTAAGTGTCCATTGATGGGTAAATGGATAAAAAAATGTGGAGATATATATAATATATATATATATATATTTCAGTTTTAACAAAGATGATGAAAATCCTGTCATGTGTGACATGGATAAATCTTGGAGGGCATTATGCTAAGTGAAATAAGTCAGACAGGAAAAAGACAAATACTGTATGATTGCATTTATATGTGGAATCTAAACAAATTGGAACTTAAGACAGAGAGTAGATTGCAGTAGGTTGCCTGAGATGGAGGGTTATGTGTGAAAGGAAATAGGTGAAAGTGGCCAAATGGTAAGATCAATATAAGGTATATTGCAACATGGTGACTATAATTAATGCTGTATTATGTACTTGAAAGTTGCTAAGAGAGTAGATCTTAAAAGTTCTCACCACAAAAAGTAATGGCAACTATATGAGTAATGGCTTTGTTAACCCTATTGTAGTAAATATTTAGCAATATACAGCATACATACAGCAAATCATCACTTTTATACTTTAAACTTGCACACCATTATATGTCAGTTACATCTCAATAAAGCTGCAGGGTGGATTGGCACAGTCTCTGGAAAATGCAGTGTGTGGGTTGTCTGAATTTGTCGTAGAAAGTAATAGGCATTTTTCATTATTTAATAGGTGTTCACTCTTTGTTTAGTCATTTATGTTATTAAAGGGTCTTTGTGTTGCATGAAAACCTATCACGGCTGTGTAAAAAGAGGAAGACAAACAAAATGTTTATTGGACATACACTGGAGTTGCTTTCAGATTCAAAGTTCTGGGGAGGACAGGACTAGGAGGACAGCTCTTGAGAACTCAGTAGCAGAAGCATGTAGATCTTTTATTCTGGACTAGAGCGCAGCCTTAATTGTCATCATGCTCTATGAATTCAGTCTGGTCTTACTGTGCAGATTAAATAATTCTGGGAGAATCTTTCTGGCTCAGCTGGGTCAGGTTTGCAGTGGTCTGATCCGCTGTGACTAATTGGCAAGAACCACAGCAGTGGCCATCGAGGAGCCACCTCTGTGTCCTGAGGTGATAGAAGCAGCGACAGGGCTACTAAGACTTTTCAAAGTCTTCCATCCGCACACTGTGCTCCTCTCTGAGAATAATAACGGCTCTGTGGAACAGCAGTAACCTCATCCTTTTTTTTTTTTTTAATAAGTCAGTTTTTCATTTACTAGCCCAGGAGAGGGGGCTCAAATATTTTTGAAAGACTTTCCAAAAAGCATATATGAAACTTTGATTTCTGAAACTTCATGCATTTTGAGGGGTTAAGAAAGTATTCTTTGGAGTCAGATTAAAATCTTTTTATCATTTACTGATCTGTGATTTGAGACTTGTTACTTTATCTGGGCTTTTAGTTTCCTTATTTTGGACCATTCTTTGGTTATTCTTGCTAATAATAATTCTCATATTACTTAATATTTTTGCAGCATTGAAACTTTCAACATGCTTAGGGAAAACTAGTACTGTCAATAAAAATGTTCTCAATGAACTAGAATGTGACCCCAAAGAGGACACATTTATTCTGACTTCTAGAAGCAAAAATGCAGAGTCAGGGTGTTCAAAATTAGTTGCATTTGGTGAAAGCCAGGGCCTGAATCTTTAGGAGGTGCTAGGAGGTCCTTCAGGATGTGTGGAGCAGAAGAACTCGAAGAACAGGGCTTGGCTGCTCTTGGATTATTCAGGGAGCCATGGAGGTGTGTCCTTAGAAACAAGCCAGAGAGAGGAAAACTTACCAGTTACAGAGGGTTTAGGATTTAAGAAGAATACAAAGATCTTTTCATCTTTTAGATGTTTATGCCTCTGCACTTTAGCATGTGAAATGATTTATCGCGAAATTAACTATAATACATATTTGAGGAAATAGGCAGCAACAACAAAAACAAAATGCAAGATAGGAAGAAGTGAGTAACAGGGAAGAAGTGCAAATTCACATAGGTTAAACATAGGCGTACACTGAGTCATCAGTTTCACTTTGAGCTTCCAGCTAGAGAGGAAAATAAGAAAAGATCAAGTTATATAAATATTATAATCAGAAAGGAGACAATCCTTAGGAAAGGCAATTTGTTTTTTCCTCAAAATTCTAAAATTCTTTTCTCAGAAGACTTCATAGAGGGGTATTGAGTGATGTCATGCCCACCTTCAGTTTTGCTCATCAGTTGCATGTGAATTACCTATTAAATTTACTTTCTCCAAGGCATGAGCGAGGCACTTTTAGACATAACTTTTGATATGATGAGGCAATTATCATACAAATGAAACTTTCAAAACTACTGATTAAATGCACAGTCACTGGGATTTAAAGAGGTACACCTAATGAATCCATCCAAAATTTAATCTCTGCTCTAGAGGCTTCCTTCTCTCAGATTCCAGGTTTCTATGTCCCTAGATTAAGCCATTTCTCCTTTCCCATTAGGGCCCATTGAATCTAGTCAAAGCTTTCTCGGTACAGCTAAAAAAGAAATTCCTGCATTGAGATCTGGGTCAATTAAGTCCCTCAAATTTTTAATATTAATACGAAGGAAAGGGAGGCTCAAGGACAGGTGACTTCCCTTCGGGCACATAATCAGTAAGCAGCCAAGTTAGAAGTTGATTTGCTTCTCCTCTATGCCTTTTGCTCATCTTAACTCCATGTTGTCTGTCTATTGGACTGCTTCATGGTGGGTACTCATGAGTGGAGGTATGTAACAGCAGTGTGAGTGGAGGCAAAGGGCTAGGACACCTGCAACAAGAGGTAGGTTGTTCCCTGGAAGATGGGAATGGGAAAATATAAACGTGAGTGTTTTTAGGAGCTTAGCTGCCTTTGGGGTGAGAGAAGTGTCAGAGTGGAGTGTGTCTTGATTCCAATGCCCAAGCCTGATTTCTACCCTTCAAAGCTTATGGAAGAAAAGGGTGGACTAAGTTCAGGAGTAATATGACAGTGGCTTTCTGAGCTTACACTAATCACACCCAAGTTGTGAAATGGAGCTTGTGGGGAAGGGGTGATTTGCCAATCAGATACGGAATGGAAGTTGGGAAAGGCCCTACTTTCTGGAGATGCCAGTAAGGTAACTCAACTAACCAAAGGTGTAGTGGTTTCTTTCTGTGGGCACTTGAGGCATGTGTCAGGTGAAATAGCTTAGTCACTGTTTCCTCTGCTTTCTCCTACGCTGTAGTAGCACTAGGGCTTAGTGAGAAGGCACAGACTCTGCTGTCAGGCTGCCTGAGTCAAATCCTTCCCTCCTCCCTTATAAACTGGCCCCGTCCATGAATCTCCCTGAGCCTTGGTTTTCTTATTTATAAAATTTAAGACTAACAATACTTATTTTAAATAGGGACGTTAGCATTAATTTAGGTAGCACATAAATAGCACTCACCTTAATGCCTGAAACAGAGTAAGTCCTCAGTTTGTGCTAGATGCTGATATAATTACTTTTCCAGTGCTATATTTCTGTTTTTGTATTTCATTATCCATTTCAGGAGACAACTGTTTTCAATAAGAAAACAGCAAATATTTCTGATTCCTCAAACCATATTGTTTGTACATAAATCTGACTGTGTGGGATTGGAGAGATTGCTAGTCCTTCCTCCTGGAACTAGGTTCAGAAAATATTACTCTTCTTGTGGGTGACTAATAGCATGATTACATGGGCCCTTAGATTTTAGTATGTATAATCCCCCCAGTTCATAGGCTGGATGTGCACAAAACAAGTTCCTAGCAAAGTGTGACAGGCACTAGGTCTCCTAGCTCCTAGTGCTTGTTTCACCCCACAATTGTGCCTCCTCCCTTAATCCTTATGTCATTATCTTCTTTAAGATAATAAAAAAAAATCTCTTTAAAATTAATCTTTAAAAACTCCAGCAAGAACAAAGTAAAAACAAAAATAATACATGTTTTCTGTATATAGGTAGGCATGGATGTCCAAATTCATGAAATAAAATCAGACCCTTTTTTCTCTGTCCCATATATTACTATTTCAGTTGTAAATTGTGAGTTAAAATCACCTGGAGGTCACATTGATGAATATTCTCAATTATCATTAAGTTTCAAAAATCCTCTTGAAAATAATGGGGGGAAAAAAGAATAAAAAATTAGACTAAACAGAAATGCTAGAAAGATCACTAGGGCATCTTATAATGTTTTAGCTACACTTTTTTCCAGATTTTTCTATTTCTGAAATAAATAGAATCTAAGATTTCTATAATAGTTCATAGTTGAAAAGCCATTTATGCATAATTATCTCTTTAAATATACAAATTATTAATTAGGTGTCTATTCATATATACACTTCATACATACATACACTTTTATATATTTGCTCAGTACTATATCTCCAACACCTAGAACAATGCCTGGCATAGTATAAATTAATAAATATTTATTGAATGGAAAAGATGAATAATTTTTATCTTTTTACATATAAAAAACTTCTGAAGCTCAAAGAAATTAAACACCCTGTCCAAAATTGAACACCGTTGGTGAACTGCAAAGCCAAGTGTAAAGCTTATATATCCAGAATCATTAATACCAGAATCACTATAGTCACAAGGTTTGGGTATGGGATAGCTGCTAAGAAGGTGAAGGATGACTTAAATGTGATCTTTGAGTAGGTTACAGTCTAGGAGAGAAAACACACATTGAGATATAAGTAATTTTAAAAAGGGGGTTGGGAAGGGGAGGAAGAACTCTCTTAGGAAGGATTCTACAAAGCATTAGGAAATTCCAGAGTATGAATACCTGAGTTATTACATTGTAGATGTCTGTGGTGTCTCCAGAGAGCTTGTCTTTGAATTGGGCTTTAGGAAATTATTAGACTTATCAGATGAAGAGAATGGAGTTGGGGTTGGAGTCTGATTCCTCAAACCATATTGTTTGTACATAAATCTGATTGTGTGGGATTGGAGAGATTGCTAGTCCTTCCTCCTGGAACTAGGTTCAGAAAATATTACTCTTCTTGTGGGTGACTAATAGCATGATTATATGGGCCTTTAGATTTTAGTATGTATAATCCCCCCAGTTCATAGGCTGGATATGCACAAAACAAGTTCCTAGCAAAATGTGACAGGAACTAGGTCTCCCAGCTCCTAGTGCTTACTTGTTTCACCCCACAATTGTGCCTCCTCCCCACATTGCTGTCAGAGAGACAAGCCTATGCAAAGATATTGGTAGTTTATACAAATACTAGAGACCTGGTGCATGGATTTGTGCACTGGTGGGGTTCCTCGGCCTGGCCTGCGGGGATCGGGCGAAAACTGGCTTCCCGACATCCCCTGAGGGGTCCCAGATTGTGAGAGGGCAGTTCTTGGGTGATGCACCTCGGAATTGGGCTCCCTCCTCTCTGGTTCCAGGTGCATCACCCGAGAACTGCAGCTGCCAAGTCACCGCAACTCGGCAGCTCCTGCATTGAGTGTCTGCCCCCTGGTGGTCAGTGTGCATCATAGCTGCCAGTTAGAACGTCTGCCCCCTGGTGGTCATTGTGCATTATAGCTACTGGTCGAACGGTTGGCTAGTCGCTTAGGTTTTATTTATATAGGCTAGAGGCTCAGTACACAAAATTCATACATGGGTGGGGTCCCTAGGCCTTGCCGGCGATCAGGGCCAATCAGGTTCCCTGCCTCCCCGCCTCCTCCTTCCCTCACTGCCTGCGTACTGCCACCACGCAGTTCTCTGCCTTCCCCCCCACCTCCTTCCCTCACCGCCTGTGTCCACTACCGCCAACCTCCAATTCTCTGTCCCAGCCCTGGCTCCAGCCTCAATCAGGCAATTGGGACCTGCCAGCGAGAGGGAGGGATGGGTATGTTGGCAGGCAGGCCCCATTGGCGATCGGGGCCTGTGGGCTGGGGGCAGCTTCTACACTGAGTGTCTGCCACCTGGTGGTCAGTGCATGTCATAGCACTGGTCGTTCTGGTCATTCCATCATAATGGTTGCTTAGGCTTTTATATATATACTAGAGGCCCGGTGCACAAAAATTTGTGCACTAAGGGGGGTTCCTCAGCCTGGCCTGTGCCCTCTTGCAGTCTGGGACCCCTTGGGGGATGTCTACCTGCTGGCTTATGCCCGCTCCCCGGGGGATCGGGCCTAAACTGGCAGTCAGACATCCCTCTGGCAGCCCAGGAGCCCTTGGGGGATGTCTACTTGCCAGCAGGGAGCAGGCCTAAGCTGCAGTCGGACATCCTTAGCGCTGCTGAGGAGGCGGGAGCAGCTCCACCATCACTGCTGTGCTGGCAGCCGTCAGCCTGGCTGTGGCTGCGTAGAGCTCCCCCTGTGGGTAATAAAAGGGTAATATGCAAATTGACCCTAACAGCAGAATGACTGGGAATGGCTGGTCACTATGACACAGCGTCTGCCCCCTGGTGGTCAGTGTGTGTCATAGTGACCAGCCATTCCCAGTCATTCTGCTGTTAGGGTCAATTTGCATATTACCCTTTTATTTTATGCCTGGTACATGGGTGGGGGCTGTCTGGTTTGCCCTGAAGGGTGTCCGGATCAGGGTGGGGGACCCACTGGGGTGCCTGGCCAGCCTGGGTGAGGGGCTGAGGGCTGTTTTCAGGCTGGCCACAGCCCCCAGTCACCCAAGCTCCCAGTGGAGGCTGGCTGGAAGCAAGTATCTGGGTTTTTTTATCTTCTACAATTGAAACTTTGCCTTTAGTGGAGGCCACAGCTGGCCAGGCAGGCGGGAAGCTTGGCTTCCTCCATCACCAGGGCAACCAAGCCTCCTACTTGCTCCAGCTCCGTGGCTGTTGGCCGCCATCTTGGTTGGGTTAATTTGCATACAATTGCTCTGATTGGCTGGTGGGCATGGCTTGGGGCATAGCGAAGGTACAGTCAATTTGCATGTTTCTCTTTTATTAGATTAGACTAGATATATATAGATGACCTGCCCTGAAACAGAAATCATTTTTCATTAGGGCATTGGGGCTTGGCTTCAGGAGTGAGAAAGATGATTGAAGGATATATTAGCATCATGGAAGGACCTTTAATGTCAGCTGAATGATTTTCTAGGCAAAGGAAATTCATGAAAGGGGTTTAAGCACAGCAGTGATAGAATCAAATATGTGATTTTGTTCTGTTACTCTTGTAGTAGATTGAGGAAGGATTGGAGTGACTGTGGACAGAAACAGGGAAACAAATTGCAAATTTAACTGGAAGATTGTAAGAGATGATGAAAGACTTGACTAGGCCAACAATTCAGAGGAGTTAAAGAAAAGGAATGGCATGGGGGGAAATGTCATAGGTAGAATTTTCAGAATGGGATGAAATTGGCGATGAGCAGGAAGGATCCCAGAAGACCCCGAGGTTTCTGGATTTGGGGTGAGAGGGGATGTGACAGAGATGAGGAACATGGGAGGGGGTACAAGTGTGTAACTGAGACAGTGGTCTTGCATTTGGATCAGTTGAATTTGAGGTGTTGATGAAAAGTCTAGGTGGGGTTTTGTAGCTAACAATTCTTCTTACTAGTCTCTAGCCTAGGAAAAAGAGTGCTATAGATGTCTGAATTTGGATCTCATTAGATTATAAAAAATATTCCCAATGTGGGAGCTGTGATGTGAAACACCAGACAGATTACATTTGGAGTTTTGAGGGGCAATGATGCTTAAGGGGCAGATACATGAAGAAAAATCAAAGAGAAGAATGACTAGAGGTAGGGAGAGAACCAGGAAAAATGTGTCATGGAAACCCAGGGGATGGGGGGAAATTCACAAGAACCGAAGGCTTCTCAAAGGTGACCAGAATCCAGTTTGCATACCTCTAAGGCAGTGGTTCTCAACCTTCCTAATGCCGCAACCCTTTAATACAGTTCCTCATGTTGTGGTGACCCCCAATTTCATTGTTACAAATTGAACATAATTAAAGCATAGTGATTAATCACAAAAACAATATGTAATTATATATTTGTTTTCTGATGGTCTTAGGTGACCCCTGTGAAAGGGTTGTTCGACCCCTAAAGGCGTCACGACCCACAGGTTGAGAACCGCTGCTCTAACGTAATCCATAAGGCAGCATAGGGAACAGGCGGAGGGAGTGAGCTGGTCTATTCACTGTACTAAAAGCATATATCTAGCCCTAACCGGTTTGACTCAGTGGATAGAGCGTCGGCCTGCGGACTGAAGGGTCCCAGGTTCGATTCCGGTCAAGGGCATGTACCTTGGTTGCAGGCACATCCCCAGTAGGCATGTGCAGGAGGCAGCTGATCGATGTTTCTCTCATCGATGTTTCTAACTCTCTTTTCCTCTCCCTTCCTCTCTGTAAAAAATCAATAAAATATATTTTTTAAAAAAGCCTATATCTAGCATTTATTATGTGCCTGATATATTATTTAGGCATCAGAGCTATTAAAGTAAATAACGCATTGTTTTCACTTTATGAAGTTTCACCATTCCTGTCATTCTCTCTAATCAAATCTCTTTGAGTCCTTTAAGGCCCAGATTTCTCACCTTTACCATAAACACTCCCCTAAGCATGCTGGCCCCAGTAAAGGTTCCTTTCTCTAGATATTACCTGCAATATTTGGCTGACATTTATATTATTTAGCATTTTAATTATCATTGCATTTGCTCATGTCATCTCACCATAACAACTGCAAATTATTTGAGGAGAAGGGTTTTATAGTCTAGATTTTTTCTTCACAATTTCTGCCCCTACTTTTCTGTATTAAGTGCTTAGAAATACTTCTGAATGGTCCCCTCCCATTCTCCATCTCCCTTTATACTTATGGTCTTCTTAGACAGGGCAAAGTCCTGTGTTATAGCAATGAGCTAGATAAATCTGATCCCTACTTTCACATTAAAATTTTCGATATTTGATATTAAAAATAAACTCTTTGAGATGATAATATATGTTAAATGATACTATGACAAGGTAAAGTAATAGAGAAAAACCAGGAAATGAAAGAAGACAGTGTGAACAAGAGTGGTTATCGAATAGTTTTCTGAGGAGGTGACTTTTAGATGAGCTTCAGGGTGAAGAACTAGCCATGAGAAAAGCATAAATGAAAGCAAGGCCAGAGGGCCTAAAATGTTTTTAAGTTCCAGGAACAAAAAGAACATTATTTACTTAGAATATAATGAAAGAAAAAGATAGTAGGAGATAAGATACTGTTTCTGTACCCAGAGCTGGCTGTGATCCTTTATTATTTCAGATAATCAACTTTCAGGGTTAACAGAGAAAAAAATGCTATTTTATATCTAGGGAATTCCTCAGGGTAGGAATAAAAAGAACTATTATTGTTCCAACCCCTTGCATTGCTATTGTTGTGATTCATAACAATATGAAATCAACTGGGTTTTTATCTGTACTTTGTACATAATGGGTGTTACTCTCATTGTTTGTCAGTTTTATCCTTGTTTACATTAATAAACATGGGGACACAAGAGTTGCAAAAGCAGCCATAATAGAAATAATAACAATGAAAAATACACATCTGTAAGTTTCAACATTCTTGCATGAGGATTATATGTAGACTCCTGCCCATCTACATAGTAATATATTGAATTAAGCAATTCAGAGATTACAAAATATCCTGATTACTTCACTACAGAAGTAATTTGCAGTCAGTTATTGGTCATAGACCACTTTCAGAAGCTAATAAAAGTTAGAAGCAATTTTCCTGGAAAAAAATGCAAATAGTCACATTTACACAAAATATGAATAAAAATTTAAAGGCTATTTAACAACCAGCCATGTAGCTCAGAATATCTAATCAAGGGCTGTCAACATTTATTGTACTAGAGGCCCGGTGCACAAAATTTGTGCACTAGAGGGGTGGGGGTTGGTCCCTCAGTCCGGCCTGCGCCCTCTCGCAGTCCGGGACCCGTCAAAGGATGTCTGACAAGTGGACATCCCTCTCGCAGTCCGGGCCTCTCACAGTCCGAGACCCCTTGCTTCTTACTGCCCCCTTGAAGCAGAGGTGGGAGAGGCTCCCGCCACCACCACTGCGCTATGCTCGCCAGCTGTGAACCTGTCTTCTGGCTGAGCGGCACTCCCCCGTGGGAGCATAGTGACCACCAGGGGGGCAGTTCCTGTGTTGAGCTTCTGCATTCTGGTTGTCAGTGCTCATCATAGTGACCGATCATTCTGCCTGTCATTCCGCAGGTGGGTCAATTTGCATGTTAGGGTTTTATTATATAGGATATCAGAATCACCTGAAAGCTTGTTAGAAAGCATATCCTTAGCTTTGTCCCAGGAAGGTACAAGGTGAAATGGAGGAACTTGCATTTTGTGTAAGTTCTCCAGGGAATTCTAAAGCAGTTAGATAATAGATCAGTTTTCCAGACTTTGCTTAGGGGTCTATGAAGGAAAGAATTGGAGAGCAGAGGCTCAGAGAAGTGGAGATTGAAAGTACCTGGAAATTCAAAATGAATTGGATCCTGGAGAGTTGAAATTGAGGAGATTAATAAATGGGGAAGAATGAACAGGGTGAAGTAGAAGTAAAAATCAGAGCTATGTAGACTGGATTAAGATGTATGAGAAGTTGGGCAAAGGGGCTTGCAAATAGATTGAGAACATTGGGGGGATTCTCAGGTGTGTGATCTGCCACCAGGGGAAATCCCTCACAATCAAAACAAACACGCATATAGATTGTCTATGAGGAGAGATTAGCCATTGTCTCTAACCCTTTTGAGTTGCTCCAATGAGAAAATAAAGGCAGAAATTATCACAACTGTATCCGCTGAGCACACCATTACCCACTACCTTTACCAAAGAATTACAGTGTCTGCGCTGGGGTGGTCCTGTATTCCCTTAACTGGATAGATGAGCAGACTGAAACACAGAGATCACCCAATGAAAAAGCACTTGTTCAAGACCAGAACCTGGTTTTCTGTCTCCTGGTCTGGTGATCTTCCTTACTTGGTCCAGAGATTTAAAAAAATATTTTATGGAACCAGTTGATAGGAATGTGCTCACCCCAAAGAGCTCAGGGAAATTTCATTCAGGTACAAATGGGATGTAAGGTAGGGCAACACTTTTTAATTAAAATCATACATTGGCATGCACCAAATTTTGATTCTCATTCATTTTAATGCAATGTGGACATTTGCCAACAGCAAACTGGACAAAAGCAGGACTTGTTTCAGTGCTTACGGGTTCCTCTCTATGGAGCTGAGGATGAACGCCACTCCATCCTCAATGATTTCTGTGCCCAAAAGGGTTAGGAATGTCCTCACATCCTCTTCTTCTTTGTCTGAGGCATCTGGCTTGTCCTTTGGCTTGTCCTTTGGCTTGTCCTCTGACTTGTCCTCTGGCTTGTCCTCTGGCTTGTCCTCTGACTTATCCTCTGGCTTGTCCTCTGACTTGTCCTCTGACTTGTCCTCTGACTTGTCCTCTGACTTGTCATCTGAAAAACACAACAGAATCTCAGAGGTGATTCTCAGCAACAAGAACAGAATGTCTCTCTTATTTGTAGGAAGCACCTAGAGCCCATTGTACTCCCACTCAGTAACTTAGGAGTATCTTATAGTTGCATTTACTTAACACTTCCTACCCAGTGAAAGCCTTCACATGCTTTATATCACTTATTCCTAAAAACAATCAAGCAGACCAAGAGGCATTGATCCTTTGGTTACCTTCCTGGAAGACAAGACTGATGTTCATGGAGGTTAAGTAACGTGGCCCCAGTAAAGCTACTATCTGATTGAAATACGGAATTCCTGGTTTCACTTCAATTACATGGTGTCCCTCTCCCCCCCCCCCCCTCTCTCTCTCTCTCTCTCTCTCTCCCTCCCCGTGTAATCCCTGGGCCCATGGAAATGATAATAATGAAGATGAAATACTAATGACTAGCAATTGTTGACCACATACCTATGATAGGAAATCCACATACATTGTCTCATTTTATTCTCAAACAAACCTATGAGGTAGGCAAAATCATTATGCCGAATGAAGGTAAAGAAATGGGATCTGAGACAGGTTTAGAAGCTGGTTCACAGCCACAGTGTTAGTAAGTGGCAGAGACAGAATGCAATCTCCTGTCTGTCTGGTATTCAAATCTGGATCCTTAAGCACTCAGTGATGAGCTGCATGGTCTTTGACAGAAAAGTTGTGATCTAACTACAAGTGTGTTATAAGATTGAAGGCGGTATAATAATGATGACAAGGAGAAATTCTATGACTTGTACATTATCTATCTGATAGTTCTGAAAATAATGGTTCTACAAAAGCTGTGTAACTTTACCCTTAATCTTATGGGGTATGTATATTTTTGCTCATTAGACTAAGAAACTGAAAAGATTGGATGACTTGCAGAAGACTCACGAATAGCAAGAGAAGATGAAACTATAACTGGAAGCCTCTTAATCAAGTGCCCTTTAGAATGAGGCCAAGGATCTAAAGAGTGAAGTTGGAGGTTGGTGACATGTAAGTTTCCTTGGGAATGGGGGGTGGGCTTTATTTAGTGGTCTAAATGATTAGGAGATTAGATGGAATGAAAGAGGGGCAATTTGAAGCACATACGGCCTCCTCACTGGACCTTAGTGCCAGAATGGAGTAGGATCTTTATCTTTTTGTTTTATTATAGCCTCAGGAGTTGTGCTGGAAGATCTGGTAAATCAAAACACAGGATGCCCAGTTAAAGTTGAATTTCAGATAAACAATAGTTTTCAGCATAAGAATGACCCATGCAATATTTAGGACATCCTATCTAATAAAAGAGAAACATGGTAATTGGCGTACGACCGCTACCCTTCCCATTGGCTAATCAGGGCAATATGCAAATTAACTGCCAGCCAAGATGGCGGCCGGCAGCCAGGCAGCTTGAAACTAACATGAAGCTTGCTTGCTTCAGTGACGGAGGACTCCAACGTTCCCCGCCTGCCGCTGCAGGCCTCCGGGCTTCAGCCAGCAGGATCGCAACATTGTAAGCAAAGGCCAGAAACCTACTTTCAGCAGCGGAGGCCTAAGAGCTGGAGCCAAGCCTCAAAGCTAAAGCTGGCCCAGAATTTAAAAAAAAGAAAAAGAAAAAAAGGAGCGGTTGGGAGCTTCAGTCACCCCCAGCCTGAAAACAGCCCTCAGCCCCTCACCCAGACTGGCCAGGCACCCCAGTGGGGACCCCCACCCTGAAGGGTGTGTGACCAGCTGCAAACAGCCATCATCCCCTCACCCAGGCTGGCCAGGCACCCCAGTGGGGACCCCCACCCTGAAGGATGTGTGACCAGCTGCAAACAGCCATCATCCCCTCACCCAGGCTGGCCAGGCACCCCAGTGGGGATCCCCACCCTGATCCAGGATACCCTTCAAGGCAAACCAGCCGGCCCCCACCTGTGCACCAGGCCTCTACCCTATATAGTAAAAGGCTAATATGCCTCCCAGCACCGGGATCAGCGGAGCTGCGAGGCCTCCTGGCACCGGGATCAGCATGACAGGGGGCAGCGCCCAAACCCCCTGATCGCCCTGTGGCTCTGTGTGTGATGGGGGGTGGGGGGGGGGCCCACAACCTCTCTATCCACCCTGCTCTGTTTGTGACAGGGGAAGGCGCCCCAACCCCCTGATCAGCCCTGCTCTGTGCCTGATAGGGGGGAGCTCCCCAAGCCCCTGATCACCCTGTGGCTCTCTGTGTGGCAGGGTGCGGCGCCCCAACCCCCCCTCCCCCCCCCCGCCCCACGGGCCCTGCTCTGTGTGTGACAGGGTAGAGCCATAACCTCCCCATCGGCCCTGCCCTGAGTGTGACAGTGGCAGCGCCCCAACCCCCTGATCGGCCCTGCTCTGTGGGTGATAGAGGGCAGCGCCCCAACCCCCTGATGGGCCCTGCTCTGTGCGTGACAGGGGGCAGCGCCCCAACCCCCTGATTGGCCCTGCTCTGTGCGTGACAGGGTACAGAGCCCCAACCCCCCTGATGGGCCCTGCTCTGTGAGTGACAGGAGGCAGTGCCCCAACCTCCTGATTGGCCCTGCTCTGTGCGTGACGGGGTGGCACCGCAACCTCCCCATTGACCCTGCCTTGAGTGTGACAAGGGACGGTGCCCCAACCCCCCAATCGGCCCTGCTCTGAGCCCGACCAGGGGCTGCACCTAGGGATTGGGCCTGCCCTCTGCCACCCGGGAGCAGGCCTAAGCCAGCAGGTTGTTATCTCCCCAGGGGTCCCAGACTGCGAGAGGGCACAGGCTGGGCTGAGGGGCCCCCCTCCCCCCCGAGTGCACAAATTTTTGTGCACTGGGCCTCTAGTACTTAAATAAAACAGTTATTCATTGTTTATCCAATACTCAAACTTAACTGGCTGTCCTGTATTTTATCTGCAACAAGTTTTGACTCGAGAGGTCCCAACTACTGGACACTGTACCTGAGAACTCTGAATGAAGGAGTTGTAATTAGCTTTTTGTGTGGAGGTTGTCAAATTATATCAGAAGCCTTGCATCTATATTGTATCCTAAAATAGAAAGTCTAAGTAAAAAGATGTGGCTTTCAGTTCTACAAACATTTATTGCTTACCATGCTATAACAAAAGATTGGAGAGGAGCACCAATCTGGGACATGTAACCAAAATCAATATACTAATCACCAAGTATTCATTCATTCATTCATTCATTCATTCAGTTGTTGGGTGTTTTTCTGTTGTTGTTGTTCAACAAGGATATTTTGAGCTTACTATTATATACATAGCATAGGCTAAGAGTTAGGGTAAAAGTGGACATTTATGGACATGACTCTCACATAAGTTGCAGGGCAACCAAAGTGACCAGAATAGCTTTGTTTTTATCATGGGAAGGGGAGGAAAGAGACTGTGTATTTGTGATGCTGTGCCTGTTGTGCAGGGGCTGGGATAGTGCTTTCATAGCATGCCTTAATCCTTATTCAGGCCGACGATGATAATATAGTCTTACACGAGAGAAAACAAGATGCTTAGAGAAATTAGATGACTCACCTAAATCACACAGCTAGAAAGTGGCTGAGTCAGGTTTTGACCTAATTTATGTTTAACTCCACAGACCTTGTAGCTTATATGATATAATACAGCCTTCAAGCAGTTATCCCCTGAAGACATTTACCAGGTGCAAAACAGAGATTCCTTACATGAAAAGTGAATTCTTTTTCTTTTCTGTGTTCCTATCTGCCTACTGGCATAACCAGATTTTTATTTTATTTTAATATGACACTAAGTGGTAGCTTTTCAATATGCAGGGAGCTCTGAGTTGGAGTGTGTGAAGATCAGATCGTTGGCCCCAGTCCTTGGACCACATACATACTGAGTGGTATTAGGGTCTGGTGGATCATATGTTTTAGAATCCTACATACTTGTGTTTGATTCATGTGTTCAAAAATTATCCATGTAACCTTACACACAATATTTAACCACACTCTCAGTTTCCTCATTGTGTCATTGTAAAGATTAAAAAATATTTCATATGTCTTTCATATATATCATATATGTATGTATATATGTGTGTGTGTACAAATATTATGTTCTGTATATACCACTTACAGTACCAGCCCCAAGGTAAGCTCACAGTAAGTTATTGTTATATTATTATTATTATTAATAACAAAATGATTTGTAGTAGCTTTCTCCTCTAATGCTTTTGGAAATGATGCAAATTAGAAAATGTTGTTAAAATATTAAGAAATTTGAAAATGTTGGAAAACAAAATAAAAATACATAACAACAATAATAAAATTAAGAAATGTAGTATACTAGAAACAAATTATCAAAGCCAATAGTTGAATATTTTCTTTTTTCAAATATAGGATAGCTCTTATTTACATTAAGAGTTTCTTAGTCAATGAAATAATAAAGTTCTGAAAAAATACTATAATAATGATAATGTCCAGTTTTTATAATTTACAAGTGATTACAAAAGCTTGTTCATTTGATCTGGTGAAGTTTATAGTTATCCCATTTTACAGATGAAGAAACTGAGGTCCAAAGCAGTGAACTGATTTAACCAGTTTCAGAGTTCATAAGAGACAGAACTGGGACTGGCTTTTAGGATATCAGTCTCACCTTTTACTTTACCAGGGGGATTACTTTAGGAGTGGATGGACACAGTATTCTCTGAGACCATCTCTACAGTAATTCTGTTGGAGTGTCTGCCTGTGTGTTGTGACAGTGGACAATGGGTGGCTGAGGACGTGAGTTCTGCTGAGTTACATTTACAACAGTTTCAAGAGCAGTATTTGCTCTCTCTGTGTTTTCTGACCATTCTGAATAGAGAGGAGTCACGAGTTCACTGTCTTCTACAGATAAGAAAAGAAATTAATTTATGAGAATGCTGCTTTGTGGTTCTCTGTGTGCTTGAAACAAACATGAAAGAAATAGATGCTTAGTTATAATGGGAAATACTGAAGGATTTAGGTTTTAGTGCCAACTGTGCCACTACCAGTGTCTATGATCAAGTAACTTTTCCTTTGCAAGTGGTTTGTTAACCTGCAAAAAGGGCAGTGGTAAAACTGTGCATGCTTACATAAAAGGACTATTATGATAATTAAATGAAATAATACGTGATAACAATACAGCTAATATTTACTGGTGCTTATTATGGATAAATACTTTTAAAATTTTTGTCTCATTTAATTTTCATGATACATGTATAAGGAAGTTAACTATTGACATTTTATTTTACATGTGAGGCCCAGAGAAGTTAAATAAAATACATGAAATCACATTTCTGAATAGTCATGAAGTCAGACCTAGGAGTCTTATTTCAGTGTTGATAATCTTCACCTTTGAGCATTATTAGTTATAATCATAAAAAACCCCTCAAAACACCCAGCTCTCCTAATTTATAATATAATAGTGTTACTTATCACACAAGTATATGTAAAAAAGCCATCATTTCAAATTTCATACATTCACTGAGAACAGAGGCTGTAACTGAAGCACATGGAATAAAAACCCTACTTGCTTTTTGCCAGAAGATCTGTCTTTGGTCTCCTAGTCCAGTGCCCCAAAGTCCCTCCCCCGCCCTGCCCTTTATGTTCTGGGTCAGTGCCACCAACTTCCTCCAACCATGGCTAACCACCGCACGAGCTGTCACTGGAAGCACTTACCAACATCGCAAGTCAGGATCAAGGCAAGCAGTCCCAGGACAACTGTCATCCGAAGCACTGAGATGGCCATGATTGCAGCTCTGGGTATTGGTGCAGATAAAGCGTTCCAGTGCACCTGTAGCCTTGCTCCATTTATAAGTCATTTGCAGGTGACATCATCTGCTATGGAATTTAGGCTGTTGCACAAAATGTCTCCACAGCATGCTCTGGGATCTAATGAGCCCTGCCCAATCTTTCAAACCTAAAGTTTTTCACATGGGGGAAGAAAAGCCCTTTTTGGTTTTTCTAGTGTATATTTACCAATAGCATTGTAATAATTCTTTTGGAGGTAGTTCCTATGCCAGCATTAACAATTAGACGGGTATCGGGCAGAATTATTATTCAGTGCCAAGAAGTAAGTATTAAATCAGATTGGTGAGGTGTGCCTACTTTCATCCCTGCACACTCTGCTTCTTTCCCCATGCTCTGAGCTAATTACTTGTTCCTACATGGGCATGCCCATTCATACCCCAGGGCCTCTGTTCACGCTCTTTATTTTTTCCTGCTATTCATCAGGCTCCGGTTCAAATGCCCCACTTCTCTATGAACTTTTATGATGACCCTTCCACCGTACCCCAGAGAGTTAGTTGCTCCATCATCTGTCACATAGAACGCTTGGACTATTTTTGGAGAACTAAGAACTTTAATAGCTCTCTTCTCTTTCAGCCTATGGATCTCTTAAGGGTCAGAATGTTTTATTCAGTCCTGAATCCTCAGGGAGCCTAATATTGTGTTTGGCATTGGCCTTAGCTTTGACTTCCTTGGGAAACTTGTATGGTTTTTCCAAAAAGAACTAGGTGTTTCTCTCCTGTGCCTAATAGGTACCGGAATATATGTCTCCACCAATAGACTGTAGGCTTCTCAAGGGCTAGATTGTCTTTTTCAGAGTTGAATGCACATTATTCGAGGTATATAACAAACAAATAATAATAATGATAATAATAATAATAATAATAATAATAATAATAATAAAATTACTGCACACAGTAAAAAGAAATATTGGGTTTGAGGTGCTGCTGTGTATTTCAGATGTAAATATCCTTCCTTTTGGATATAAACACTCAAGGGAATACAATTTGTTCAAGTATAGATACTGGTTATCCTGAAGGATGCTGTAAGTTCAGTTAGTTGAGATGAGGACTTGGGGGTTCCTAAACTTGTAGCTTGACCAAAACTTATTGTGACTGTGAGAGGGCCCTTTTAATAAATGGTGAAATTAACTGAGGTCTGGGGAAAGGAGGCTTGTCTGGTATCACAGAGCCAAGGTGAGGACACGGCCCTCTTACCCCCAGTTCCGAACTCTTTACATGGTGCCAAACTGCACTTGAAAGCTCTGCTTGGATCCTTCCAGTCTCTCCATTTTACCTTCTCAAGAAGACTCTGATCCAGTCTCTCCTACAGAGTTGTGATCTGGAGACAGTGACCCATGGTAGGAAGTGTTCAGCAAGTGGGGGGGATGCCATCAGAGTCAGTTAGAATTGAGCACTGTGCATATCCAAGTAGCTTGTGCAGAAATAACATTCAAGTGTCCCCTGACTTGTGGCTTTACTTACCTGGGAAAGGGAAGCAATACCCCTTACTTTGCACCAGCTTTGAGTCCTCAGGATTTAACCCATCTTGTGGGGGCATAGTTTTTAAATTCCCTGTAAGAACACTGTACAGGCAAGCAACCTAGGAGAGAGGGCTGCTGGCTTCTCAAGGATATCAGCTACAAGGGGCATGCAGAATCCTGAATCAGATGCTCTAGGTCAGTGGTTCTCAACCTTCCTAATGCCGCGACCCTTTAATATAGTTCCTCATGTTGTGGTGACCCCCAACCATAAAATTATTTTTGTTGCTACTTCATAACTGTAATTTTGCTACTGTTATAAATCGTCATGTAAATATTTGATATGCAGGATGTATTTTCATTGTTACAAATTGAACATAATTAAAGCATAGTGATTAATCACAAAAATAATATGTAATTATATATGTGTTTTCCAATGGTCTTAGGCAACCCCTGTGAAAGGGTCGTTCGACCCCC
The DNA here is from genome assembly GCF_964212035.1 of Myotis nattereri. Lineage (NCBI taxonomy): Eukaryota > Metazoa > Chordata > Mammalia > Chiroptera > Vespertilionidae > Myotis > Myotis nattereri. Next base: position 87,519,506 of record NC_138080.1, read on the forward strand.
AAAGGGGTCGCGACCCCACAGATTGAGAACCGCTGCTTTAGGTGGTCTGGTGTCAAGAAAACAGCACCAATACTGAGGCTGAGGGTATTCCTGTCAATACCAGGGCTCACTGGTGACCTGACTAAATACCCGCTGGCCTGACATTCAGTTTTCACTGCGGTATTCTCTTCTAGTCCCTCCATTTATTATTTTTAGCTTTAGATTTCAGCTAAAATGTCTCTTTTTTGGTGAAAATTTCTGTGACACACTAAGATCCCTCTGCTATAATCTTTTATACACTTTGCATTCTTCCTTATTTGACACTTAAATATTCATTTTTTTGTTTGATTATTTAATGTCTGTCTTCCTAAGAGATGTCAAAATCCAGGATGGAAGGACTCTTCTCTTTTTTTTTTTTTAAATATATTTTATTGATTTTTTACAGAGAGAAAGGGAGAGAGATAGAGAGTTAGAAACATCGATGAGAGAGAAACATCGATCAGCTGCCTCCTGCACATCTCCTACTGGGGATGTGCCCGCAACCCAGGTACATGCCCTTGACCAGAATCGAACCTGGGACCTTTCAGTCCGCAGTCCGATGCTCTATCCACTGAGCCAAACCAGTTTCGGCGGAAGGACTCTTCTCTATGTTGTTCTTGAAGACAACTCTTGTTTCTAGGATAGTGTCTCACACACACAAAATACCCAACAAATACTACTGAATAAAAGAATTAATGAATAATTTTGAGAAGTCTGGACTCATGTAATAGTTCCATCAGTTATTATCAGTTATTAAATGACTGATACCACTCTAAGTCTCAGTTTCTTCATCTGTAAAATTGGGGCATATTATTATTTCCTGCCTACTTATCTGTACTATTTTAGGAATATAGGACATAACAGATACATTTTAAAGAATCTTTAATGTATACCACATTAATAGAAGGTAAGAAGCTGTGACTTATCCTCCATTAGCACAAGCAAGTGAATTTGATTTAAAGTAGAGAAACTAGATTAAGAAAGATGTTTTACCCAAGCTGGGGAGAGGACATAAGAACCTTCCTCCCGGATGCCATTCTAGTTAGATCATAATGAAAGGATATGGAACGCTTTAATTCGCATGAAAATTTCCATGTGTAATTGAAAGTCACCAGAGTTCTTTCTTAGATTAGAAAAGGATTACAGTCTGGGTTGGAAATTGCATAGAGAGATTTTGAAGTGTGTGTCATGATTAAAAACACATGGGTGTTTTTAATCAGACAGAACTATGACAGACTCGTAGATAGAGAGCAGGTGGCGGGGGGCAGGTTGGAGGGGTGGAGGGATTGAGTAAAAAAGAAAAAATTCGTGTATATGGACAACATTGTGGTGATTGCCAGTGGTAGGGGAGGTAAGGGGTGGTGATGGAGGTATATGGGGGATAAATATTGATGGATGGAGACTTGACTTTGCATGGTGAACACACAGTATACAGAATATGTGTTATAGAATTGTGCACCTGAAACTTGTATAATTTTGTTTATCAGTGTCACCCAATAAATTCAATTTAAAAAAAAGAACTGGGTTTGAATTTCAGATTTGCCACTTACAAGTTGTGTGACCCTGTGACCTTAGAAAAATTTTCTAATTTCCTTATGCATTGAATCCAATGTCCACAAAACAGGAATAAGGCCATCTCGCAGAGTTATGAGGATTAGTTTTGAAAGTACATGCAAACAATTAGCACAGTGCCTTGTACATGCTAAGTGAAAAATAAATGGTAGACTTATTCTGTTCTGTTCTTTCCTGTCCTGTCCTATCCTATTCTGTTCTATCTTGGGTTGTTCCAGAGGAGGGAGTGATAGCCATGCAAGCAGGATTAGGGCTAATAATAATAGTAACAACAATCCTATATAATAAAGAGCTAATATGCTAATTAGACCGAACAGCAGAATGATAGTCCAGACAATCTTCCAGACGAAGCTGGAGCTGCGAGGGCCGAGGTAGCTGAGGCTGCAAGGGCCGAATCCCTTGCATGAATTTCATGCATCGGGCCTCTAATTAATAATAATAGGCTATTGGTGTTAACTCTGGCCAAGTATCAAACTAGATGCAACATATCAACAAAGTGTTGGGAAGCTGCTATAATTATCCTAATTTTATATAAGAAAATGTAAGCTTAGATAACTTAATTTTTCCTGGATCACAAATTCTGTATGAGCTAAAGCAGGGGATCAAACTTAAGGTCATGTAACTTTGAAGTCTGTGCTCTTAATTATCACATTATGTTGTGCGGGCACATGCTCAGTGCAGCTACTGGCAAAAAAGCCTGGGTCACACAAGGAATCCTGCACTCAGGCCAGTTTGTCCACAGATGCATCTGTGTCTGCTCTGTTTTCCCCATTTGTCTCTATATTTCCCATTGACCCACATCATTCACCTCTGTTTTAGCTGAGTTTGAAGTATCAAAGTGCAGGTTACAGAGTGCCCTCATGTAATCCTTGGCAAAAAGAGAGTTGGAGATAGGGCTGCAGACTATAAAATACAAGATGCCCAATTAAATTTGAATTTCAGGTAAATAGTGAGTAAATTTTCTCTATTATCCACATATTTCTCTTTATTTGCTGAATTGGGCAACCCTACCTGGAGAGGGCTTCTGGAGTGTTTTCTTGCATTAGACATCAGGTAAGGAATAAAGGACAGGGAGATCAAATAAATAATTGAAAGGTAGTGTGTGAAAAGTTGAAATCATATAAGGAATGTGGAAGTTATGGAAGGGCCCGAGCTTATCTGTGATATTACATCTGGGGCATGTTCCCACCCCCACCCCTGTAGTTCTCATGAGACAATAATTAGCTCCTGTCTTGTTCTTGGTTTACTCTAGCTCAAGTTTCATGCCAGCCCTGGAAAAGGTGCATGCGGCTTCAGGAGGGCCTCCCATTTCCATGGTGCCATGTGCTGAGGAGTGACCACAGTCTTCGTCACCCCAATCACCTTTCTACATATAGCTGATAACTTAGCCAATCCTCATGTCACCAGTCAACTTATTTTTTATTCAGTGGACATTTATTGAGCTTACACTATTTGTCAGGTGCTCTGTGAGGCACTGGGGGCAATATACAGATAATGTGTTTTAGAATTATATACCTGAAGCCTATATAATTTTATTAACGAACTAGAGGCCCGGTGCATGAAATTCGTGCACTGGGGTGGGGGGGCTCCCTCAGCCCGGCCTGTGCCCTCTCACACTCCAGGAACCCTCAGGGGATGTCTGACTCACGGCTTAGGCCTGCTTGGAGCAGCAGACATCCTTAGCACTGCTGGGGATGTGGGAGAGGCTCCCGCCACCTGCGCTTGCCAGCGTGAGCCTGCATTGAATGCCTACCCCAGATGGTCAGTGCACATCGTAGCAACCTGTCGTTCCTCCATTTGGTCTATTTGCATATTAGCCCTTTATTATATTATTATATAAGATGTCACCCCAATAAAGTCAAATAAAATAATAATAAATTGTATGCCCTTGCCTCTGTTGTGGATGCAAACATGTAACCAAATAATTGCAGTTAAATATGAGAAATGCTAATGGAGTTAATGAACAGATTCCTTTGGGAGACGATTAGGGAATGGTTCACATTGCCTGATGAGGCAGTCGTGGAGATATCATTTGTTTGGAACATTGAAAATTGGGTTAGCAGGTGTTCCCCATGTGAGCAAGGTGTGGAGAACACGCTTGAGGTAGGAGGAATGACATCTGCAGGGCACAGGCGTGGAAGAGCACAGCATATTTGTAGGAATGAACCCTCAAATTCTTGGGTATTGATATTAGAAGTAAAAATTATGGTGAACTAACTGAATCTTGAAAGTTGTTTTAATTAATGAACCTGCTAGGAAGAGATAATGAAGAGATCTAGCCAGAGCCAGGGGATAAACAAAACAAAGCAATTATCTTGCATGCTACTAGGCATCCTGCTTTCTGTCTCTCTTGATTGAATAGCTCAATTCAGTTTAGTAAGAATAATTCTCACTCTTGGGACTTTTCCTATGTGAGAACTCACACATTTCTCACAGTTACCTACCTGAAACATAGGTCAGAATGGGCATAATTATCCTCATTTTGTAAATTATTACAAAGAAAAAACAATCTAACATCAACACTGACAAAAACTGAAGTGTGGACATTTTAATTCACTAATATAATGTCACTCTACTATTAAGGGGCAGAGCTTAGACTTGAACTCAATTCTATATGATGCTAAAACCAGTGATAAGAATGTACTTAACAAGGTACTAGTCTGAAACTTGGGAACCTGGTTACTTCTCATATACTTACTTATTCATTCCTGCACTTACTCATTTGTCAAAAAATAGTTTGTGTCTTATACCCAAAGAGAGGACTTCACATAAGCTATAGAATTAGGAGTCATCAATGAGAAATAAAGTCATGGGAGTAGATGAGACTAGTCAAGGATAGTGGGTAGAATTAGAATAATTAAGCAGGAGTTTGAGAAACTCTAACATTTAAGGACCCTGCAAAGTGAGCGAAGCCCTGTAGAAGTTTAGAAAAATCTATCGGAAAGACAGAAGGAAAAAAAGAGGATATTTAGATACTACGGAAATCAAGGGAAGCTTTATGGAGGGGATCTGGTCTGCTGTGTCAGATGCTGCTCAGAGATCAAGGGAGGTCAGGATTGTGATGTTATTAATCTAGCAACAATGAGGTATTTGGTCACTCACAGGAGTGTTAGTGTGGTGTGGTGGTGACAGCCTCATTAGATGGTGTGAGTCAAGACAGGAGATTCCATGGGGATAAGCATCTCTCAGGGCTGATTGCCTTATCTGTGAAACACAGGTGTTGACAGCCCCTCTCTACTTCAGATACGTATGAAATTTAAAAGCCTCTAATGTGAGGCCGAACGTGATAAAGTTAATGATCTTGACATACAGAGGAAAAATCATATTCTGCTCTTGCTAATTCTGTTTCTCCCATCATAAATGCCCTGGTTAACCCATCATTGCATTTTATAAAATGTTTTAAAATGTAAAGTCTCATGTGATTGGAAAGGCTAAAATCAGGGTTGTAATTGTTTAAAGATTTCATTCAACTCCTCATCATCTGCTTAGAGCCTCATTCTATTGTCCTGCCAAGTGTGCATGCACACTTTGCTTTTATACTCTAAAGATGGGCAGTTCTCAGAACAATTTAGTGGGTGCTACATGGCATAGACTCTGAAGTCAGACAGGACTAGGTTTAGATGCTTCTCTTCCATTGATATCTCGGTCAAATTACTTAATCTCTCTAAATCTCAGTTTTCTTATCTGTAAAATAAAGATTATAATACCTAGCACAGCCTCTGGCACAGATAATATGTTTAAAACCGAGTGATTTTTAAAAAACACATTGTTTTCTTTTTGACAGCTTTGACTAGTAGAATAGTTCTTATTTGTTTTAGTCTAAACTGTTTTCCTCTAATTCCCATTTATTGGCCCTTGTTTTTGTTCTTGGACCTGAGCAGCAAGTTGAATCCCCTTTTTCCTAACAGCTCTTCTATCATTAGATTTTATCTCCTCCATAGTAAACATCTCAATTTCTTTAAACTTTCCTTAAAGGCCATGTTTTTAAAGCCCCTCTCCATCATTGTTGCTATATTTTGAATTTGAGGAAGCACAAGCAAAGATTTGAGACAGTGAAGGGTTAAGCTGCTGTGGGATAGGAAGTGTTTGAAATTAAGCTTGAGAATATAGGTTAGGTCAGATCAAGGAGAGGCTTGGTGCCTTTTTAAGGAATGAATTCTATTCAGTTGACAACAGTGATTCTTTAGTGTTTTTGGAGTGAGCGTGAGCCACAATCAGATAGTCATTTGGCACATTATTCTGGAACTGGTATATAAGGTTTACATACGGGAAAAGAGAGAAAGAAAAAAGGCAATGACCCCTGTGTGTGAAATGAGAACCAATACTAACAGTGGTGTGACCAGGAAGAGATAGATGTAAAGTCTATGTAAGCAATTCATAGGGGCATTAGAACTTTCTCTGACTCTTGCAGTATCAAGTATGGACACACTTGTCCATTTTTTAAAACAGATACTTACTAATATTATTTAGTTTTACAAAACATTATTTTAAAATGCCAGAAATAAGAAAATAGAAGTAAAACATTAAAGAAGTTCACAGTTAATGTGTAGTGTGATAAAAAAAATCTTCACATGTAGAACAGAAGATATTTAAACTTGACTTATAAGGATGGCTATGTTTTAACTATGTGAGGAGAGACAATAAGGCACTCCATATGAAAATGACAAAGAAAAAGAAGGTGGAAAGAAAGCTGCAGGCTAATACCCCTGATAAACATAGGGAGTAGAATGGTGGATGCCAGGCCTGGAGGTAAAGGCAATGGGGAGATAGTGGTCAAGGTGTATAAAGTTTCATTTATGCACCATGGAAAGTTCTGGAGATCTGATGTACAGTGCTGTAACTATAGTTAACAATACTATATTATATATGTGAAATTTGATGATTCAGTAGCTCTTAAGTGTTCTCACCACACATAAAAATGATTATAACTATGTGAGATGATGGGTATGTTATTTAGTTAGATTATGTGATCATTTCACAATGTATCTGTATATGAAGTCATTAAGTTGTACCCCTTGGGGAAAACACAGTTACACAAAAAGTAATGGCTTTGAACTATTAAAGAATGATTAATGAGAAACTTACAATATATACACTGTCATAAAAGAATATCAAAATAAAAACCATGACTATGTGGCTGAGATTTATTATTTACTCCTACTCTCCTAACTATTCATGTGACAACAATTAAACACATAAACAAATTTTTAAAAGAATTAAAAATTTGTATCAAACAAGTAAAGAACTGAGAACTTTGACATGAGAGATCTTTGGATTAGTATGAAAATAATCAACTTGCCATTCAGAAGAAAAACTTGCCTTTTTATATTATGGAAACTTTTTTGTTATTTTAAAAGTAAGTTTAAAACATTATAAACAAAATTACCATTTCACCCTGAGTAAATCAGTCATGTTCTTAATTGCTGGCTAGTAATGGCTAACAAGAATTTAAAAAATGAGAAAAAATTAAGATTCCAAAGAAATTCTTAGGGAGTTTGCCAATGGGATCATTAAGATTTTTCTCCACATACAATATAATCATTAATGGGTAATAAAGCTTATTTTGAATCAAGACAATGTAAAATAGTGAAACACATTCTTTTTATAAAAGTTACGCGTTACTTACTTTCTATAGAAATATGTAATATAGTAATGACCATTCTACTGCAAAACCAGGAGCATTTGGGGGTCTAGTTTTTGAATTACCTAGTATCTCTTTGTTTCTTCCTTAGGATCTTGTTTCTTCTTTTCCCCTGAAGACCTTCTCCTTTGTCCTCTACTCTCTCCTTGTCATCATAATATACACCTTAAGATTTTTCTTTTTTTTTCTTAATGTGAGAAATCTACTTCCTCTGTGTTCTTTCCCAATTCTGAGCTTGCTTCATCTTACCCTCATTCTCCTTCTCTCTCATGTTCTCTGGATAGATCAGCTCCCTCTTCCTCATTGTCTTCATTACCTTTATTTCCATCTTCATCCTCTTCCTATATAGAGTGGATGTTTATTATCTTCCTTACCCAAATCCCCTATGTATACTTTGAGGCAGCAGATAAAAAATACTTTCCTAACTTTTAGGATCATGATTCCATAGTTCAGCAAGTCACGAATTTTCTAATATTTTGCAGACCATCGACTGAATTGAGTACTTTGATTCTTTTTAGTTCTGCTTTAGCCATATTTGGAAATACTAGTTCTTAAAAATAATTATGCATGCTTTCAAATTTCCCAATTAATGATGGTAGTAATTAAGGCCCAGTTTTGTCACTCAGTCTTTACTACCCCTTCCTCCTCTACTACCATGAGTTATATTTCTTCTGTCTTGCCTCTCACACCATTTCCAATTCCAAAATTTGCAAGAGATTTGGAAATGAATGAAAGGGAAGATGAATATACTACTCACTACCAAAAAAAAGCTATAAAGATTAAAGAACAGGAAAGGAGTCCAAAAAAGGTAGAATGTTAACTTTGCTTTCCCCTCCTCATTCATACACATTCATAGTTCCATTCCCTTCAACAGTAGTTCAGAGACTGAATGATTTGTTAAGAAATATAATGTAATCAGAAATGTAATTTTGGAATATTATCTGATGGTCATGTGTGTATAGAGAGAAGAAAAACAAGAATCAAGAAATTAGTTAGAAAATTATTTTACTAACCCCACCAAGAAAAAAATGAGGAATTAACAATCTTGTCAGTGGGAAATGAGCAGAGGATATGATTACTAGTGGTATCGTGAAGCCAGGATTTGTTAGACTTGGTTTTGGGCCTGAGTGATTAGCAGCAGAACAATGGTGACTTAATCATGTAAAGAAATTAAAGGAGGAAGATGAGGGGAGAGATGTGGTTTTAGTTGGGCACTTAGAGACATTGAAGGGTGGAGTTTCCCTCTAGCTAGATGGCAAATGGAACTAGAGGAGTGGAATTGAGAGTGAGTCCCAAAAATAGAATGGCTAAAGCCTTGAACAGATAGAACACTTTGGATTACCAGTTTAAAAAAAATTATTATATCTAAGGTGAGATACTGAAGAATGAATCTGACAAGAACCAGTAAAATAGTTTGCAAGAGAATCCTGGGAGTGAATTATCTAGAGGCTGAAAAAGAAGAGAATTTAAAGAGGTAAGGGATACCTATCTTAAAAGAAAGGAGTGAGACTGAGAATTAGAATCTACAGTTTCAAAAAATAACCAGGTGATTTATATGCACATCAGGATTTGAGAAATACTGAGATAATGCACAATCATAGTTACTTACTAGCTGTATGAATTTGTATAAGTTACTGTCCTTTTCTGAATATCAAGTTTCTGATCTGAAAATTATAATAATAATTTAGGGTTGTCGTGAAGAGTCAACAAGACAAACTCATTCTGTATTGTAGCACCTACTCATTAAATCAAATACTGATGGATGCCTTCAGTGTGCCAAGCTAGATGTTAAATAGTTTAAAAAGTAGAGTCCCTGGACTCATGAAGCTTACGTTGTTTTTGAGTCCTATGGACCAAGGTTGTTCCTGTTCTGGACTGTAGCAGCATGGTATTATGGATTGATAATTGGTATCAAAGGCGAGAGTATATGGATTTCAGCCTTGTTTTATTTAATTTTTCCACATTTATTGAAAAATAATTGACAAAATTGCATTTAAAGTGTAAAACGTGATTATATGCACACACATACACACATATATAATTATTACCACCATCAAGTTAATTAACACTTCTGTTACCTCACATAGTTAATGCATTTCCGTGGTGAAAATGCTTAAGAGCTGCTCTCAGCAAATTGAAGTATATAATGCCCTATTGTTATCTAAAGTCATCAAGCTGTACATTAAGCATGTCAAATTCAAAGGCTAACATGGGCCAAATGAATGAGGCATGCGGCCCGTGGGCTCTGAGTTTGACATGCTTGCTGTACATTAAATCCTCAGATCTTATTCACTACTTAAAGTTTGTATTCTTTGACCTACATCTTCCCAATTTTATCTCTCCCTATCTCCCAGCAATCACCATTCAACTCTCTGTTTTGTTTGTTTGCTTGCTTTAAATTCCACGTAGAAATGATATTAGGCAGTATTGGTTTCTCTCTGTCTGGCTTATTTTACTTAGCATAATGCCTTCCAGGCTCATCTATGTTGTCACAAATCAGTTCTCCTTTTAAATGCACATTGTAAGACCTTAAACAAGTAATTTCAGCTTTCTGAACATTGCAATTCAGATCTTAAGAATATTGGGCTACATTAGCTATCTGAACTCCATAAAACACTAAGTATATGCACTTCTCTATAGAGGGAATAAAAAGGATAGCTGTGGCCAAATAAGTTGGAAAACTTATTTCCTTACTAGTGGCTCGGTGCACGGATTCGTGCACATTGAAAGGAAACTAATTAGAAGAAATATTTTAATATTGCTATTTGCCCTTTCTCTATAATAGAAGTGTCAACCAAATTCATGATTGACAGTGACAGGTCGAAACACATAGGTGCAATTGGCGCCAGTGAGAGCTTTATATATATTGCACACGCGTAAGTCAACTTAGCCTTTTATATATACAGAATAAACTTGCTTAATTAGATCTGCTTTCTGATTTAGCTCAACTTTTTCCAGCCCAGTGAAGCACCCCAACTTCTCTTTCAGGTAATTGTCAGCAACACAGCAGTAAATATCAACACAAAGCAGATTATTGTTGTAGATCACGCAGGGAGAACAAAGGGTAAAATATTTAACTGCAGCAGTGTTTGACTGTATTCTGTGCAGTGAGAAAACCTGAAGTCATTTTAAAGGTCCACCATTTCTTACTTCTTTTCAGTCAGGTCAAGTTTCTAAACTTTGTAAATCTCTGTTTTCCAGCTAGTGAAAAGAAAATAGGATTCCACCAAGTCTCCTATCTACCTACTCCAGGACTTCTGTGAGGATCAAATGAGATGAGGCATGGGAAAACGCTTCACAGACATTTGGTTAAAGTTTAAAATGTTTGCACCTGGCTATAAAGCAAGCCGTGTTCCTGGGCTGAAGAAACTGCAAGGATGCTAGTTGCTAGGGAGAGGAAACTGGGTGTTGCTATGTGACATCATTACCTGGTACCCACAGCTACCATTTCCAGGTTGGGCTGGGCTGTGGGCCGCATTTTGTGCCATGGGGTCTCCGCAGCGTTGGCTGTGATTTGGGGGGCTATCGCTCTGGGGTGGTGGTGATGGGGCCTGTGTCCCACTTGGGGGAAATCGAGTGTTGCTTTTTTGGTGCCAGGTCCATGGTGCCGTTTCTTTGTAAATGGCCAGTGTGCATCTTGGCAGCTCCTGCATTGAGTGTCTGCCCCCTGGTAGTCAGTGTGCATCACAGTGACTAGTCGGATGGATGGAAGGACACTTAGCATATTAGCCTTTTATGTATATGGATTAGGATGTCATAGTACCCTTTTACCATATTAAAGGCTTAAAGAAGTACCAAGTAAAACACTTCTTTAACTTGGTATAATTGAGCATTTCTGACACTTATTAATAAAGATTTCTTTTTTCTTTCCCCTCCTTCCTTTTTTTCCTTTCTTTCTGCCACAATAATTTGGGGACACTTACGTTGTCTTTCTGAGGCCATTTATGAATATGATCATTTGTAGATCTTTTTTTTTTTTAATATTGAACGCTTCATGAATTTGCGTGTCATCCTTGCACAGGGGCCATGCTAATCTTCTCTATATCATTCAAATTTTAGTATATGTGCTGCCAAAACAAGCAGTGTGGATCTATTTTAGAAAGGCAGGAGGGAAGGAGAGTTTTTCCAAGGGCAGTCCTCTATAGCTGCTAGTCAGGCGACTCCCTGGGTTTGCCAAGAAGAAGCCACATTTTAATGAAAGGGCAGGGGATTAGGAGCACAGTCCTTAGGAGTTGTCTGACATTGAGCAAGTCTCTGGCTCTCAGTTTCTATGTCTACATTAGGGTGTGAGGATCAGCCTGGTGACTCTGTAATAGTTTGGAATGCTAGGGTTAGGTTTGAGTTGTGTAGCAACCTAATGATGGGAATGCCTACTTCCGTTGGGTGAGGAAAGAGCCATGTTTTGGCACCTGGGAAATCCAGAGTGAACTCTAGTGCTCTTGATGTTTGATTTGTAAAGGGTGTTTTCCTTAGTGAAAGCTGGGCTTCCTCTCCCCGTGTAAGAATTTTTGGAGAGTCCTACATTTGGCCTTACAGAGAGCCTACTGACAGATTAAGTGCCCAAACCTGTTCCACTTGCTGAGAATATGGGTTTCAGAAATATGGCCACAATCCAGAACAAAGTCCAAAGCTCGTCTCAACAGGTATTTTGAAGTTGTCTCCTCTTCTACATAAACATTCACTATTAATCCTCCACGAAACTCACCTTGATAAAAATATGAAAGGAAAAAAAACTGATTCTTAGTGACTCCTCATTTTTCTTCTCTTACTTTTAGCTCTATATTTTATATTTTGACTCAATATTTGTTTTCTGTTGAAAAACTCTCTCTTTTCACTTCTCCATTCATCTCTCTCTTCTCATGTACCAATACTATATGGGAGATATTTGTAATACTATCAACAATAAAAATATACTTAAAAAAATGGACCAGAAGCAGAACTGGAACACTATGAATTGACTTTTTTAAGTTGGGGAGGAATTGAGTTCTAGTAAAAAATCCAGAACAATGAAGAATATATATTTTTTTAAATCTTTATTGTAGAGATTATTACAAATGTCCCTCTTTTTACCTTTCATTGTCCCTCTCCACCTGGTTCCCACCCCACCCCACCCCAGGCCTTCGCCACCCTATTGTCTGTGTCCGTAGGTAATGCACATCTATATATATAAAAGCCTAAGCAACTGAATGATTGGTCGAGCGATCGCTATGACGTGGACTGACCACCAGGGTGCAGACGCTCAATGCAGGGACTGTCCCCTCGTGGTCATTGTGCTCCCACAGCCAATCTCCCATGGTCAGCCAACCTCCCGTGGTTTCCCCCCTACCTCCCTCCTTGCCGGCCAACCTCCCATGGCCCCTCCCCACTGGCCAACCTCCCACAGCCCTGATCGGCCCCGATTGCCAGCCAGGCCAAGGGACCCCACCCGTGCATGAATTCATGCACCAGGCCTCTAGTATGCATATAAAATCTTTGTTTAATCTCTTCCCACCTCCTACCCCCACTTCCCTCTGAGAATCATCAGTCTGTTCCATTTCTATGCCTCTGATTCTATTTTATTCACCAGTTTATTCTGTTCATTAGATTTCTTATTCTTTATTTTTCTTTTTAGATTCAATTGTTGATAGATGTGTATTTATTGTTCATATTTTTTATCTTTTTCTTTTTCTTCTTTGTCTTCTTAAAGAATACCCTTCAACATTTCATATAATACTGGCTTTAGCTTTTTCTTGTCTGTGAAGCTTTTTATCTAACTTTCAATTCTAAATGATAGCTTTTCTGGGTAGAGTAATATTGATTATAGATCCTAGATAGTCATCACTTTAAATATTTCTTGCCACTCTCTTCTGGCCTGCATAGTTTCTGTTGAGAAATCAGCTGACAGTCATATGGGCATTCCCTTGTAGGTAACTAATTGCTTTTCTCTTGCTGCTTTTAAGATTCTCTCTTTGTCTTTAGTCCTTGGCATTTTAATTATGATGTGCCTTGGTATGATCCTCTTTAGGTTCCTCTTATTTGGGACTCTGTGCTTCCTGAACTTATAAGGCTATTTCTTTTATCAGGTAGGGGAAGTTTTCTGTCATTCTTTTTTCAAATAGGTTTTCAATATCTTTCTCTCTCTCTCTTCTTCTGGCACCCCCATAATGTGAATATCGGTATGCTTGAAGTTATCCCAGAGGCTCCTTACACTATCTTCATATTTTTTTATTCTTTTTTCTTTTTGCTTTTCTGGTTGGGTGTTTTTTCCTTCCTCATATTTCAAATCATTGATTTGATTCTCAGAATCCTGTACTCTACTGTTGAATCCCTGTATGTTACTCTTTATTTCAGTCAGTGTATGCTTAATTTCTGACTGGTCCTTTTCCATTTCTTTGGAGGTTTCTAGAAGATTCTTGAGTAACCTTATAACCATGGTTTTGAACTCTATATCCCATTGATGGCGAACCTTTTGAGCTCGGTGTGTCAGCATTTTGAAAAACCCTAACTTAACTCTGGTGCCGTGTCACATATAGAAATTTTTTGATATTTGCAACCATAGTAAAACAAAGATTTATATTTTTGATATTTATTTTATATATTTAAATGCCATTTAACAAAGAAAAATCAACCAAAAAAATGAGTTTCATAGGTTCACCATCCCTGCTATATCCAGTAGTTTGCTTTCTTAGATTTCTTTCATTTGTGACATGTTTCTTTGTCTCTGCATTTTGGCTGCTTTCTTGTGTTTATTTCTATGTATTGGGTAGAGCTGCTGTGTCTCCTTGAGTTGGTAGAGTGGCCTTGTGCAGTAGGTATTCTATAGGGCCCATTGGCTCAGCCTCCACAGTCACCTGAACTGGGAGCTCCAGGTGTACCCCTTTGTGGGCTGTGAGCACAGTCTTGTAGTTGAGACTTGATTGCTGTTGGCGTTACTGAGAGGAATTGACCTCCAGGCCAATTGGCTGTGAGGACCAGCTGTGACTACAGTGAGAGAGCTGCTGTGCAAGAGACATCTCTATGGAGCAGGACTTGCTTCAGTGGGGCTTTAGTGCTCACTGAGTCTGCCCCTTGAGTGTGTCGCTTATGGATGTGTAGAGTTATAATATAGTATGGTCTGACACTGACCACTGGGTACACTGGCTCTTGGGTCTCCAGGGAGGTGCAAAGTCAGCCACTGCCTGGGACCACCCAGCAGGAGCTACAGAGAGATCTTCAGATTCCTCCTCTGTATCGGGTTTGGAAGTGCCCAGATGATGCCCAGGTATGAAGCAAGGCAGGCCGGTGCTGGTGCAGGGTCTTGTGCCTTTTATTTATAGGTTTGGGGCTCCCTAACCCAGCTATAGTTTGTTTGAGAGATTTTAGCCTGAGCAAGGATAGGCCATTCATATGCAAAAACTGCTGCACACAGCTTGGGTGAGGTTGTAAATTGGATGAGGCGGGATCTTAGGGAATAACCAGGGTAAAACAAACAGAAATGGCCACCAGGCAGTGCTGGGGTCAATTGAGAAGGTCCCAGCATAGGAACAGTGATCCCTGTGAGCATCTCCATCTGGGAGAAAGCCACCCCTGAGTTCTGTCCTGATGCCAGACAATCCAGTTCCTCCTCATATGTATCTGTGTTCCCCAGAGCCTCGCCCTGGTGCGGAGGAAGCAGGACCTTGTAAGTTAAGTTTGCAGTGCCAGCCTTTTAAGAGCAACAGCTGGGTCTCCAGCAGCTTCACTGATCCCCAATACACATTGGTTTTTACAGCCCATAGTTCTTACTTCCCATAGGGGCTTATTTTCCCAGGTCTGGGACCCTGGGCTGAGGGTCTGGTGTGGGGCTGGGATCCCTTGCTCCTCTAGGTGGCCTCCTCAGAGGCGATCTCCCTCCTGATTAAAAAAGTGGCACACGTGGGTGCCGGACCATCCCATTCTGCGCCTCCACACCTCCTACCAGTCTCAGTGTGCTTTCTTCTTTACTTTTCTAGTTGTAGGACTTCCATTCAGCCAGTATCCAGTGGTTATGGGTGATGGTTGTTCTGTATTTTAGTTGAAATTTTGATATGGTTGTGGGAGCTGGTGAGTACAAGCATTTACCTACACCACCATCTTCAAATCTCCCCTCAGAATAATCTTTAATACATTGGGAAGGGTCAAAGATAATGAAAACACAAGTTAATATATACATAGTTTAAATTTAATATAGTTTGTTTTCATCTCTCCAAGGGAATGATTGAATTAACAGTGTAGATATGGGGATGTGAAATTTGTTATGGGACCAGACTAATTGTAGGAAGTTGCTTATTTTTTGGTTAACACTCAAAAGTTTTCCCATCATATTTTTCTAAGCATTTAAGTGGGTCTGTTGTGCCCTAAATTTGTGCTACTAATCAAATCACCTCTCTCTCCTCCTCATTATTATTATTTTACTTTCAAACACTGTATGCAATACAGTATTTTTAACTATAGTCACTGTGCTTTACGTTATATCCCATGACTTATTTACTCTCCTTAAATACTGCTCTTGGAGGAAAATGCCTTTGTCAAAAATATTGGCTCTCCACCATGGGCCTCTCTTATTGCTGAGCGCCACCGTGTGGATAACTAATGAGCTATGATGGTGAAATCGGCATGTTCTAATTTGAGCTAGAATTCTTGAATTAGAATTCTTGCTCTATGGCCTACTAACTTTGTGGCTGTGGGCAAGCTACTTAAGCTAACTGTGTTTCAGTTTCCTTTGTAAATGGGGATAATCCACCAATCCTATGGTGTCCTTATATATCACAGTTTGAGGACATTGTCAAATAAGAGTAGATTGTTAGGTAAGAGCAATCATAATAACAAGTATTAATATTATTATTAATAAGATAATGATGGCTATCATTTACTGAATACCTAACAGTAGAAGACACTGTGGTTTGCTATGTACATGAACTATTTAAATTAATCCTCACAATAGTTCTATGTAATGAAATACCCTTATGCTCAATTCACAGGTGAGGGAACTAAGATGCTGAGGTAACTGATTTGCCCATAGTTACATTTCTAACAAAGGCAGAATTGAAATAAAATTGAAGTCTTATATTAAAACATATCATCTTAACTGTTCTAAGATGACTGTGAGAGGATTGGGCAGGGAAATAATATTTCTTAAGGAGGAGATAAAGTGTATGTGTGTACATGTGTGTGCATATGTGTGTATGTTACACACAAAGGGAACAAGAGGAAGGAGTATAGTAGAGTTATGGTAGTTGTCTTCAAATTGTTAAATAGTCTCACAGGGAAAGAAATACCATGTTTTTTCCCCAAATGACTCCAGATGTTGTAATATATAGGGTGATTAAATTTTTGCCCATTTACACAAAATTTTAAATAATCAGAATTGATTAAATATGAAGTGATCTATAATTGGAGATAATAAAGTCACAGTTAGAGTTTTTTAAACAGAGTCTGATGATACTTGTTAGAGATCTTGGAAGGATTGTGACTCATTGAGAGGGATTATTAAGATATTTTCTAACCTTAGATGTCAATTTTTTATTTTATTTTATTTTTTTTTAAATATATTTTATTGATTTTTTACAGAGAGGAAGGGAGAGAGATAGAGAGTTAGAAACATCGATGGGAGAGAAACATCGATCAGCCGCCTCCTGCACATCTCCCACTGGGGATGTGCCCGCAGCCCAGGTACATGCCCTTGACCGGAATCGAACCTGGGACCCCTCAGTCCGCAGGCCGACGCTCTATCCACTGAGCCAAACCGGTTTCGGCAGATGTCAATTTTTTAAAATACATTTCAAAATGCAATCATTTCTCTAGACTGCATTAGGCTTTAGGGAAGAATCAATCTTTCAGCTGGACTTGTGCACTAGATAGTACACTTGGGCTACAAATCATAGAATAAAAACTAATTTAAGAAAAAAATGTTAATTATCTCAGGAAATCCTCAGGCGGGAGAAAAATAGGGTTTGGAATATTATCTGGTTTCTCTCTCCATCCCACTGACAGATCATACTGTTGTCTTCTCTAACTTTTCTGCAGAACAGTTTTCTCTCTGTTCCCCTGCCCACGTGGTACGCTGTAGATACCCATTAAATTGTTTCTGAGCTGACATGTCACAGAGGCTGTAATCCTGATAGAGAGAAATTTTATTTTTGGTTCTAATTCCAACATATTTTGGGTGATGCATCTTTTTAAAATGGAGATAAAATTCACATAACATGAAATTAACATTTATTTATTTATATTTGAGATGAGAGATTTTATTTCAGGCAAAAAGAGAAAGGAGATCTTCTCTTTTCATGTTGTTTTATCATTTTTCTTTTGTATAAATTTTTATTTTATAGTCAACAGAGAGTTATAAAAGTCATGGAATTATTTAGTGGTTTGTCCTAACAGTCACAGAGTAAAACCTACCTAATCAGAATTATTAATCTTTTATTCCAATATCCATTTTAAACTGTGCAACTCAGTGGCATTTAGTACTTTCACAGTGTTGTGAACCATCACCTTTATTTTAGGTCCAGAATATTTTTATGACCTCCAAAGTAGACCCTTTACCCATTGAGCAGTCACTCTCTATCTCTCTACCCCCAGGCCATGCAATCACTAATCTGCTTTCTGTCTGTGCATTTGCCCATTCTGAATATTTTATATAAATGGGATAATAGAATATGTCACCGTTTGTATCTAGCTTGTCACTTAGCAAAATGTTTCTGAGGTTCATCCATGTCATAGCAAGTGTCAGTATTCAATTCCTTTTCATAGCTCAATTTCCACTGTATGAAGATATCACAGTTTGTTTTTCCATTTGTCTGTTGATGGACAGACATTTGGGTTGTCTCTGCGTTTTGGCTGTTGTGAATAGTCCAACAGTTTTTGTTTGTAATTCTTTTGAGAATATTTCAGGAGTGGAATCACTGGGTCGTTTGCTAATTCTGTAGCATTCTGAGGAACATCCAAATTGTTTTCCACAATGGCTGCACTATTTTACATGCCTACTAGCAATATACAAGGGTTCCAATTTCTCCACATCCTTGCCAAACTTATTTTCTTTATTAAAAAAATTATTGCCATCCGAACAGGCGTAAAATGGTATTTTTTTGTGGCTTGAATTTGTATTACCCTAATGAATAATGATATCAAAACACCCTATTTCCCTGTAGTTTTATTGAGACACAATAAATCACTATATAAGGTATACAAAATAATGGTTTGACTTACACATATCACATATTGTGAAAGTATCTATCTCTCTATATATAAAAAGCCAGCAACTGAAATGCTATAACAACCAGAACTACCAGCCTCTATGATGCCCACTGTGGCCAGTGAACCGGCCGGATCTGGGGGTGGGGACGGCTGGCCAATCTCCCGTGGCCCTTCCCGCTGCCCACATCTGATCAGCCTCTCTCACCCTGATCGGCCTGCAGTCCCTCCCCCAAGCCGACCCTGCCCCTGATCACCCCCCCCCCCAACTCAGTAGGGGGCAGGGCTTGCCGGCCAACCTCCTGCAGCCCCTCCACCCACCTGGCCCTACCCTAGATCGGCCCCCCACCCCAATCAGGGCCAGGCTGGCCGGCTAACCACCTGCAGCTCTTCCCCCCAGCTAGCCCCGCCCTCAGTGGGCCCCCCCCCCACACCAATTGGGGGTGGGGCTGGCCAGCCAACCTTCCACGGCCCCTCCCCTGGCCACTGATCCATGATCGGCCCCCTCCACTACAAACGGGGGCGGGGGCTGTCAGCCAATCGCCCACAGCCCCTAACCCCAGCCAGCCTGGCCCTGATCTACCCCAATTGGGGCTGGGCCGGCCAGACCCCACCCATGCACGAATTTGTGCACTGGGCCTCTAGTTACTTATATAAGTTTAGTTAGCAGCTATCATCTCCTATAGATACAATACAAAGAGAAGTCAAAGAAAGAAAAAAAATCTCTTTGTGATGAGAACTCTTAGGATGTTGTTACCTACAGACATCATGCTGTACATTGCATCCCTTGTACTTACCTTGTAACTGGAGGTTTGTGCCTTTTGACCACCTTTCTTTCTCCTATTCCCCCTGCCCCTCCTCCCCACCTCTAGCAACCACAAATCTGATGCCTTATGGAGTCTACATATATGTAATACTACGCAGTATTTGTGTTTCTCTACCTGATTTATTTCACTTAGCATAATGCCCTCAAGGTCCATCCCTGTTGCAAATAGCAGGATTTCCTCATTTTTATGACCAAATAATACTCAATTGTTATATATACCACAACTTCTTTATCTACTCATCCATCATGAGCATTTGGGTTATTTCTGTGTCTTGGCTATTGTAAATAATACTGCTATGAGCATGAGGATGCACATATTTTTTCAAGTTAGTGTTTTCATTTCCTTTGGATTACTCCCAGAAATGTAATTGATGAATCATATGATCTATTTTTAATTTTTTGAGGATCCTCCATACTGTTTTCTATATTGACTGCACCAATTTACAGTTCCACTAATAGCACCTTTTAATGGACTTGCTTGTCATTTATACATATTCTTTCTTGGAGAAATGCCTCTTTAAATTGGTTGCCCATTTTGTTGTTGAGTCATAGCATTTATATATTTTGGATGATAGTCCCTTATCAGAGAGAGAGGTGAATCTCCTTATTTACAGATTTTATATTTGCAAATTTGCCTACTTGGTAAAATTTATTTAAAACTCCCAAATCAGTACAGTTTTTTAGTCATTTTAAGACATGCAGAGCAGTGAAAATTTTAGTTGCCAGAGGTACGCATTCCCAGGTATCACTCTGCGTTCCAGGATGGAGCAATGCAGTGCCAGAAGCTCCAGTGGGTCCAGTTGAATGGGGTTTGAACCCTAATTCTGGTGCCCGCTAGTAGGATGGTCTCCCGTGTAAGTCCCTTCACTCTTCTGAACCTTGTTTTCTCTTTTGTAAAACAAAGAAAATAGAATCTGCCAGGATGAGTTGTTCTTACAATCTAAGAATACAATCTATGTGATTATATCCTTTCTTCCCTTTTCTCTCTCTCTATTACACACACACACACACACACACACACACATACATATACATATATATATATGCAGTGTTTCAATTTTTTTCTAATTCAGTGTTTATAATGACTTTTAGAATGTAAATACCACTAATGAGAGTAGACTATGATTTGTTAATATTTTCTCTCATTTGGTAGGTTGTCTTTTCATTTTGTTTGATGGTATCCTTTGATACATAAAAGATTTTTATTTCGATGAAGTCCAATATGTCTGTTTTTTCTTTTGTGACTTGTGCCCCCAGTTCCAACTATTGAGGGGATGTGACCTTGCTTAGTTCAATCATAGGTGAAGCAACTATACTTACGTGTGTGGGGTCCCACTTACTGATAAACTAGAGGACCAGTGCACGAAATTCATGCACAGGTAGGGTCCCTATCCTGGCTGGTGATCAGGGCTGATCAGGGCCTTCCTGCTGCCGACCAGGGCCTTCCTTCGTTTTGTGCCGCCTCCTGGTGGTCAGCGCACATCATAGCGAGCAGTCGAACTCCCGGTAGAACTCCTGAGAGGACACCTTGCATATTAGCCATATATATATATAGATGGCTGCAGAAGTACTTAGGAGAGCCAGATTCAACCCTGAGGATGAAACCTGTAGACTTAACTGCTCTAATTATGCAGAGAAAGGATCATGGTGAACTAAAGAAAAAGTAAAGGGTGATCAACTTTCTCTTAAAAAGTACTTAGTATTTAGATAAAGAGAAAGGAAACACTTTTGTCTGTAGAGGGTTCATGTTGTAGAGGATGTGTTCAATTAGAATAGACCAATATAAGTAAGAAATGACAAACCTTTATTCCATCACAGCTTCTTTTTTCCACGCATTTTCCACCCACTGCCTTAAAGCCTTATTAGACATTTCTAATAGTTAGTGGGCATGACTGTTGTGATCATTAATTATGGACACAAGAGGGTGCTAAAAGATACCTGTTCTCCTGGTAATTTAGGCCCAGGTATAGAAAATCCATATTCTGTTCCATTAATGCTGTGGAAAAGGACTTAGTTTACAAAACTCAGGAAAATCTTAATAGAAATAATGAAAATGCAGCCTAATATACAAATATTTAGATTGAAAATAAACTGTAGTCCCAGAGTTGTCGATGATTTGGTACTCTTTTAGGTGAATGCGGTAGAATTTCAGGACTAGAAAAAGCATTTGAGAGCATCTTCTTTCCTCCCTTCTTGTTCCACATCTTCTCTACCTTCCCACTTCCTTCCTGGGACTTTGTTACCTGCAGTCTTTCCAGCTTGGAAAACAAAACGTAATATAAGCAAAGCCATTCTCCTTTAAATGGAGGTAAGTTGCTGAAGCCCACTCTCTGACCTGACCTTTGTACCATGGCAGGTTCAGAGGCATGTCTGGGTACCCCAGTGTGCCACATTAAAGATTTTGAAAAATCATTGCTGAAAGTCAAGTGGTTGGCCAGCCACATTCTTGGATAAAATCCTGCCCCCTCCCTGGTTTGTACAACCTGCGAGCTAAATGGTTTTCACATTTTATATGGTTGTGAAGAAAAATCAAAAGAAGAATAATATTTAATGACATGAAAATGATGTGAAATTCAGTTTTAGTGTTTTAAAATAAAGTTTTATTGAACATAGCAATGTTCATTCATATATTTAGCCAACTCTGCTGCAATTACAGAGTGGAATAGTTGAGATAGAATCTATGTCTCAATTTTTTTTAATATCCATAAAATTATATAAGGTAATGATTGTAATAGAGTAATGTTAGATTTTTAACAGATATGTAATATGCATAACAATAATAACACACAAAGGTTAAAGTATAGCGCTTATAGAAATAACATTTCTATGTAAAGAAATAAGATGTTGCCTGGCCAGTGTGGTTCAGTGGTTGAGAGTCAACCTATGAACCAGGAGGTCATGGTTGGATTCCTGGTCAGGGCCCATACCTAAGTTGTGGACTTGATCTCCAGTGGGGAGCATGCAGGAGGCAGCTGATCAATGATTCTCTTTCATCATTGATGCTTCTATCTCTCTTTTCCTTTCCTTCCTCTATGAAATAAATAAAAAATATATAAAGAAAATAAATAAGGCCGAAACCGGTTTGGCTCAGTGGATAGAGCATCGGCTTGCGGACTGGAAGGTCCCGGGTTCGATTCCGGTCAAGGGCATGTACATTGGTTGCGGGCACATCCCCAGTGGGAGGTGTGCAGGAGGCGGCTGATCGATGTTTCTCTCCCATCAGTGTTTCTAACTCTCTATCTCTCTCTCCCTTCCTCTCTGTAAAAAATCAATAAAATATATATAAAAAAAATCTTTAAAAAAAAAAAAAGAAAATAAATAAGATGTTACTAGATTTATTTCTGATATAATCAATAAAGTATATTTATCATTCTGAAAAAAGAAACATTTCTATATCTCACGTCAATTATGTTAGTATAAATCTGAAGTAGATTGTGATAAATTGAAATGTATACAATAACCCCTAGAGCAACCAATTGAAATTATTAAAGGAATTAAAATATTACATTAGCAAATATTCACTGAATGCAAAAGAAAGCAGTAAAGGAAGAAGAGGAGAAAAAAAGATATGAGATATATAGAAAAAAAGCAAAATAGCAGATGTAAAACCAAGTCTATCCCATTCCTAACATTAAATGTGAATGGACTAAACAATCCAATCAAAAGGCAGAAATTTAATCCAGTCAAACCGAGTTAAAAACCAAAATCCAACTATATTCTCTGCCTATAGGAGACACACTTTATTGATTTTTTTAGAGAGAGAGAGAAACATTGATGTGAGAGGGAAACACTGATTGGCTGCCTTCCACTGGCCCCTTACAGGGGATCGAGCTTACAACCTGGACATGTGCCCTGCCAGGGAATGGAACAGGCAATGTTTCAGTGCATGGGAAGACACCCAGAAAACTGAGCCACACCCACACTGACCAGGGCAGGAAACACACTTTAAATTCAAAGATACAAATAGGTTAAAACTAAAAGGATGGAAAAAGATATATTATGCAGATAGCAGCATAAGAAAGCTGGAGAGACTACACTAGTATCAGACAAATTAGTCTTTAAAGCAGAGAATGTACAGATTATAAAACCTAAAATATTTATTATCTGGCCCTTTACAAAAAGGTATGCTGCTGCTGCCTTCTCTAAATGCTTATCATGATTCACTGAGATGAAGCAAAACACATACATTAAAAATCTAATTATTTAAAAACATTTATTTGTGGCATGTTTCATACTATACATAATAGAGCAGTTCATTTATATGATTTATAAATAATTAAAACATAAATACTTTCATGTGCCTGTGCAGAAATGTTTTCTTATCAAAATATGTAAACAAATACTTTTGGAAACCACTCTCTTCTAATCATACTGTTTTACAAGCAGCAAAACTAAAATCAAGAGGGGAAAGTGATTGTTCAAGGTCCCAAAACAAGTTACTGGCAGGGTTAGCTGCAGGCCCCTGATTGGTTCACTATATCATTTTACAAACATGCCCATCCCATCTTTTACTGCCCGCCAGCCTGGGGTTTCTGAAGTAAGGTTTATCTGTCTGTGGTGAGTTCAGATTCTATCACTAGATCTATTTCTATGTAATACATTTTTTAAAGTTTTCCTTATCTTTTTGTGGGTCTTGGTACATTCTGGCCATGTGAATGCTCTTTGGGCTCTAGAGAGAGGTTGAGGCATGCCCTAAATTGGTCCCAGATATCTTCCTGAGCTTGCAAAAATCTCATAGACAGATGCAGTAGTCTGCATCCTTCACTTTAGGAGTGTGGTGCCAGGGACCACCAGATTGGAAAAGATTCTGTAGTTGACTTTGAACTTCCCTGGTTGGAATGGCACAGATAATTTAGGAAAGTCACAAGTCAAGAGGGGCACACAAAAACTTGTGCCTATCTAGAAGAAGGGCCAGAATAATGACAAACAGGAAACATCATATCTATGAAGAAGGAACTGGGTGGTACTTAGCTCAGAGATGACTTAGGTACCAAAGGAATTATCTTCAAGTGTCTGATGACTATCCTGGGAAAGGAGGATTGTGGCTGCTCCACAAGCTCAGATCTTGGACTGTTACAGAAAAAACGGAGAAGAACCAAGCAACGCTTAGAGAGATGGAGTTCCATTTATTACACGCAGGCCCAGAGGAAAATGTCTCTCAAATTCTGGGTGAAATCACACACGAAGTTTCCCATATTTATACGATTTTACCTTATTTGTCTCCCAAATATGGGTTTTTTCCGGTTCCCTTTGCAAGTTCTTAAAGGGCCCTATGTGCTGGGGCTTTGAGACCTTGACCAAAGGCTTGGCCTGACGCCAGCACTGATAACTTCATCTCGGGAAGGTTTAATGGCCTCTCTGAAATGGGAGTAGTCTTATTTTCCTTATTATTTAAGCCAGCAAGCATTCACAGAAGCCAGAAATAGCAGGAATAAAATTTCAAACAGCAGTTTTTATATAAGATGGAGGCTTCAGGACCTATGGGTAGAATATGCTGGGATTTAGAATTGTGCTTACTAGTCAGGGATGCCTAATGATGGATTGGTTGTATAGATATTGACATCAGAGAGATGTGGGTGCGATGCCTGGCTTCATCATTGGGAATTATTGTTCTAAAGAGGGGTAATACTTTGGAATATTGTTTATATAGCTTCTTCCTCCCTGCCCTCTTTCTTATGTACCCTTCCTTATACCTCTTGCTTTCACTGCCAGCCTATACTGTTAGGAGTTTGAAACTCAAGGCTGAGAAAGTAGTATGAGAAAAAGGGTTTTGGGTACCCAAAGTCTGGTTTTTAGAATCAAAGGCCAGAACATCTGTCAGGAAGTAGAACATAAACATGTGCTAAAACAATAGGTTTGGAAATATAGAGTGGGAGTCACGCTATACTACCCCCTTAGACCAAATAAAAATTCCATGGGCTAGAGGTTAAGGTGTGGAGAAAGACAATGTTGAGGGAGGGGGTTGTTGGAGCCCAGGCTGCCTGGAGCTCAATGTGCCTGGAGGAACCAGGGAGAGAGCAGCAGAATCAGCATGAAGACTCAACAGCTCCCAATAGGGAAACACCATCTATCACAAGGTGGGAGTCAGGTCATTAATGAAGATCATGGGCCATGTGTTGTAAATCATCCACGCCATAGAGATATATTAGCTGTCCTGCTATGTCCCGTGAAGACCTCCTGCTGAGCCACCAGCAGAGTGCTGCTCATGTCCTATGAGAGTTACAGCTCCTCGGAACCTAAATTTTGCTCCGCTCCATCCAGCTTGTCCTGTGTGGAAACAACTTGTTCACTAGATATGTTCTAGGGTCCCGCTGAGATGACAGGAGGTGTCCTGAACACCTGTAGGAGGAGTGATTATATAGAAGGATAGCCTCACCTCTGTGCCTTGGTAGGAATGAATAGAACTGGTTTGAGGTCCAGTCTGTCCCTTCCCAGTTGCTCTCAAAACTGCAGTTGTGTTACCTGTTAACCATTGTTTTACCCTCTCCATCCAGTTACAGTTAATTTTTCTAGATTATTTTTTTCTTTTGTAGATTATAGCATTTATAAGTATTTTACAAGGTTGCTCTGAGGTTAAATGTCATAACGTATATATGTTAACATGTTGATTGTCTTAGGTTATGTTCAATAAATGGAAGCTATTATTATTATTCAAGAGATCATGAGATCATAATCTCTTTAGGTGTTCCTGTGAATCTGAATGATGACTTGGTGTTTATGGGGTGAAGAACATTAAATTTTCTGAATGGGGTAGTGGTCTCAGTGAGTGATTTGTTAGGTATGACTCAGTATATTTCAGTGTTGTGCATGGGCCAGTATAGGCTTGCTGTAGCAGGATAGCCTGGGGTAGCTTAACAAAAGACACAGAAGTCTGGGCCCAAATCCAGATATTCTGATTTAGTGTATCTAGAGACGAGTTCAAGATTCTTTCTTATTAATAAGCTGCTTCCTTCCGGAAGATCAAGGAGAGAATTCATTTTTGTGCCTTTGCCAGCTTCTAGAGGTGACTTGCATTTTGGCTCATGGCCCTGGTTCTATTTCCCTTGTCACATCCCCCTTTCTGAATCTGGCCCTCTACCTTCCTCGTGTAAGGAGCTTTGTGATATATTGGGCCTTCCAGGATAATCCAGGGTAATTTTCTCATATCAAGATTCTTAATTGCATCTGCAAAGTCCCTTTTGCCATGCAAAATAACATTCACAGATTCTGGGGGTCAGAATGTGGACATCTTTGGGAGGCCATTAATCTGTCATAGACAATAACCTGTGTTTTGTTGTTGTTTTTGTTGTTCGGGCTATAAAATACAGAGAAATCATAGTTTATTTCACTTCACCTAAGTCTGCCTATGAGCTTTTACTTTTATACCACCACCTCTCTAAGTGCCCATTTCATCGGTACACACGTGTCCAAGAGGCTCATGATGAGTTGGCAATTCTAGGGTAAGACGGATGGGAACAGAACAATCTGAAGAATGAGGAGATGAATGATGATCACTCCTGCTAGATGATCAGTGGGGTAGGTGCTGACTTCTGTCAAAGGGATGACCTCACCATAGCTACTCAGAACAGGCAACATGTAAGATGACATGTCTGAAGGCAGTAGCTTCTGTAACTGGCCGTGGCTACACTGGTGCACACTTAAATGGAGACTGGTCATTCTCTAGACGTTGACTCAACACTGCCCTCATGCTCCCATGGACACTTGACTATGTCCCCTCATTGTTTGTCCAACAATATATAAGCCTCTTCTATCCTTTATTTCTCAGCCTTGGGAGTCTACTCTTTTCTTGAAAGTAGGATAAATTTCTCTGATCAGTCATATCATCATCATATCACCTATTCTTTCAAAACCTCATGTTTCTGTACCTCATGAGCCATAAGTGTGGGTTACTAAACTCAAAATCCAACAACTAACTCTTTTTTCTCTGCTTTCTGCTGTCAGTTAGTGTCTAAGGCAGGGGTGGGCAAACTTTTTGACTCGAGGGCCACAATGGGTTCTTAAACTGGACCGGAGGGCCTGAACAAAAGCATGGATGGAGTGTTTGTGTGAACTAATACATGTTAACACTGCTGCTGGTGAAGGAGCGGAGGGGAGAGCAAGAGAACCCTCCGCTCTTTTGGCTCCGCGGGCCGGATGGAACAGCTGAACGGGCCGGATCCGGCCCGTGGGCCGTAGTTTGCCCACGGCTGGTAAGGCAATGATAGAGAAGGCTTGGCTGACTGAATGAGAGAAGAAGCAAAGGTTGAATCAAATTTTGGAAACAAAATCATATCAATTAACATGTCATAGTAGTATCCATCTTCATGATTTTTAGGACTCGTTCCAGCATTGACATTCAAAGACGCGGTTCCTAAGTCCACGACTAGTGCTTTTTCTACTAGGCCACATCCCTCTGTGCTGTCTTCAGCTCATTTATTTCAACAATTTTTTTTTTTTTCAGAAATAACTTCAAGACCTTGGATTTCCAAATTGGCAATGACAAAGTCCACCTTCACCAATATACACCCACTGTTACTACATCTCCACTCTCACTATGTGAGAGCATCCTGCTCTTCCACTCCTGGCAGAGACTCAATAGCAAGAGCTCTGCACCACCCTGAGGTAAGCTGCTGGTTTGCCTTTTCACAACTTCCGCCAACTCTCTCTCTGACTCAGCTCACTGCCTACAATACCAGGCAAAGACTTGTAGGCAACATCTCTTACTGCTTCTCTTCTCCCAGGGAGAATAGGATTAGCATGCAGTATACCAAGGACAGGGCAGCTCCTTTTCAGCTTGTTTATCTGGTATTAAAAGGGGATGGGAACTAGCTTAAGGTCTGAAATGAGTTCCTTCCCACAGATACCTGCCCACCCTCTAATACCCAGCTACAAGTCAAGAATGTGGACTCTGCATGGCAGTTCTACTGGTCCAGCTTCCTTAATGCAAGTGGCTGCTTGTCTAACCCTGTCTCACCATTCCAGCTCCTCTATTTACTTCATAATGAAGTAGTCAGTACAGGGAGGCAGCCTAGATTAGTGGGTAAGTTACTCTGTGTTTGCATCAGAAAAAATGTGGATTGAGTCCCAATTCTGCTTCTTACTAATTATGTGACCTTAGGCAAGTTATTTAACTTCTAAAGCTTCTATTTGGTCCTCTATAAATCAAAACTGAAGACATCTACATCACTGGATTGCTATAAAAATAAAATAAAATATGTAAAGCCCTTAGAGTCATGCCTGGCCCATGTTAGTCCTTAAGTGGTAGTCACAGTTAACTCTGTTTTATTTAATGAAATTGTGCTGGGTCCTTATGAAAAATACCAAGCTTGGTCCTATGGAAGTAGATGAAAAGGGAGACGTGGTCCCTGTCCTCAAAGAACATCGCGGACTAATGGAAGAGGCAGGATACTCCACGGTAAGTCAAGGGAGTGGTGAGTGGGGATACAGTCAGAGGGAAAGAACCGAGTGGAGATGAAGTTGGAGCTACACACTGCAGGAGGGAGGGTGCAGAGGAAACTTCATTGCAAAGTTAATAGAAAAAGCCAATTTGGCAGCATGTCCCATCCTCTGGTCACCTTTTTCCCATGTCCCTGTGTGAGACTCTTCTACTCATCAGCGATGCATCGGAACCATGAAAATGTATGCCTCTATTCTGTGTTTTGGGGGATTGCCATGGGTTAGAGCTACAGTGAGTTAGGGGCATCTAGGAAAATGAACAAAGAAACATCTCTTTCTTCCTAGCCCACCTGTGGTTATCTGGTTCATAATTAAAAAGCTTAGTTTGTTTTGGCTAGATGACATTTAATCACATAACTTACTGGGTAGGTTTTAGCCGTCTCTAAAATGTGGGGTAAAATGAGCTAAAGTTTATATATGTCAAGCTGAAGGCATGGATCCCTCTTTCTCCTGGATAAAGCATGCTGATTCTCTGAATGCCTGACCAGATGGTCATCACGTGTGTGGACTGAACAGCACATGGGGAGCTGGCTAGGTCATTTCTCCGCTGACTAGCACAAAGTTACAACATTCCCTTGTTCCCCAAATGTCAAAAGGAGGAAGTGGAGTATTATAATGGGAGTGGGGCAACCATAGTATTCTAGTGCTAGGCCAGCTGTGACAATTGTGTGTGAAATCAGGCAAATGTTCTTATTGCTTTTTTAGTAAGCAAAAGAAGTGACATAATTCTTGCCCATAGTTCTGTAGTACACACATGTAATTTTCTTAGCAGAATTGGATACTTTTTTTACTTATTATATGGTAAGAAATGATAACTTCAGCTTGGACCACTTCACTTGGATATGGTGAAGATCAGATGGATATAAAGAAAATGTACTGGCAACTTTGTCTCCAAGGCTGGATTTTAAGTGTCTGAAAAGATTGGCTATATTTCTATTAAGATTTTTCCAGGTTGGTAATTTCCTGTTCTTCCAACCTCATAGGACAGAGTTTCTACGTCTCTGCAGACCCTCCTAAGCTGGTCCCTCTAGGCTGGTGAATGGGTTGTTATCATCCACCACATATGCATTTAGCAGGACTTTAATCAGCCACAGGTTTTCCAATTCTAGTAGGGAGACAATAGGAAAGGAAGCGTCTCCCAGGATTTGAGTTTCGCCAAATGAGACATTCTCTAAATATGATAACTACATGTCAATGTACATAGGCATTCTAATGACTTCTCGGACTTGGAAAAAAGTCCAGGTTGTTACCAAAGACTGTCGGCATTCACATGCTCTGGCCCTAGCCTACCTTGGGCAACCTGCATTATGATCTGATTACATGGGCCTTCTTTTTGTTCTTCATGCATGACAAACCCATTCCTGCCCTAGGGTTTCACTACTGCTCTTCCCTCTGTCTGCAGTGCTCCCCTCCTAGATTTTTGCATGGCTGGCTCTCATTCCTTCATTCTTATTCTTGCTTCAACTCAAATCTCACTTCCTCAAGGGGGCCTTTCCTGATCATGCTATCGATGATTCCCCCCTCCACTCCCATCACCAGCTCATTCCTTTATAGCTCTTATCACAATCTGCAATTGAATTATGCATTGTGTCATTCACTTGCTTACTCTGTATCTTCTCCATAGAATGAAACCTGTTCTCCCTGAGTGATATGACAAATATTCACAACCAGTATCACATAGCACTAATCAGCCTGAGTTGACACTGGCCAGAGTCTTGAAACAGGGTTTAGGAAGCTCTTCTATCTGCCCTTTATCCTTTAAGTTGCTGGTGTTTGGGGAGGTGTAGGAGTCCTGAGGGAGGGGTTGGAATAATTAGGGCAATACATGTGAACTAGAAAATTCAGGAAGTAGCACTGTACCCATTAGTATGAAAATATTTTAGTATTTAAACAATTAGTATGACCTCTAGTTTATACTGGTTGAATACCATTCCTAGTTGGCTCCCACACTCAACACTCTATGTCAGGATCTAGAACAGTGACTGGACCATGACAGTTCTTCACGCGGTAAATTACTTGAGCATCATCTAGTCTTGTCCACATACCATTTCCTCCATCATGATGTTTTCTAGTAGAGCTGTAAGGTGCCTTGGGTTCTTAAGTTACCTTTGGCCATAGTGTCTGCTTTAATGGTAACTAATATCTGTAACCCTTTATAGTTTATAAAATTGATACATCATTTGTCTCATTTTATCTTCATAATCATCCTGAGAGGCAAGCAAAACAAGAATTATTATATTCATTTTTCAGTTGAATAGACTCAGGCTCCTGTAAGTTGACTGATAGCTAAAGAGTGGGGAGAACTGGGGAATAGCTCATGTCTTCTGGGCTGGAACTATGTTCTTTGCACTAAGCTGGCCTCAGTCCTGGATAGAGCAAAACCTGAGCACAGAAGCAACTACTGGATGTAGATGCAGAGATTCTGTAAGTTCTAACCGGGTTTGTGTATGCCCTTATAGAACAACAACTGTGGCTGGCTACAAAATTGGGTATATCAAGCAAGAGTGACTAGCCTATGAGGGTCTGGAGAAATCAGAAACCCTGTCCAAGAGGCTGGAGGAATGGGAAATCTGTAGATTGGTCATTAACTAGATATTGACAATATCTCCTAAGTGGAGATATAGTTAATTTCCTTAGATACTTAAAAACTAGTCTTGACAATAAAATTGCCAGAACTTGTTCTCAGAAAGCTCACAGGGCAGAGTTAATACCAATAATGAAAAATAATTACGTAAGTCAGGTTTTTTATTAAAAAATATGCATTTAAACATGAGAAGTAGTATAGCTTAAGACATTATTTACCATACTATATGATATACAAAATGATGCAAGAAAGGTGTTTCTACTTCAAACATGGTTAAACATTGGAAAACTTTTAGTAGTTGTGAATTTATTTTAACATATAATAGGGAAAATGCATAGCTAGTAGATAGTAGCTAGTAGATTTTGTGATTGCAAATATATAACAAGTAGTTAAAATAGGTATTTGTTTTTTTAACAAAACAGGATAATTTAAAGAGAAATTTTAAGTGTGTATTAGTAAAGATGATTCTCAGACATATTACAAAAAGAATGATAGATGAGCAAATAACATTGGAAACTTTTATTTGTGAAAATCATTCTTTCTTGACGCACACTCTATCACTTTGCATGACCTGGAACACATTCTTAAGATTATGATGCTTAATTTCCTTACCTGTTCAATACGTTTGTGGAAAGATTTAGGTATTCAATGCATGGAAAGTATTGAGCACAGTTTGGCACATAGAACTCAGTAAATGTTAGCTATTGTCTTTCCTTTTTATCAACAACAATGAGTACTTTCAACCATGGAAAGCCTCCTTGTGAAGCAGAGAGCTCCTCTATATCGAAGAAGTGTAAACAAGACCAGCTGGGCATTTGTTAGGGATGCTGCAGGAGACATGCCTACATGGATAGGAGCTCAGCTGGAATTTTGAGGTGATTCCAGCTTTTTTATTAACTCCAGGAAGCAGGAGGGACTTGGAATTAGAGCTTGCCTCCTACAGCTCGGGAGGACACAACTTACTGCTCAGTAGGACTCAAAGAACCATGGCTCTCTGAGCACCATTGTTGGCTGTGACACCCGAGCTTGGTCTTTACACCAACCAAGTCGCTGTCTGAGCACCACACAGCCATTGTCTTGTAGTTCTTGCTCAACCAGGAAAAATTACTGTTCGTTCTGTCCTCACATTCTTCCTAACAACCGTGGGAAAGGTTATGAGGATCTTTTATGGGTACAGAGGGTTCCGTCCTAATTCTCACCTAGAGCCTGACCTTTTTCAGGTGACTGCTGACAGGCAACGAGTTCCACCTTGAAAACTCTGGGTATGGAAAATCCTTCTTTAAACAAGCCGAAATAGGTTTCTCTGTAGTTTTCATCCACATGCCCTAGTTTCATCTCCTTGAACCACAAAGAACAAGTGTCCCCATTACCTCCCAGGCTAACCCTTCAGAAGGTTGCAGACTGATGGAGTGTTTGCCCCGTGGTTGTTGATTTCTATGTCATTCTCCATTGTTCCCATGGGTATACTGTTCCTATCTGGCATATAGTTTCTAGTTCCCTCCCCTCCTACTCATCAACATCGCATTCTAATACGGTGAGTCTCTGCTCTCATTGAAGGCCAGCGATTGTGAAATATGGGCCCCTTTTTCTTCATAAAGGGAGCTGCTCTCAGTAACAGTTCAGTTACAAGGATCTTGTAAATGTACTTACGTGAAGCCATTCATGATAGATCATGGTGTATTGGGTGCTCTTCAGAGCTTTGGCCCCAATGTAACCACTACCCCAGCTGCTAACACCAGAGATTTCTCTTTTCTGTTTTTGAATTAAGTAAATTCATATTGTGTGCTCTGTGTTTGACTTCTTTTGCTCTGCTTTTATTCTTCATTGTTTCTATATTTATTATACACTACTAGAGGTCCGATGCATGAAATGTGTGCAAGAGTAGGCCTTCACAGCCCCGACTGCCTCAGCTGTCCTCGCAGTCCCGGCTTCATCTGTAAGGTCATCCAGATGGTCATTCCGCTATTTGGCCAATTTGCATATTATGTTTTTATTATTATAGATTGCATGTAACAGTTATTTTGTTCATCCTCATGGCTATATAGTACTATATTGTATCTACATTTTATATATGACTATATAAAATTTTACTGTAAGGATATACTACAATTTATTTATTCCTTATTGATGGATATTTATACTGTTTCCAATCTTTGATATATAAATAATGCTGTAATGAACAACTTTGAATTTATATCATTTTGTGCATATATAACTATAGAATAAATTTCTAGAATTATAATTGCTGGGCCAATAAATATAGATATTTATAATTTTGAAGGATATTGTCAAGTTATCCCTTATATAGGATAGTCCCTTTATAATCCCACCAACAGAATAGAGAGTTTATTTTCTTAGCATGTTAATTCTCAGGGCTTGGAGACTTAAAAACTTTATTGTAGAGCCTGCTCATCCTACTTGTAAAGAAATCGAAGCCCTTAATGGTGAAAAGACTTGCATAAAGTCACAGAGAAAGTTAATCATCATCCTCAAATGCTAGTCTCATGTATCAGAGAGAACCAACAGAGCCCCACACATCCTGTTCTGCTCACGGCTATTGGCATGCAGCCTTTCTCTCCACTACTCTTTCCCAACTGCCTTCAAAGCACAACAAGGCCCAGCCACACAAGTCAGGGCCAACAACCTAAGAGATCTCCAGCTCGGTGCTCTAGTTTCCATCCACAGACTGAGGCCTCTAATACCTGATTCTGATGTATTTTCTTTCCCGAGTTCCAGGATAGGGTATAGTGCCCTCCTGGATATCTGTGCATGAATATATAATAGGTGTTTCAGTCTCACCAAGGTCAGAATTGAACTCATCCACTTTCTCTCAGTTTCTTCATCTCTGCAATGAGGATAATAATAGTTCGAGTGTCATCCTGTGCACTGCAGGGTCGTGGGTTCAATTCCCAGTCAGGGCACATACCTAGGTTGAGGGTTCAATCCTAGGTCAGAGCACATCGGGGGAGGCAACTGATCCATGTTTCTCTCTCACATCAATGTCCCCCCTTCTCTCTTTCTTCTTCCCTCTTGAAAATAATTTTAAAATAAGTAAATGAATATTAAAAATAATCATACTTGCTTTATTACAAAGATCAAATGAATGAATGTGCATCAAGCTCTTAGGATAGTAACTGGTGAATTTACTATGTACATTGTTATTACTGGTGGGCATAGAAATAAAAACAAATAAAATATAATATGCTGAATGTTAAATGGTAATGTTGGGAAAAATTAAACAGAAGAGGTTGAGAAGTGCTTGTATGCATATACCACAAGGCAATTTTGGAAAAATGATTCTGTTTCTTAGTGTCCTTCTTGTGGGAAATAAGTGTCTGAGGAAATTCTTGGTAAATAAAAAGTTTCACCAAATATAAACCATTATGGTTGTCTAGTCTTTCTGAGAGTTTCCAAGTTGATCAAAATGCTTAGCATGTGGCATCTTCTGCCCTATTGTTAAAATGCATGGAGTAAGAGTCTTGGAATAGCTGATTTTAAATTTCCATTTCAGCTTTAAAGATGCCACAATTCTAAGAATACTAAATAATGTTTTAAAAACAAAAATTAACTGAGTAAAATCCTATGCCTTGATTTCCAGCCAAATAATCCTGCTTTCTGGTCAAACTTAACCACAACATAGACCTGAATGTTTTTCTTCAGGTCCCCATAAGAAGCATATCATTTTCTTTGGAGGATTCTCTCCCAGTTGGCATCCTGCACTGATCTCTTTTTCTTGCTGCTCTTAGATTTCCTCCTTGAATCCAAATATTTTACAGGGAAAACCTTCCTGTGCTGGGTGTTCAAGGACTGATGATATTGCATTTGCCAAGAGTCCCTCTGAAGATGTCCTCTGAAGAAGATCTAAGAAGCCAGCATTATAAGGAATTTGGGTTTTATTCTAGAGTAATGAGAAGACATAGGATGAGGTTAAGAAGAGAAGTGACATGATATGGTTTATGTTTTCAATGTCACATTGGCTGATTTTTAGAGATTAGGTTTAGGGGGCAAGAATGTACACAGGGAATAGTACAGAGACTAATGTAGCAGTATCGGCAGGCTGTAATGTGGTTTTCCTTAAGGGACATAAAGAGTATCATGCATTGCTTATAGGTCCTAGATGTGGCTTCTCTTGCTGGATTGGGACCATAGTTTTTTTGTTTGTTTGGTTTTTTAATGGAAGTATAGGCAGTAGTTTGTAGGAGTTAACATTAATTCACAAGAAGTCATAGCTTGGAATTATTGCCAAATGTCCCATTCATATGGAATCAAAAAGTGTAGGTAAAGAAAAACTAGACACAGAGTGTCCAAGGGGAAAGGCCTTTGATCCTTACATCTCTTCTATTTAAAAAACAAGTAACAAGTCCTGGCCAGTGGTTTTCAGTGGTTAGAACGTCAACCTGCAACCCTAAGGGGTAGTGGGTTTGATTCCCGGTCAAGGGCGCGTACCTGGATTGCAGGTTTGATCCCTGACCCCAGTCAGAGCATGTGCAAGAGGCAACTGATAGATGTGTTTGTCTCACATTGATCTTTCTTTCTCTCCGTCTCCCTCCCTCCTTTCCACTCTCTGAAAAATCAATGGAAAAAGTATCCTCCGGTGAGGATTAACAAAACAAAAAAAGTAACAAAAGTGCTGCAGTGTAGAAGCCAAAAGTCATCCCAGACTAAGTACTAGCTTAGTGGGTTCCTAGGCCCAGGGCTACTGAGAAGCTGAAGAGGCCTGCTTTTGTACATCAAGTGCCTTCTGTCACGCAGACCCTGCATTAGCTGACTCAGCATTAGAGGGCATGGAGCCATTCAGCACATTTTATTTTGGACCTTATCCAGGGGTTTCACAGGGAAGTAAAAGACTTAGCTGAAAAATTAAGGACACCACCCAGGTAAAAAGCATTCTTGTGTAATACAGTTGATTGAAGATTTCCATCTGGGGGAAGATTCTACTCCACAATTGATCAAAATCAACAACTACACATGGAAGAGAATAGCTTAGGGTGAGGAAAGATTCCAGGGAACACGTGAAGGGAGGCAGGGGGAAGTAATGCCTGCAGCCCAGGCTTTGGAGTTCGAGCTGAGATTCAATTCCCCACTCTTTCCTCTGCTGGCTTCCAACTTCAGCTTCTTATCTAGTTGTCAGAGGCTGTACTCCCTCTGCAAGATGGGGTCATTGTACCTCACATGGTTGATGTGAGACCATCTAATGAGAACTAGACGCAAGTTTTATAAACTATAAAAAGCCACAGTTTTTTTTTTTTTATAATAATAAGGCCTCCCCTGAATTGCATCAGACTATATCAATACTATTTGTGGAATTCATGGGGCTCACTTGGTCACAGCGCTGCTAAGTGAAACTTGAAGCACACTGTGAGAAAATACCTGTAGGTGTGGAATTGCATAATGTGTAAATATGGTGCTTTTACGTGTATGAATGCATGTGTGTACGTGTTTGTACTATATCAGTGTTATATTTATGTTCAAATATTAATTCAGTTTTGATGAGATAGCATCAGAGGTAATATGGGACAAAGGTTAGAGCAAGAGAGTTAGAGTCAGAAAGTCCAGCTTACAGGCTTGGTGACAAAATTACTTAATTTGTATGAGCTTAGTTTCATCATTTGCAAAATGATGATGGTATTATCTAGTTTGTAATATGGATGTGAGAATTAAATAAGAT
Source organism: Myotis nattereri (assembly GCF_964212035.1). Lineage (NCBI taxonomy): Eukaryota > Metazoa > Chordata > Mammalia > Chiroptera > Vespertilionidae > Myotis > Myotis nattereri. The sequence continues at coordinate 87,556,419 of NC_138080.1, forward strand.
AAAGAATATGAAACATTTACAAGTACTGATAAAAATAGAAGACTCCCATAAGTGCAAGCTGTTGTCATTGTTGTTCTTATTATTAACTAGAGGCCCAATGCACAAAAATTTGTGCACTTGTGGGGGGTCCCTCAACCCAGCCTGTGCTCTCTCATAGTCTGGGACCCCTCGGGGGATGTCCACCTGCTCTCTTAGGCCCGCTCCCTGGGGGATCGGGCCTAAGCTGGCAGTCAGACATCCCTCTGGCAGCCCGGGAGCCCTCAGGGAATGTTTACTTGCCAGCGGGGAGCAGGCCTAAGCTGCAGTTGGACATCCTTAGCGCTGCTGAGGAGGCTGGACAGGCTCTCGCCACCACCGCTGTGCTGGCAGCTGTCAGTGGCTGAGCAGATTCCCCCTGTGGGAGCGCACTGACCACCAGGGGGCAGCTCCTGCATTGAGCGTCTGTCCCCTGGTGTTCAGTGTGTGTCATAGTGACCAGTCATTCCCAGTCTTTCTGCTGTTAGGGTCAATTTGCATATTTCCCTTTTATTATATAGGATACAGGCCTGGTGCACGGGTCGGGGCCGGCTGGTTTGCCATGAAAGATGTCCCAGATCAGGGTGGGGGTCCCTCTGGGGTGCTTGGCCAGACTGGGTGAGGGGCTGAGGGCTGTTTTCAGGCCTGCCACACCCCCTTCAGGGTGGAGGTCCCTGCTGGGATGCCTGGCCAGCCTGGGTGAGGGGCTGAGGGCTGTTTTCAGGCTGGCCACGCCCCCCGGCTATCCATGCTCGCAGCCTCTCCTTTTTTGTCTGGGATTTATTTATCTTCTATAATTGAAACTTTGTAGCCCTGAGTGGAACCCAGTTCTGGAGGGGCTCCCAGCCCCTCCTTGAGCAGAGGCCACAGCCTGCTGAAGCAGGTCTCTGGGATTTATTTATCTTCTATAATTGAAACTTTTTAGCCTTGAACGGAGCTGAGGGCCAGCCAGGGCAGGCAGGAAGTTTGGCTTCCTCCATTGCCTGGGGCAACCCAAGCCTCCTGCTCGCTCCAGCTCTGTGGCCACCACCATCTT